>NW_026915724.1:3302045-3945681 GCF_034315485.1 Pezoporus occidentalis | reverse complement strand
GAGACTCTCCAGGTAAACAGACCAATCACAGTGTTGCAGACCCTCTCGCATCCCCCACATCCTCCTGCCTCCATCTGAGATTCCCGCCACAACTACATCCGGGCCGGTCCTCCGGAGGCTTGCTCTTCGACCTTCCCTGTCCTTCAGCAGCCCAGCTCATCGCCCCAGGGCTTGTTAAGCACTAAGGCCTCAGAGCTCACTCCCAAAGTTCGCCTTCACTCCCCACAATATGGTAACCACAGTTACTGTACTTCAGTATAGTTTTGTCCTTATAGTAAATATAGTCTGAGATGTTTAACAAATCGGGGCACTCCTCTGAAAACGTAAGGCTCTCCCTGCTAAGTGTCTGAATAGCAGCATAGACTAGGGAAGATCAGGGTATCTTCTTTTCTTAAACTGCTTATGAACAGCATTCAAGTGCCTAGCAGACTGTCAGGCAAAGAATGAAACTGCATAGCATGTTACTTGGAAATTGCTTTCTCTGACATAGGTACATAAATTCTGCTTTAAGTTGTTATGTATGTGTCAAAGAGGCATTCTAGGCTTCTCACCAAGTCATGTTATTTTACAAATGTGGCAGTATGGGCTTTTAAACATGGCCTAAAGGGAGCAGAACTTCTTACTTCAAGGATTTTAACAATATTCTAATTAGCTTAACAAAATTAATTAAAAGTAATTGTGTTGATCTTATGAAAGCTGAAGATCCACTACTCACTTTGTGTAAACAGCAAACGCTATCAAGTTTTAATAGTAAAAATAATAAATAACATACGAGACACCCCAACATATGAGACAGCTGAAGGAAGCTTGCTTGTTATTCTAATCATGTTTGTTAGAGACACTGTGCCATATTGCATTAAGCTTATAAATTAAAATCAGGCATAAAATCAGACATAAATTAAAATCAGACATAAATGAAAACCCATTGAAGTGTAACTGAAAAGCTGTGCATTTACTGTAGCCACATTTACCTTCCCAGCAGTTAATTTATAGGCATTTTATTTTCAAAGTGGCTATGCTTACTTAATTAGAATGATTTACTTCTACCTCTTTGGAACAGCTCAAGCACCCGGGGCTGAAACACTTACAGAAGATATTGATGAATTTCAGAATGTCTCTCAAGTGGCAGGATCTGTGAGTATCTTCCCTTATGGATAATTCTGTAATTTTTCCATTTAGTTTGATAAAAAAAGAAAATAGATTTTTGCATAAAGACAAAAAGTTGTGTGTGGCAGCACTGTCATCCTGGGGAAAACTTGATTTACCTGACCCTTCTGAATCTTCAGTTCTCTGTTGTTTTTTTTTTCATTCTAGGTAGGATGATATTTTGAAAGAAATTATTATACTCTCATATAAAAGCATATGTTGTGTGACTTACATGTATAGCTTCCGTTGAAAGTGCAGTCATTTTATACTATGTCTGATTGTTCTTAAATGTTAGTCAAATATCTGTTTTACCAGATAGTATTCGATTTTACAAAATAAGAGAACAAAAAATTTCAGGCTCTACATTTCAGTATGAAATACAATTATAGTATCTGAATTTAGCTTTTTGGTAACATTTGCTTGGAAATTAATAAATGGCAGGTACCTATTTAAAACATATGGCTAATTTATGTATCTTTTTAAAGAGTGCAATATTCTGCTTGGTAAAGTTTTCATCAGTTCTGTAATTTTGAAATAATTTAAGAAAATATTTGCAGGTTGCACAAAAATATAACCAGCAATAAAATAATTTTTGAAAAATAATACAGTCAGAATTTTGGCACTAGTTGTATTTCATCATAGTTTGTATATAGGTTAAAGAACGGATTCCTTTTTTTTCTAAGGCAAATAAGCTGACAATAATTGTTTGGTTTTGCAGAATTTTAGATAGCTGTAAAAGGACACATTAATTCCTGTTCAACCCTAGCAAGAGTGGTTTATAGCACACTTTAGTGTTGATAAAGTCAGTCAAAAGAAGGGCTCAGTATTTGTTAGCTAAGGAGAGAAGGGCAGTGTTAAAGAAAAAAGCAATAATGCAGACTGATCCAGCAGTCTTTCAGGCAGCTGATTAACTACTAATAATAACACTGATCATATAGTATTTCTAACCAGTTATCAGAGCAGTTGGCAGACAATTGAATTCCAGATCAATTCCTAAAGCTTTCTGAGATTTTGGAGTGCAAGTACCTGACAGAGCATTTACAGATATTAGGCAAAAGGAGTAAGGAGCAGAACTTCAGTTGCCATCGCTGTGAGCTTCTTTCTCAAATCTTTCTGCTTCACACTGGTGAACAGAGAGGTATAATAAATTTTGAAGCAGTTTCTAAACCCACGTTTCTCTTATTGAATTGTACCTGCAGCTACCGGCTTTGATTTATCAATTCTGCAGATGTACAGCATAGGGAGTTAGCAACAAATAAATTGAATTGCACAGAAAAAATAAAAGATGCAAGGAAAACAAAAGATAATTATGCTATTAGCAAAATCTTGCTACATAAATGTGCAGCCTTCAACTAACTACTTTTAGATACATGTTCTGTGTGTGCATGCTTTGAAATATACTCCGCTAGTTCTAGACATTGGTGAGGTTGCCTGGAGCAGTAGGCTGCCAGAGGCAGCAAAGTCGCATGGCCTGACTCCCTGAAAGCCACACTGGCTACTGTTACTGCCAGCGCTGCAAAGAGATGGCCAGAAAAGCAGATACAGCTATTGCTCTGCCCACACAACCTCTCCCTAAGTTAAAGGCAGCTAGCTTGTTTCCTGAGCTCTTGGAAAAT
Source organism: Pezoporus occidentalis (assembly GCF_034315485.1). Classification (NCBI taxonomy): domain Eukaryota; kingdom Metazoa; phylum Chordata; class Aves; order Psittaciformes; family Psittacidae; genus Pezoporus; species Pezoporus occidentalis. The sequence continues at coordinate 3,942,919 of NW_026915724.1, read as the reverse complement.
TCCTTTGCCTAAGTTTCTAAGGAGCCATAAGCCAGTAACTGTTAGTTCAGCAGCTTTGGGTTGTTTCCTGCATTTTGTATCTTACAACTCTTGCTTAAATGATGCGTAGCTGATTGTGTACTTTTATATCTTTAAAGTGTCTTGTTATCCAGAATAAGATTCAGCTATCCAACACTGTATTTGTCTGCAACTCTCTCTTCAAAAAGGAAAAAATGATTCAGCCACTGTTGTTAGTTTCCTTTTAGGGCTCTGAAGGAATAGAGATATGTTCCATTGTCCCTAATAACTTCCAGTGAGACTCATTCTTTGATGATCTTGACATATAAAATACAGAGGTGAAACTGAGGTTTCCCATAGGAAGGCTAAGAAGATCCTTTGAAACAGAAATACGGCTGTAAAATTACTTCAGAAATTGGTACCAAAATACGTTTTCGTGACTGGAGTGATTTTCAGCTCTGAGATACTATATGAGACAGAAGATGAGGGGAGAATAGAATAGCTATGATGTTGATCAGACATTTCTCATAAACTGGACAAATTGGTTCATGGCATTCACTCAAATGCACGTATCACATGTAAAAATTCCTGATCTGGTTCAGGGTGTGCCATCTTTATTATTGATACTGCATTCCAATAGGGTAATTTGAGTCTGTTGCTAGTTAAATGTGTCATTATCATAAATTTCCCTGTACTCATGTATTTGAGAAATTTTCCTTTAAAGTACTTCAGCATTCAAACAAGTGTTTTGAGAAAAACAGTGGGATACACCAGCAAGAATTATGTATGAGGATGTTTAGAAAAGAGTCGTGTGGGTTCTTGTTTCATGTCTCGTGTATGCCCCCATATAAAATCTTTGATGTGGAGGCTAAAGCAATCTGGACACTGGTACCAAGAAGAGATAGGCCATATCTATGTCTCTAACATGGTTCATGTAATTTATACTGTGGATACATTATGATTTACTTGTAGCATTGTGTATATTTACTGTTCTGTTTCTGAAGAATCTAGAAAGTTTTGTAATTAGACCTTTTTCTTTAACCCTTTTTTAATAGCTTATTTTGATATGCTTTATTTTTCACAGAGAATTGCTATTTGAAAAATAGAGAAGTTACATTTTCAGTGCTGCATAATCCCAAACAGGGTGTACTGAATTAATAAAGGAGTAAAGCTAGCAAAACCCAGTTTGAAGTGTTTACAGGGATCAGCACTCTTCCCAAGTGTTTTGCAAGGATTGAAAGTGGAAGCAAGCATCCAAAATATCCTTAGAGATCCCAGTTTACTGCAGGGCTCCTTTTCTGACAAATATTTAACGTAACAAAAAGTGCTAAGCAAAATGCCAATCTTTTTCTTGAGATTTTTGCAGTGGGTGAACATGGAGTCCTGTTTTACTTTGTGTTTCTGTAAATGAATTTTATAAATATTTGGCTAGCGAGCTTTAAGATAATGTTGATGTGATATTAGGAACAAATTAAGTTGGCTGGGATTCTGACAGAAATAGAAAAGTAAAGTACATGGGGAAATTACTAAATTTACAGTCTAACAGAAAGAAAGAGGGCACGTGCACTGCGCAATTCACATTGAGTAAACTATGCTTTTCCTCTGAGTTGCTTCTTTTACCACCTGGATCTAGCAGGACTCATGGTTACTGTTTTTTTAATGTGAATATTTGCATTCACTCATCTTGCCTTGCCTGTGCGCATAAAAAGGTATATTTTTCCTTGCAAATTATCCGTGTAAGTCAAACCAATCCAAGTGTAACAGAAACTGGAAAAAAAAAATTGCTCAACTGCAAAAAGCATTTCTGCATGAATTTGCCTTGAATTTTTGCGCTTTATTGCGGTGGGAAAAGTACTGTAATGAATTCTTTTATGAAGGTGGTTTTTTTTTAAATAAATTTTCTCCTGTTTTCCCTGCTGCTTTGGAATTTTTCAATTGCTTTCCTAGAAGGAATACACACATGGATTTTCTCTGATAAACACAAACATTCCTTAATGGTAATTCAATTTATTAAATGACTTCAGTGTCAATGCATGGTAAAAAAATAATCTTTTAATTCTTGCTATCAATAAATGTTGACTAGAGTGCTTCCAAGGAGACCTCTCATCAGGCGGACAGGAGGGGAGATGTCTTTTGAAGTAAAAACACTCTTATTTGAAAATATTTAATCCCTTAAAATGTAATTTTAAATTGAAATAATTTTCTGAATTTTTAAATAATAGATGGAAAAAACCATGAAAAACAACAACATAAAAAAAATCAATGAATGCCTTGTTTTTACCTCTTTAAAATTTTAGTTGTTGGGTATGGCATATTCAAAAATATTAGTCCAAATAACAGCAAGCAAAACAAGACCGAAGCTTAGAAAAAAATTATACTAGTTACACTTCAGAAATTAAAACAAATGTGTTACCAAGTCACCCACATATTTTCTCCTTCCTTTTTTCCTATAAACACAAAAACTGTGTGTAAGTTAATTCAAACTACCATTTTTTAGTGTAAGGTTTAGCATAAAATGTGCTGGCTGACTGCCATGGGAAGCAAAAGGCTTGTAATTTCAATTACATGGCATTTCAAGTAGAACAGGCCCTAATGTGGTAGGTGGGGATTAGAGGTGGCTGCCAATATTGCCTCAGAGCTTTGAGGTTTATTATTTTTACAGTACCAAAGCCCCATGTTGACTCCCTCACCGTATGTCCTTGAACAGACTATGGAAGCTGCAAGAGTAAGTATGTGATGAATTCTCGTAGCAAATGCATGTTGTATGGAGAATCTTCAAACAAAATATTGCACAAAAAGTTCCATTGCATGAATAACACCTGTCTTTGCCAGCTGTTTTGTCAGAACAGAAGGTACACCTGCAAACAGATTGTTCAATAATGGAAATGTTTTTTTTTGCATTTGGAGGGATCTCTGTCATGTATCTAATTAAGGTGTCTAAGTTATTCTGCAAAGGATTTGTAGGTTACACATAGAAAGCCAGGCATGGTAGTCTTTCTTACAGTATTATCTCCTGAAGTTACCAATAAAATTTGCAGTTGATTAGAAAAACTATGTAGAAGAAATAGTTCAATCAAAATGCATTGCATATATTTAGAGCTTGTCAAGAACAACTAATTAATTGGGTTTCCTCTCCTTTTCCTGATTTCATTGTGATCATACAATTCAGTTTTTAAGCACTTCTCTTGTGAAGTGGGAACTGTTCCCATACCTGAAAAGAGATTTTGTGTATGTTCATGAACACATATTTGAGTACCTGGTTAGTTTTACTCTGAGGTAGGCCAAAATGACACAGAAATATGATGCTGTGCTGTTTATTAACACTTTTTATGGTCAGCAAAAAAGAGTAATTTATTTGCTAACAAGCACTTGATTTCCAGGTCATGCTGTAGGTAATTTGGAGGACTTCCTCTTGGCCTTACGTATTCTGAAATGTTGCACCTCTGTAGAACTCCTCAGGTCTCAGTGAGTTTACATAGCCCACGCCAAGTCAGCTCGATAGAGAGATCAAGACATTCACATCTGCACATGGCGTTCACATTTTTTAGAGGTACAAGCCAAACTAATGTATACTGGCTAACACTGTGCTGCAGATTGAATGATCTTGGAAATATTCTCATTAATGACCTCGTTAGTTGTAGTTCTGTTCCACTGTGGCACTCCCAGTAAGTGGTGGTATTTTCCAGAAGTTCAGGGACCCAGTGATGAGAGTTTACCTTTAGTTTTATTGTTTGTAACTTTTTATTTTAGCAGTAATTTGGCTAAGTGTTCTAAGTAAAAATAGCATCCATGAATGTATTGTATGTGGAGAAATTACAATGATATGTAAAGAAAACCCCTTAGGAAATAGTTGACAAATATATCCTAAGGGCTTTGTTTGAACATATTTCTGGTACAAAGAGATATTGCCTCACCTTCCAAGTTTGAAGGTGATGAACAGGGCCCAGAGCTGTTTCTACAAGTTTGAAAGACAAGGATGTCATTCAGTAACATCTTCATATTTAGATCTGGTTAATCTTGTTATGCCATCCATAAATTTTGTGCTAATGTTTAGAAACCTTAATGAACAATCCAGGGCAACTGTAGTTTGGACATACTCCATACATATATATGTTATATTTTTCAGTCTACTATCATCACTGAAGTCCGAGTTAACTGACGTTGTTTTATCTCCGCGATTCCTGGCCAGTAGAGAAAGGATAGGTTTTGGCAAAGTGGAATAAGAAGGTTTAAATACATGACTTGCAAGGCTGAATCTCTTAAGTGACATATCTGAACTGCTGCCATGCATCCAGTGGAGAGAAGGGGCACCAGTGAATCCTGCTAGAGCTGTACAAAATAATTTATCCTCACATTTGAACTGGCATGTTTCCAAAGCCTCCTTGATAACATCCCCTACTTTCAGCTTGTATTTCTCTGTTAGGAATAAGGCTGCTGCATTAATTGAGTACTGGACACACTGAGGACATCTGTCTGTGTTTGTGTATTATTCATTTAGATGAACTCATAGTCTCAAAATGTTAATAACTATTTTTATGTACAGAATTATTTAGATATAGAGAAAAAAAAAACAAAACAAACATTACCTGATCCTACATCCAAAAATGTTGTTGGTTATAGCCCTGAAATATCTAGCTTCAGAGAAGGAATGAAGAATGGTTACACTGTGGTTTTAATGTCTTAATAAATTCTTGTACATTTTTTTTTCCCCTGAGCATTGTTATTTTCTATAAAGTGAGTGTTTAATTGGAAGGCACAATTATAAGCACATAACATCATGAAATTAAATTGCTAATATTAAATATTCAGTTTTCCATAACTAGTACTGCACTATTGTTCTGGTCTTTTATGAAGCAATTGCCTGACAAAATGCCATAAGCCTTTGAAAAATAGAGAATAAAACAGAAAAATGCACAGGAAGAGTTATAAAATTTGAGGAAAAAATTAATCCAAAGTTACCTCATTAATTCCACAGGGTGTTGGAACTGTACATCTGAAAGGGAGTTTGAATATATAACAATAGGTAATGAATATATGTAAATGTATTTGGTTTAAACCATATACAAGATTAATATTTATTCCTAGGAAGAATACCTGTCCTAGATACAGAATTGAACACAAACTCTGTATGTCTTTGTAGCTGTGGGTTAACACAATGAAGGCAGACACAATTATTTATTAAATGCATATATGTTCCTGCCTTTGTGTGACTGTAAGTGCTTATACACAGGCATATCTGTGTGTCCTACATGCACTTATATAAGATTTTAAAACCTGTATTGAAACATACAAAGGTACTGCTGATGTTTGATGATCTTTGTGAATTGGAGTCTCCTAATTGGAAGTGATTTAATTTAAACATTACTTAGGTCTTTATAAACATCTGGAGCACTATAATGATGACTACAGTTGAATAATTTTTCTCCATTTATCTTTGAATCTACTGCAGGCAGTAGACAGCTGCCTTTACTTAGACAGTTGTCTTAGTTGTATATGTCTTACATGATTACTGTGCATAAAAGAAAAAAGTGCATTAGAGGGAAAAGCAGAATTGTAAGAAACAGTAGAGATTTGTAGAAGAGAAAGAGAGAAAGTTCTCTATTTAATTTCCAGAAAATACAACATGGAGAGTGCAACGCTTTCATCAGGCTAACATTTGGAATCCTGTGTTTTTAGAGCTATAATTTCAGCAGCAGCCCACATGTCTGCAGGTGCTACAATTCCAGCCTGGCACACTGTGGAGCAGCAGAGCCCTGTATGCCTTCTGTGATCGGGTCACCAGTTTGGGTCTCCCTTCTCTGCTCAATCATTCTTCTCCATGAAATTATGTCAGCTTAATGTCTTTGAATCCATGCCCCCTCTCTAAATTTGTTTGATATTTACTGAAAGATTAAAAAATCAGAAAGAGATGAATGACAGTGAGACCATTGCATAAGTCTTGCTTCTTCAGGAAATCAAAAAAAAACCCATTAGACTATTGATGAAATGTTTTAGTGAGGCAATCTTGTATGATTTATTTCAGATAGGCTGTTAAAAATGCTTTAGTTAATGTTTTTGCTTGTTTTTATGACCAAGTCTTGCGTACTCAGACATATATTTTTTTTTGTGTATCTGTCTCAAGCATTAAAAAAAATTATTAAGTTTATGTCATAGTATATTTTAAAATAATTTCCTGAAACTGTATTGAGTGGATTCCAGAAAATGCAGATGATTTTGAATACCACAGCATCCAATAATGAAGTATCTGGGGAGGTGGTCTGTTTGCTGGCATCCCTTCCAAACTGCTGTGTCACCTGGATGATTTAGTTGCTGTTCCTGAAAGGGATACTTCTTGCAGTGATAAAAAAGCACTGGCAATTTTGATTAGGAAATCCTGTGATATTCCCAGAAGTGCTGCTTTGCAAAGATATGGTGCCAAATGTTATGGTAATTTAAAGTAAGTGCAACCCCCACTAAGTAACTGGAACTGTGCAGAATGTAAATCATTGAAGAATTTGTCCTGTTATGTTGTCTCAGCATGGAACAAAAGCTTGTGTAAAGGTATATATTTGAATTACTTTAGAACTGTTGATTTTAAGTAATGCCTCTGATTTATGTTATTTAAGGTAAGACAGGATATTTTGTAACATTTTGCATAAAATGTTATGTATTCTACATAAAAAAGCACCAGATTCACTCTTCTTAAAAAAAAAAAGACAAAATGTATTGTTTTGTTGTTTTTTTCTTTTATTGCTTCACATGTAAATGAGAAACTAGATTAAAAGTATTCCCTTTTCCTTTTTTTTTCTGTTTAAGTCTCATACGGTTTGGACCCTGGATGCCATGGTTGCCAGACCAGGGGGTTCCCCAAGGCAGAAACTCTTAAAGGATGCCTTAGCAGCAAAAGAACTTCAGACCATGGAAAAACACCTAGCTGGTATGTATGATAGCAACGGATTGTAAAACACCTATCAGTACTCAGCCAGCTAGCTTTGCCAGTATTATAGATGAAGAAAAAAATGATCTGTCTCTCATGTTGATGAAAACAGATAAAAACCTTAAACTTCTTTTTTTTTCATTGAGGAGAAAGAGCACAGTTATTGTTATGTTTGTAGATATAATGATCTTTGCTGTAATTACAGTAAATACAGTAATTAACCAGTAATTAAGCTGTGTTAAATATAGTGCAGTCTGACAGCTCAGTACTGCACCTATTTATTTGTTTTCACATTTCACCAAGGCTTACATAATAAGGAAGATGCTTTACCTACAGTTAAGAAACCTTTAGAAAAGACTGCAATGAGCCTTTAGCTTGAGAACATATTGCTTTGCATTGAAAGCTTACCTTGTTCATGAGACCTCTAGCTCAGTGAAGTCTGTTAACTTGCATGCAGTGGAACATCTGCAACATCTTTGATGGGGCAACCATTTCTAAAAAGTCATACAAGCCCCCCATTTTTTTTGGTGAAAATATGTTTCAGAGCTCTGTAAAAATTAATGAGGGATATCCTAGGATTTATTGCATTTGTTTTTATTTGTAATCAATATTTGCTATCTTCAGCTTTAGTTTTAAGGTCCTGTATTATGCATGTTGTTTGTCATTGTTCTGGTTTTAGCTGCAACAGTTATTTTTCTCTTCCGTAGTAGCTGGTGCAGTGCTTGTTTGGCTTTAGTCTGAGAGCAGTGCTGATAGCACACTGATGTTTTAGTTGTTGCTGAGCAGCACTTGTCCCCATCAAGGACTTTTCAGTCTCTCATGCTCTGCCAGTGAGAAGGGGCACAAGAAGCTGAGAGGAAGCAAAGACAGGACACCTGACCCTAACTAGCCAAAGGGGCACTCCATACCACAGCACGTAATGGCCAGTATAGAGACTGGGGGAGAGTTACTCATAAAGCCCAGATCACTGCTGGGGTCGGGCTGGGTATCGGTCAGTGGGTGGTGAGCAATTGCATTATGTGTCACTTGTGTTTATTGTTTTTAACCCTTTCCCATTTTAGTTTTATATTCTCTCCCCTTGTTATTTCTCTTACCATTATCATTATTATTAGTAGTAGTATTTTTATATTATACTTTGTTCTAATCTCAACACATGGGGTTTACATTCTTTCAGTTCTCCGCCCCAGCCCACCCGGAGAAGGGGTGGGAAAGGAGGGGTGAGCAAACAGCTGTGTGGTTCTGAGTTACCAGCTGGGCTTAAACCACTACAGTCACATGGTGAAATCTGGGTTTCGTAGGCCAAGTATATGAAAAGTAATGCAGAACTGGAACATGAAGACAGCATATGTAAAGTGGAGGGAGAAATGAAATTTACCTGACCTGAATCTAAATTCAGGTCACTTAGGGAGTGAGATAGGGAACTTAACCACTTTCAGTGTGATTTTCTAAAAGACTTTGCACATTAATCCTATCAATAGTACTGGAACGAAAGGCTTGGGAGTTGTATCCTCTTTAGGAGAGGAACAGCTGTTGTACTTCTGCCTAGGGGCTGCTGTAGCTGAAGTCAAAGCAGAAGACAAATCTGTGAACACATTTAAGGAAGATCTTCAGAAAAAAATTTCCTTGCAGTGGAACAACAACTAAAATTTATTCTGTCTGCAAATGCAGATGTTTTTAGATGTTTTTGTTTCTGACAACAGAAACAGGGTTTTTTTTGACAGGTTCAAGTCACTGTGACTATTAAAGTCACTGCCAAACTAGATTGAAATTCCATGGTCCCTGTCTCCAAGTTGGAACTTCCAGGAAGCTCTAGTGAGAACCAGGAAACCAGCAGGCCAAGCTGTTTTCATCAGGTTTCTGCAGTACAGCAGGGACCTAAGTACCACAGGGGCCTCCGCCACTGAAGTAGCACTTACCTTCCTTTGTGTTGCTGCAGTTGTCACCCAGGAGAGGTCTGGTGAAGAACTCCCTACTTTCATTTATGTCCTAACTGGTCACATTTCCATGGTTGTTCTTGTATGCAGTGTGTTCTGAAAGATGCAGTTCCTTTAGATCTCCCTTGACATAGCTGACAGTAATAACTACCATATTCCAGGATTTGGAATTTTAAATACTTAATTGACCGTAAGCTACATTCACTTAGTCTCTGCAATTCAGCCTGTTGTTTTGTGACCTACAAGGTCTTCACTCAAACATCAATGCTGCTGTTGTCATTTGACTTCGGGCACATTATTTCAGTAATGCTGTAACATGGGGTTCAGTCGTTCTACCATTCAGTAATTTTTGTCTGCCTGAGAAATTTGCAAGAAAGCAGCCCAGTTATTAGACTTTGGACTCTTTTATTCCTAATAATTCATGTCCTATTGTAGCACTAGTGCTGCTTGAGACAATTATTCTGCTCACAGACAAGCATAACATAATTTTCATGAAAAATCAGCTCAGAAGACCTCAGATAATAATGCCGTGGTTTTGCTTAACCTTATTTGTCTCATACATTTGCAAAAGTTCAAGTGTCTCTGATATCAGCAAGTCTCTTGTTTAAGTTCTCTTACCAAGTGCACTGGAACCTATTAATTCTACTGAAATGACTGCCTATCCAGGCATTTAGGTGCCTGAATTATGATTTGGATTACTTGTGTAATGATGAAATGTAGTCTCCTGTCTCAGATACATCTTCTTAAGGAGCCTGGCTTTCTCTTAAGGTATACATGCTGGATAAAATTCATTCCTAACATAAGGAGCAATTTGGTGCCTGTGCCTAAACTGGGGACTAGCACCAATTGCCAGCAACAGCCTCAGTACAAAATCAGGTATTGAAGAAATTAGTTTTCCTTTCCCTTCTCTACATATGGTTTTTAATACTTCTGTCTAAGATCCAGCCTCCTGTGTTACTGTGGCTGCTTTATATCACACACAAGGTGTGGATATATTTTTTTTGGTAGTTAATTCCAGTATCTTCTAATTTGGTTTGTTGCACTGATTCTGGGGTCATTGGATAATTCTGGAATATGTTTTATCACAAGAAGAGCTGTTAAATACATAAACAGTTTATAAGTACCTTAATGAATCACATCCTTGTACTGGTATTCCTGATATGAAAGTAAAATGCCTTTGTGTTGCTCTGTTGTCTGCATTTTGTTTTCCTTTAAATCACATTAACAAGGGATTTAAGAAATCCTAAGTTGTAATTCAATTCTGGTATTTACTATGGATCAGATAATACTGTAAAGGTATTCTTTCTGTTTGAAAAGCTGATACTGAAGCAAAATCAAATAGAGGATGTGTGCTGAATAAAATTGAATAATTATGCTATGGAAACGTTGATTTTATGTGGAGAAATGATTAGGAGAGTTGGTTTATCTTCGGGCTTGATTACTATATGGAATTATGAAAACATGAGCCAAAATAAAATGTTTATTTAACTCTTATGAAATCATTCAATATTCATATAATTTCTTAGCATACTGAATCATCATGAGAAACTTAAAGGTCTGTAATTTTGGAAAGAGATAGGCTAAGCTGAATATTTAAAAGAACATATTCCTCATTGGGTTTAAATCAGATAACCAATATTGTAAATTATTGGCCCTTGAATATTTGCCAGACATCTTACAAGTTCCAAAGTGATGTGTATTGATTTTTTTTAAAAGCATAATGGAGGAGTACTTCAAGACATAATTATTTCAAAATGAAAATAATTTTAAGAGGTCAGCAAGGTAACAATTAGAAATGTTCTTAACTATGTGCTAGAAACAATGACTATGTTCTGAAATTTGCTAGCAGCAAAGCACTTAATCTTTAGAGAGTTGAGAGACGCTTTTATCTGAGGCTTTCACACCTATTTCAGTTTTACCAGCTTTTCTAGTGATAGTAATTGAAAAGTGCAGAACATCTTGTATTAGACTGATAACATGAAATTCACATAACTTGTTTTCCTGCTTTAAAGATGTTATTGTAATAACCATTATATTTATAATCTTATAACAACAAATTATTATATCATTCATTATACAATGATATATAATGTTATATAATGATATAGTGATGAATAATAATATAGTAAATATTGTTATTGTTATTTAGTATAACAAATACATTATGATTTTTGTAATAAAAATTATGAAAAATAAGTTAATTTTACATACAGCATTCTTTTATACCTACTGGTAAACACAAGTGAAAGAAAATCTGATTTTCCAACATGCAATTTAAATCTGCCGCTTTTAGGACTTCTTTTAGAACCTGAAATTATTGTTATCAAAATAAGAAGGAAATGCTTATTTTACATAAACTCACATACCAGGAGTTTAAATCAGCAGAGGCTGGCTGATTTAGAGCTTCTGTGTCTGTGACTTTGCAGTTTAATGGGAAATGGCATTGCTTTTCTTACAATAACCAACTGTCCCTATCAAAACCAAGTTACAGTAAAGTAAGTGCCAGCGAGAGTGAAAATTGATAGCAATTGTGTAAGATAAAATAAACTTGAGTAAACTGTTCCTTAAGTTTGACATTTTCACTTGTGAGGACTTTCAGTGTGTTAGCAATGGTAACCTAAATTCCAACTTCCCTCACCTAACTGTTGGATGTGTCTGATTTAATTCATTAGAAGCATTATTACGATTTAAATGAATTCAAAAGACACTTTTCATCACTAGGCCTGATCTGTTCTTTTTTTTAAATAGGATTTTATTCCTTATGGCTATGTGAGGGGTAAGGACTGGACCTCCAAATGGTCTATAGCTTTTCTCCTTGGATTCTAAATGTTCCACCTGCTGTGGCACTGACTGCAAGCCTGAGCACAAAACTCAGATTCAAATGGGATCACAGATCCAGACTTGGAAGAGTTCAAGCGGTTATTTCCCCCAGAGTTGTGGCAAAAGTCTTGCCTGGAACCAGTTTTGGATTACTCTTCACTGCAGCTGAGGATGGCAAATTTAGCTCACTCCTTTGTCTTGGTTTGTTACTAATAAGAAACAGCAAATGCCACAGAGAGAAACTGTGCAAAAGCCACAGAGAGAGAACTTTGAAGAAATGAGTGGGATTTCTGAGTGGTAATATTTTGTTTCTGTGGGATAGCTGTGTTTGCAATAAATGAAATATAAATAAACTTCAAGCAAATGCTTGTCAAACATTTGAACTACTCTAATGCCTTATGTTTTAAGGATGAATAGAATTTCTATGCACAACTTCAGATTGCCACTTATATTGGAGAAAATCATTACAGATTTTAAATCAGAGAGAAACAGAAAGTGAGTTTATTTCATTATTTTCTTTTTTGGTTTTGTGTGTGTCCACAGATATTGAGAAGGACCTAGCACTGTGGGAAGAAGCAAGGCTCTCAAGAAGCCCTAGTATCCAGCATCATAGTTTAGTTACATCTGACCATCAAGGCAATCTTCAAGCTACACAGGTCCAAAATCCAAGGCCTCAGGTGCCAACTCAGATGGGGAAGAGCATTCAGCTCCAAGGAAACAAATCACCACCACTGCCCACTAACAGCAGAACGCAGGTCTCCAGTGCTGCAAACAGCAGGCCTCCAACGCCTGGTGCACAAACCAACAGGCCATCAACTCCAGGGAGCAGACCTGTGACCCCAAATAGCTTGCTGTCACGGCCTCTTACCCCTAGCAACCAAGGAAGTAGGGAAGGCATCATTAGTATGCAAAGAAGCAGATCTTTGACGTCTAAGAGCCAAATGGGGAGGACCCTCAGCGCTGCTTCAGGGCTTTCAGTGCAAATGAGTGGAGACATTGTTGGAACTGTCACTACTCAGAGAAGCAGTTTATCAGAAGTAAGATTTTCAATTTAATGTTTTTGCTATGTTTAGAAGCTGTTACAACATGAAGACTAGGTTGTGTTTTATGTTGAAGTAACATCAGTATACCTAATGTAACTTACTACTCTGAAAAGAACTTGGAAATATTAAGAGAAAATTAGCAAGGAAATGCTGCTCATCTTTGAGAGGTACAGATTAGAGAATGTCAGGGTATTACAGGAATCATACTGAAACACGCCCCTCAAATCTTCAATAAGTTCTGTAGGGTTTTGCCTGTACAATGTATAACAGTTTTATTAGCCTGACAGTTTCTAAGAGGTGTTTACCTCTGGAATATTAAACAACTTTATTTCAACTTTATGATTCCAGGGTATTTTTTTCCTGCATCATTGGCAGTGCATAATATTTCCTTGGTTTGCTTTTTTTCTGTCATTTTTTTTGACACGTTGGAATGATTAGTTAGGCATTGCTGAGTGAACAAATTTTCTGAAACACAAAACTGAAGTGCAATGAGAAAATGTCCAATATCATGAAATCATGGTCTAGTACTATATTCATGTTAACTAGGCTGATTCAGAGCATATAAACTTCCTGTCCCATATTAATCACTTTTACAGGATTAGTCTTTAAAACAAGACAAAAAGTTAAAGTACCTTGTCAATTTTGAGTGGTATTCTCCTCTGCTACCTTTAGCTGCCTTAAAGATAACTTTAGCATGTAGGCAGTGGAAAGAAAAGCACCTGTGAATGAACAGCCCTTCTGTCTGTCTTAGCTACATGCCTTACAAAGGTGAGTTTCTTCTCAGGAAATGCCAGTCCTTCTGTACTGACTTGAGAAGGACATGTATGTGTAGATTGCTTATTTTTTCACGGTGGATTAAGTTGGTTCCCACCATTTATTACCAATGTCTTTGCAATCCATTTGTCAAAGCCTGCAGAGTTTTTTCCAAGACTGAAAAAAAATCATACTTTTAGATAATTGTTTCTAAGAGATATAATTTGTTCTAAAATTCTGTGGGGTATAACACTTCAACCAATGTGTTATCAGTCTAATGACTTCTTAAAAAATTTAAAAGATGTTGTTTCTAGTAACATTGCTTAGAGATACTTATAGGAAAATTAGAGATTTGATACTTGGTATAATCTTGCAATTAAGTATGTGGCCACCATTACTTAGTATGAAAGGAAGGAAATGAGGCACAGGTAACTAAAACTGAAGAATATGTGGAGGAAATCTGACTTAAATTTGGTGGTGAAAAAAAAAATCCTCATTTTGCTGTTTGAATGGCAGTGCACTAATCCCATCACTCAAGCTACTTCTTCACCTAGAACTGGATATCCAACTTAAAGACATGAGGACTGAAGGTGACTACAGTTCTGTTGAAAGTATCTTCACTGACAGTTGATACATTTTCAAAACTGAAGTTTTCCATGGAAAAAAATATTTAATTGTAACACATTTCTTTCTTGACAAACTGAACCTCTTTGTCTCCTGTTTTGAGTGTGTGTTTGTGTGTGGGAATTTTTCTCATGTACCAGAAAATGAGAATTGAAATTCATTTTAAACTAAAATGTTCAAAAAAAATGAACAGTTTCGTTGTTTCCTGCAAAATACTTTGCTCCTATTTTTTTTTCTTTCTTTTTAAGCAGTCCTGCTCTTAACTGGTCCATAGTCATATGATGCCAACTAAAATTATTGTATAGACTCCTGAAAGTGCCGTGTAATGAGCACTGCTTCTACACCAAGGGACATCCAGTCTGTCCATCACTTCTGATCTTTCCTGTAACAAGGCAGGCAATTAAAAATGCTTTCTTTCACAGCCTTTCTGTAGTTACAGTAATATTAACAATGAATCCCATTTAATTTGCTGTGAATTATTACTTCTGTTTGCCAAATCCCAAGCTTTGCTAATAGCTCTTATTAGTATCTTAATAGCTCTTATTAATAGCTCTTATTAGTATAACAGTGTCCTGTTATACTTTTATATGTGTATATTTATGTCTCAGGGACTTTAAGAAAAGAGCAATATTATTACCTTGGTTTACAGTTAGAGCAGCATGTCCAGTTTCGTCCAACAAGCCCACTGTAAAGCTGGTGTTAAATCTCATCATTTCTATCCAGGGTCTTATCCTCTGTGATGAGAAATTCTTTTCTTTCCTTTTGCTCACTGGGTACAATAGTATGGTGGCTGCTAGTGACCCAGCTCAAACCCTATTTATCCTTTCCTGACAAGCACACGTGACCTTTGACTTAATGGAAACTCATCTTCGGACTAGCTCTGCTTCCAAGTGGAAAACTGCTAATATGACACATTCATACAAAAGACCTTCCTCTGCCAAGTTGTAAAGGTCCTCAGATGTCAGAAAGTAGCTGATGGAGGTCTGGCCGATCTGCTGCTCCCAGCCTCATCTTTGGAGTGTTATACTAGAAGCTCTGGGAGGTGTTTTAAGCTATCCTTTCCCACTGAAGTTTCTGATCACTTAGAAAAGTGGGTTCAGGCAGAACATACTTAAGAAATATCTCTGTCCAGTGACATTTTTTTGCTGTGTTAGAGGTGTCCCCTGTTTGTGGCCATGTGATTTCATTTTCTTGTGCCACAGTTTCTCTCTGACAGTGGCGAAAAATTTTAAAAAGTCAGAGGTGGCCTGAGGTAGGAGAAGGACAAGAAAGTTCTTACTTTGTACTTTGCCTGATCACAAGCACATAAAACTCAAGGCGATACTGTAAATGATTTTGCAACTTTCATTGTAGGTTTTGTGTCCTCTTCCCATTTAAAACAAGGAAAAGTAAAAAAAGGGAAATTGTCTTTATTCATCTTAGCCTTATGATGTGGACTGGGAATTTCCACTAGATGTGAAAGCACTGGTTGTCTCATCAAACATAGACAAGATTCTATGATAAGATTTTGCAAATAATTCTGCTTCCTTACTCTTAGGTAGTGGTAATGGAATTAACCAGTACAAATTTGATACATATTTGATGAGAATGTCAGTTGAAAAGGATGTCGTTGCTGGCTATGAGGAGCATGTTTTACCATAAGGAGCTTGAATTAATTCAGAATCTGCATGGGTTTACACAGCGTGCTGTCACTTTTTTATTTACCAGGAATTTTAAAGTATCTCTCAATGCCTTATGTATGTTTCCTAATTTGTAATGTGTTTCACACTAACATAATAAGTCTAAAATACAAAAATATTACTGATAAATACAATTCAGAGTTGTCCTCAAGTTTTAGTGAAGTTTATGCTGTAACTCAGGGTAGTTTAATCTTGTTTTAGTACAATCTTAAATAATTTGGCCAAGTACTTAACATATCAGCTGTTAAGAATGTTTAGGGGTTTTTAATGCTCAAGTCTTAAAATGATTGTGATTTTGTGGATAAGTTTCTGCCTCTTGGCACACATAATATTGCAAAGTTCTAACAGATGTGTTTTATTATCTGCTTTGTTCAAGACTGAATGGAATTATAGCGAAGAAATGCTACCTAGAGAAATAGTTTTATTATCTCTATAAAACTAATAAATCAGGGTTCCAAATCCTTTGGCAGAAATGCCTCTATGCATTACCTTGTCCTTTGGTGTTTTGCATAAATTGACAAAGGAATGTTGAATCCTGCTTATCTCTTTAGGATGGATTCCATTAAAGTGATACAATTGTGTGATAGTTATCTATAGCTGTTGAGATGAAAATACTTCTGACTCCCTTGTTTGCCATATCATTTCCTGAACACATGGAATTTTACAATCACTTTATTTATCCAGATAGTTTAAAGTGGTATTCAGTAATCTTTATTGGTCTGTCATTGTTAACAGCAGGAAATTTCAGGTTATTTTAATATAGCACTGATTAACACAAGTTTTTTCTTCTGCTTACTGGGGTACAGAACATAACTTGATGTGATGCCGACTCTCTTTTTGGTCAGATACTTCCATTCTGTTCTGCTGCCTGACTCAGTCCTTTGCCCTGTGTTTTTGTAAGATTAAAAAGTATGCTGATCAGTGTCGAGAGCCACTCTCCTACTGCAAGAATCCTGTTCCATGAAGCAAAACACTTCACCCAGTTCAATGCTATGGTCAGCAACCATCTCGAACACTGAGCACATGTGAAATGGCAATTCAGGCGTTAAGGCCTGAAGCTCCTCCCTGAGTTGTGTTGTACCATGGCAGCAGTCTTTGTGGATTTTTTCACAGATTGCTAATAGAATCAATAATTTACTCCCAGTGAGTTAGATCTTGACTGAACAGCCTTTGGTCTCCAATAACTGTTTTAAACAAGCCTGGTTTCTGTTTATAAACCAGATAATAGCCTGACAATGAAAATTATGCTACAGTGCTGCGCAATACAATTTAACTTAGAACATGTAGATTCTGGGTTTTAACTGGTGTAAAAGAAGACAGGGCTATTACCCTTCTTTGTCTTCAGATACTTACAAGAATCTGGCCAGTAATTTTACGATATCTGGCCAATGTTTAAGTTCTCTTTTAGAGACTAGACTGCATGTTTGAACTGCTTTTGAAAATAGAATGCATTCCAGTCTTGTCTCTCACCTTGAATATTGCGAAGGAACCTGTCAAAGTACTTTGTAAGTCTGCGTGAGTGTGTGCTCACATACACATATGTGTGTATGGAAAAATATTTTTATATACATACATATATGCATTCTGTAAAAGACAGGCAATTGTAAAACTTTTGTGAAAGAATATATTCAGCTGCATATGGATTCTTAACTCTGTAAAACATTTATATTTTGATGCTTAGAGTTTTATGGTATCTTGGAGACAAAAGTTTCCATAGCATTTTGCCTTCTTAGGCTTTCTCCTTCTCCAACAAATCCATAGGTTCTAAATCAAGTTTCAGGTCCTTGTTCTTACTAGATTGGAGACAGCGAAAGTTCTGACAAATCAAAGCCTTGCTTAAGCAAATTGTGCAGGACATGCCTAGGCATAGTCCAAAAACTGCAGGGACAGATGGAATATCTGCATTAAGATTTTGCTCTGTCACTGCATTTCTTAAGATATGTATATATCTGTGGCTATAGCAGATAAACAGCTAAAGAGACCTTTGTTTCTTTTTTCAGAATAGATAAATAAATAAGAAATCTGAAAAAAAAAATAAATCTAGGGAGCCTGCATATCCTCTACATTCTGCTTTTATTTTACGGCAAGATATTTTTTAGTAAAGGCTTTATTGTCTCTATTTAATTGAGGCTAGAGTGCTTGCTACAATCTGCATTTATGTAGAACCATTCTCTGTCATTTTATCTAAAATAGATCTGTTTGTGGCAGGACGAATTCTTACAACAGCTTCAGCTTGCTCATCAACCTTGGATATTACCGAGTGACACAGAAAGCGAAGAAGTGGAAGCTGACCAAGACAAATGTAAGTATATTTGTTAGGACCAGATAATATGTCAAAAACCCTCAAAATTTTAAATTCTCTTTTTCATATCTTCAGATCTTGTGAAGGTGTCATGACTGCTCACAGGAGCTTTTCTTCTAAGTACCATTACTCATTTGTTTGAGGACTGAACTTCAGGGGATTGATTTACATAGCTTTCCTGCAGTCACTGAACAATGACAAAATGATCGCAGACCACAGTTTACTTAGCTAAGTGAAACAATTTGCCCTGATATGTTAAAGTAGCTGTTCAAAAGAAGTAGCATGAAATTGAAATAGATGCTCTGTTTAGTAAATCTGTATTGACCAGCAAAAATAAATGCATCAAAAAAGCCTCAGTAGCTCTGAAAAGTAGAGCCTTCCTCCTCAGACCTATGGCTCCATTACCTCTATTTTCCTGCATTCCTTTGAATTCTTCTGTATGGAAAAAAAAAATTCTTAATCACACAAGTAATCCTGAATATCCTACATTCTTTGAAGCAGTTGTCTGATCATGAAAGCAAAGGTCAGAAGGATCATAGCCTAAATGACAGAACAAGTAACAACAAGTAACATGCTCTAAATTGCAATACATGCAAACTGTAGCAAGTTCTGTCTGCCTACAAGGTACCTGTAAATGATCTTGCTGGAAATACTACATGTTTTGCAATGTACTTGAAAAGAACAGATGATTCAGTCGGCATGTTTACTAAACTTAATGCTTTCTTCTAAAACTGTTTTAAACAAACAGGGTTAAGGAAAAGCCAATTTCTTCACAGAATGGAACAGTTGTGTAAGGGATTAAAGATTCATAATAAAGAGAATACTTTTTTAAATTGTGCCACATAAAAAAAGTAAGAGTTTTCTATTCATACACCCGTTTCACAAGTCCATACATAGCCTGGGGTTTGAATATGAAATTTCAGTTTGCACAGTGAGATACTGAAGAGCATGTACCAGTTTTTTTAACACTAGTTCAGTGTTAAAATGAAGTTTGTGTGTAGAGCTGATTTTAATCCAAAGCCAGTAAAGTCCAATTTGACTTGTGCCTGAACCTTTCAGTTATCTGGGGTGAATCTCACCTTGAGTGGTCCAAGGGAAAGCCCAGTACCAGCCTTTTCTGCACATGTGAATTTTCTTCTTTGTTTTCTGTAATGAATTTATAATCGCCCAAATGTTGATAAGGCTGCGCACACATAGACTGGTGCTAATTATGTGATCAGGGAGACTGATGCTTCAGAACACATCAGATGCACACCATGGTTCTTTTATAGCTGCTGTACCCGAATCGCACAGGAGTGGGGACTTCTGAGCATCCAAGATCCTCTGCTATAGGATTCCAAGAATCCTGGTCAATCATTGTCACTGCCCAGTGTGACAGGGTAGTAAATTATAGATAAAAGTTTCAGTTCTACCACCAGATACCAACCGATGCCTAAATAATAATTGTTTTTCCTAAATCTGATGATGCCGAGAACAAAGGAAAAGGTAGCTGTAAGCTACTGTTACTGACCAAAAGCTAAAGCATGTTATTAAGGGCATTATCCAACTGTGTCTTTAAACACTGATGGTTTTGGGGCATTGACTACCTCGTTAGGAAGCCTGTTCAGCATCTGACCACCCTCTTGGAAAGAAAATGCTTCCTAATGTCCAGTCTAAACCTCCTGTGGTTCAGCATGCTATCACTGCATCTTGGGGAAAAGAGCTAAGTGCGTCCCTCTCCACTTCCCCTCCTCAGCTGTAGAGAACACTGAGGTCATCCCTCATCCTCCTTCTCTCCAAATTAGGCAAACCCAAAGTCCTCACCCATTCCTCATAGGACATTCCTTCCAGCCCTTTCACCAGCTTTGTTGCCCTCCTCTGGATACACTCAAGGACTTTCTCACTTTTCTTAAACTGGGGCCCAGAACTGCACACAGTATTCAAAGTGAAGCTGCACCAGTGCTGAATATGGCAGGATGATCACCTCTTTTGCCCAGCTGGTGATGCTATGTTTGATGCACTACAGGATGTGGTTTGCCCTTTTGGCCGCCAAGACACACTGCAGACTCATATTGAGCCTGCTGCTGACCAGCACCCCCAGATCCCTTTCTGCAGGGCTGGTTTTGAGCCATTCTTCTCCCAATTTATACTTATTCCTGGCATTACTCCATCTTAGGTGCAGGATCCAGCATTTGGACTTGTTAAGTTTCATACCATTAATTGTCCAGTCCTCCAATCTCTCTGCAGTGCCTCCTGCCCCTTAAAACAGTCAACAGCACCTCCCAGTTCAGTATCATCAGCAAACTTGCTAACGATGCATTCAACTCCTGCATCCAGGTTGCTGCTTAAATAGATTGAACAGAATTGGACCTAGGATTGAGCCCTTTAGAACACTGCTGGTGACCAGTCGCCAGCCATATGTAGCTGTACTCACTATAATCCATTGAGTTCTGCCCTTCAGCCAGTTCTTCACCCAGTGCACCATGAACCCGCCCATCCCACAGTTGGAGAACTTGTTCAGAAGGATGCTGTGCAGGACAGTATCAAATGTCTTCTGAAAATTCAGATAAGCTACATCCCTTGCCTTCCCTACATCTACTAGGCATGTGCCCTTATAGTAGGATGATATCAAATTAGTTAAATAGTTCTTCCTTTTGTGAACCCACATTGACTGTGCAGTTAACCATAGTGTAGTTAACTGCTACACCCTTTATAGTAGGTCAATGTTTCTTCTAATATAACTAAAGGAGTAGAACAAAAGCAGAGATTATAGAACTGCCACTGATGGCAGAGAGAAGCTGCCAATTCCTAGTTGTAAAGTGGAGAGACAGTAAGGGGCCTAGCATACTTACTGGTGCCAATGCTTGTAGGCAGAGCAGCTGGCAAGTTTACACATCATTTTTCACCCTAAAGTTAATAAATCTGTGTGGATGTTGTGTGTGTGATTTAGTGTTGAGGGGGCCCAAGAGTTCATAATTTACGAGTTTGAACAGAAGAGCTGCAAAATTAATCTTTACAATAGCAACACCTGTTCTTTGACTCAGCTTTTAATAAATTATATGTGGATAATATTTACCACATTCTTTGACTACTTTGAGATAATAGCAGCCAGGTGTAAAGCTAGTTTTTGGTGGTGGGAAAACTAACAATTGAAAAAGAGAAGCTATGTGAGTCACCTTGAGTTCTTTTAAATGAATACCTGCTGGTTAGTGTTCTATAAGAAAAAAAGAATTGGGGATAACAGTTTCAACTGTAGTCAGACGTAAGAGTATAAAGAGGCTATTTTCAAAGCCAGTGGTAGCTGAAAAGAATTGGGTTCCTCTGGCATCCCAGCATCTTCCAATAAACATCATTTGCAAAACAGGTTAGACAGCACACATTTTCTTATAGAGGTGAGATCTAAGTTCTCAGTTCTTGTAAATCAGACCTTATTTTCTAAATACTTCAGGCTCTCTGACAGCATTTTTAAAATTTATCCTTATCAGTAAGATCCAAAGATAACTAGAAGTCAATATTTTTAAAATATTTGTAAATTGTGTCAAAATTTGAAATCAAATCAGCACTCATATAACAGAGTAGAAATGATTACAGCTTAAAAGATTTGTAATGTTACAACAGTAAAGCAAAAATTTAAGAAGCATTGCTGATTTTTTCAGCATACTCTTTACTTCCTCCTTATGTGCCTAATTAAATTTGTGACCACGCATCAGAGAGAGAAAGATACGTGTATAATTTTCATTTGAGAACAGGTCCCACAGGGACAGCTGGTTGGAAATTTCTAATGCATTGCTAGCTTCCAAGAACCTTGAAAAGACAAAGACAGTCTTTTGGTATAATTTAGCCTTCTATCTGTAGTCCCAACCTGCCCAAAAGCCCGAGTCTGCTTTCTTGGGTGCCTAACTCAAGAAGTAAACCACACAACAGGTTCCCCAGGTCTCACAGTCTTGCAGACAGAGTATCCCTACCTGCAGTCAGTCCATGTGTCAGTTGTACATGATAGGTGAATAATGTAGACTCTTAGTGAACTTGCTATTTGGTTAATACATATGAGATGTATATCTCTGTGTATATACATTCCTTTGCCTTAATCTGCTTCACACATGTCGGTTGGCACACTGAGTGGTGTGGCTACTATCACATTCTAACTTCAGCTTGCCAGTGGGAGCACTAGGTGCTCACTTCTAGCTTGGCTGATCTGGGACAAGGCTTGAACTCTCAGCTGCTGACCTGTGGCAAGAGCCTGAAATGTTTTGCCACTGTACATCTGTAAAGACTTTTCTAAGGTTTGCAGCGGAAGGTCTACTGCTGATATATCAAAATGTTGGGAAAAAGTGGGATTTCTACTCCATTCAGTTTTGCACTGGTCTTGCATATGTTAAAGAAGATATGTTGTCTCTCATTCTGCCTACCAGTGGTTTAGCTAGGTATTTAGCTTGAGACAGTTCTATATACATTTCAGAAATGGAATACCAGTAAGGACTGTGTTCCTGTAAACAGAAAGTCTACAAAGACCTATTGGATGGTCTTTGCTGGATGTCTTGTAACATCCATAGCTGAAGCTACACCATTTCATATAACTGCTTTTTGAGACTGAAAATGAGAGAGAACAATTTCCAAGCATGGAAACTTGCCCACTTGGGTTTAATTATTTCTAGATAGTGAAAGAAAAGTGGAAATTGATATTATTTCTTCCAGAAGTTAGAGCTATAAAGCTAAGGAAAGATGGAACAAGACTCAAGATCCCTATTTTTTAAATGGACGTACTTAAATCCAAAGTTGCCATTATCTTATACTATTATTAAGACTTTGCTCATGTCATTTTTTTTTCTATTGACTAATATTTGGTTTCTTGGAAAAGTTCACATTGAACTGAAGATTTGGGAGGAGGAGGGAATTTTCCATTGCAGTGAGGAAAAAAATTCTCAAAATTTGTTAAAGTGCAGAAAGCTGTTTTCACTATAACTTCCAAACCTAAGGGTGTCTTTTTCTGCAACTTGCATTATTATGGTAAAATTGGATTCCCAAAGACATTTAACAATAAGAAATGACACTGTAATTTAAAAAATGGTGTAGAGAATTATCAGGCACACATTAGGTAAATTAAAGGCTGGCTTGCTAAGGAATCAAAAACTAGTTTTTCTAGTGGGAAGATGTAGATGAATGGGGCTCATTAGGGTCTGATAGGTTTGGATAATTGGTGGGAAGGAGAAGTTGAAGTTATTAAATGATATGAATCCCCTGGTATAATGGCTACATTCCAGTAAAATGCACTTTATTATAACCAGATGAAATATATTTGAAACAAATGAAATATATCTGGCACCAGAGAAACATATCTGTCTCTGCTGCAGAAAAATGAGGCTTTGTCCTGGAAAGCAGTGACCTAATGGATTTAGAGTGATCATAGAAGATCATCTCAGTGTGAGCTTTCAGCATAATGCTGTCACAAAGAAGGGTAGACCATTCCTTGAATGCCTAAAAAGTTAAGCAGCAAAGTAATTATTCCACATAATATTGGTAAAATACTGTGGTTTTGATGTCTTGCCATTAAGAAAGATTGGAATTACTTGAGAGATTTCAGAAGATGGTTAAAAATGACCCAGGATTTGGGAAATGCTGTTAGGACTTTGCCTCACCTAAAGGCATTCAACTAGGAACCTCAGAGATTACTTGGTATCTGTAGGTAGACATTTGAATAAAAAACATTCAGCTCATCCAACTGTGACAAAGAAAAGTTTTCTGTCCTAGCAACCAGGAACCTTAAGCATTGAAAGCAAAAGTTAAGGGCAACAATGAACATGGAGTCATTAGCATGAGGTGACAGAGCTTTCTAACTGACAGATGATAGATAATCCAGCAGGAGATTCTGTGGGCTCTATACAGGTATAGGGGAGGTCAACTTTGTGTCTATGAATATACTTATTCACATAAAGAACAGTCTCGTTGTGCAGCTGAAGTTGCTTTCCTGGGCACTACATGTTAGGCATTGATAAAAATGTACATGATATAATGACCATGAGTCTACATTTTTGTCCCCCAGTTGTTTTTATTATCATAATTTAGTCCTTGGAATGTAAAAATCTTTTATAGGAAAATGTAGGCTGTGTCTGGATAAAATAATGGCTGTCCTTAGCAATCCAAAAATATACGCATGGGAAATATGACAGTTTGGATTAGTATTTACCATAACAAAGATATTAATAAAATACTGTTTACTGTGCTCTAGATAGTCATAGAAGTCTGTAGATTTCAAAGCACAAAATATGTTCATGCTAATTTTATCTGTGTGAATGTCTGGTATTAAATGTCAGTTTACATTCTAGCAGTGATATAAATATTTTGCTTTTAAAAGATTTACTTTTTTAAAATTCAAAACGTATTTGCAAGTGGAGTTCTGAGCTTCCAGGAAAAAAAAAAATATTGGCTGTCCATAATTTTTTAATTCCACAGAGTTCTGTGCCTTGTATAAACCACTGTGGATAGATACCCACGTAAATGCAACAGATAATCATCTATGCTCATCACTGGAAAACTGTACTAAGCTTTATTAGAATTTTATTCAAAAATAAGAATATAAACATATATTGATTTACACACACATCGCAATACAAATACTCCACTAACTGTATATTGATTTAGCAGGAGATACAGGTTGATACAAGATCTTCAATTTGAATCACAAAGTATAGTGTATGTGTTGAAACACAGGTTTTCTAGTACTGTGCTGTTAAAAGCTCAGTCTAAAAGGACATAATAAAGAATAATAAATATCTAGGAAAGTAAAGCTCTTCTCTAATATTAAAGAATTTCGGAGAATAAAATAAAGCTTTTACTGACTAACAACTGGCAAGTACTTAAAAAGTCTAACCATTATAGCAAAGAAATGGGAATGCAGCCTAATTTTGTGCGTGCTGATGAAGGAACTTTAATTAAATCACTTGATTTGGTTTTGTTTATATCAGATTGATCCACCTTTGCTCTTCCAAAACACTTGCTGAGTAAAGGTACCTTGAATATAGCTCTTTGTGAAGACATGTGTGAACTGATCTCTGAGTAAAAAGAATATTTTTACTCAGATAATTCAGTCCTGTGTTGCTGCTCAGCCCTGTGGCTGCCCGACGTTTGTGCTGTGTGAATCAGGAGCAGCAATATCTGAATCTGAGAGTGGTGAGCTGAGACTGCTTCAGCTAGCCTTGCAACCAAAACATGCTTATGAAGCAATACTGCTCGAGTTTTAGTAAGGACAAGTGACTGTAACCCTGTGAAAATTGTGTGTGGCTGTAGAGGGGCATAACGATGACCTGTTTGACTGAGGGACTGCTGTCCAGACTTTCCAGTTAGATGGAGCTGGCCATTTCAAGTATCTTTCATAGTACAGAGCATTGGAAAGAGCTAGGGAACAAATAATTTTGATGGGCTGATGGGCTCATTCTTCTATGCCCTTCTTGGTTCCTTTGTTTGTCATGCTTGCTGAGTGCTTTCACTGCAGACCAAGAAGATCTTGCCACAAATTCTTGTGCTTTTTGTTACATTTTGTTGTCCCAGTTTTTTTCAAGACCTTTCAAACCCAGTCATCTTTCACCAGTGCCTCGTGTAGTCATTTACAGCACTGAAGAAAGAGCACAAAGTCCTGAAGTACTACCAAAGCACACTGGTCATGTTTTACACCTACTTTTCACTTAATTCGTTTGAATGCAAATGACCCCATGAAGTGCAAGACCCAGGGAGCAACAAGCTAAGGGAGTACATCCTTTTGCATTAACTTAGGCCTTGAATGTTTTTTGGCTCTACAGCTGCATGATTGATTCAGCAGAGGGGCCAGATTGCTGCAGAAACCAGAAAAAATGTAGAATGCCTGACTGTAATCCCAGGGTGCAAAAATTACCAGGAGGTGAAGGATCTATGAAAGAAATCTCTTTTCCTTCTTTGGTTTGGTATTCTCCAAGCTCTAAACCAAATAAATTAACACTCCTTATTATCCTATTGCTGAAAATGTGTTTTACATTCTATGGTTTATTCTAAGCCAAAACCATAGAAATTCCTCTTTCATCATGAAGAGGAAGGATTTCAAATTCAAGTATGAAAAGCTCTATAATGGAAAAGGTTAAGATTTTTTGAAATAATTATGGTGACTGTTCTTGATCCTGTCAGGGAGAAAGTCCATGAATGTGGAGACTGGGGAAGAGGAAGAAGAGAGGAAGGTTGATATAGGTGACTTCTGGTAGTTTTGGTTAAGTCTTGCTTGGCAATGAGTAGTGCCAGTGTGAGTGTTACAGCAGGATCTGGGCAATGCTTATTTCTCTGTGTTTTATTTCCCTGATCTGCGAAGGAATGATAAAATGTGATAACTGACATCAAGCTATGAGATATCACCAGTTAATGTTTCGAAAATGTGTCATGAGTTTGGGCCCACATTCTAATATCTATCTGTGTTTCATTCTGGTGTCATTTCACTAAATTTGAAATGACTATAGTTTTTCAGTTATTCTCCCCAGGTAAGTCAGTGGTGGCTTCCTGCTTGTAGTAACTACTTTTAAATTATTGTAATGTCCCTTTATATTGGAGAAATCAGCTTGTCAGGGTATGACTTGTCTCACCTACCTTAGCTAGATAGAAGGGAGGGAGTCTAGTCCAAGCAATTTGTTCTCTGAAGTAAGGAGAGACACAAAGGGACCTCAGAGGACGGCTAGAGATCTGTCTTACAGGGGGACTGAGACAGGTACACTGAATCGCATCACCCTTCCAGGGTGTCCTTCGTCTCCTGCGTCCTGACCTTGGCATGTCTCCATCTCAATGTCAACTGCAAGTTGATTTGTTCTTGCTAATATCATTTCTCAGCAGTCAAGAATTCCATAATGTATATTGGGTAGCATGGAATATATTTTCTGGCTGGCATCCCATTTCCTTCTGTAGCTAAGACAATCACAGTCCCTGGAGTTTTTGTGGGTAACAGTCACGAGAAGGATCTGCAAATGAAACAGGCTTATGTATATTTGCTTTTCCCCCTTTATGACAAATTTTTTGCTTAAAGCTCAAACTTCGACAATACTGGAATATCTGCTGAATGAAGTGCCTCTGAGGAAAACAGTTGTTAAACATTAGGTATAAATGACAAAAAAAAATTGCATATAAGGCTAATAAAGGGTAAGAACTGTTGCTAAGATTTCCCAGGCTTAATTAAGGTTTTGGGGTTTTTTTTGATGCAGAGGTTTTCATGGTATGTACCTTTCTCTGTTGAATATCAGTACAACATCAGATATAAAGTCCAGGCTTATCACCTGGCAAAGTGAACCTTAAGGATATTGTTCCACTTGTAGTTAATTGATTAGCTGGAGATAATGGGAATAGCTTGTTCCTGCCAAGCTTCTTTAATCTCCCAAAGAGGGCTTGCATATTTATATGTTCAAGAGGAGTGAATAAATGTGAAGCTACTGTGCCTGATTTCCTTCAGTGTTTAAAAATGGAAAGGTAAAGGCTTCTAAGGTAACATACAGAACTTTATGCCTTCAGCTGTGTAATTATATGCATTGTAGTGTTTATTTCTGGTTTATAAGTCTGATTCTCTATCTGGATCCCTGTAATAGGTATAATATGAAAGCATTATATCCTTTACAAACCCTGGGGCAGGAGGCAGGCTGTGTTATAGTCAACAACATTTGCAAAACAGTCTATTTCAATGAGCATGCGTAAATATTTGTAAAAGCTAAATTTCCATTTTGCTTTGGGGAAGGTTTTCAAAATGAACGCTATCAGAACTTAAAACATTGCTATCTCAGTTTATCTGATTCATCACAATTGCTTTTTATGTTTGATACTTTTTGAAACACTGGTCATCGATTGCAATCTCTTACTACTATTGAAAAAGAAGCAGCAGACCCCTTCCCCCCAAAAAACCCTCAGTGAATAATCAGAACAAATAATATAGCTAAAGCTGTGATTTGCTTCTGAATATTTTAGAAATAAAAATGAGTCAGGATGACTAAAATGCTGATCATTGTTGCATATTTAATTGAATTATGGAAAACTAATCAGCATTATGGAAAACTTTTACAAAATGCAAGCACAGTGAAAGATTCATTTTCCCTTTTATCCTGTTTTTGTGTACATTTAATTCTAGCCCTAACGTCTGTGTTTTTCTGTTTGATTTCACAGGTTTGTGAAATCAGTTGGATTGTTGAAGAACAATTTAATTAAAACAAAATTAAGGTGATCAAAATTACACCTGAAAATTTGCTTTAGTTTATACATAATAATTTTAAAGAAAGTTATTTTTCTAGTATCAGCAGTACATAAGTGGAACCACTCTGATATGTGGATGCTGTAATGTGCTGAATGAGAGTATTTACTGTGGTACAGTGGCCTTAGGCAAGAAGGGTAACTGTCACCTTTTAGTATAAAGTTACTATAATGTTTTTGTTTCGTTTATACCCCTCTTATTTTGGATTGACATTTGATAAACTAAACTCTGCCTGACCAAAATAAACTTTACCTAGAGATTTTATGTATTTTGACTTGTCTAAGGTTTTTCTACTCCATATATTTTTGTAATCTTTACCCTTTTTTAGATGAATAAACATTAAAGTATTCGCCCTAGCCAATGTCTATGTCCCATTCAGGTCTCACAGAGAACTAGCTGTTCACTCATAGTCACCTGCAGAGAGAGGTCAGAAGGGGGAGTTGGTGAAAGAGTATGCGTGTGGGTAGCAGAAACAGGTGTTGACCATGCTGCATAGCTTTTTATTGAGTTTATCTACTTTGATCTTTAAAATAAACAAAGACTGTTAAAAAGGAATGGAGCATGCATACAAAAATAAAACACCTAAAGGAATTTCATATATATGATAAACCATTAGTTACCCATATGGATTACTGAAACAAATTTGCTGTTTAAAATAAACTAACTGGTGTATGCTGTGTGCTTGGAACTCTAGAAGATGCTTTTGCACAGACAACAATTGAAGGGATGTGGCAGTTGCATTTATTGATTTCATTTACTTGTTAATTCTGTCAAGTGTGTTCTCAATTTCCTTTGTCTTCAATTATGTACTCTTGGTACCTATATCTTAGACATAATGATATAATGAAATTGCTTGCAACTATTAAAAAGTACAATATAACAAACCATCTGTTTGTTTTCAGAAATAAAAAATGAATTGTCTGTCATGGATATTTCATAGTGTGAACTTTTTTTGCTGTCTCAGAAACACAGTGTGAAACAGAAAGTGTATGGTCTGTCTTAGTCATGAGCAAGTAAAGTGCTCATTGTGATGAGCAAGTACTTTCTATATGTATCATCCTAGTGTAGACTTCCTATATGTAAAATGTTTTGCATACTGGTACCCCATAGGAATAGTCGCTTTAAGTTCATTTCAGGAAAGGGCTTCATTAACTTGCCATCAGTAAAGAAAATCTATTCTTCTGTGTGTGTTTCCAATATACCTGAAGACTTATTTGCATAGAGGAGAGCGTATTACTGATATGCTATATTTAGTCGGTTGTGTTCAGTAAAACATTCTTGAAACTAATATGTCCTTTTCACAGGTTTTATTCATCCTTAGTGTCCTGCATTTCATAGTTTACCTTGACACTACTGAAAAGTGAAAAGTAGATTTTAGGGTTGTTTTCTTCTTCCAGTTGCTTCACGGAACATCTGTTAAGCTCCATTTTCTTCTTCATGCCATTCTTGGGTGAAATTGTGACCATGTTTAATCCCTGGGAAAAATCTCATTTACTTCAGTGGAACTAAGATTGCCCACGACAAGTTGAGAAAGAAATTAGTGTTTGGCAGCGTTGTGATTCTAGAAGTTCTTGCATGTCTAAGAGCTTGAAGACAGTTTTGGCTGAGTTGCACAGAGAGATTTGGTCAGTGGCATGGCTGGTTTTATATTTTGATTACATGCGAGGAAACACAAGACAAGCTTTATAGAGGAAAGCAGAATATTAATCCTGGTTTTGATCTTTAGAGAGAAAAAAAATAATTTGCAAATATAGTGGGTACCATCAACACTCATTAGAATGATTAATAATTTTGCAAATGTTAATTGTATGCAAGTGTCTCAAAGTGTGGTAAGATGGCTTAACTCTTGAGTGGTCCCAGTTGTAGATGCTGTGAAATCTTGGGCTCCTGAGATCCAGCTGTTCTTGTGGCTGGCCAGAAAAATGGTATTTTGGGGACACTTTCTAAACTAAAGGGTAGAGGATAAACTTACAGAAAATATTAATTTGTTTTCGTGTTAAAACATACAGAAAATCCCATGTAACTTTTTTGCTTTAGTTCTCATGATTTTGAGATGATCTCATGATTTTTTAGCACTTGTGGTTGGTACTACTCCTTCCAAAGCGTATGGCAAGCAGTCTTGGCTGATACTAGTGGTCAGCCCAGCAACCACTGCTGGCACTGTAGAGGAGGAGCAGCCACCTGGCACCCCAACCGTGAACAAGCTGGCAATGAAGCATAACGAGTCAGGAGAACTCCAAGGAGGAGCTGACACGTGCTTAATAGGCAACAAGCAGCTGGGCTTAGGGGACTGGGGAGCTTAAACAGCAGCTGGAAAGGCCATGCAGAAGGCATGTGTGATAAACTTGTTTTCACCTTTGAGCTGTGGGAAGCCTTATTCATTTTCTGTTTGACCTTTTTGGCTTCAGGAAGAAGTTTTCATTTGTCAGTTGCTTATGGAATAAACTCTGCCTCCATGGTGCCTAATTGAATTGAGAGTCAGCTGTGGAAGTTCTTGTTGATGCTGCTGTAGTTAGTTTGGCAGGTTTATCAAGGTGTGGTTTTATTTCTTTTGGTTTTGACTGCATGAGACACTTAAAAGCCAGCACAAAATGTTCAGTGTAAGCTACATAGAAATGTACTTTTCTCTAATTGCATGAAACAGTGTAAATATAGTGCTTTTCAGAAAGATACTTCATGGGTCATTGCTGATGTTATTCAATTACTGCTTTTTGATGGAAAAACAGCCATGATAAACAGATGCATTTTTCCTAGCTATATGTTTACATCTTAGTTTTTAAAAGCATTTATTAATGCAATATTGTAGGACATAATATACTCAGTCGTACTTGTTAATGTAAAAAGTACAAACATATCTCAGTATATAAAATTTTGTGTAGCTTGTCTAATAAGCAGCTGCCTCACTTTCAAAGGACAATTGATAATAAATGGGGTTTTGTTGCCATATGAGTTTCTACTGCTTCCTGTGAAGACCTTTACACCCTTGATACTTTATCTGAGTAATCTTAAAAGCACCCTTAATATATCTCTATTCATTTCAATAACACAATAATATTAATAGGTTTCCTTCTGTACTGCTCATATCAAGTAACTTCACAATGTGGCAGATTTGAGTGACTTCTTGCTACCCCAGTGTCTAGCTCTAGGATTTGTAGGTGTGGCTGAGGGAAAAATGAGGAGAAATTTTACTTGCAGGATTTACTAAAACAAAATAATTTATTTTATATTATCCAGTGGAAAATTTGCCTGAGCAAATCCTTATCTTGGAAACTTATGCAATAATTGAAAAACACTTCTATAACAGCCAGCTATACTGTACTTGTATGGTATTTACAAAAGCTTGTGCCATTGTGTGAATATGCTTCCTAAAAATATGGCTTTATTTGCAGTTTAAGTCTCTTTTTCCTGAGTCAGTAATTGCTAAAGAGGGAGGGAAACATGTATCCGTCTTCCTGAAGTCTTGCTTCACATATGTCTACATTTCACTTACAGAGGAAACTTGCTCAATGTGTGGATATTCTATATTACAACAACTAAACTCACAGAAATACATGAAATAAATGAAAGCCAACTCACATACATGTATGAGTACATGTATGAGACATTAGTGTTTCATTGCTATGGTTATATGTGGACATGCATTACATTTAATTCAGTGAGCTATTAAAGTAGAATACAGAAAAGGTCCTCTGCGACAGATTACACAACCTGGGCTTTTCTGCAGCAAGTAAGCTAACCATGAAGTTGCCATGATTTCAGTACCTCTCCAGTTCCAGGCCAGCTTCCCAATGAAACCAAATGTACAAAAGTCTGTGTTCAGAGGCACATGGCTCTTCCTATGCTTGAAGAAGTTTGGTGCCCAGTCACTCATGTCCCTGGTTTCTACTTTGTTTGGATTAGGCAGCATCTACTTAGGCAATGCAAGTACTTAGTTTTATAGATACTTTTGCCCCTTTCAGTTTTAGCTGAAAGTGCAAAAGCTTGAGTTTCATCTAGTAAAGTTTAAACAGATCCCTGGTTTTATAGCATTCGCTTACTTAATGGTATATTGCTGAAGTATTAGTCAAATCAGTTGTAATTACTTTTAGTTACCAAATTGTTTGTTAAAGTAAGACTTATATTTATAAGTTAGAATTCTTTCATGCATGTTCCTTATGACTTTGGTTTTGTTCCTGATGTTATATAAACCTAAAGCATAGCCAAATAGAATCTAATTTGATGGTCTTTTTTTTTATCATTATTATTGTTTTTCCCTTTGGATAGTACAGTCAGATACTCTTTTCCATGGTTTATCTGCCATAGACAAGCAGCAAATTTAATATTTACTGTCTGCAGAAGTTTCCTCTATGACAGCTTTAAACCTATCAAGGTGCATTATCAAGTGAAAACACTCTACTAGACCTTAAGTTCATTTCAATTAGCAAAGTGGTCTAGTGGTGTTTTCACTTACACAAACACTACAAATGTATAAATTTCACTGTATCAAGAACT
This sequence comes from Pezoporus occidentalis, assembly GCF_034315485.1. Lineage (NCBI taxonomy): Eukaryota > Metazoa > Chordata > Aves > Psittaciformes > Psittacidae > Pezoporus > Pezoporus occidentalis. The sequence goes on along the minus strand of NW_026915724.1, from coordinate 3,910,144 downwards.
GGTATTCAATCTATGAAGCTCCATACATATGTCTGTTGTTGGAAGATGGCAGTGCTTTAGTGAATAATGTTATGCCAGCTGCTATTCCAGAAGTTCAGCTGTAGAATTTGACACACTCTCCAGCTATCATATCTTTGTTGTATGAATACTATCTGTATTATATTTGAGCTTCACATTATTTTTCTTAATAAATTATTAGCCAATCCTTGAGAATGGGTCTGTAGCAATTAAGCAGAATCACTGCTGAATCTGCAGATTCATGGACCTTTTTTTTGAGAGTTTCGTGACAGAATATTGTTCTGAATTGTGAGAGAGACAGGAGGAACTATGGTTTTGCCCACCAAACTCAGATACACCACAGATCTAAAGAGACTCTGCAGGAGAGCAAACATAAATAGTTCCTATTGTGACTTACTTGAATGCTGAGCTGCTGGTTATCACCAGGGTCCTCTCCCAGAAATGTGTGCATTTGTCTACAGAGGGACTGTTACAGGAAATGGGGCTTGGAAAGGCCTCCAGATATAATTTAATTTCTAACCCTGAGGCAGCATAACTGCAGCTAAATCCATCTTTTCTGACAGATGTTTGACAAATCTGTTCTGAGAATGTCTGGAGACGGTGAATCCTTCTCCTTATATTTAGAAAATCATGTACCCAAGTGCTTGTACTTCTGCTTGACAGTGGTTTCCCAGAACAAAGTCTTTTTCCCTTGAATACATTCTTCACATCTTAATTCCCCACATCTTGTTTTAGCTCAGATAACATTGAACTCAGATGCCACCCAAAGCACCAGAATGAATTACTGGTTCTGTAAATCCTTCTGCATTTTTGTAGTGATATAAATGTGGCCAGGATTTCACCCCAGAGTTACAGGAGTTAGTGAAGAGGCATTGTTACAGACTATGAGATGTGTCAGCCACTGAGAGCAGGGACTTGTGCTCTACAGGGTGCTGAGAAGCCCTGCCTTTGCACTGGAAATCACATGTGATGAAACAGCAAAGGGTCATTTGAGCCTCCATGCTTCAGTTATTGTAGCTGTCTCCAAAAAGTGCATGAGGAATTCATGAATGCATTTCAAAAACTTGCCAAAATGCTCCCTGGGGGCTGATAAGTACCATAATTCAAAATCTCTCCATAAGTGCCTCCAGAAATCCTTCTCTTCCTATTGATGTGTGTAATCCAACACCTACAAACTCACAACTCCAGGTTTAATAAAGTGTGGGGCCCTTTAGCTGAGATTCCAAAGCAACTTACACTTCCTATCCCCCCAGGTGATGCTACATTTCTGTGTCCCAAAACACATTGTCTGTTATTGACTTTTCATCTGGACACAGATCTTACAGAATTTAAAATATTTTCCTATGAGGATGTGTTGAAAACATCTGATGGGCTTGCCAGAGGTACTGTGATGCATAGGCCTTCTGGGAGAGACTGAAGCATCAACTGCATCCATAATTCTGTGTCTGCTTCATGCAAGGACAGACAAAGCTAAAGATCTTCAGGTAAAAACATAGCCAGTACTCCCCATAGAGATATACATTTGCTATTTGTATTTAAAAGCAATTAATCCATAGTATGACAAATCTTCTGTCACTTGTTCTGTATGCTAAATGGTTGTAGAGAATAATACCATGTTCAAATGCTGGAACACATTTTTTTCACCTTTCAGACATGTCGGAAGAAGGATAACTCATTTAAGAAAAGTAAATGTTGTAGTGAGTATATTTTAAAAGTATAAGAGAATGAATTTAGGAATGTGGAAATTTTTTATTCTTGCATGCAGTTGAAGTGTCATCAATAGGCATGTTTTATTTGGGGTGTTATATAACTTGATATAAGAAATATACACCATCTCCTTCCCTGATCTGTTCCAGTGGACCCATATTCAAGTAGATAGCATACACAATACTTTTAATATTAATTTGTCTTCACTAGTGATTCAGAAATCTGAAAACCTTAGCAAGTGTCGTGCAAAGTGGTCTTTATCTCTTCAGAGAGATACAATGAGACATTACAAATGCTTAGAAATAAGCTCTACAGAGAATGTGGGATAATGATACAGGTATTTGCTTCACTTCATCCTCTGATGGTCCTGAGGTAACATGATTTGGCTAAACTGCTTACCTGACCCATGATACTTTTCCATGCTTAGTCTAGTTATAAAATACTATACATTGATCTATTATAATAGAGACACTGAGGTAAAAACTTTATCCTGTGTTTACTGATAGAGAGGAAATATTAACATTTGTGTATACGATATTCACTTAGGTGACACAGTTTTGCTACATCCATTAGAATGGCCTTCTGTTGTTTACAGTATTAATAAATTCTGTGCTCAAAAAGCCAACTCCTCTCTGAACTGTGAAAAGCATTGTATCCAAATTGCCTTGTGGTCTTTTTAACCTGGAGTATTCTCTTTGGTGGGCAGAACAGCCTCCCAGCAGCTGCATCCTCTCAGAACACTGAAGGATCTTTCACATCCTTGCTGCTGTTTCCAGCAGATTCTGCACTGTACAGTGAAGTTCCGTTACTTGCAGTCCTTATGTTTTATGAGCTAGGAAGTCATCCAGTTTTATTATTGGACATTTATTAAATATCATCTGAAAGTTTTAATCATTCTTTCTAAACTATTTCTTTTGCAGGTAGGAGAACTTTGACACGGATTAATTACAGGGCTACAATTTTTCCATTAGAAATATCTGTTCTCCCCCTTCCCACTGCCTCTATATTAAGTATTGTTTGAAGTACATAATTGAGGTGGCTACTCTAATCCAAATATAGCAGGTTTAAGTGTTTCTGGGAAGCAATGCTAGTTTTTCCTCCTAGTAACTGTAATTTGCTACCACCATGAGATTTTGGGAGAGTTAGGGAAATAACTGAGGCAGACTTGAAACTTAAGTTGGATTTACAGAATTTACAGAAAAGTGCTTAGGAGCAAGGGATATCTTCAGGTTGTCCCTGTCCTCCACTCCCCCAGCTCTTTTAATATATTATTTACTGAAGTGGAACGCAGCTGTTTGTTTCTTTCAGTGCAAGGAACAAGCCTGTGTGGATTTATGTTTCATTGGTACCTTGGCAAGGGAGGAAGCACAAACAAGGAAGCTGAGACCCTTCTTTCCAGTATTAGTTTTTTGTTCTAATGCAGCTATGCCAGGCTTTTTATAATAATTTTAAGATATTTCATTTGGTTTTAAGATTTGAACTACCATGCCACTAATGCAACGGAAAGAAGTGCAATATGTTATTATTCTCCCTATTCAGTAGTTCATAATGAAGGATTTGGGTGAAAATATGGATCAAACCCAGCAGATATCAAAATAATTATCTGCATCAGACAGTGGTGATATGGCACTGTGAGTTCAGCTTGTTGCTGAAGCTTGTTGCTGAAGCTTGACTGAGTGCCATACCTTCTATCCTTGAGAGCACCACAGGCAGGCAACTGATCTTGTCATAGGTCAGTGATTGCCTAAACAAACTTAACATAGTAGAGTCCTAATATGTCTCCTTCCATACCTTTCCTGTCCTGGGGAGACTGATTGATGATTTTAATATGTTAATTGCCAAAATATGGAGTCACTTCTCTTTGAACTTAAAAGGGATGCCAGTCAATGCCACTATGTAAGTTCTGAAGTGTAGGTACTGGAATAGAGCCATGTGAATAATGTGTGTTTAATGGCACAGTCTGATTTGGTTTTATTTTTAAATAAATATTGGTGAAGCAAACCAGCTTTGTTAAGAACAAAATTCTCTTTAAATATAACTGGCTTGACATTTTCAAATTTCTTTTTTGACAAAGTATGATAAAAGTATGAATTTGCTGAATTTTATTTATTTTTTTTTTAATTCTGTAATTTTACCAAAAGTATTTCAAGGAAATGTGGAATGGTTTAGGAACAATTTGCCTGCTTGCTAGGATTCATTTTAGGCTTGTAAGTATGACTTTCATCTTGACCTCTCTGTTTGCATACCTATGTCGTTATCTTAGCATTGAATGATTGAGCCACATTTCCTAGCATTTTTGGACTCCATAGCATCTTTTAATTTTAATACTTTGTCGATGTTATACTATTTCTAAAAGCTGATTTTTTTTTCTATATAAATCCATTAATAAGTCCTGCCAATAAAAAACAAAAACAACAAAATCTCTTATTTCTCCATTTAGTGTGCCAACAATTAATTGGTCTATGTTTTAATTTCATACCCTATGATGTCATATGAATACTGTAGTGTTCTGTTTTATGATCTTTGTGCTTTTTCACTATTGGAGAAGTTTGATCATAGTTAACTGACAAATTTATTTCTTTCTGTGACAAAGTAACATCTAACACTCTCACAGGCTAGTGTGAAGTCTTAGAGTCTCTTCGCCATTCTTCAATAAAAAACAACTAGTCTTGGCTTATATTCTAGTTATCGTTAGTTCGTGTTCCTCAGTAAGAAATCACATGCTACCAGATAAGAGGAATTTTCTGGATTTTTCCTGTTTGTTTTTGTAATTAGTTGAGTGAATGGCATGGCACTTAGCCACACAGAATACGTAGCTGAGTGCCAGCTAACATTATGACAACCTGTAAGTGTTTAATGGCTTTTCACAGGTCGAGAGTGCCTTTAGGTAAATGCAGTCGTGGGCATTTGCCAAGTGTACAAGGCTGAAGGATAGTGAAATCTGTCCCAAGCTCCATAAGGTGTTTTCCTTGCCTACAGTGCTCCAACCTCTTCAAGTTCCTCTCCTTTAAAGCTGCTGCAATGGCATTTGTGCTGTACCGTTCTTTGTCCTCTTCCTCGTATGTCTTAGGTGTGTGCCTTACCACGTGAAGCTCTACCTTCTGCATTGTAGGCTGGGCTGCTCTCTTGCCATTGTAGCTCTCCTTGGTGAAGTTTGGGAATGTGTCTTCACAGACAGAGAAAAGTTTGGGTGCATTGGGAAGTGAAGGGGGTGTGCACACAGGTGTTTCTACACTGCTGTATGGGCTATGTGTGTATACAGGTATTTGTATATTGCTCTTTTTGAACAAGTGGAACCCGGTGGACAGCTCTGTGTGCCATGATGGGAGGTCTCTATGTTGCTCTCCGTGAACATCCAGACTTTCTTAACCTCTTGATCATATGTTTTGGGAGGGCCCATGACACTACTGCGTGGCTACTTCACCATTATGAATAGAAGCCCCCCGAGTAAGCAGATCGGTAGATCAGTTTGGGAAACACAGATCCTCACTGACATTCTTTGATGCACCCCAAATCCTCTGCTTTCTCATAGTTCCCTTGCCCTGTTGACAGCAGTTTGAGTCTTCTGTAGTCATCTCAACACTGGTCTCCCAGAAGGGTGCCCTGCTAGTGTTCCAGGATGAATGGTCCTGTCTCAGGGCTGTGAACAGTCTTAAATCCACAAGTGAAGGGTGTTGTTCTTATCTTGAAAATGATACAATTTAGTGTTGCTTATGCTGCTGCCCGGCAACTTTCTAGCTCTGGACAGAGGGCATTTAAAAATGCTTTCTGAAACCATGTATTTGATGCTGAAGTATTGAAACACTGCAAAAATGCTTCCCTCGGTGCCACTACTTGAGTTACAGACAACATTATAATCCAGTTTTGACCTGCAGCGCTTTCAAATCTGCTCTTTGCTTTGTTTATTCTGTGTGAAGAGATACCAATTTTCTCTTTCAGGAAGGAAGGAACAGTTATTCACACGGTAAGAGATCCTGTAACTGTACAGAATGAGGAAATCATTTTACTGATGGCAGTGGAAAGCAGTATTTATGTCACAGAGAGGAGAAATACTCTCCAATATATTACACAGAATTCTAAATTAATTACTCACTTTCAATTTTTGCATTCTAAAAATTTATTTTTTATAAGATTTAAAGTTCCTATGGTAAAATATTTGGAAATTAAGAATTTTCTTATTGCTTGTATTGCCTTGAAGTTAAAATCATTCCGTTAATAAAATATTCCCTTTCTTTACATGCCATTATGAAGTTTTCTTCTATATAGAATAAATTTTGGTGACTAGCATACTGGTATATTTCAAAAGAGTGAGATTTAGTTAGAGCTAACATACAGGACTGTGGAAAGGGGCAGAATAAGCAGATAGGTGCAATGTACAATCTACCACTGTACAATTTAACGGGTTTGGGGTTGTGTTTTTTTTTTGTGTGAAGGTTATGCAGTTAGTTTTTGAGCTGTAGCCCACTGCAAAACCAAAACAAGCAGCGGCCTTTGGCCCTTTTGGAAAGTGATTGTGTATTTCCAATGATGACAGCTGGCACCATTCTTTGATTTATAGCAGAGCAACTTTCATTTAATATTGACCATATGTCAATTTTTACCACCTACATTGCTCAGGACCTATGTCAGTAACACACATAGCAGCGAACCTTATTCCCAGGCAATCTGACTAAGACAGAGGATGCTGCACTGTGGCATGTTGATTGATAGCACAAAGTGGTGATAATTAGATCTCTCTGAATCCTTTATAAGTGGGCTGTGAATTTTTGAACCTTATTGCATTATTTTGACACTATTGAATTACCAATTGTGCCAGCTTGTTTTCAAACTCTTTGAAATACACGATGACAAAAAGGTGTCAGGGAACAAGTTTATGTAAAATAACCTATAGCATTATTTTCATTTATATTAATAGTTTTAATATATGCAAGACATGGAGGGAGGGAATGGCAATGTTATTTTAGGAATCCTTGATGCTATAGTTTGCATCTTCAGTTGAGAACATCCCAGATCTTTTACAATGAAAATTTCCCCCTAGGAATTTATCTTACAGCTTGAATTGCTGAGCCACATATTGGAACTGAAGGTAGGAACACTTGACTTAGAATTTGGAGAGGAAACTTTTTTTTAATTATTTGTGAAAATACCCATTATCCCATTAGTGGAATTCATTGAGGTCAGTGACTTTGATGGTATGGGACTGTAGGAGGGTGTTGTGATGCACGTGAAAGGAGCTTGGTTTGGTATCTCACTGTAGCCATGTTATTTATACACTTGGTTCTCTGTGGCTAGTTGAAAATGGAAGTTCTTTATTCCATCTAGTGTCAATGCCACCAGACACACCGGAAATCTTTATGTAGAGGCATGGTGCTCAACATATTTGTCCTCATTTGGCAACTTCTTTTGCTGAAGGTGTGTGTAGAACTCTGCCCTTCAGTTGACTGACTCAGGATGATTTCTTGAATACCTAAAGCTTTGTGAGTTGGACATGGTACTTTCACTGAAGCTGGATAGAATCTGTCTCTGCAGTTTGATTACCTAATGGCCAGTATGTTCATCCTCAGGTCATCAGGGCCTGCTCTATTGATACTCGGTCTATACCAGCTACTGCTGTAAAACTACCTCTTCTTCCCTTTTACCAGGGCTAATGTATCACTGGCTCTGTGATGACCTGAAAATGAACCACTGGCTTTCCTCAATTGCCTTTAGCCAGATTGATTCCTGGATCTACTGCTATTTGCGCCTGAACTAGCTAGAGGTTTCTCTAAGCCTCAGTCCCATCTTGGAATCAAGATAGAGATTTCATGGTTGCACTATAGGCATATGGAGGTGGGGTGAGAAGGTGGGGGCTGAGGGGTGGCAGGGAAAATGCTGATCCACAATAAGCAGACAGTGCATATAAATAAAAAGTAAAACCACATGTGGACAAAGCAGTCATCATACCTTCTCTAACACTGCAACCTCTCATCTGGTCCCAGCTCCTTTTGCAATCAGTTATGAACTATTGACTTTACTAGTTCTTTCAGATGGTTTCTGATCCCATAATTGTTTCTATAATGGAAAATGGAGTTAAGTGATAAGAGAGACAGAGAGCTCAAACTACATTTACTGTACATGAGGTAAGAATGAATTGCTGTGATGATAGATTTGGAGAAGAAATAAGTTCTGGGAAGGACAAAAGTGATAATTTTGGTAGTCAAGGAGAAGGAAAATAAACCAATCTGAGAGTATGGCCAGCTCCTTCTGCCTCAACAATGATAATAAAGATTGTCTGGACACCACTTAGGTCTTGATAAAACTCACTCCAGCCCTTTCAGACATCCAGTTGTTTACAGGTCCTGCTCAGCAAACTACCTATGGACAAGGGACTGGTATTTGGATTTGGGTAAGTATTCTTTTTGATGGGTCTTATCAAAACTTGCTGAATGTCCCTACTGATTTTCACAGAGGGAATATGCTTGTAACTGCTTAACAGTATGGCATGCAAGGAGCATGTCCCTGGACTCCTGCTCCTTGTGTCTCCGGAGCATTTATGTGCCCAACTTCCATGAATTAATGTGTTCGGTGATGGTTCTTCTTCTTTTTCTTCTTTTTTTCTGTTTCTTTAACACTGAAGTTCTTTATTTTGAAACACCCCATGTTTTGTGTATTCATTTCAGCAACATCAAATCACAGTGGTTTGCTGTAATACTATCTGTAGTTGTAAAAATTTTGTAAATTTATAAGGCTAGAGCTTTTTCATTGAAAGTATACCTTAGTCCTGTCATGGACATGTCAGTATCCTTAGACTCCTAAACATATGACTTGTAAATGTGTGTTATTCATGTTTTGTTTCATATTAATGTATGCAATACAAATGTTTAAGGAGTTCTGCCCACATTCTGGGGGTTGGATCTGAGTTGCATTTTTCTCTTTACATAAAAAGATAAGAGCCACATTTGGTAGGAAGGTAGTATAGCTACAACAGATTTGTCAGTGGAAAGCCCTTAATTTTTGTAGGTTTTGCAATCTAGTTTGTCATGAAGGTAAAAAACACTGCTCCTGATAATGATGATAATACTGAATATAATATTTTCTTAGCAGAATTCTGATAGCAATTCATTGTTCTTGCCTGACATGTACTATTTCAGACAAGCAATTATTTAATCTGAAGTTCTACCCAAGTACGACAAATATGCCTACATAAATGTAACATATACTGACTTCTTCTGCGTTGAACACCAGTGTTTACTGGCTGCAGAAACAGACAATACTGTGATGGAAATGAAAAAATGAAGGAACTTGGGTTTTATTCCTAGTTCTTTGCAATTATCTACCCTTTACAATCAGTTAGGGACACTTTTTACAGCCTTTGATGAAAGTAGAGTAAAAAAGGAACTTGGCTGATTGGAGAAATACTGTTCTTAGACTGATCAGAAACTTCAAACTATAGGCTGTAGACCAATACCACTAAAACTTTAAGACCTTTGATATTGATTTTCCAGCAGTAGGATTGCACATCTTTTATGTTCAGATTTCATTAGGCTGGGACTATATGAAAAGGAAGCAGCTGCTTTCAGATGCCAAGAAAGTTGATCACAATACCAACTAACAGAAGGTAGAAGAAACTACTAATACAGTTATTGCCAATTTGTTTATTGTGTATAATCCCATATTTAATAATTGTGTTGTGGCATTTAAAATGATACCAACAGCATGGTGGTGTCTCTTTTAGCAGATTAAGAAGTCTGGATCTTCTTTATTTAAAGGAAGTTCAAATTGAACCTCTGAAGTCTGATATAATGCATGTTTCACTGTACGTTTACACTCTTCCAAAAGTAGTTTGACTCTATCCAGAAAAGAAGAGATAAATTACTTTACCTAGTTGCCAATTAGCTGAATAACTTAGCTCACTTAGCTGTAAAATCACTCAGTGCATTAAAGATTCGCTGTAAAAATCTCTGGAAAAATCTCCAGAGATGTTTTTGTGCTGTTTTGTTGTGTTTTTTTTTAAACTACTGCCATCTATTTTTAATAAATTTTGTCATGGCACTATCTTCTTTGCAATTAACAAGCAGGAAAAGCAGCTGTTTCTGTTTGTGCTTCCCTGATGTGACGGAGTCCCTGATCCCCTTCAGCCACCAGTTCGCTATTACCAGAGGAGGTTGCAAATAAGACCTTTCCTGAGCAACTTGATAGAAAGATAGCTTGTGTTAAATTAAATGGGCTTATCCATACTTTATCAGTTGTGATGATAGAATAAGAAATAACTGTTGCCAAAATTAATTTCTAATATACTGACTGCCTCTGGTCTAAAGAACGCAAAAAACCATGGTTTTTATCTAGTATTTCTCATTAATTTCCCAAGTGCCAATTAATGTCCTTGTCCAAGGGCATACTTTCCTTGCTGATACCTATAGTCAGATTGAAGTTGAGGAGCATTCAAAAGTTGGCATGATAAACAGGCTGTGCTCTACTGTCAACGGATACACTCAGAACATACTTTTCCAATATATAAAAGCACAGTCACTAAATGAGCAGTCCCCCTTTTGGTAAATGTTTTGAAGCAGCCCTTCAGGAGTTGTAAACATTTCCCAGAGTGAGTCTTAAAAATAATCAGATACATTGCATCTCTAAGAGGTGTCTTGCCATACATAAAATTCTCAGATTAACACTTTTGCTCATTCTCCACTCATATTGACATTCCTGCCTTTCAAATGTGCTGCTTCACAGCTCTGCTGGGTGAACGTGCTGCACGCTTCTGGTTTCCAGGACTTCCACTGGTGTCCATGGGAGCTCAGTTTAACGTTCAAGGACCTTATGTCTAAGTGGCACTGTTGATTGTGTGCGTGGGAAGAACAGAGCTGGAACTTGGGGAAAAGATTATAGTCTGGTTAGTCAGTTCCTGGGCCTGACTGCAGTTAGTATAGCTTCCCTGCACATGGAACAACGACCCCTGTCATATAAATAAAATGTGGGCTGGATACGCTTTCAGCTGCAAGCTTTCTGTACAACTCTACTGCCATTACTAGGATCAAATGTGACTTTTTCTGACAGTCATTTTGTTTTGGGATTTAAAAGTTCTTGCAGCAATACTGTTCAAGTATTGCTTCCCCTCGTCCCCTTGTGATAGTTTTGCCATTGCTGGTGTGTGCTGCCTTCCCAGTTTAGTTGTCAAAGCTGTTTGTGGTGGTTGCAATGTGGGCTGGGTTGGAACCAAAGAAATTTTTTTTCCAAGATGGAGTAAAACCAGTAGCACTTGTACATGAACATACAGGCACAATGTGACACTTTAATGAGTTACATTGTATGAAGTTCGATATTAATCAAGAACATCCAGGGAAAATAGGTCATGATGAAATAAATTCGCATTTTATCAAGGATCCAGTATTAACCTTATTTACCTCTGATGGATATATTCCTTTGTTTCTGTGTATGAGTTGATTGCTTTTCAACACAGTAAATGACAAGAACTCAACACCAAATAAAGGTTATCTTAGTTATAAAATAGCAATAGTATTTTCTTGTGTAATAGCTATAGTATTTTCTCTTGATCAAATTTTACTTATGCTTTCTCTCAGTAACTGAGAATGTAGCTGTATTTAATGACATGGTCTTCTTGTTCCTCATGAGTACAGCACACAGTTAATCTGCTCTGATTTTAGCTAGTGTACACCACCATTGAAATCTGGTTTCATTAGATCTGATACATATCCATCAAACTACCATCTCCCTATTTATGTTTATATTTATGTTCATGTTTATATTTATATTTATGTTTATGTTTATATTTATATATTTATATTAAAAAATCTTTGATTTTGGTTGGCTGGTAATAGAAGAAGAATCAAATGAAACATGGAATGTGGTATGGCTCAATAATAATTAAGGTTGAAGACCAGCTAGATGTATTGTTGCAATTCATAGTAATCTCATCTATTGTCATATTTCTCTATCAACTGAAAAAATCTCTTTTGGTTTTGGGCATTGCTAAAAAGCATATACAAATGAATGGTTGAATGCAAATTTTTATAAACATTTAAAACATTTGAATTTAAATCAACATTTAAAATCATTTCCGTGCTTCAAAGTAGTAGTACTTCCAAAAGCTTTATCTTAGTACCTTACTACATTAAAATGCTGAATTAAATTCCATTAGGGCTAACAATTAGATTTAAATCTTTTTTCATATACATTTTGAAATTTTGACAGGTCAAATCAGATGATACCATATGTGCTGTTGGCTTAGCTTAGCTGATGCTATCGTATTCCAAGAGGATAACCACTAGATGAATGCCATGAGATTTAAGGAATGCAGAATAGTTCCTGGTTTTAGCCTACCTCATTTTAAGGGCTCCCTCCATATGATTACTAAGATCCTTGGGGCATAAAACAGGATAACGCCAAACTAAACTAAACTAAACCAAACTGTATTTTTGTAACCTACCAGAAAGATGAGCCTTCCAATCAGTTTTGCAGTATACTTCTGATTATATTAAATCAGCACTGTAGGAGTGACATATCAGTCCATTCCAATGTCAAAATCTGAAAGTATTTATGATCTAAATGAGATCTAGTTTCAAATATACTTTCTTTTCACAGTCTACACATAAAATATACTGACAGTGGCAGCCAGCTTCATTGCAAGGTGTTTGTACATTCCTGTTTGATTTTCAGAAAGAGACTAGATAGACTATAACATCCTTCTCATTGCTATTGTAAACTATTTGGTGATTTAACCTTTTATTAATTATCAATATCTGAATAGTGTATAATAGAGTAGATAAAAATGTTATTAGAGTTGGTGGTCTCTCTGTTATTGTTCATCTAGACACTATGGAAAATAGCTACATTATGAATCATTGTATGAAACATTTGTTAATACATGTTATTGAATTGCCCATGGAACCTGGCTGGATTGCAGCACTATTCTTTTCCTACCCATTATCAATAAAATCCCACAGAGATCTTGGTAGACTTTTAGTGACTTGACAGATAATTAAATAAGGTTTCTCTCAAATCTGAAGTGGACTTTGGTTAAATAACTTCTTCTAGCACCTTCATTCGTACTTACACTGTATTATTAAGTGACAAAGTTTAATAGTTCAGAAACTTTTCCTGTCTAGAACACAAGCACTTTATTCAAACTAGAACATTAGAAACACAAAACATCATACATGGGCACTGAAGCAATGTCACAAATAGAATGCACAATTACTTTAATGGAATGTCACTAAATGTATATCATCTCATCACTAATACAATCTCATTTTTATATCTAGAACATATTAAATTAGTCACACAGACCCCACTTTATCAAGTCTGCACATAAATCTGGAATTTTAACAGCTCCAAGTTGACAACTAACAGTAAATGTCCTGAATTTTTTCAGACAGAAAAACAGTGGATAGGTTTTAGCAGTTACATAGATGCTAAATCCAACAAGTTCCTCAGCAGAAAAAAAAAACAACTATCCTGTCTTTTGGAAGCCTGGAAATTCAGAAAGTATCCTAGTCCTCAATGAGCTCAAATCAAGGTCTTTCAAAAGTGAAATGCTTATTTTCACTTTGTAGAGTGCTTTGGTGTTTAAGATACTTCCTACAGAAAGACAGTTCTGGATTCAGAACAAAGTTTTGAATATGATTTTCCAACATCATGAGTTCTTTAGGCAGCAGGATACAGAACCTTGAACCTTTGGGGGTTTTTTAATTTCTTTTTTTTTTTTTCTTTTTAATATTTGTTGGTTTTGCTCTAGACTTGCGAATATTTAAATTTTATGAAATGTGCAACTGTCCTACCATGCAAAAGAGCTATGTCAGAGTAGTTAGTGCACTAGTTGTGAGGACACACATTTGAATAGGTTCGTGACCACTCAGTTTTGCATCTGATCTTTTTGGAAAGGCTGTGCCTGTTCCTACAGGAAGATTCTGTAATCAATAGTTTCCAATTATGAAGTATCTCAGCAGAAATTCTTGTTGCTGCTCTACTTTGAGTAACTTTGTGAAGGAGCTAATAATGACTGTGAAATTTGTTCTAAAGAACTGAAAAATCAGTAAATAGCCCTGGTAGAAAAAATAGATGTGTGAATAATCATCTTTATGTTTTATTCTGTACCACTAGTTAAAAGATTCTCTGGTTCCAGCCCCCCTGTCATGGGCTGAATGACCCATTATGTGCCCAGTGGTCCTGCTTATATTTGCTACATATGATTTAGTGTGTATAATATAATCAGTAAGCTACATAGTTGTCTCTTAAGTCAGCCACAAAACGTATGGTAGAGCTTCAAACAAAGCACAGTTAAATGTCTTTTTTCATATTATAATTTCACCAGAGGCTACTGGCCTTATGCAGAGTTCAGTTTGGTGAGGCAATTCTGCTGTGAAGGTTGAACTATGCTGAAAACATCCTTCTGGATATCGCACCTGGGTAGGTCAGAGGTACCTGGTACCTGGACGTAGCTTTGTCTGGGTTCTATGCCCTGATATTACCATTAAACCAGTTTCAGGGTGAGGCCTTTATTTTTCCATAAAATGTGATTGTTATCACAAAAGGAATTAAAAGTATTGCAATGGATTGTTGAAAAATTATCTATTCCTTTATATAGCCAGGTCACCTACATGTGAGCATATGGTTGCAGCAAGCCTGGTATTGTAGTCACAGTAGCTGCAGAAAAAATTTTGCTTCTTCCCACCCACTTCCTGACAAAGAAATATCCCACTGTGTCTTTTTTCTGTTTAGGATTCATTGCTAAGGCTGGCACTCCAAAAAAGGGGAAAGCAGTGAAGTTATTTTAATTTATCCTTCTACATAAAAAATAGACAGTGCTTTCATAAACAGGAAGAAATAAGCAGCATTAGGAAACACATCTGGACTAAGTGCATTTTCTGGAAATACTTATGCTCTGCTCCTTGGATTTGTGATAGTACCAATATTCAGCCTACATAGTTGGAAGGAAAGCGGGCTTATGTCATTTGCTTCATTATGAGGTGAAGGCTGGTCTGTTCCAAACCCAAAAATATTTGTTCTTCAGGACAATTTGATGATTTCTAGGATAGAAGTACTATCCATTTGTATGGCTTGTATGTGTATGGCCTTATTTTTTTTGTACATCTAAGACATCTCTTCAGTTTCAGGAGGGGTCCACACTACACAATGGTTTAAAGGACTTTTAAAAATTATTTATTGTATATAGCACTCTATGTATGGGAAGCATATCACAAATAATATCAGTCAGAAAGGGCATGTTAATGGAGCTGATTTCTTTGATGTAATTACATTACATATTGGGTATAACTGAGCTAATGAAATTACTGTTTTATAACAATTAGACTCCTCAAATCTCATTAACTACTTTTAGAACATTGTCCTTTGATTCAGTTGTGCTGGGAAGGGCTGTAGCCACTGTACCTTTGTGAAAAGACTGGCTTGGCTGCTAGTGACACTATGAGTATAAACTTCTAAAAGATCTGTTTCATTTGATATTGAAATCATATTCACTTGAAAGTGATTTTAATAAAAAACTGAGCTATGTTTAGGTAGAAATGCCATTCAGCTGTTGTATTTTATACTTCTTTCCACTCAACATCCTCAGAAACATGCCAGTTACGATGTACTGCTGTATTATTTGCAAGAATTAATGTGTGCTGGACAACTGTATTTTTCCTAAGTAATCCTGGAACCAGGCTCTTTTCTGCTTGAGACTCAGAGCTGTAACCACTGCAGCAGTACAACCACCTTCCAACATTGAATTCATTGCAGTGACTTTAATCTATGTCTTTGTAAACTGTTCTTTTAATGTAGTTTTGTAAATAGTGAGAAGTATGTTTCTTCTTGGTGGGGTTCTCTCTCCCCATGCCCCATTCTATACCCCGACTTCTTTGCTGTGTGTTCTCCCTGTATGGTCTTGAAAATCTCTTCTGACTTAGTCTGTGGTTAGCAACAGGAAGACTTTGTGTGTGATAAAGGCTCCCTCACAAGCTAAAACTAAATAAGACTTGGGTTGAGCAAAATGTCAGTGTCTTGCAAAATACTCGCTCTGGCCACCAAGGCAAACATCCTTTTGGTTCCAAAGTGCAAACCTCAGAAATTCCATTTTTCCTCCTCATTTCACTTCTTTTTCCTCCTCCCTACTCACTTCTTAGTACCTTTTTATGGAAGCAACCTCTCTTTTCTAAAAAAATAAGGCTCTTGCTGTCCTTTGCCCTGTTATTGCCATTACTCTACAACATGCTGGCTGGGAGAGCATCCCTCTTACAGATTCTGGAGGCAGGACAAGGAGGAGACCAGAAAGCAGTTGTGAAGTTTGCTTGTGCCTCACAACAATGCCCAAACTGGGAAGCATGTACTCAGAGGAGGAGATAAATAATAGTAAAGCTGGTGCTCTGACAACGGTATTTTAGGATGCTGTTACTATAAAGAATTTGACGATACTAAATGGGACTTCGCCTTAATCTGTCACTATATAAAACTGTCATTAGTTACATTCACAAGTACTTAAACACCTCCAAACAAAATGAGTTAAACATCGTCTCATCGCTTTTTAATGGTTTTACAATTTTAGTTTTAAGAGGGTGGTAGTTACTGCTAGCTTGTTGGAGTCTGCTGGTCATGATAACACTGATCTCAGAGAAATGTTTTCTTGGGCTTGTAGAGACTTTTTGAGATCTTTTTTTTGTTTTTCCAAGTTCTTGTCCTTTGAATTGGTTAATGGAGGCTGCATATGGGTATGAGATAGATATTGGTTAAATCTCTGTCAGCTCTTTCAGTTCCTGTCTAATTTAGGATCTGAATACTAGCCCCAACTCCATTAACACTGAAATCATCAAAGGTGTGTTATTTTGGACCACCTAACTTTACATTAGTTTTGTAATCTGTCCCTCATGATCTCCTTGAAGCACCTGACTGTTAAACTCAGACATGTAATGGTTAATCTAATAATGTTTAAATAGTTTATGTCTTAATAAAATTGGTTATGTATCTTGGACAATCTCAGCCCTACCACCAGTCCCAAGACAGCACTGTAATTCAGCACTCACTCTGAATGCCCTACTGACAAAGACATGCCCACCTGCACTCTGCATTTGTAAACTGCCAACATGCCAGTGCTGAAGCAGTCAAAATTTGCTGCAGCTTCCTTGCTTTTTTTGGACTCTGAAAGGAACAGTCTGAAGGCCAGATTTGTTTGGTATTTTCTGAGTTTTCTCAGAATACAATTTGAATCAATCACCTCTCTTTTTTTTCTTTTTTAAAATATGATTAGATTCCAACCCCTTATTTTTCCATTATGTTACTGAGCTAGAGTTTCATTAACCAGGATTGGAATAACCCCATATTGTCTCTCTGAACTTGACAGTTCACATCTTAAATTTATACAATTATTTTAAAGCACAATAAAAATACACTATGTTGCACTTTAAAAGCTGATCTCACCATCTTCAGTTTAGCTTGTTTTTCCCTCACTTTACCCATGCCCCCATTCCCATGGTGGATTGAAACCAGGCTTTCTGGCTGCAGCCTTTTGAGATCTGAATTTGATCAGTGATAGGACATTGGAATGTCTGATTTGAAGTATGAGAGATTTATGGCAATCAATGTTAGTGCATGCAATGTCACGCCATCCTGTTTTGCAAGTTATCTACTGCCTCTCTCTTCTCCCTAACCATTCCACTCCACTTACACCTTACTGTACAACAGACTACTTGAAATCTCGTCTCAAACGAGGGTGGGTTTGTTTAATGATTCATTCAAATACGTAATAACTGTGATCAAAGCATATTTCACAAATTGAAATTCATCGCACTTTTTGTGTTGGCCCATGAACAATAAACTATTTCTTGCAGGGAGCCCTAGTAGAGCTTAGTGAAAGTTCAGAACTTAATTTCTCTTCAGTGCCTTTTTGGGGTGTAGTAAATGATTTCATACAGACTTTCTGGCTCTATGTGAACTTTCCTTTTGGCACAAGTTTACTTAAAAATAAAAATGTAGAACAGACAGTAGCTGCGCTCCATAAACCATTCTACTATTTCAAGTTGATTTTTAATACTACGTCTAAACTGACAGAAAGAAAAAGCTTGGCAAGTGTGTTGATAAATTATCTGTGATGCTTTTAATTTATAATGAAGATTGTGATTCACCTTTAAGCACGGAATCATATTAGCAATTGGCAACTTGAAAACATATTTTCATTCCTGTTGACTTTCCTATAGCCTGTACATGGAGTAAGTAAAAAGTGTGCCAGTCAGTAAGAGAGCTTGTGGGGTTTTTCTTTTTCTTGCTGTAATATTATATGTGTACATGTAAAATTTAGCTCAGTGGGAGCAGTTTGTTTATGACAGAAATCTGTTTCAAAGGGCTTTTAAACATGGGTTTTATCTCACGTAGTGTGAGTGTATCTGGTTTTGCTGTCACAGAGATTCTTATAATATGCTCATGGCATAAAGAATGAAGCTCCTTTTATGAAATACGAGAAAGATTCCACAAAATCGATAGTGGAAGAAAATCAATTTACTGAGTAATAGATCACTTCAAAATATGCCAAAAAGCTCTGAATTATTTGAGGGACATGACCTTGCTGTCCTTTTATTGTCCCAGAGGATGATGAAAGTGAGAGAGTTAACTTCATGTATGCTGATATTTATCATCAACACTGATATAATCTTACATTAAAAAAGAGCAAACAAGCAGCCTTACACTACACCACATCCTCCAAGATGAGTTTCTAGTGTTGGCCAAACCTTCCAGATTAGTTGCAACAAAGGGAAAACCTTAACTATTTTTAAGAACACACATGACAGCATTGAAGGAACTTGCTGCCTCTTCACAAGGTAAGCACAAAACATGATGGAACAAAATATAAGGCACTCTGGAACACAAAGTAGAATGTAATTTTTTTAAATGGTCTTTTGGGTGTCTCTATAGGAATGGTCTTTGAGAAAGGTACAGCATAGGTCTGGTGTGACTGGATTTACTGTTCAGTGAAGCTGTTGGTACAGTGAAGTCCCAGAAATTCCAGATGTTTTTAGGATACACTCACAGGCCAGATGGAAATGTGGTTGTAGACTATGTGGGTAGGCAAGGATCCTCAGAGTTATTATTATTAAGCTTTGCCAAAACTTTTCACAGAGGATCCAGAAAGCAAGATTAAAGACAGGGCTCTTCAAGCTGGTTTCTAGCAGTGGTGTTGACCCACCTTTACAGGAACCTCTGCTATGAACAAGCCTTCACCACTGTTTTTTTTTCTGTCTGAAACCAAGAAAGATTAATTTAATCATAGTGGAAGTCCTGTTTTCTGGAGGAGCCATGAGGCCCTCTTTCCCCTTCCCTATGCAGAGGTGACAGTCCTGCCACTTCATGTCTGAGACTGTGTAACATGAAAGGGTGAAGCTTCGGGTTTGTACTGGGAGATTTGGAAGTAAGGGAGCACATAAACTGGTGTTTCTCTCCAGAACATTGAACTATGAAGGTTAGAAGCAGATACTTTAATTGACACTTTGGTACTTTGAATACACGCAGAGATAAAGCCAAGCTAAACGTTAAGGCTAAGATTCTAATCAGCTGCTATCCGTTTGCAAATTGTATGTTTAATTTACAAGCAGTACGTTTTTCCCTCTGCTGACACTGAAGGAAGTTTGCATGTGCTGACAGCTTTAAGCCGTTGAGTTTGTATTTGATTCTAGGATTTACGAGTGAACTCTCCAGACCCTTTTCTGAATGTTTTACACTTCAGTTTGTGAGTGTGATTTGCCATGGAAAGATCTATAGAATTAAAGAGGGGGGACACTTTTGAGAAGGCTTTTAATTGCATTCAGAAGTCAAGTGTCTGTTAGAAGATGATTACTTTTGTGGAATAAAACTGTGTCCCTTTTGTGAAGACTCTGCTGTAGTTGCTTTTCTAATTTTGACTTGTAGTGAAATGTTCAAGGGTGGACTATCATTTACTGAGCTTTAGTTATTTTACTTGAATGTTTAGTGTGTTTTAACAGCACAATGGTGCACTTGCTGTAAGAGCTAATGCCATTACTAGTTCACAACATGAAGTTGCTTGTTTATTTTCCTCTTAATTTATTTGAATGATGTAATCTGTGCTGTTGCCTTTGGCCTGTGTTTACCAACCTTAGTGCAGCTCTTTCAGATGTTGTAAATCACAGTGGCTTTAGTAGTACATGCAATTAAAAACCATATCTGAATGTATCTTAGTTGTAGGTGTAAATTGTACCTACTAGGGTATAATGTGACCGCTTAGGTCACAGAAGAAAGTTTGTTCAATCTGTTTCAGGTGGTTAATCTCAAAATGCCACCTCTAGGATCCTTCTTCTAGATTGTCAATCTCTTCTCCTTCTATTTTGTGTTGATAAGTCTACTGACACATGTGGTGGACACAACTGCCTACTTGCACTACTTATGCTCTGCTGGGTTACCCTGTGTCTGACCTCTGTCTTGGCTAAACTAGCCTTGCCAGCCTCAGTAGCCATAATCTGCTGCCTTTTACATGAGTTCATGCAGTCACAGGAAAACTCTAGTCAGGCAACCATCTTTTCTGTATAAATCCCTACTTGTCTACTGCAGTGCTCTTTACTGAGGCATCGGTCAAATAATTGACTGTTCTTTTAAACTCATCAGCTAAGCAGGACTTCAAGACATGTTTATGGTCCATCTAGGTTTATTCTTGCTAAGGAGCTGCCTTAACTTATTTCACCAGCTGAAGTTGTCCATTGTACCCCTAATTTTATTGATATTTGTTTGGACAACAGAAACGAAGCTGATTGGGTGGTGCTTGCATAGTCTGAGTCACTAGAAGGTACCAGTGAGCGGCTGCGACACAAGGAAGGACTAGAGGTCTCTCCAGAGAAAAGTCTGGGGCTATATACAGAGCTTACTACAGTAAGGCCCTTATCCCTGTTTGAAAGTTGTATATCCTTCTCCAATAGAGAAATAAATACAAATAATAACACCTTCCCCTCATACTCTCTGAGCTTCATGTTTTTGATATATTAACATAGTAAGGCTTTGGCAAGTACTTTTTTCCATGTTTTCCACTGTTATTTTTTTTTCTGCAAAGATTATAAATAGATATTGCATATTTTTGAAGTACTATATAGCCAAGTAACAGAAATCCTTAATTATTTATGCAGGGACTAACTGGCAAAGTGAAGGCAAAGGCTGTGACTGAGGTCCTTGTGCATATCAGATGCAAAGCGTGCTTGGAACAGTTCCACATAGACAAAGACATACGCACAGCTCAGCTCACCTACCTCTGGCACACAAGCCCAGGTGGATTTATTCTCCTAGTATGTATGACTCTTATTAATGCTATTAAACATTATTGCTCCAAACAAGATGAAAATATGCCCTGAAGCTAGCAGTTTAACATTTATTTCCAAACTTATTTTGGGGTTTTTTTTGGAACATAGAAGAGAAATATCTCTCATTTCCCAGGTGGACTAAAGGCAAACAATATAAACTTTGTATTTTAGTGTTAAAAATGTAAACACAGATGAAATGTACTTCAGAGCTCTTTTTGCCAGAGCTTTTCTTGGATGATTTCCATCAATGTACTTATTGTAATTATTTTCCAAATGTTACCCATGTGATTCTCATTTGCTACATGTTTAATTCCGTACCTTAAATTGGGGCACTCAGGTATTACTAAAGATAGCAGACACCTAAGATTTGTAGGTTCAACATGCATAATGGCCCCAGAGCGGTCACATACTGTTCATGTACTCTTATATGAACTACAACAAGAACTGGTTTAAATTCTGCGTGTGGATTCAGTCTTGTGCCTTTTGAAGCCAAAAGCAGATGTTATCCATGGCATGATACTTCATGTATAAAATTAACATTTAAAATTTACTCTTTTTAATTTATTTTTGGTATTCCACGTGCAAAAGCCTAAGGGTTCCCATCAAAAGTAGCTAAAACAAGTCATTAAAGATCAAAGCAACTGCAGTATAATTAGGGCTACCATTGATGTTATCCTCATCATCTACTTCTCTTATTCTTTTTATTCTAGTCACCAGCCACAAATAAACATTGTCTCTCAAATACAGGTTAAAAGCCAAAACTTGTCATCTTAGACTAGGTGTGGCTTTATACCAACAATAATCATTTTGAAGATAACACCCCTTTTACTTATCTTTGTTCTATGGTTAAATCACTTCACTGAATTTATGCTAGCAGTAAAATGCAGAGTCTGTCCACTAAAATGTCTTCATCCTGCATGAGTGTGGCCTTTCTCCTTCTCTTTCACCTCCTCTCCTAATTTAGAAATGTCTAGTTGGATCACAATGCTATTGGCAGGTTATCTGGCAGTTGGGAATGCTTTAATGCTGACACCAAGGTGACTTTCTTGTAATCCCAAAAGAACATTAAAAAGAATCCTAGAAAAGGTCCAGCCCCGGCCAAAATATTAAATGCAAATCATCTCTATCCTTTTTAGGCTATATCTCAAGACAGCATATGATTTCCTCTTGTGACGTTTGAATGTCTTTTCATACCTTTGGACATCTTGTAATTTCTTGGAAAATATTCTACACACTACTTTTTTTGTTTAATAAATCTTCAGTTTGTGTCAGAATATCTTTCTAATTTTATGAAATACAATATGCTGCCTCATTTATTAAGGCAGAGGGTATAAAACAGAAGAGCCAATGGATCATATTAGTCAAAAAGTGACTGTTTCCATCACTATCCCCTACATCCCTTTCAGTGCAAGAGGCAGAGGGCAGCCTTGCGTTTCTTTATTTTCTGTCCTCCTTGGCTTTACTTTATGACTTAATTCCAAATGTTATGAGACACAAGGTGAGTTATTCAAAGCTATTTATTAGCCTGTTAATCTGAAATGCTTTTGCTCCTTGGCCAAGTTTTATAGGAACCCACAAAACATTGAAGTACCTCACAGGCAGTGTACCACCTTTGTAGATGACATCAGTGAAACAGGACTTGATTTTTCAATATATCTTTAAACATATTTTTCTAACAAGTACACATTCTTACGTGTATTTTCTTTCACTTAAATCAGCCAAGTTATATGCAGTCATGATTTATGTCTCCCAAAGGATCTTAAGAATTTAGAATCTATAAGCCTGATCCTACAGTCTTTAGTCAGGCAAAATGCCTGAAATAAGCCAGGGGATATATAAGGCTTCATATAACGTTTGGCCATGAAGAAAAACACCATTAACAACAGCAATTATAGGTATGAAAGATGAGCTTTGCCTCATATCTAAAACTGAAGAAGTAATATTTAAGGTACATTTTAACTTATTCTACACATACATCTTTCACCAGTTTCCTTGATGGACTCTATCTTTTCAGCAAGGGTCATCTACTCCATCATAGAGGGCATTTGTACACGAACATTGGCATATCTTTATGAGCATTTTAGCTAGGACCAGGAGAGTGAGCACTGCTGAGGAGACTCATCCCCACTCTCCATCAGCCCCCAACGCAGAGTGCTCTCCCAGCACACAGACAGGCTCTGGCTTTCGAGCTAAGCCAAGCCAGATAATATGCTCCAGAAGCTGAACAAATGCAGCCTCACCATTCACTGGCATTTGTTCCACATGGCCAGACTATAGCTCATCTGAACCAACCCCCCCTTCCTCCTGAGAACAGATATAGTTTGGAAATCACTCAGGACTGGCCGTTTTGCTCTCCAGATCCACTCACGTTGGGCCACACAGCTCACCAGGGTAGGTACAGCAACATATCATGTTCCTCATGATCCTACTACAAAGCAGACTGTAACTGCAGCCTCAGCAACTAACCCACATGTCTGCTGCACATCTGTGTGGTGAAGACATCTGCAACATGTTTTTGGGGGGGTGGTTGTTTTTTTTTAAACTGCTATCAGCAAATCTTGAAGCTGGAGTTATGGTTTTCTGTTGTCAAATGTAATTTCATTCGAAATTGGCAATTTCATTCTGTTGCATCTATCTACCCATCTCAGTCAGTATCTCAAACTACCATGATGTCAGTGTTTTATACCAAATCATATGTTATCTGACAATCTCTTTCTTACCTGGAAAACTGCCGCATTCTTATGATGGCAAGATTCACTAAAACCAACATAATTTGGGCTTGTCAGCTGATAAGTTTCAGTGATATATGTCGAAGGTGCAGTCTCAGAGCAGCTTGAGCAGATTGAAATCCAGGCTGCCCCTGATAAGCCTGTCAAGGATTATGGGGCAAGGAATGGAGTGGGGATGAAGCCTGGACCACAGTAATTCAGACTCACATAGTTCTATACTGCAGTGGAACTGCAGGCTTGTGTAAATGGAGTGACACTGATTTACAGCCACTGAGAACATGGCCTGTAAAATTTAAGAATCTTGTCTGGTACCTATTTCAGAAAGCACTCACTCCATACTCAGCATGAACCATTACAGAATTGGGACTGTTTAAGTTAATGAAATGAATTGTGATACAGTTCTTAAAACAAGCAAAAAATCTTTGAATGGAATCTTTTTCCTGGTTCATCTCCCTCTTACCCCTTTTTCCTCTGGGTGAAAAGTTCACATTGTAACATGACAACAGAGCACTAGCAAAAGGCAAGAGAGAGATGGCTTCATGTACTGTTTTGGAAGTTCCCTAAAGTGAAAAATGATCTTGAGGATGAAGATTCCTCAATGCCTTAAGGTAAAGTACATTCTCTAAAAATGATGCCTAAGCACCTTTTTTTTTCTATCTGTAACATTTTTAGCATAGTAAGATTACAGGCACTTTAGTAAAGATTTGCTAGGAGATATAACAGTCAAATCTTTCCATAAATTATCAGCACAAAAAAAGCAGCCTTTTACTAGAAATTGATTTAACACTAACAAAATTGTTCTTATCTTAATGAGTTAATTTGGTGTTCAAGTGCGTATCTTATACATTTCCTTGGGGCTTTAATAGATTCTAAAAATACCTGTAATGGATATCTAAAGTGAATTGTCTCTCTCCCATAGCATAGAAACATTAGGTCTATGTCTGAATTAATTCAATGGATATTTAAATAGATGAAATGGTAATTTCAATGGAAATACAGAATGGACATTTCAATATAGAAGCATGTTACTTATATTCCAAGATTTGATTTATAGGTTCTTTTATTAATGTATTTACAATAAAAGGCTATAAAATTGGAAGGTCATGAAGAATTGCTGACATCACTTATTATGATTATTTGCCGTCTTGGACATTTTTATTGATGCCTTAATGATCAGTAACTATAAGCTACCTGCCACGCTGAAGACAAAAGATGATTGCTCCAGTTACTTTCAATGGCTGTATACTCATTGGCAGTAGAGTGATGGTGCCTTTTTTTCTTTTTACAGCAGAAATGGATCTCCCTTAAAGCTATTCAATATTTGAAATTACTTAAGATTTAAAAAGTAATTGAACGCTGAATTAAGAAATAATCTAAAAGTCTTAAAATTAATTAAAAGGTCAGCTTGGAGAAGGTCAAACACACCTGTTATTTTAATTTGGAGTGACTTCTAGGTGTGAAGTCTGCTCAGGTGATAATGGCAATACCTGAGTAATCAAAGTCAGCAAGAAACCAGCACTTCAGTCATGAAGAAGGAATAATCCATTTCGTGAAGGTGTAACATTCAGGTGAATACTAAAACCCTTGGTGCAAATCTGGTGCATGTTTAGCAATTATATCTTCCTCACTATTAAAAAAAAATTATGTTTACAAATTACGATTACAATCTGATTTACACTTATTTCTAATCACAACTGTCCCAGTTCCTCTAGAAAGGTTAACTTTACTGTAACTGGATCTACCTCTAGAAAGGTTAACTTTACTGTAACTGGATCTATCAACTGTATTCTGTACTGTTGTGAGCAAATGCACACTGGTGTCAATAAGCTGTTAATATTGCAAAGAATTCACTAAAAAAAAAAAAAATCATGATTTATTAAGGAGCTTTTCCCCTAAAAACTAACGAGATATTCTACCCCTGTAGCATACACAAGGAAGGTAGACGATAGCCACTAATGAACAGTGCTGGAGTCTTTTTAATCCACTCTTCTGGATAAACAGTAAAATCATCTGACTTCTTAACATTATAATCTGTCTTTTGCCAAATGTTTGATTAGCACAGCCAAATCTTGTTAATCTATATTACCTATATTTCTAGGAACAACAAAATTACCTTGTACTTTATGCTGTTGTTTTATTCTGTACCATTTTATATCATGAATAAAAAACTGTAAAGCCAATTAAACAGAATGGTACTCAAAGCAAAATAGGGCCAAACCTAAAATAACTTTTAAATTGAAACACAGAGGAATACATGCAAAAATTTCCACCCTATGCTGTCAAAATAGAAATTTTAGAGTAGAAACCTCTAGCTCCCCCATATCTAATGCTTTACCTACGTATTTCTATTCTCCCTTTGAACAGTATGTTTTAGTATATTGCAGTACTGTTAGGCGTTTATTTTTAAAATTAAGAAATGTTTAGGAAATGACACAGTTTAGCCAGTGGCAAATAAGTGAAATTAAAAGTTGGCATTTTGCCACTGAAAACAGAGACATGCTCCTAATGTGTTGACTCAAAGCTCATAACATTTCTGGCAAATGAAGCATGAAACATATTGTCAGATATGAGGAGACTGTTACATCCAGAAAACTACACTACGGGAATGCTAAGATTGCAAGTCAAGCACTCAGAAGTTAAAAATTGCTGGGGTTAAAGCTGCCTAAGTAATATTAATTCAACCTACTTGTACATGTTATGGTGTTCTTTAATTACCTGATAATTGCAATACCTATTAAGCGCACAGAACGTAGTGTACTTATGAGGGCAAAAGCCAACTGTTAGCCCAGCTCTGGCTGGACTG
This sequence comes from Pezoporus occidentalis, assembly GCF_034315485.1. Classification (NCBI taxonomy): domain Eukaryota; kingdom Metazoa; phylum Chordata; class Aves; order Psittaciformes; family Psittacidae; genus Pezoporus; species Pezoporus occidentalis. The sequence goes on along the minus strand of NW_026915724.1, from coordinate 3,883,607 downwards.
TTTCCATCCAGTCAATTGATGTTCTTCCATATGGCCAGATGCTTGGACCTTGCTGGGTCTCCTTGATGACATCCTTCTGGCAGAGGGAGGCACATGTCTCTCTGCACAGCCAGGCTCAGAGCCAGAAGTCACAGTGTCAACATAACCTGCAAAAAGAAATCCCAAGAGCAGGAGCTAACCCTGCATCTACAGATCTGCTCTGCTCATCTGATTTATTGCATGAGGCTGCTTGTGGGAACACTTAATGTATTTTTACAGAAGCTGAAAGGTGTCAGTGAAAAAGAGAAAGCACAATATTAGTACTACAAGAACCTGAAAAACCTCAAATATTGAACTGGCCCTTATCTCTGTTTCTACCACAGAGTACTTCATGTAATGATGATCAAATGATTTTAATTAACATTCTCACAGCTGTCTATTGCCAATTCCAGCACTGGCTGTAAGAAATGTAAAGATAACTTCTTCAGGAAAATCAAACTGATTTGTGAAGCATTATGATAGTACTAACATTAAGACTGAACACAGAGACCAGGAATAAATATTTATCTTGTATTTACTAAATTAATCTGAGAAAAACATAAAATAAAATAGCCAGCCATGTAGTGGCTATTGTCTGTCCCATAATCATATGGAGGCAGCTGTGGAAGAAATGGGCACTAGTGTAATTAAGATTGCCATAATGAACATGTATGAAGAGTTGATTTGTAACAACCTTAATTCTGACATTTTTCACTTTTGGTGGGGATTCTTTGTTTTTCTGGGTTCTCCTGCGGGCTGGAGCACCTCCAATATGAAGAAAGGCTAAGAAAATTGGGGCTGTTCAGCCTGGAGAAGAGAAGGCTGCGTGGAGACCTCATAGCAGCTTTCCAGTATCTGAAGGGGGCCTACAAGGATGCGGAGAGGGACTCATCATCAGGGACTGTAGTGATAGGACAAGGGGTAATATGGTGTCAAACTTAAACAGGGGAAGTTCAGGTTATATAGATATAAGGTTATAGATATAATGATATTCAGGTTATCGATATAAGGAAGCAGTTCTTTACTGCGAGGCTGGTGAGGCACTGGAACAGGCTGCCAAAAGAAGTGGTAGATGTTCCATCCCTGGCAGTGTTCAAGGCCAGGTTGGACAGAGAGGGCCTTGAGAGACTTGGTATAGTGGAAGGTGTCCCTGCCCATGTCAGGGAGGTTGGAACTAGATGATCTTAAGGTCCTTTCCAACCTAACCCATTCTATGATTATGTGTTTCCATGATTCTATTTAGTATAGGTTTTTTAACATGGCAAACTGAGGAACAGGGGGAGGAATGCCTGTCCATAACTGCAGGGCCAACAAGATGATTGGAAACTTCAGAACTCAGCAAAAATCTTATCTATTCAAGTTGTCCATGGCTACATTGGTAGGCTATTACCTAGCATGTAGTCACACATTTTAGCAGTAGTTTTTACAGTAGTGGGTTTCATTGCACTACAGAGAGACTCAGGCCTGCTGCTTTTCTTCACAAATTTCTGAAGGGAGCAATTTCACCGCCAGCTATAGACACGTTTATTTCTTCTTCCCAGCCCTCTCCTGCTCCCTTCTGCTTCACTCCAAGCCCAGCCTCTGATTCCAACCTCTCTCACCACATGCCTTTTGGTTCGTTGTCTCTCTTTCCCCTTGGATTAGATTGTTCCTTTACTGCCAGGACACCAACGTGAATGGCATGCCTGATAAATAGAATTGTTGTTTTTTTTTTCTTCAGTTCTGGACTAACTGCACGACATGACTACCCCAGCCCTTGCAGCACTTCTCTCAAGGAAATGCATGCATACTTCCAGTATTCTCAGCCACAAGCATTTAAAATATCAAGAGGCAGACCACAACAAATCATGAAACTGCCTTTAGTCATAAGAATGTGTAAAAAAACAGAAGAGAAAAAGAAAAAAAATGACTTCTGTTGCTCTATTAAACTGTTTTGGTTGTTGAGTTTATTTTCAAACCTTTCTTTGAGAGTTCAGCATGTACTCACATGTTTTCAGGGTTTTCACTGTAATAGGGAGTGCTGAAAAGCTTTAAAAAAATACTGGCATCTGAGATTTTCTTAAGCTTTTCAGAAGCTGGCATGTTAAGAAACACACAATATGGCGCAAGAGTTGGGCTAGAACCTTGGGCATTTTCAGCTCTGCCCTTTGGTCAGTACACAGGAGCTGTGGTGGGACAAAGCATACTCAAAGCCCAGAGGATCCTGGGAGAATTTAACTGCCAGGCTCCAGCTGACTGTGATTAGCAGGGGGCAACGTGCTTTCCAGAGCTGTTTCCACCAACTCTTTAATTGACACAGGGTTTTGTAGAAAGAAACCTAATGAGCAGCTCATGCCCTTGCTGCAGGTGGCAAGGGTGCCAGACTTTCTTCATGAAGAAGCTGGAAGCATTTTTATATGGACACTATTTTAGTCTTATCACTATTCTTGGAAATGGGTAAACTACTTAAGATTACACTCTCTAGAAGAATGCATCCTGAAGCAAGGAAACAGCAGGACATACTTCATCGTGAACAATTGAAATATGGCAAAGTTCTGAGCAACTCAAAATAGAATTTTACTGGAGGAAAAGAACTGGGCAATTAAGCATTTTTACCACTTGTGTTTAACACACTGTGAACTTGGGGATTCCAATGAATTTATTCTATATTTAATATTTGTTTCGACATTTAACTATATATTAACGCTATGTGACAATTTTTATCTCCTACTGTTATATTACTGGATCTAAATACCTAGTTTTAATTAAAATGTGTATCTAAAAAGATCTTCATATTAATGGATTATTTCTTTATTTTAAAACCCATCTTCAGGAGTTTATCCTACTCTAAATTCTGGATTATACAAAGATATCTTTCTGAATAAAGATACCATTCAAAATTACATTTTAGCATATAGCATTTAGAAATAAATACATTTGATATTGAGAATAGTGATTATTTTGCATTTTCAGAACCAAATTCTGCCCTGTCACTTTGGCAATTCTGCTTTGCTTAACATGGGTTGGCAGCTTCTAGAATGGAGAAAAAGGAGTAAGATATATTTGATAAGCTTCAAATTCACACTTCTCGACTGTTTTCTACTTATTTGTATATAGACCTGAATTCAGTTGGTAAATATATGTCTTTATCAATTATGGATATCACAGGTTCACTTACAACCCAATGTTTGGAAATGCTGGAATCTTTGAAATGACGACAGGCCAAACCCTACCCTATTACACTGGACTAAATCCAAAACAAATAATTGAAGAAAATGAACATTCAAAGAAAAAGACCTGGAACTCAGACTTACCCCAGTAAACTCACTCCAGATTCACATTAAAGAAAGGCTGACAGCTCAGTAGAGTATCTAGCTGTGAATGCAATTTAATGAACACAGCCATGATTCGAATTAGGAGGAGGATGACTGTTGTGGTACTTGTGTCACACTTGTATTATATTCCAAACATGACTTTCTTTTTTTTTGCTTCACTTCCAAATGTGCCCCAGATATAGAATACTTAAACCTTTGTATCCTATAAACCTACAGTTAGAGCTCTCATAAACTGCAAAAAAATTACATCAGTCTTCTACATACAGCTCAAAGCTATTAAATGCCTACAGTATGCTGCATACAAGTGATAAAAGTATGTATGTGTGACACTATGTCTGCTTGGTAGTGGAAAAGGAGAGAGAGATGTTGAAATACCCAATTCTACTATTAAATAATGACTTGCTTATGAGACTCACTGACCTATTAAATACAAACATCTGGTTTAGGTGTTCAGGATCCAAATGAATTACCCACCAAAGACTAACCAGGCATATCAAACCTCAGCCCACTCCCAACAACCAAATCACTCAATATTTCACTTGTGGAAAAAGTTAATGTTTTGTTAAAGGTGGGGCTAGTCACATAAAAGTTGATTTTTCCAGCACTGACAATATGGCTTTATGATTTCTGTTACTGTATTCTTCAGATGTATTCCATTGCTTTTCTACTAAAGCTAACAAACAGCTTCAGATTTCTCATGACTGACCTCAGGCACACTGTGATCCCCTCCTTTCTGATAATTTATGCTAAGGTCTTGTTGGAACCAGAGAAGAATGGACCTCAGAACTGCAAAGAAGGGTTTGTATTATCACTTGAATATAAGATACACTTCCGTGTGTGTCAGTATGAAACAAGAGCTTTTGCACAGTGTTGAAGGAGCTGTGATATGTGGTAGTGCCAAAGATTTTAATGATAACTAATCTGGAACCTGATTACTTGTTATTATTGCATATTCATGACCCTAACAGGCGTGGGTTAGGATCAATTCACCACTTAATGTCTTACTGTGGCCATGCCACATAAGCTTTAGTGTTGTTCTGGGAGAGAACTCCTCAAATCTCCATGCCTGCTGATGGCTGCAGAGAAAGAATCTTCAGTGTTGTTTTCCTTTGTTCTTACCTTGTCTCATATCTATTCTCAATGTGTTGTTTTGTTGCTGCTCTATGGATTCACTGAAATAAAATTAGCCTGCCTCTGGAAAGGAAGAAATCAGAACTTTGGCTTTATAGTGCAGAGAAAAAAAGAAGGAAGTGTGCTAGTGCTGGGTGTTTGGCACTTCATGCAATGATGTTTTGTCAAGCCTGCATTAAGCCTGTCTCCCTGTCAGGAGAAAAGCTGCATCTGTGTGCAAACCAGGTGGCTGCAATCCCTGTCTAGTCATGCTCTGGTCTTAATTATCTAGTGAGGCATCTTAGTTTGCTAAAGTCCTCAGTCCTTTAACCCAAGGGGAGAGATTGGGTTTTTCAAGTCAGAGTATATGAGCTGGCTGCAGAAGTAGTCATAGCAAAGCTCCTGTCTCCAACAGGTGAGACGAATGGCTTTTTCTAACAGGAGCAGCAGCTGGACCCTGGCACTACCTGCAGAATAACGTTTGCTAGGAGGCTGGCAGAGAGCAATGGAAGAGTTGGCACTACGGGCTATAAACCTTGGATGCCTTCTTACACAGATTTTGTCACATTCTCCTGTTAGTGAGCCAAGTGTTGCTGAAAAAGAAAGGAATATGTTGTCTCACATTAAAATGAACACTGAAGGGAAATTCCCAACCCTGATGTTAACACAGCCGAGCTCTCCTTTGCTCTGGTGAAGGAATGCAGAGCTGTGTGTGAGGATGTGAGGATGGGGAATAGAGAACAGGTGGAAATACACTTTAGCAAATGCATGACATCTGCCTTCTTACATATTCTTTAAATGAGAGATGCCTTTCTAATGACTGTACATAGTGGTTTGTTTTTTTTTACTTCTACCCCTTTCTCCCCACTTCATAGTCCTCAGGTTTCATCTTCTGGCAATGCTTTGGCAAGTCAGTCTGTGCACTCACTAGTCTATTGATGAGCTGCTTGCAGAAAAGTGCATGCAAAAGAACAGTGCATAAAGACCTCATTAACTGTTGATACCTCAATCTTAATCAGTTTCATCTTTTTGTGTATTTTATCCAATATATTTTAGACTTTTTAAATTGTTGGCATTCTGAAGCAGGAACTGCATTTTATTATGTCTTTTGAAAACTTCATTGAAATTGCAAAGAAAACAGTTTACATGGAGCAGGAGTCATGAAAATAAATTATTTCACAAAAAGAGGTCACACTGTACTTCTTTTGGGACCTTAAGAAGCTCTTCTGATACTAAACAGAACATATCTAGGCTGTAGTGCAACATTTAGCATAAATGAATGATTACTTTTATTAAGTGGAGCCATAGTTACAAAAGCTTTAAACTCATCATGATCAATCGTCATCAGTGGCAATGCAAAAATAATTTTATTTATAGACAGATAAACATGTTAATAACTGTTTAACATTTCTTGTTGATGTTGTTCCTGTTTATCAGTTACTCTTCAAACAGGTTAAATTGAAAATGCTAATAGATAGCTCAGTGTTGTGCCATCAAATACTATGCAGAGTCCCCAAACATAGATTTGTAAGGCTAAGCCATTTCAGTAAACTAATTTAATAATTTATATTTAAATATACTTAAGGACAATGCGGTAAACGTAAACAATTCACATACTAGGGCTGTTTATCCTCCGCAAATCTGTTTTCAATAGCTGACTTGTTTAACCAACATAAACAACTCTCTTATTAAATCATGTATAATTTTGGAACTTGGGGTAAAACATTCCCACAATATTTGGTGCAGATGTTATAAAGTTGTAAAAATCTGCAAAATACCCTGTTTTAAAGCTGGGTATTTTAGGATTAGGAAAAAGATGGGTAAACGGAATGAATGTTGAACACTTTAAGTTGTGGAAGTATTACACAACAGCTTTTTGCCTTGTTTGCCTTTGTGGTGAGGATAACAAGTACTACAGCAACCAGAAATCTTCTTGATCACAACACATAACCTGCCATAGCATTTTGAAATATTATGGGTTAAGGCACAACACTGAATTGGGTTCAACATACAAATTCATTCTGCAAAATCATTGTTCTACATACAGGCACTGCCTACATATTATACTAGTATCCTCCAAACATACTCCACATAAATGGCTGCCCATTGTTAAGTATCACTTCCATGTACACCTCCTCCCAGCTGCCAGCCGTTGCTCCTTCCCTCCATCCCCTACTGTGCATTCCTAAATTTTCCCTTCTGCACTCAGGCACACACTTAAAACAACTTTCTGCCTCTTTCCTGCCTACTCTATCAGGTGGATATGGCATGTGTGAGGACTTCTGAGAAGTTATTTTATATATGTGGTCACATTTACTCCTGCTGGCTGTAACAGAACGTTAGGAAATACCACCACCATTTCCTGAAATCTTGTGCTTCAGATAAACTCGTTGAGGGTGCGTTTTTCCCATTGTGCTCCACAATAGTAAAACCAAATGGCTCCAGGGAGAGGGATGACCTCCTAACTGGTTAGGAGACAGACAAGACAATTTCATTAAGAACAAAGTCTTAGAAATACCTTTTGCAAAACCACAGCCCACTGAGGTCAACCGGGAAAGAATAAGGGGAGATAGCAGCCATGTTGACAGGGGGCTTCACAAGGCTTTGTGAAATTTCTGTGGTGCTGAACTTTGTTATCCAGCTTGGTCAGTGATGAAAATTAATGCAGAAAAGTCAGGAAATCATGCAGTTTTCATTAAAAAAAAACAAACAAAAGCAACAAAAACCAACCTGACAATAATTCAAGGTTTGCTGTTTTCTTGGGGATTTTTTGTTTTTTTTTTTCTTTTAGTTTTGGTTTTGTTTGTTTGTTTTAACAAATATGGTGGCTCTGATGAGTCCCTAGCTGTAAGTGAAATTATGCAGCAGTTCCCAAACTGTTGAGAGCGTTTTGTGCAAATAGCATGCACTGTACATCTAAACCTAAAAAGAGTGTTTGATTCCAAGTAATGCATCTGTCTCAAATAAAACAAAGCAAAACAAAAGACTGACTGCATCCTGAGACCCTGAGAGACAGTGAATAAATTAATTTGTGAAAAAGATGCAAAAGCACTGCTGTACGCTTTCATTTTTTCATGTTATAATTTTAAAGGCTGATCAGAAGACAAAAACCAACAATTTCATTTGTTGGGAGTTTTCGCTTTTATTGTGGAAATGATGCTTTATTTCTAGTCCTGCCACTAACTGTTGCTAGAACCTAGTGTTCTTTCTTAAAATTAATACCTATAAATAACTGATATTGGAGAGAATAAAATCCAGACTCTTGCACACATACTGAATTTTTACGTCTTCTTTACTTATTTATCTTAGTGTTTTGACCTGTGTAATCTTCTCTAGATGTCTAGACAAATTTAACTTTAGCAAATTAAAACTTGAAATGACATTATTTCTGCTAAGCAAATATGTAGCTTTAAAAACATAACTAAATGTGTTATGAATTATAACTGCAGTGCACTAAATCACATACTTGCTTGACAGAAATAAATGTCGGCTAGAAACAATTTGTAGAACTCAAAACGCGCTGATTTAAAAATAACTAATTAAAAATCTAGAACATTTCTTTGGGATGTGGTAAACCAGGATAAAAAGAAGTGCATCTTTGATGTAATTGTATTATCTTCCACACGCTCAATTACAATTTTCAGACAGTGGGGAAGAAATCAGGAATACTGTTAAAAAGCATCTGCTAAGCAGATACTTGTGAAAGACTATGAATCATTATTGTGTACAGTACATAGCCTCAAAGGAAGGTTTTTAATGCATTAAATGTTGATTCATGTAATCCTAGTTATTCTTCCTTGTCTCAGTTGTTTATTTCTAGTTGCAAGGTCATTCAGCACTTTTCTGTATCTCACATTGAATTTTACTAGAGTCACGAAACATTTATTTCCTTTAATTTCAGCTGCATTATTTGAAAAACAAACAAACAAAAATCCCTTAAAGATACAGCCGCAATGTATTTCAAACCTTAAGAAAAATCTTAGCAATTTTGGGAAAAAATTCTTTCAAATTTTCCAGCCTGAGATCTTGCTTCCCATGATAGGGATTATGACTTGGCTTTCAGGACCGTTGTCATTTAATCATGTTAAGTCCAGTTCTGAGATAAATTTGGAAGTTTTCCGACTTACTTCACTAAGACATAATAAGTTCCTTGTTGAAAGAGTGTTTTGCCCTGACATTCTAACTTTTCCATGTGATAATTTCAAAATAAACTCTTAATGTTAAGCTAGATGATCAACTTGATAACAAATCTATGGTCTTACCCAAACAGTGAGCTAATACAGCACTCAACATTTTTGTTGGTTTCTGAAAACAAAAGTTATGCCAACATTGAAGGAGATATGTTGGGATTTTTTTATTGTATTTTAGCTCCTGAAATTTAAACTGTAATCCTGAGAGCTGCATGTGCTGTACATCTGCATGATGCAATTACCTTCACTGGCACCACTCACTTCTTTATCTAAACAGCTCTGTAAGTGTGTTTGTGAGATTGGAGTCTTAGAATATTTTTATTTTAAACAAAATACCATCAGTATATTTTATTTTAAACAAAATACCATCAGTATGTAATAGTGACGATGCTGTCATTCGTTCAGATAAATGGAATCAAGATTGGTTCAGCCAGGACTAATCTTTCTCTTCAATGAAAACTATGGTCTTCACTTTTTACTGTGCTCAGTGTTTTTTTAGAAGAACATTCAGGCACTTTTTGAGAAGGATTATATGCTGTATTGCCTGTGATAGCAGTGGGCCCAGTTTGATAACTTTGGAGATCCCTTCCAGTCTTGTGCTTCTATATGAATCCACTCAGTATTATTGCTTTTCAGAGGGGGATATTTTTCTTTTTGGTTTTATGTCCAAAATTTTAGTTGAAATATTGCCCTGCACAGCAGCACGTGTTACACTTAAAATGTAGGCTGATGGGAATTCTACAAAAGTAACATGCTAAAGAAGATATACTGTGGTTACAAATGTACTGGTATATTCTTGCGGTGGCAAATAGGAAACATGACTGTATCCACTGCCTTTTTTTTCCCTTCTAGGTTATCCTTTTTTTAAAAGTATACCCTGTAGGTGTTCGTGTTAGCCAGTATTTCCTTTCAGCGACTCCAGTAAGTTATCCTTTCATTGTGGGTAAGTAAGAGTTTGCAAAACTTTGCACCCTTATTCTTAAATTAAATACTGACAAGGAATGGAAGTGTAAAGCATGCTAATAAGCAAGACCTCCCTGTGGGAACCTGTGATAGAAGACTGTTTCACATTGAGAGGCAGACAGCGCTGTTGACACAGGCTGTCAAAAAGGCTTCATGTCTTTGAAAGAAAATCTTAATCTTCTTTATTCATGTGTGAACAGGTCCAGGCCTTCATCCCGTAGCTCATACGCATTGACTGTTTAAACTGCGGGTTGCTAGGCTTTGGGTAGAGTTTGTTTGCTTGTGTCTACATTGTACGAATGGATGAGGACTGAAAATTAAAATCTGTCTGACACAGAGCACTGCTTTTCTGTCTCTGTTTGAAGAGACATGGCAACCCAGGGTGAAATGAAAAGGAATTTTATTGAGCGCAAAAACCGCTCAGTGTTTAAATGTTGGATGCAGGAACTGAATGGTCAATTTGGGAGGCTTGTAGGTTGTTTATAGACATTGGGATGGCTGTCAATCACAGTACAATGGTGAAATTTGTGTCAGAAAAAAAGTGCTTTTTAGTGGCTGAACTCCTGTTTCCTGTTAAAATGCTCACATCAACAAACAAAAAGAGGTTTTGTCTGAAGTTTACAAGCAAGAAAAATTCAGAATAACAGAGATGCTGCTACTGTTGTGGCATCTTTTGATCATTGCGGCACTGACTATTTAACATTTAAAACCAAATTTTAGAGAGAAAGATCCTATTGCTCTGTGGATCAGATTCTGATCTACTTCTGTGGCTTATAAATCAGGAACAGGTCAATTAAATGAATGGAATTATGCTACTGAAAAGCAGTATGACAGTGGACTCAGACTTTTCATGCATCTGTCCTATTAAACACTTAGATATGTTTTGTATGTTTATAAATCAATAGCAAGGAGAAGCAGAAGATAAATAACACCTATAAAAAAGTAATCTCTTTCAGCACTTGTTAATAACAAATAAGGGTGAAGGGATTTATTTCAGAAGCAATATTTCCCATTCCAGTTATTGTTAAAGCTAGTTGGCAGCATTTTGCTACTTAATTTTACAGAAGTTTATATATCTCAGATATAAAATTTCATACTGAAACTTGGCCAAATGTCAAACTTGCCACTATAGACTTTGGAAGAATTAAAAAAGAAAAAAAAAAAAAAAGAGGGAACTGAGGGAAAAATAGAAATAAGCTTGTTTTAACAGAATGGAATTTAAAATATTAAAGCTGTTGCCTTTCCTGGTTTTGTAACATGAAAAATCTTGTCTTACAGAACACTGGCTGAGAATTCAGCCCTCAAAATCTGATATAAAATGTGTTTTCTGGGTCCCTGAGGAATTCATAAGCGGGAAGAAAAAGAAAACAGTTTCTTCCATTGTTTTCCTTTCACCTCAGACCATTGCAGCCCCCAGTCCTATATCTTTCTGCTCTAGTGGTGGGGGAAGCAGAGGTTCAAATGGAGCAAGGCATAGCAGACCTGTCATCCAAGTGATATATCATATAAAGTTCTTCCCAACTTTATGAGCATTCAGCCCTTGTATTTTTCACAAGCACTGGGGTCTTGTGAATGATGGAAGAGGGATTCAGGAGATGCTGTGTAGTTTTCAGGTTCTGAGCACCAGGGCTCTCCCTTTGAGTTTACCTTCATATTTTCACTGCCTTCCTTAATAAGGCACCTATATTTGCATTTACACTACTTTTCATGTCTTTTTGAGCAAGTTTCTCATTGGCATGTGCACTAATAAACTACTTGCCATTTTATATGGCAGAGGTATGTCTATAATTAAATCTGGAATAACTACCACCTTCAGTGCTATCACATATCCTAGCTGTTGCCCAGATCACTTACTTCTTACTCCTTCCCTTTAAATACACAGCCTTAAAAATCTCCAGTATAGATAATGACTGATGTGTTTGTGATGAGAAACTCTCTTGTGTACTTTGTAAATGAGAGGGCATATGTGAGGGCAGAGTCTCAAAAAATAAAAAAGTTCCTATCACTCTTCAGATCTCTGAAATTTGTCGGCTATTTATCTTTTTAAAATTTTTCTTAATTCCTTTGTCAGCTTAAGTTATAGAGCTCATACAAAACACAGAGAATTAATCATGTCACTGCTTTCTAAACTGCACTGCTCATTTTTTATATTGATCTTTCCTTCTTTCAATTTAAATTTAACATAACAAATGAGATACAGCCCTAAATAGTGATTTAGTGATTGGTTATTTACATCAGCTCTCTTTGTTTTCAGGTTTTATTGTCTTTACAGGCCTGAGATAAACTAATAGGAGTAACAGAATAGCTAAAGAATAGTTTACATTTGGAGGGAAAATTAATTCTTTTTAGTTCCTGGATATAGAACTCAACCTTCCTCAGTGGAGAGGACCAAAGAAAGGTGTCACCTGGAGGTTTCTTTCTTCTCCTCGTGCATCCCACATTGCTCATTGCAGAAGAGGTTTCCCTCTCCATTTCCTTTAGACATGGCTGCATTTGGCTTCAGTACAGCTTCAAGAGTGAAATGCTGTGGCGTTTTCCAAGCATTGTGCTTCTGTTCTTGCCCCTGTACTGCCACCTGTGGCAGATTTGTGTGACTTGCATCACTTAGCTATACATTTTTCCTTCTGTAAAATAGGAGCAGTGCTAAGGTTTCTTCATAAACACAATGATGAAAACTGATTTTATGAAGATCATAATTTCTGTTGTTTATTACTACTTATAAGTCTCAGCTGTGTAAAGTCTTTCAATTCTTTATAGTTACCCTCACCCATGCATCCACACAGCGTGTGTTGCTTCCTCCCTGCATGACTAAGAGGTAAATAGGTCTTCTCTTGCAGAAAACTAGGACACTTATATTTGTGTTTTCAGTCATGCTCTTCCACATTAACTATTGTAACATCCTACTTCTCATTATTCTTTTTAAATGAAGTGTAAGCAAGGTGACGATACATTTTGTTTTCATGATCAATATGATCAATAAACTATTGTCATTTGTTACCAAGCCACTTCCCTTTAGCATGCTTGACAGATATATCTTCCCCTGAAACAGTTTCTAATAATCTCTCCCAGCTTTATCTTCTTCTGTAGAGGGTTTGCTCCCTTTACCATCAGTAATGCTAAATGCAAAGCTTTCTTAACATCCTTACCCTATACCCACCCTATCAATTTTTTCCTCTCTGCCATAAGCTGCTTTTGAAGTCTTGATTTGCCAGGGCCTTCCCATCTTAAAATGTGTCCTAAAGGCTGACTTATTCTGTAAGCATTGTAAAAGGAAACAGTTTTGATTGCTCTTCTTTCTTGGTGTGCTTTAGTCTTTCCTCTACAATGTAGAGTCCTTGGGGACAAGGACTGGGTTGAATTCTCTTGATGTGGACAAGTACTTTATTTTTTAAGAGATTATAGCTGGCATAGAGGGGCTGCCGCAAGCTCGGCAGATAGCTGGGAACTGTATGCTGCGTAAGGTGGTCGAACAACAAACTACATCTTTCAGGCAGCATGTGTTCCTTCCCCTCCCCCCTTCCTTCAGGCTTTATTCTGGAGGTCTTAGTTTATAACAAAAGAAACAAAAAGGTTTTTATATAAATGGAAAAGCAAATGGAGCCCAGCTCATGTTACAACTCAGCCTTCTGACAGCCAGGAATGGAGATCTGCCCTACTTAGAGGCCTCTCTTTGCTCTGAACTGCAAGGGAGCTTTTAATATTCCCTCACTTGCTCTGAGTGCTCTCTGATTAGACGTTCAGCTCCAGCTTCCTATTAGCCCAAACTGTACATTTGGCAAAGGTTGCTGCAAAAGTTTTGTCTGTACAGTAACTGCAACAGTAGAGCCATTATCTACCCCCTCAGTGCCAACAGGATATAAATAAGAAGCAGGCTATATATGTACAGTGTTGTGATTGCTCAGAAAGCTCCACTGTGTTGCAAATCCTTTAAAATAATACACTGGGAAAGTATTTTGATTTTCCATTAGTCATAAAAGCCAACATTTTTAATACGCATGATTAAGTTTAATCAGGGAGATAAATCTGTGTTGGTTTTTCTTTTTCTTCAGAGACTGATGGAAACTGCCCAACACTTTTGGTGTTGGTGCTTAAATATGTTTAAATTTAAGAGGGTGCTTTTAGTTAATAAAGCAGGTGCCAGAATGCTTTAGCTAAGCAAAGGCTAAATTGAAACTTCTTACTCAGATGCTCAATTTTAGGCACAGCAGTATCTGGAGAATTAAATGTCTTTTATTACAGTAACTATTTAGAAAAAACATACATGAGAACACAAATCATTCTCTTGTTATGCATTTGAGATTTTGGAGAAATCATTCACACTTTAAGAAATGTTCTTTACTGAAAAAAACACACACTTCATACATGATTTCCTGGTGTGCAGGCTTTCTGCAAGCTGCGTTACGAAGATGGAATACAATTTTAAAAGGCAAATGCCTGTAGAAGCTGCAAAATGTAATGAAGCCTGTACTGAAAGGTACAGATTGCTGCCAGGATTTGAGTTTGAATCATTGTAGTTTCATGTTAAGCTGATTTGTAGGTGAAAAAATGTTCTCCTGTTTTCTGGTTGGGTTTCTTTTTGTTTATTTTTTGGTTTTTGTTTTGTTTTGTTTTGTTTTTTTAATTTATTTTGTTTTTTCCTTTAAAATGAGAGCTTCCCCAAGTTTATGGTCAATAAAATAATAAAGATTTTGGAGAATGAGGGAAAATAACAAGAGATAATGCTATGACCTGAAAACACAATGTAAAATGTGGTCACTGGCAGAAACAATTTGAATCTGATACATTTTATGGAATAAATCACTATCTGGCTTCCTGTAGGATTATCTCAGTATATAAAAATGACTAAAGAGAATGAACAACTTGGGCAGGTCTATCCAAAGCGCTACAGGCATGGCATACAGTGCATCCAACAACTCCTTTCTGTACAAGGTTCATCCAACATCATCATCTCTTTCTTAACATTCTTTGCCCTTTGTCATACTTTCTGCTTTTGCAGGAGAGGGAAGCATGAGGAGATTTCAGGGAAATTATTTTCTCTAGTTTTATAAAGGGACCAGATAACAAAACAGAACCCAGATGACCCCACCAGCTGTGGGTGACCCTGTTTGATGAATGCTGGGCACTTGTATTGTGATATGTCCTTTCCACTTAGAGCCCATAAAATCTAAGTTCCCAAAATGTGCTGCTGCAGACTTGTGCTGGTGAAGAAACAGATGGATGTAAACCATTGATATTTGGAACCAACGATTTTCACAATGCCAACTTTCATGCATTGTAAAAATGGCTAATTGCTTTTCTTTCCTAACTGCCTTTCACTTGCTGAGATGCCATTACCCTTTAACTATTTGTTTTTATATACTCAGCTATTTTGTTAGTGCTCTGCTCTCAATACCCCTCTTTCTGTTTCTCAGGATGTTAGACAATGAGTTATCTATTTGCTTCAGAGACATGAGAATGAATTTGAAAGGGAAGTTGGATAAGCACTTTCTTTCTCTTCTAATTTAAAATCTACTAAAAAAAGTTGTGTGCGGTTTGGTGTGTGTGTGAGGGAAGATCCTTCCGTTTCTGCTAACAGTAGAACAGTTTATAGGGGGAAAGACTTCTTTAGATGACTCTTACTGTCTCCCAAGAAATACTGCATGTGGATTTATAGATCTACCTAATTTTTATGCCTGTACACTCCTCCTTAAAAGGATTGCCAGCTTTGTCAAACAGTGAGGTTCTGGTGCTGTTAGCTTTTCCTTCTCTTGGAAAGAATACATTGACTTTGACTGGTTTGCCCTTTGTCAGCCTGGTCTTTAGGACTGAATCTTATCCTAAAGCCTGCTCTGTAGACGGCAAAGTAGAAAATGAGTGTTCATTGCCTGAGCACTGCATTGCTTTAGCTAAAACTGGGAAGACTTCATTCTATATTGTAATAGGTCTGGCTAAAGGAAGCCAAGAGCGTCACAGGGGGCCAGCAGGTTTTTGGATCTCAGTTTGAGTTTGCTTCTGAGCTTTTTCTTAATATCACAATGGGCTCTTGCTGTGTACTTCTAATGCCTCAGCAATGAAGTCAGGGTATATTATGCCATCTGTCCAGGAGTCAACACTGCAGGTCAAGCTAATTTAAACTGGCACTTTTCATCTCCCTATGCCTGTATGCATTACATTTAATAGTTTAAGTGAGTGATTGTATCTCCTGACCCTGCAACAAAGGACAAAGCTCATGTTTGTATTTTTTCATTATCTTTAGTTGTCAGGGATAGGGACATTTGATCCTTTAATGCTAAATATGGCTAAATCAATAACTAATACTCAGATTTAGAAACAGTTTTTAAAAATTATTTTTCATTTACACTTCTATCTTTCTTTAAAAAAAAGAAAAAGAAAAAAACCACATTTATGTATGGTGGATTTTTGTAAATTTATGCATGGATTATAAAGTTTAAATGTAAAAATCAAAACTATTATTTCTGCTTCACATTGACAGTTAAAAATCTATGGCAGGGAGCTATTTGCCCCATGGCAAATGGAAGAGTTAAATGATGATCTTGGAGCAAAGTTATGCACTTGAATTCTTTGGATGTTGTGAAAAGAGCAACCTCTACATAATTTTTTTTTTTTTTATTTGAGCTCTGCAGCAAACTGAGAGGAGTTAAATGTATAGAGGTGGTAGGTGAATCATTAGAATGGAGGTTCAATGAATGAAAACATTGCGTAATAGTGTATTAGATGTAAAGTCGAAGGGAAATTGTCTGAAGATTTGTACTTAGCTTGATTTGTCCGTCATGTTTTCCCTCCTTCTTTCTGCTATTTCTCTGACTTGCTGTTTCTCCAGGCCACCATGTTTCCAGCAGTTTCCTTTTTCTATCCTTGGAGAACTAGAATCATTGCTGAGGAGGGAAGGGGAGGGAAGACCACACACAAGTATTTATTTCTTTAACACATCTGAAGTTTGGAACAGGAATAATGTTCGTATGATTAGGTTGTCAATAACCTCATTTACAAAAATGTTATACAACTATGATACCATAAATCTATCTCCTGCAGCCATACTAGCCCAGGGCACCAAGTTATGACTGTTGATCTGAAGTTAAATTCAGAACCAGCTGAGATGTATCTATGCAAGTTAACTACGTAGACAGATATACAGGTTGTTAGATTTTATCGCAATAAGGAATATTCTTCTCAGAGAAAATCTAGTCCTAGCTAATGGCCACAGCCAGCTATTAGTCTACTGCCCTTTCATGATGTAAATTTTTTCACACACAAAAAAAAATCCAAACTAATTTAAGAAAAGAGCATAAATACTCTGAGCCTCAAACACTACGCTGGGCCAGAAAGAAGAGCATATAACGATCCTTGTCATTCGAGAGACCCTGAAACTTCAGAGAAACCAAAGGAGTAAACATGACTAAGCAGAGAGCAAGCATCCAGACATAACAGTACAACCTGCCCAAGGTACAGCCTGCTCAAGGTACAGTTTATAGCTGAAAAGGTTTAAACTGCCTAAATTAATGTTTTTGCAGAGAGTTACTAATTTCACACCTACTCTCTATACTAGTGATGTTATACTTACTGCAAGAAGCACAAACATATTGCATCACTCATTAAAAAGGGTAGAAGGAAGAGAAAACAATATGCTATAGGTGTTTTTCATATAATACTGACTGTAATTTCATATGCTTGTCCTTATACAAGGAAATTTTTGTGCTACAAATAGATACAAACAGGACAAATAACAAGATTTTTAACTAGGATTAAAAAAATGGAACAAACCACAGGTCTTTCAGAAACATCAGCAACATTTTCAATATTAACCCTTATATTTTAACACTGTTTCTCATATCTACTGTATCTGAAATATACTGAAATTTAGTAATACTGATTTACAATTTATTAATCAAAATGTCACTGTAAAGTAATTCTGACCATTATTGTGAATTAAATATTCTATTCTAGGTAAAGGTTACCTGTTCAGAAGCTAGATTCATAACTGGCGAGTAGGACTAATGGCGTATTAGACAGCTGGTGAAAGAGGAAAATTATGAGAAGCTATAATGGTGACTTCATTGGCTGTTATAAATCTAGCAGCGTAATGATGTCACATAGAGCTGTGTCTTTAAAAAGACATTAAATTAATCCACTAAGGCAAGACAAAAGTGGCTTAGAATTACACTTTGATATTAATCCAGAGAACACTGTAATATAAACTCAAAATCAATTTCTAAAGAAGGGCCTTGGCAAATGTAATAAGTATAGAAACATCCATTATCAGTAATAAAACTATTTAAAAAATTGAATAATGAACATATATTAGTTTAAATGTGTTGTACTTACACAGCATGATAGAAAAGTGCGGTTCTTATTCATGCTTGAAATTCTAATGTATCTAAGTCACAGAAAAGACTATTGCAAAAGATCATATAGAGAGAAGAGGTAAGGGACTGGTAGTCATTAGCAGCAAAATAAGAGAGAAGTTTTTGTGGAATAGAGAGTGCTGGAAAGTAATTTGGCCTTTTTTTTTCCGGCAGACTAAATGATTTTATTCTACATCATAAAAATGTACTTAATGACTGGGCATTTTCCTTTAATTCATCATGATCCCTGCCTGTTGTTGTGTTCAGCCCTTGCTGCCATGGCAGCACATTTCCAGTCACAAAGCACCAGAGTTACTGATAATAAACAGCAATAATGGTGCCTATTGCAACTGTGCTCCCTGCTCCCTATTGTACTGCTCCCCACAGTAAAAGACACAGTCTGGATTTTACCTCTATTTCTACAGTATAATGATCCTGCACAGGAATCAGGGATTTCATGTACAACTTTCTGAGATCCTTTTTAGCTCTGTTTTGATAAGGATAGGCTTTCTGTTTCACAGTCCCAGCTGAACTTACGGGCAAGCTTGATCTTTAGCATTTCCCAAGAGAGAAAGCCTGTTGAGAGAGTTTCTGTCCAGGACCCCAAGGTTCGTGGAGCTTGGCCTGCAGAAGACATTTTTAGAGGAGGAGCTAAGCCTGTGGCTCTCACTTTGCTTGTTTTTCTGGTAATTCATCTGCCTGTTTTGTCTCAGGCAGGAGATTAGATTTAGGAAGTTTTACACTGTGTGTATATATTAACCAGAGATTTTTGAGTGGGTAAAGACAAAGCTGTTTATGTATCATTTGTACTATGAAATGCTCATTTGAAACATAGCAAGCAACAGAATGACACCTTTACTTCATTGCATTCTGAAGAAACTCTGTGAGCTACCAGTTGGTAGCATAGCCCTGCATTCATGTCTTTCCAGCAGACAAAAATGCAGCAGAACAAAATGTTCATTGGATCAGGAGCCTGCAAATCCTTTTTGTTTGAATAAGCTTCTGGAAACAGAAGATTTTGTTCTCCCTGTACATCTGAGTTTACATGAATTTTGCTTTTTAGGAAGAAAGGACATTCTGTGGTTTGGTCTTCAGATGCCTAAATGGGTGATCATCCGTGTGGGCTTTATAAACCAGGCTTTTGACTTGGTTGGGAATACCTTCTTAGGCAATTGATGCCAATTTTTGTGGGGTTTGTTTTTTTTTTTTTTGGTTACGTTTTGTTCTGTTTTGTTCTGTTTTGTTTTGTTTTTTTTTTCTTTCCGTCTACTGTGCATGGTGCTCTGCTGATCTATCTTTGGAACAAATCATGTGCCAGTTGCTTGGGAAAGGAGATCTAATGGTAGCTGACATTACAGAGTCCACAGAAGATTAAAATAATATTGTTCTTTCTATTGCTCTTCTTTATTTCCTCTCTTCTCTCAGAGCTTTTGTAAGTTTATTTAGTAGGCAGAGATATGGTATGTAACAAATAAAGATCTTGTATAGCAAGCTTCTGGCAAAAAATATACTGGACTTGTTGATACTTAATGAAATATGAAAGTAATAAAGTAACAAATGTACAGTAATATTTGGCTAGGTGTAGAAATTAATAAACATTATTAGTTGAAATTGTTCTTTAAAATCAAGAAATTATTGGGAGTGATCAGAAATCATCAGGATTGATACTGTTGCAGTATTAATACATTTCGTATCTGTTGAAATTGTTTCCCTGAAGAGATTTAAATTAATAGGACACTAAAGGAGAAAGAGAAAAGGAAACCAACCTATTATATAGCTTTGGGACAAATAGCTTGAGTATTTTTTCCCTATTAGTGACATACTGCCATGCAGTGGCATTTTATCTCAGTAATTACTTCTTATTTTGTTTAACAAATGCATGGGTTTTTTCTTTCAGTCAATCATGCCTGGTAAGCAGATGTTGCTTTAAATAGTACAAAAGTGAATTGGGTGCTAGTGGCTCAGAAGACTGTTCTGCTTTCAGAAACTGCAAAGCCTATTTCTGATTTGGGATCATGCACAGTCAATCTGAGATCAGAGTGAGAGATGAGTTGTGTTTTGTGGTGTTACCCTCTTCCTGACATATCCTGCTTCATGCTGGTGTTGTAGGGCTTATTCTGCACTTTCCACTTCTGCCTGATCCAGTACAAAAGCTCAAGATGATGAGTGGAAGTTGTGGTTTACTTGCAAGAGTTATAGGGCTGTTAAAGTCCACTGCTGTCTTTGAGACATTCATAAAGAGCCAGTTGCTGCTGTTAATACACAGTCATTTCACACAAGAACACCTTTTGAAAAGTTCTGCAGCTTTCCTTCCAAAAATTACTTTGCCTGCTTAGCTGGAAGTTTTTTTATATGCTCAGTCATTTTGAATAATTTTCCTATATTTGTTTTCTTATGAAGGTACAGCTGACCTCACATATTTACAAGCAACAGATAAAAATACTTGGGTAATAATTAAGGACATCATTTCTGTTTTATGAACTGGCTTGCTTTGATTTTAATAAGTGCTGAACTCAATCCATCTGGAAGTGAGGACATAGTTCTTCAAACAGATAAACACACTAAAGACTTTGTTCAGCTAAGATGTCTGCAATTTTTTACAAGCTAGTAGAGAAGCTGTTCTGTTTAACATAGTTAACATTGAAAATATGATTTGATTCTAACCTTCAAGAAGTGAAAATTCTAAACCACAAGCTTTGTTAAGGCTTTCTAATTCCATTCCAAGTATTATGGAAATCTAATGTTTGAATAAGGCCAAGTTATCTTTTAATTCCTAAACTGGCTCCCATAAAAGACTAGAAAGTCTTTGATCTGTGTAAAAGAGAAGATCACCAGGGAGAAGCTTCCGCTTCTGTTTGTCCAAATGTTGCAAGCAGAGTCTCTAGGCTATAGCTACCAACTCAAATTATATTTGTTTGTGTCTCAGACTTGTTGATTTGCATATAAAAGGGATTTCAATGGCAATAGCAGCTCTTTCATGGGATTTGCAATGGAGGAAAAAGGCTAGTTAAGGTCTGACCTAATAGACTGGCCTGCAATGATGTCATGTCATTAGCATCTAGTAGTACAAATGTTGCCTGACGTCATTTTTCTAAAGTTATCTGGCATGTACGTATAAAGGCCAATAAAGACCATACAAAACTGGGAGATAGAAGCTTTTCCAAAATTAGGCTGTGCAAATATAATAGAATGAATAGAACAGGAGTTTTCCTGAAAGGAAGAAAATCTCTGGAAAGCTTATTCTAGGAGGAATAAGAGAAATTCAGCCCCAATAGATGCGTAAACTTTGTAGATACAGTTGCTAGCAAGGCCTCCTGATTTTATTTTTTTTTTTTGTTGGCCATTCTAGAGGTAAACAAAAAATACAGAACTAGGCTGAAGATCAGATCTGATTATTTAATAGTGAAAAACATGAAGGAAATGTAAGATTTGTAAAGAGGGCTATATGCATCTGCTTATGCTGATGGTATCTAGTTTTACTTTGAGTGAAGTGGGGGATACAGTACTGTGCAGCAGCACTGGTTTCTGACTTATAACTGAAGTGGTTACACTTCTCATAAACAGAAAGGTTATTTATAATCGCCTGTAAAAATAACCAGAAAGTAATTTTTCTGCATTGCACACTCATGTAATGGCTTTTTCTTCTTTTTTTTTTTGCAGAGACGGCCAAAGACAGTTTCATGAACAAATGTTCCCAGGCTTTGTTTTCTCCCTTCCATTCCTCAGGTGGGGGCTTTATACAGTAAATGAGATTTTTTCTTGCAACCCAGACCTTGTTCTCTTGAGCAATGCATAGACAATTAGCATGTGTCACAACCAAGATCGCATATGAGAGGTTGCCCTGCAAAAGGATGGTCAGCAACCACGTGATCAGCCTAGGCTGGTGCTTATCTCTTCATGTCACTAGAGTACTTGAATGCATGCTAAGGATGATACTTGCCTTGTCCATTATCCCATTTGACTATCATCGTTTTTCACTTTTAATGTTAGGAAAAGAAATATAATTCAGCTCACATGAGCAAACTTTATCCCTTGAAGCCTTACAACTTCCTTCTCAGTATGAAATATAGCAACTGTAGAGGTAAATGTACATTTTTAACTGGAATAGTGAAGATGCTAACTAACCAGAATTTGTTTCTGATATTAAATATGATTCTTCAGCTTACTAGCTTTTACTGTTTCTGTGTGAATGATGTAGTATCATGACCTCATACTAAAAGCTAATGCAAAGTATATCTGCTCTTCTCCAACTAGCAACTCAGTCCTCTTAAACAAAGGGAACATGTTGCTTTCCTGCCTGCTATTCTCAGAAAGGCACATATGCCCCAAATACTGTCTTTTTAGACTGAGGTAGCTGGAAAAATAAAGGATGTCATCTCTTCCTACAAACTGTGCCTTTGTTATCTGTGTAATGAGTAATTGTTAGAATAAAGGCTCTGGATAATTTTAATGACATCTGAAGAGTTCAAAGGAAAGTCTGTAAAGTTTGTCATCACTGCTTAAATTGTCAAATAATAGAAAATAGTCCTGAAAAAGACCTCAAGATGTCATGAAGTCCCTAAACTAAGATCAGCTATACCTATCTTTTTTTCCTGAAAGATGTTTGTCTAACCTTTTCCAGTGATGGAAATTCCATGACCTTCCCAGAAAATCTATTTCAAAGCTCTTTCTTAATGTTTAACCTTTGATGCTGTCACTACTTGTTCTTTCCACCATGAGCAAGTAGAACAGACGATTTTCTTCTTCTTGACAAGAGCTTTTCATGTAATTGAAGGATGCTATGATCTTTCCCCTTTTCGCCAGAAAACTAGTTTTCTGTCTTTGTGTTTTCCAATCTCTAACCATTTTCCTTGCTCTTTTCTGGAGAGGTGATGAAGAAAAAGAGTTGATATCCTCCTTTAACACTGTTACTCTCCTTTCAATCTTATTGCTAGTTTAACAAGGAGAATAGACAGAAGACTCTGGATCATGGTGTTCTCTCACAGGTTTTCTGAAGGACTTGCTGTGGTATTGTTAACTGCTTTTACTTTTGTTTAGATATCTCTTTGCTTTTGCTGCTGTTTTCTAGATGTTTCTGTGTTGAATCTAAAATTGTTCCTGTGACTCTAACTACCAAGGCTCTGATTTAAACCATTATCACAAACAAAAGCATTATTTTTAGGGGTGTCACTAGGGACATTATATCCCTTTGGTTCCCACAGTAGGATTTTTTTGACATTTTGCCTTGTTTGGAGCTTCAGAATCACCTTTTTATCGAATCCTCACAGTTACTTAGCAGCAGTTTTGATTCATTTTGTGTCTGCACTTTGTCTATTTATTGAACTCCACCCATTTCCACTATGAAGTGTGGGTCACTGCTTTTTTCTTTTTCCCTAAGCAGCTGTCCTCTTGGCAGTCCTTGTGATGAACTTCTTCCAGGTTTATTTCAGTCCTTGAACTTCACAGGACTGAGCCAAAAACTTTATCATATAAGTCCCATTAATAATCATCTGTTTCTCAGGCTCATGGGATCAGTCTTCTCTAATGTGCTCTGACTGGAAACTCCCAAAGCCATGCCTAATGGGTGATCTCCTTGTAACATCTGTTCTGGCACTGTGCTGGTAAGTCATTATCAATTGGCATATTGTTGCTTTGCTAATGCAACCTGTGGAGAAGAGATTAGCTGGAGCTGGGAAATGTAAAACTGAATGTCCAGTGTTTGAACTTCGGAGAAGCATGGAACGATATCAAACGTAAATGTCAAAAATGGATGTCTAATTTAGAATTTGAAATAAATTCTCCACCACCCCGTTAAAGTTAAGTAACATTTACTCTGTGGTAATAATTATTCCCTGCGCTTCCAGCTGAAAACTGAGGGCACATCCAAACTGTATTTACCTGGTCAATCATGCACCAGATTAACTGTGTGCCCACGGACAGACTTGCTTACATTCAGCAAACCAGTCTCTGCTTGTCTGTATAAGCTTGCACTGACCTCTGGATCAGTCCTTGTGGAAGACCTTCTACCAAACATATCACTTCAACATGAGCTGAAAATCATCTTTGGGCAATCTGAATGAACCTTTATTGATAAGGACCAACTCAGCTGCTGCCTAGTCTAGAATGGCACTTCTCAAACAGTGCTCTCATGACCTTGCTAGCTGTGTGTATGGTGGCTGGGTTAGCATATGAAATATATTTTTTCACGTATATATATGTATACATTTTATATAGATAAACGAGTAGGTTTTGGACTTCTGAGTTAGACAGAGCACTTGGGAGCATTTTGCTGCTCTGAAGCCCTCACTTGTGGCATCTATTGGAACACATTAATCTTGGGGATGCATGTTGGACTTCCTTCCATACATAAATGTGACTATGTGACTTAAAATAGCTTTGTGCATAAAAGAACATTAAAGTAAAATCATAAACTACTTGGGTCAGATAATTGTCTGATGATTTGAAATTGCTTTAGCCCGGAAAATCAGTTTCTGTTCTTGAGACAATCTTTAATGTGGCTGTCAAAATTAGCTTCCAGTCCCTATGGATGTCTATGTGACCCCTGTGAGGACCCTTTCTGATTTTCCAAGAATCTTGTCTGGGAGTAAATGCAGAAAGCCCTTCCTCCTCCCCTTTCTCAATGCCTTTAGAGATGCAAGTGTTCATGCATGCGTCATCACAGTACTAAAGTCCAAGAAAACAAAGCCTTCAGACCAGGGACTTTAAGAAATGTCAGTAAAGGCATATACACATCTTGCTTTTATAGGTGGAAAAAAAATAATGATTTTCTCTCATATTTGAATTTGAGGGGAAAAGAGAATTTTCAAAGCCATGAAAGAGTTCAGTCTTCTGAACATGAATATCTAAGCAAGATGTGATCCTGAAACAACAAGGAGTCAACATCTGGGTATGTTTTCCCACATTAGCAACTGCTGTCCTAAACTGTGCTGTTATATGTGATGTTAAACAGCTGCTCAGTTTCACCCCAGAGGTAATAATATTCTGTATCTCACATTTTGTCTTTTTAGAACTTTTGAGGTGAAAAGTTCTCAGAAAATGTGTAAAGTAGTAGCACTGAAACTGCACTTTACTTGGTACCTAGAAAATTATGTTCTAATTCAACAAAGAGCTGCTGACATAATGCTTATATTTGGCACTACTGTATTACATTATCCAACCACCGTTTCTCATTATCTGTGTACCAAATTGTTCAAGTCAGTAACAATGTACTAGTGAAATACCATACAAATATCTGCCACAAATATTAACAGCTGGTCCATTTCAAGGTGCTGTTGCCTTTGTCCACAATTTGCAGTAAGAATGACATTTATCCTGACAACAGCATCAGCCCATCCTGCATGCTGAAATGCCTGGTGGCTTTTGAATCTGTTTGTGCAAGTAGAGTTTCTTATCAAACTGGTTTTTGGGAAGAATAAAGGTTGTATAGGGTCAGGGAAAGAATCCTTTGAGGGTTGCTCATATTTAATAAAATTACACTCAGGAAGTTTAGAATAGATAAAAAAAGACAAAGGTTTTGTAAACTACACAGTCATTCTTCCTGCAGTGATTATACACAGGATACTGAAATACAGCACTCCAGTGCCTGTGGTTTTTGTCTTCATTTCTGTGTCTTAAATGAGTCATGGTATTATGAAGAAAAAACATGTCTGTAACACACCTGCACCAAGTGGGACTTTCACATCTGTATTGCCCAAAACCTTCATGACTTTGTGTAAACATGTTCATAACAGCAGAAATACAATTTTGGATGCACTTACAGAAATAAGATGCAATGGTGGTCTCCTACAAAAGAACTGCTAAAGTGAGAATTATGGGTGTCACTTCTTTCAAAAGTTTCATAGTAAAAGTTTCTTTTGAAGGTGACCTTGTTTTCTAAGTCCAGCTGGGAACAGTTAACCACTTACTGATTTATAAAACCAAATTTAGCTCTAAGTGCACTTGGAAAATCTGTGGCTCTGGAGTTAACTTTCTGTTAACTAATGTAACTCAAACCAATATTTTGTGAAATCGTATATCTTTTTTTTCCTTCAAAATGAGCTCATTACTTTATTTCATACGAGGATATTGTGTGATGCTGCCTTCCAGTTTATCTGAACTGAATTACTGCAAAGTATCTGGCTTGCAGTGGGAGAACTGTGAACAATATTCTAAAAATTCTTTCAAGTATAGATCTGTAGGTATTTCTCTCTTAAAATCTATGGGAGAACATAACTGAAAATGGTATGGAGACATTTATGCTGCTTATTAACTATGTTGTGTCTGAATTGTTGCCATAAAAGAAAAATCAAAGGCTGGATTCAAAATGAGATTATTGTGGTAGCTAGAGCTATATTTTGAGCTGATTGAATGCAATGAGTATACTAAGGTTGAAAAAGAGTCTTGTCCAGCCACTTTTTCCCTCTTTTTCCCTGGGCTTGTTTGAGCAAATAGCAAAAACATGTGAGTGCTTTGCACAGTGAACTACACAGGACAAATGTTCACTTATTTACTATTTTAAAATAATAAAATAATCTGTAAACAAGCATAATTTACTTCATATACACACCAGTGAATTCTGCTCTACCAGGCTGTTTACTTTTACTCATTGTAAGCAATTTTGGAATTGTAATTTGCTGCTGTCTTATACCACAGTAAGTGGTACCTTCAGTGTCACAAGAAAGTCCTACAAAATGTTCTCCCACCCTTGAAGAATATCACTTTGTATTCGCCTCACATAACATGGCCTCTTTACAGATTACAAATGCCATTCCAGTCAAGCCAGTCTGGTAGTGAGTCTCCTCTAAATAAACTGTCTTTTATTCCCCTGGTCTTAAAGTCTGTTCACTGTCTTTTTATTTTCTTTGCTCTTTTGTGTGCACATAAGATTTATAAGGACTGCTGTTACAAGCTGTACATTTTCTTACATCAGTCCTTTTGGTCTCAAGACCTCAGAACAGAGAATTTACAGTAGCCATAAAATGGACCCCCAAAAATACAATCCACCTTTGAAAATGTTCTGAATTTGACGTAGAAAACCAGTGGGATGAAAGGCTATTCCCATTATTCTCCATAAAGAAAACTGGCTCCTGACTACCATTAAAATTAGCGAGGAGTTTACCAACTCTCATTTTAGAAGTTAGAGGAAATTCTCACCACTGTAAGAGTCTTCATCTGTACCTTTGTAGAAAGCCAAGCTGGCTCAAGATTTGAGAAACTTCATCTTCAGGAAAATTCAAGCATGGCTCCGAGACTTATGCTTAGGCCCATCTCTAAGGGAGCTGTATTTCTTCATAGAACATAACGGAATATTCTAAACAAAATATGAAAACCTGTTATAAATAAACCCAATTAAACATTTTCAGATGAATAAACAGTAGTTTTATAACCCTTGCTATGAAATCTCATAATATTATAATTAATTCCATGTTTAATATAAAAATGACAGTTTGATGGAGTTGCTTTGAGGATGAAATAAGGAAATATACCACATGTAGTTCTCCTGCTCCATATGCAACAGATTTTACATGGCAATGACATCACACTAAATAGAAAGACTGGTCATCTGTCACCTGGATAATGTGTGCTAAATAATGACGAACCTGGTACCTTGCATATAATTTCCCTTTTCAGAACTGAGCTCCCAAAAGTTCTTTGTTCACATTTCCCAAAATCAGTCATCTCAGTCTGAAGCAGCATCTGTACAGTCTATGAAAGGTAAGAAAGTGAAAATCAGACTGGTTTACTTAGGATGTATTCCAAGATTATATTACTTGTGTGAGGTATGTTTCCCACTGTTACTAGCACTCTGGATGAGATCTTAATTGATCTCTTGTTCTTTCTTTTCTGGGCAGAATAAAGTCTTTGAAGATG
Organism: Pezoporus occidentalis; assembly: GCF_034315485.1. Lineage (NCBI taxonomy): Eukaryota > Metazoa > Chordata > Aves > Psittaciformes > Psittacidae > Pezoporus > Pezoporus occidentalis. Next base: position 3,855,821 of record NW_026915724.1, on the reverse strand, counting down.
AATACTGGCTCATAAACTAAATGCTTTCATCTGTTGCTGCTGAACATAACAATCCTAAGAAGATTTTTGTCAATTGCTTAGAGATTTTCTTGTTTTTGTGGAGAAGGTTTTGGCTTAACCCTCAAGCAACTGCTGGATAACATTATAAGTCACACTATATGTCTGCAGTGGAAACTTAGCAGCTGAAGAAGGAAAGCAGGCTTTGCTAAGTTAAAGCATTTAGAAATGTGTATACATGACTAGATGCAGTATTTAGTATGTCCTGTTACACAGGAGGTCATAGTTGTTGATTAATTTGCTCTACTCCATACCAAAAAACCACAAATGAATGAACTTAAATAGACTTAAATATTACTACTGTGTGTATATGTAGTAAGCAGCTAGGTGAGAAATGGTTGCAGGACAAGACCAACATACAGGGTACTGACACAACACAAAGTAGTACCTGTCTTTCACAGAAAGCCATTTCAAGCTTTTTCTTTCCTTTCTTCCAGAAAGGAGTGACATGCTACATGGTGCAGCTTGGCTTGGTCTGATAATGCATGATCAGAGCCTCATGAGACTGTTTAGTTGTAAACCTCCGGGTACATGAAATATATTAAACGAAAAGCAGAACAGTGAGTTGAGAAGGAGTGTTTTTGGGAATCAGGCATGCCTGAAATGAAATCCCCCCATAGTAGAGCTTCACCCCTCTGCATTTCTCTCTCCGTGGAGAAACAGGGCACAGTATTCTCTGTCTGCCTGCCTTCCTGGAGTAACTGCTGACAGTACTACTTAGTATCTGTACTGGCAAGTTGTAATTATTTTTTGGTGTTTGTGTTGAAATATGTATTAATATGAAGGCATTTATTCATCTAAATAGGAGCAAGACCCCAAATAAATTTTACAGGTAACTTGCTGCACAACCAGTCTACTGCTCTATCATCATCCTTATGTCCTCCATCCTTCTGTCACACATCTTTAACAACACAACCCTCACATGCCTCTCATGTTCCGCTAGAGCCCCAGATCCATTCTGTATATAATTTCAGCTGCATATCCACCCTTTTCATCTGCCTTCCAAATTCATAACACACTTGTGTTTTTATCTCACTTCTCATAGTCTGCACTTTTGATCCTCTTCACCAAGACAGCAGATTGCTTCAGCTACCTTTCAGCCCTTCAAGCATCATGTTAACCTTACCCTTGGTCAGCAAGAGCCTGGGGAACCGCTGATAGGGCTATTCAACTGGAGTATGGAAGCCTTGTGACCGATGCTTGGAGTTATTGCAAGGTCCACAACTAGCTGGAAGGAAATGAGAAACTGGGATCTTCAACACATCTGAGGTAGGGCTTAAAACTTCCTTTACTGTATAAACTGCTGTGGACAGTATTTTATTGTAAGTTTGCACACTTTGAAAGTCTTCTCTGCTGGGAAATACTTGAGCAGCTATTCAAAGTCTTGGATGAGGTGAGAGAATGAATATCTAGTTAGCTGAAGTAGGAATAAAAGAGAAATCCATATAAAGAATGTGAAACATATAGTGAAAGATGGGGGCAGGTTTGGGAGCATCAGGAAAAAAAAGCCTGTTGTATTTGAGGGCACATACCCAGGTGCTGGGAAGTACCTGGGATTCCCCACTCTCCCTGCTCCTCTGCTGACGGCAAGAGATAGCTGTCATCTCAGCCACTTCTTGACCAAACTTCAGGTCTTTAATTTCACAGTCTCCTGAATGTACTTGCAGAAGGATACTAGCTTACAGCTGCTTGGGCCGTCTTATCATTGACTTCTTTCAATCGTTGCAACCTTAAACTTTTTGTAACATTTTTTCTTTTACAAGTTCCATTTCTTTTTCAAGTGATTTGCTAAATTAAGTATGACTTTGCAAGTAAAAATGTTCTGGTTTAATTCCCCTGTTTTCTGACATATTTGTAAATACTTTCATGTGTAACACTAAGAAAGAAACTCTTAAAACTAGGAATATCTCCACTACCTCATAATTATTTTTAGCGCTTCAGTTCTGCATAATGCATTCATGAGAGCTGAGGTAGAAGTAGGAATGGAACATTGTTCAGTAACTATAACTGGAATAAAATAAGATCTTACTGTACTATGTTGACATTTTTATTGTTACAATTAGCTTTAACACACTACACTAAATTTGTGGAGTTTCTGATGAGTATGTACTACTAATATATTGAAGAGTATGCTGAAGATGTCAATTCTGTACTTATTTCTGAAACTTCTATCAGTTCATAACCAGTGCTTTGCCTTAGACGTCACAAAATGAAATCCTTATTGTATCCCATGAGTTCCAAATTAGGCTGGAATTCCAATGGAAATTCATGAGGGACTTTCTGTCTGCAGGGTTTTGTAATGTGGCTATGAATACCACTAAGAATGTATTTCTTAAAAGCTGGATATCCACACATGCCCTATTGGTAAACCACTGGGTTGCTGAATTAAGATTTTATTTACCACTGGAATAAATATACTACCCAGTATACACAGAGTCAGGAACCACATATGGGAACCATTCGTAGACTGTATCAACATCAGTTAAGTTGTTTGCTGTATTGAGTGCTGTATGTTATCATTGGGAAGTATGTATTTAAAATCATTAACTTTGCTAGTTAATCTCTTCATAATCTCTTCATCTTTTCCTTTGAGCATCTTGGTCCTTCCAAACTTGGAAGTATTTTGCTGTTCAGTCAATCATGCTTTGAATCTGCTTTTAGAGAAAATTCTTCCATTTTTCAATCTGTCTTGGTTGTCTTTTTTCTATTTTTCTTTTTTTTTTTTTTTTTCCTTTTTGCTTAGTGTGGTGTTTGCATCCACCTCCATGCAGTCATAACAGATTTTGAAAACTTAAGATTTTCATAAAAGTAAGGCATACACAAGCAGAGATGTGCTGGTTTTTATAGAAATCTCTTATCTGACAAAAAGTAATTATTGTGCTCATAAGCCTTTTTTTTTTTTCTTTATTTCTCCCACAAGAATTTATTACCATGCACTGCATGTAACTTCTGGAAAAAAGGATCAAAATTCATTGGCCTGACTTGGCATTTTAATTCTAATTTGTTACCTGATGTTATAGGTAAGGAGAAATGACCCTCTGAATAAAACTTTTTTCCTGAATATTTTAATAAGCCATTTACAATTTTTCCAGCTTATTTATGGCCATAACCATTTGATACTTTATATTTTTTAAAAGTTGATTTTTGGCACTAGCTGATACACCTGTCATGGTATCTATTTACAGTATATACATCCTCTCTGCCAAGTTAGGTCATAGTTTACAATGTGATTAGTGCTGAATTCACAACATGGCATGATTCTGTACAACAATCTGAACTTGTGAAACCAACTAAATGGTGGTAATCTTGTAGGGAGTTTTATTAAGTTGCAGCTACACATGGGGATATCGGAAATATGCTGCTGAAGTGAAACTAAAATTTATATAACTAATCATTTTGAACTGAATTTTCTTCTGTGTGTGTGTATTTTTGTTCAGGATAATTAGCTAACCACAGTTTGTTTATACAAGGTGTGTGTAATCTGTTTATAGAGCATGGCAGCTGACATAATGTAGCTCTTGGAGAGCTGCAACATTCCCTTCCCACAAGTAACATTTGAAGTGATAAAGCAACATTCATATGAATAACTCCCCACCAGGTAAAAATCATTACAGCCCGCATTCTCCAATAATATTTTCAATCCACCTTGTTAAACCTTTCCACAGAAGCAAACCCAGGTACAACCCCCTTTGCTGTAACTGTAGAGCAATTATTCAGCCAGTCTGGGGCCCAACAAATGTGTCTGATGTAAGTTTACTGTTACTGAGAAGTGTGTTTGTTCTAGACCAAAATGTTATGGTATGATCCAGACAAACAAAATGAGATTTGATTAGGGAATTAGAAACATGAACATACGAGTCTTATGTCATTCAGATGGAAATATGACATATTAGGCCATGGAGAGTTTGAGCCAAAGTATTTACCACCGCTGAGGCTCACATCATTATGCCTGGGCTCTGAAAAAGCTTTTGTAAAATCACCCCATGCTGCTCAGAGAAGAACTTTAAGAAACCCCAGCATATCAAACTTCTCTTTCTGATGGCCCCAGAAATATGCACTTTTTTTGATCCGGTTCCATGTGAAAGTCTTCGTTCTGGGCTGCCCTATTTTTTCCCTACAGAATGATAAAGCAGGGACCATATAGATATCACTGTGGGATATGCTTCTCATGGAAGAGTCTGTACGAAGATGGAGCAAGGACATCCTGTCTGCAGCTTCAAGGAGAGCTGTGCCAACAGGAGCTGGGGCAGATGTGAATTGTTCTACCTTTGATTTGTGGAAGAAACACTAATCCCTTTTGTAGGAGTAGAGTACACTTCAGCAGGCCTGTATTTGATGCAGCCAAACACCGAGGGGAAAGGTAACGTGGCAAAACTGATGACTGCTGAGGATCGAACTCGCTGGCCCCCAAATAACATAAACATATATAGTGGGAGGATCCAAACTAGAATAAGTTATACAGTGTGACAGTGTGGCAAGTGTCCAAGGGCTGAGCTGTGAACATCTTCCTTCAGTCTTCAGAGGTAAAGCCAAGGAAGAAGAGGAAAGGACAGTTAAAACAAGCAACCATATTGAAAGAGTGTGGAGAAACATTGCCTTTTCTTGTTTAGTGTCTTTTTCCCCTAGATAAAGCAACTTTCATTTCTTCATGCTTTCAGACTAGCTCTCAGGATACAACAACAAAGGAGACAAATAAATGTTGCTGGCTTTTGCTACAGATTTCTGTCAATGAGGTCCTCCTCCCAGCCTGAAGGAAAGGCATTGACCTGTAGCACTGAAGCAGCACCAGTGCATGTACACATGTGCAGATACTTGATCTGGAATCTCTATGCTTCCAGCCTGGGGAGCCTCTCATAGTCACCCTATTGCACAGTCTGCAGGGTCCTTCTGACTTGGAAATTCAACTTGCAATGTCCACTAATGCTGCTTCTACTCTTCAGTGGACTTTTTTACATGGTCACTCGACATTGTGACTGCTAGTTACTGGTGACAGCATCTCTTTTATCTTACCTTGGTAGCACAGCCCCTCACTTTACACTGAACTAGGTGTTTGCCCCTTTGCTCTGAGCTGCAAAGTCTTTCAGCCTGCCCAAACTATCGTTACTGCAGAACTGTGCCTCCAGAGGAAAAGCTAAAAGAGAGCAGAAAGGATCATTTTCTGCAAATGAGTGAACTCTAGTGCTGAATTCTGTAATGGTAGTAAAAGTGGGTGGGTGATTGCAGTTAGCCTTCCCATTCCACTACTGTAATTCAAGACTCGGCGGACATAGGTGAAATGGGACAGTGAGTTTCCTTTTGCTGGAAAGACATGTCAGTAAAGATCCCCAAACAGTAGTTATCTTGAAGTGAATTGAGACTTAAGTGCGATTGAGGATCTATTCCAAGGAAAAACTTTCTAGTTTTATTGAAGTTATTTGAAATTTTTGCTATTTGATTATGAGACAGGTTGTCAGTCCCAATTCACTGGGACATACGAAGACATAAAGCTGGGAGAGGTGTATTTTCACCTGCAAAGGGGCTAGGATAGATGTAGGAACAAGGTAGAAGGTCAAGGTGGAAGGAAGAGAGGTCATTCTTTGAATAGTTTGCACTGCGAGATGTGCACTATGCTTACCAACCACCTGCCCCACACTGTATGGTACATGTAGCTGGTTGCAAATGTTTTTTCTGCTGAAAACAAGCTGCTGTGGCAATGATACAGGATGTAGTGTATGCTCGTTTCTCTGTAAATAGGATGTTCTCATACTTCTCTTTAGTATCAACCAGTCCTCTCAGTAGTAGGCGGGTACTGAAGGCTCCCTCATAGTGTATCTCACTTAAGAGTGACACACATTTTTTTGCTACTACTTTAATTTTGTAGATATGTGTACCTGAAATATTTATCCTTAATTCTTTAGCCTTTTGGGAAGTACTTGCTGTGCATGTATTCTGTCTTCCAGTGACCAGAACATTGACAAAGGGAATTGGATGTGACCTACAGATTTATTTCTGAGAACATTCCTGCATGCTAGTTATGTTTACACTGATTATATATCCTCAAGCCTCCTCTTAAAATGTAGATCAAACAGTATTGCCAACATCTATTTCTCCTTATTGAGAGTTTCTCCAAATATGGAGTCATATTTGCTGTTCTGCCAGTATTCTTCCAGTAGTGTCTGTTTTATATTTATGTGCAATCCCTCTTGTTAAAAGAAAAAAAGAAAAGCATGATGGCCAATGTCTGGCTGAAATGTGCAATGGGAGTATTGACTCCCTCAGGATTTCAGATGGGTAAATGATAAATAAATACACAAAAAGCATGCAGCGATGAATCCCCAGGTATAATGTTGCTGTTCTACTAGTTCTAATATGTTTAGGTGACACTAAGTCACGTGGTGGTAAAGAACAGAAATTGGGCATTTAGTTACTCTGCTTTCAAGCTATTTAACATTCAATGTACTGCTCAGAATCCTGTGCAGCAGCAATATAGATAAATAACTAGGTCTCACACTTTTGATTCATAGTTTTTTAATAATATGTGATCAGTTAAACGGCACAGAATGATACATAAAATTATTTAATCTTTATAAATCATAAAATTTGCTAAATGAGGGGGTAAGGAAAACTGAACTTTTTCAGCTCTTTGTCATTGCAGAACACTCCAAGCTAGCCTTTCATTTTCATTATTTTGTCAAGTTACAGTGTCAAGTCTGTAACATGGCCATTTATGAAAGGCACATTTAACAATATTCATTAGGAAAAATGCTTTGATTTTTTTCCTGAAGGCTCATAAGAAATTGCCCAAACGATGAAATAATCTTTGACCACTGATCTGAAAAGCACTTTCTTTTTTGGCATTTTTCATACCATAAAAGGGCAAAAGTCCAGTATCTGTGATGTTACTCAGTTTGGTGTATTTCATCCTCTTCAAAAGACTTCATCTGCCTGGACAAATCAAACCCGTTAATCTAGAGAAAAAGAGTCAGCACTTAATAATAAAATATAACTTTATTGAGCACTTAAACTGTGGCCAGGAAAAGCAAATACACTCTAAATCAACACAGTGCACTCAAGTGGAATATAAATGTTGCAGAGCTTATCTATGGAAGTATGTTGTCATTTTTTTGAGGTTTCTATCAAACTTTTAATCAAAACCATAGTCGAAATTGGCCCATATAACTGTGATCATTTTTGAATGTTCTGTTCTATGAAGTCTAGCATACAGATTTATAATGTTTGAACACTACTACAATTGCCAAAAGTCACAAGAAAGTTGCAGGCTTCAGACACACATCATCAGTACATTATATATCTACTTCAGAAGCAAAGGGAAGTCCATTGGAGATGACCACAAATGCACTCCAGTGGCTAGAACCAACAATGTTGATAAAGTTGCAAGATGATCTGGGAAATGTATTACTTTAATGAATAAGGAGGAACGTATTCACAAAGACCAGCTGCAGATTAGGTAGGCTAGAGGCCTGTATTAGTTCCTGAGAAAATCAGTTTGGAATACCTACAGTTATAGTTCAGCTCTGAACTGCTCTACAGAATGGCAGCACTGGTTTAATGTATTGCTTAGTGACATGTGGTTTTTCTACTCATCCACTTTTTTTAGCACAGCTGGTCATTATATCTCTTTCCTACGTACAACAGTAATGTGAGAATCATACCAATATATATGACTATAATCTCCATATATGGTCCACAATGCCTATTGCACATACCTGAAGTTCATGTTTCAAACTTCTTTAGGTAGAACAATCATAGTACAGTGATGCTCTGTATTTTAGGTTTGCTCCTTGTTTTGTTGTCTTCAATGCATAAAAACAAGCACTAGCTTATGTGTTCTGATAGACCATGGAGGCAGACTTGCCTGTTAGCAATAGGAAAGTTTGGGTTTTTTCTTCTATTTACTGGAATAGCTATTAATCTATTGATTTCATATATATTTACTAGATTTTATATACAGACATCAAAAAACACATATCTCATATTTCAGCTATCTTTGGTTTGTATCAAAAACAGAGAAATGAACACATCAGCCTAAACGAAAACCAGAAGAGAGGTTTACCTAATGCTACAGCTGATATTTTTGTACAGCTCTTAATACCATGAAAATGCCGGAAAGAATACTAAGAATAAATATGTGCACATAATTACATAATGGCAATGAAGTGCTTATTTTGTAAATTATACTAGTTAAACATTCCCTCATTAAAAAGTTTTGAGAAAGGCAGGTTGATCAGAAAACAGAAAACATTATAGAATGTAAATTAAGGGAAGAGGATACTATGATTATCATGTACTGATACTTATTTTTTCCAGGCAGAACTTTGTATAGTGTTGTGTTTTGATAATGGAATAAGGTGAAGCACTAACTTTGTGCAAGAAGTAGCAGGCAATGTAAAATGTTAGGGGTCAAGTGACAAGTTATTTCTTTGCTTCTAATTAATACTAGTTAGAAAATATACAGACTATGGATATGGTGATAAGATCAAACACTGAATCAATATTGTGAGGCAAACCAAATTTGGAAAAATGTAATTCAATCGATTCTCTTCTTCCTGAACTCCTACCATCTCATTTGGCACTGAATTTGGAGTAACTCCATCCTGTACTCAATTTTCAAAGAATTTCCATCTGGTTTCATGATATTGGCCGAGTGTTTGAAAGGTAAATAGGCATTCAAGCATGCAAGATACTTTTCAGAGCTAACCAATCACGATCAGAGCTTTCTGAGACAGTCACATAGTCAGCTGGGGGAAAACCTGACTCATTTATGTGAAGCATCCAGCTTCGTTTTCCTTTATGTAGCCAAGACCCCAAATTACCCTGATATGCTTGGCTGAGTATGTGATGAATAGGTTGGCTAGAGGGAGGAACTGGTACTGTCTATAATTTCCATGTACCTCTGGGAGGTCCATGTGAGAAAATCTCAAGCAATAATTTGAAGACTCTTCATACAAAATATCTTGGGATTATTACTTTTCTACTTTTTTTAAATAAATTGCATAAAGTGATTTTGACAGTTGGAGTAGTAAATAATGAATATTTCTTCAAAACAGTACAGTGTTTCCTGCCTATCATGTATTTCTTTCCTTTTGATTCTTACCCGGCTCCTCTCCCTGTAGCATCTGAACATGTTTAACAGCAGCCCTGCAAACTAACAGACTAGTGATGTCCACACCTAAGTGGCTGGATGAGGGGGCCTTCCAGATTCCTGAGTCCTTGCCCAGACTCTAGTGTGCACCAGGTTTCTGGAGAAAGAAAATCCAGAGTCTCTGGTTAGAAGGACTCTGCAGTGACCGTCATCCCAGCCATGCTGTGGTCCATGTCACAGTGATGTAATTTCAAACACTCCCTATAAAACTTCCTGGGGGGATACAGGAAAATAGAATAAGTCAGCAAGTAAGCAAACCTTTAGTTAGACCTGTTAGAAAACTATTTACATAGTCTAACCAGCAAAGGCCATGCTGTTTACAAATACATGTTTTGTGTTTACAGTATCCATTGAAAATCATTACGTAGTAGGGATCACAGAACTGCTTTCAGCTAAGCCAGGAATACAAGTCAGCTGTTACTAATAAACTCTGATTTCAATTGATTGAATAATTATTTTATTCAGCCAGTTTTCTTTTGAAAATGGTTACATCAAATAGTTTGAAAACTGTTCCAGATGTCAGTTGTTTTTTCCCACTGGGAATGCGTGAGCAAATGGAAGATAGGTCATTTGACTGATAAAAATAACATATATAAGAATGACCCTGTATTCTATCTTAATATATCTGTCAAGCAATTTCACTCCTAACGAAACTAAACCTAAGAGTCCTTTTCCTAATTTAGAAAAAATTCAACTATGACTGTCTGTAGTCAAAAAATACACTCCTGTGTCCCTTCCAGCAATGAGTACCTCTGGATGCTTGAAGGTAAAAGCTTTAATCTTGAAACAAGTTTATCTTTCTTGATACCATTTAACTTAATGTCAGGGTTTACTGAAAGTCTTCAGTCAAAACTATTAAGAACAGAGTGGGTTTTGATTGAATGACTCTTTTGTGAATCATTCTATTTCCTATAGAAAATGTTGACTTTCAGTTGAAATTGCTGGAAAACCAAAAACGCTACCTTGGAAGTACTTTCTCCACTCTTCTCATCCACACTTTCCTCTGTGTCCAGCTTCTTAGGTCAGATTACAGCGCCTGTAAAGCATTTAAATGCCTCTTAGAGCAGTGAGATGCAGTGCAGTGTGGAGGCAGAGAAGTCAAAATGTCAGAGCAAAAAGTTTGCAATAATTTTTCTTCCCTCTTCTGCTTCTGAGATCTGTTACTCCAAAATACTTATTTACAACAATATCATGTGACTTGTTACCATATTAGTCATACTTTTGACAGCTTAATAGATTCAACAGCACATTTTAAAAAGCTGACAAACATTTCAAAATATGATTCCTGACATGTCATTAAAAGTAATTCTATTTTAAGGTACTTCCTCTAAAAAAATGACAAAACTTAAAATCAAACAAGAACAATTTATCATGTTATTTCAGGGCTTAAAACAGTGATTTTTTTTTCATCAAAGTTTCAGGAGTTCTGAGACAGTAAATAAAGCATCAATTTATAATGTCTTTCTGTGGCCTGTAAGGAAGTAGATACAATGGATACTGTAGGTTACACAGACCAGCCACAAAAAAAGTGTTAATGTATGAAGATAAGTGAGCTCTGTCACGTAGATTTGCTACTTGGAAACAAAAAGTTTTGGATAAATTTCTGGCTACCCTGAGCTTAGTGGGAATTTAATCACTGACTTCAACAGTTTGACTACCAATAAATAAAAGCACTTGGGACTCTTCCCTGCACAGCTGCATTCAAGTTGCCCACTGGGACTAGCTCCATTTTACCTCCTGAGCCCCTTACAGGAGCTGAGTGGGAGAGGACTAACTGGCTCACACCAAAGTTATGCCAAGGACTTCTCCGGCAGTCAGCAGCACAAGCTAGCATAGCCATGGCCAGCGAGGCCAGAACTTCACCTTTTCCATCTAGTCTCTTTTAACTGAAGTATATTTGTCCCTTCTTTCTCTGTTCCTTCCATAACTTCAATACCTGGAAGATTAGTTTATAAATATAAGCATGGTCTGATTTTTTTCTGATGCTGTTCAAAGGGAGTAAGAGGCTTTCTAGCAAAGTAGAGGGTTACTTGAAAGCTGGATTTGACTGAATTCCCTCTCTCCAACCCCCATCCCCAGGGAAAAAAAAAAATAATCTTTAGAGCAATAAAATTTTAAGTGTCCTTAAAACTGTAAATTTTAAGCAACTATTTTATTTAATTGCATACCATATGCCACATTTGGCACATGTTAAAATCTGCAGGGTTTTTATATGTTTCTTACTGCTCAGTAACTAGTACTTAGTTAAATATTTAATCTAAAACTTCTTAAATACAGAAGTAACCTACATGAATTTACAGTCTCCTGTCATGCAAGAAAGGAAAAGGTAAAAATCTGTAACTCTCTAATGCTTTAGAGAATCAAAAACCGTATATAATCAGTAAGTATCACTTTCCTGCTGGATCACTGAAACTTAGGACAAATGCTTCATCTAACATGACATAATTTTTGTAAATTAAATTGTCCTGTAGTGTAAGATGAATGCATCTTCTTATCTACCATATATCTATTTGAAAACAAACATTTAATTTGAATGTGTAAATGCATGCTGTTTTAGGCACGGAAGCCTAAAAATTGTTTCTCTTAAATCTGTAATTAAGCACTTAAATGAATTTTCTGTTTTTTCAAAAGTCTTCAATGTAAATTATGTCCTCTTGGCCATCTGTTCTGTATCTTCTTCCCTCAAATACGACTCTAAAGAGCTGAAAATAAGGCTTTATCCTGCATTGTAGAATACTGATGTTTTTTCACAGTAAGAAATCATAAGAAATTCTGGAGGCAGAAAGGACTCTACCACATGCTAAATCACATTAAAAGTTATTGCAATTAACTTTTGTAGCTTTTTAAAAAAAAGAACTTTTTTTGCCAGAAGGAAGAATTTTAGACCACATAGAGGAAGAATTCCTGGCTTTTGATACCCTCTCTCTAGTTGCAATGGCATAAATATTTTTTTGGGGTGGTAGAACAGGAGTAGAAGTATTCACTTGATGAAATCAGTTTAAAAACAAAACAACAGCAACACCAAAAAAACAAAACCCACAAACCAAAAAACAACAACAACAAAACCCCAACAAAACAACCAAAAAACAAACCCAAAAAACCCCAATCAAAACCAAAGCCAAGGGCTGCCTGAAACTAAAGTTGTAGGTGCCCCATCCCTGGAAGTGTTCAAGACCAGATTGGACGAGCTATAGAGCAAACTGGTCTAGTAGAAGGTGTCTCTGCCTGTGGCAGGGGGGCTGGAACTGGATGGTCTTTCAGGTCCCTTCCAACCCAAACCATTCTATGCTTCCGTGATCTATGACTAAGAGCTTGGAGCTTCCTCTGCTCAAGCTTTCCTCAGTTGTGATGAGATATTTTCAGAGGTGAGATGCAACACAATGGTAAATGTTGCACTTATATTTTGCCTCAACAGTCTGATTTTTTTTGTTGAAAGCAACTCCATTGGAAATATGGAGGCACATGGAAATAAAAGCAAGATTTTTGCTGAAAAATGAATAATCCACAAAACAAAGTTAGTACTCAGGTGTCTTCCCAAGGTACAATGGAAAATATATCAAAGATATCTTTTTCCAGATTTTTTTTTTTAATTTACTTTTTTTTAGGATATATTGGACTCAAAAAAGGTTTTATTTCATTAACAAAAGTCCCTCCTAAAGTCTTCCTCATCTCTGATCACATATGGCACTTTTTAACTTTTAATCTTATCACCAGGAGCGTTAAATCAAACCATGATCTAGAGTCATCAAAGGGATAATGTACCATGAAAAAATGAAGTTAATTCAATTTCAATAACTTTATTGGCACTATATTGTGCCCAGGTACAGTAGAAGTTAATCAAGACAATGAAAATCGGACATCTGTTCATTGAAAAACTTTAGTATTAATTTAATGTGGATTTTACACACAGAGAGCTAACTTCTGCACTAAAACATCAGATGTTTTTAATGCGGCTTAATATGCAAAATCAGCATGTTAATTTGACACAGATTTCTAATGGAACTGTATTGACCTTGTATCAGAAACTAAAATGGTAATTATTCAAGAAAATAACTCTTCAGAAAGTTGGATATTCTCTGGTGATGTCTTTTAAAACTATGGTGTTTGTTACTGGGAAAAGGGTCACTTGAAACTCAGAATTTGTTCCCTTCCTGTTCACACTTTACTCTTGAACAGAATGAAGTGTCCTTGATTTTTCATTTATGGCTCCAAATTGTTGCAAATAAATACTCATCTGCTGTATAGTTTGCTTATCAAAAAACTCAGTTGAAAGCTGAAAATTCTAGTAACTTTGCAGCATAGAATACTTTGTTCTCATGGAAAAGAGTAAATACTAAATTGTTTTTATTAAGATTGTAATGAAACAGATAGTTTCCATTTTTCCCTTTACAGTTTTTAAAACTTTATTGAAAGCTATCTTAATAAAGCATTCCTTCCAGTGAACTGGCTCGTTAAAATATTTGTGCAAAACAGACTCTGAAGATGCATGGTGCAAACATGCATCAAGTGGAAACTGAGGTTTTTAAGTGTGTTTGAAACAGGTATTATTTGCAAGGTATCTTCCCTTTTTTGTTCAGGATATTCCATCATCATCATAAATTCTGGAGGGATAATATCCAGGAAGAATTCAGATCTTCTCTTAGCTAATACTGGACTCTTTTCACTAACTTTCAGTACTGCATGAATTAATGTTTAGGACACAGGATGAAATAACTCAATCAGGATCATGCAAATCATAGAATCATAGAATAGTTAGGGTTGGAAAGGACCTTAAGATCATCAAGTTCCAGCTCCCCTGCCATACGCAGGGACACCTCACGCTAAACCATCTCACCCAACGAAGGCTTCGTCCAACCTGGCCTTGAGCACTGCCAGCGATGAAGCATTCACAACCTCCCTGGGCAACCCATTCCAGTGCCTCACCACCCTCACAGTAAATAATTTCCTCCTTATATCCAATCTAAACTTCCTCTATTTAAGTTTGAACCCGTTACCCCTTGTCCTATCACTACAGTCTCTAATGAAGAGTCCCTCTCCAGCATCCCTATAGCCCTCTTCAGATACTGGAAGGCTGCTATGAGGTCTCCACGCAGCCTTCTCTTCTCCAGGCTGAGCAGCCCCAACTTTCTCTGCCTTTCTTCATATGGGAGGTGCTCCAGTGCCCTGATCATCCTCGTGGTCCTCCACTGGACTTGTTCCAACAGTTCCATATCCTTCTTATGTTAAGGACACCAGAACTGCACACAATACTCCAGGTGAGGTCTCGCAAGAGCAGAGTAGAGGGGCAGGATCACCTCCTTCAACCTGCTGGTCGCTCTCCTTTTGATGCTCCCAGGATACAGTTGGCTTTCTGGGCTGCAAGCGCACACTGAAGCTGGCTCATGTTCATTTTCTCATCAACCAACACCCCCAAGTCCTTCTCCACAGGGCTGCTCTGAATCTCTTCTCTGCCCAACCTGTAGCTGTGCCTGGGATTGCTCCAACCCAGGTGTAGGACCTTGCACTTGTCATGGTTAAACTTCATAAGGTTGGCATCAGCCCACCTCACAAGCATGTCAAGGTCCCTGTGGATGGCATTCCTTCCTTCCTGTGTATCAACCGAACCACACAGCTTGGTGTCACCGGCAAACTTGCTGAGGCCGCACTCAATCCCACTGTCCATGTCAGCGACAAAGATGTTGAACAAGACTGGTCCCAACACCAATCCCTGAGGGACACCACTCATTACTGGTCCAGTATGTACTGGAGTTTTAGCATAATAAAGTATTTGTCAAAAAGGTATCTATAAGAAATAATTTGCAGATACGTCTAAACTTCTATAAGGCTTTGAGGAAATTCATGTTAACAAGTCCCTTCCCTAATGGCAAAAACATGAAAGACAGCACATCAATATTTTGTTACTGGTAGATTGGTTTCTTTATGACTAATTATGTGTTAGAACTGAAATTATTCACATTTAGTGGTATCCTTAGGCAGGACACAATTTACTTTTGTCTTTCAGCTCTACTGCGATTGCTTTCTCACCCATTAATTCCTGAAGAGGCATGAGCAGCGCAGCTCTTATAACTGTCTGGGGTAGCAGGCTCAAGAGCTAGGCAGGTATAAATCCCATTTCTTAGATGTATTTTGTGGTGTTGACAGGAGCACTACAGCAGTGAAAATGAAGACAATGGATGAGCCTCAGCATTTTTAGTTAATAACCTATATTACTGGTATGAAAATATGCAATAGAAATGGCTGTGTGAGTTTGTGTGTATCTTAGTTTTTAATGCAGTTGTAAAGTACTAGATTAATTTATTTGTACAAACCTACTCAATTAGCAAGATCCATAAATAATACATTAAATCTTATTCTTAGTTTTGTAGCAAAGCATGTTAACCATCCCTTTTAATATTGCTGTGGTGACATTGTATAAGAAACAAGTATTACTTTCCTCCCAAGGGAAAGTCAAAGATAAACACACCCTCAAGTAGAATCTTTGTGGTAAGGAGCTGTAGAAGTTTGAAAGGTTGTCTTCAATTACTCCAGTGGCAATCAGCTTTCAAAAGTTCAGATTCACCAGTCCACTCTCAAAAGAAAGTCTACTCAAATGGCAGGATATGTCATACCTGCAAATGTATCGGGAAGTCAGAAAGAAATTGCTGATCTTCAGAGTTAATGATATTTTTTCTTTAAAAAAAAAAAAAATTGTGCTTGTTTTAAAGTTAAAGATTTGGACTTAAATGTGGGATCAGAAAAAAGGAATTAAACTCTTTCATTCCTGACACATGGTTCATCCAGTCTGCTCCCAGAAGCTTCTTGTAGACAGGAATGATAGGCAGCAGAGGAATTACTTTCTAATTCTTGTTTGTTTTAGCAGACCTACAAACTGCTTTGACCTGAAGACTGAGATTCCAAAGACCATTCTTCTTGGAACCATGAAGGTAAAGAAACAAAGTCATGAACAAGTGCAACTTTCTTTTACATGTCATAAAGAGAATAAAGATTCTATCATCATTAATAATAAATGAGTACAACAGTTATTGCTTTTGATTTAAGAAGCTGCAAGGTCAAGGTAATAATAGAGCATTATCCAAAGAGTAAAAGCACAAGTCTAGTACAGTGAAACAGAAATACTTTTTAAAATGGTGGTCATCCATTCTAAACTGAATGGTAAGAAAAAGACCACAGTTGGGTGTTTCTGAGGCATTATAATCACAGTCAGCTGAAAGCTCTGAGTAATGAACCAGATGGTACTATGTGAGGTTGTCCACCTAAGCTTCTCAGCAGTAAGGAATGTACTATAACAATTTATGGCCTTTGGTTCCCATGGAGGGAAGTATGTGTATGCCTTTCCTGATGCAACTGAAAGTAAAAGCTGAAAGATAAAATAACTGTTCCCAGGGTTTTTCACATTAGACTTGATTTCTGCATTAATCATCTCTATCACAAACAGTCCTTGGCTGTACTCCATGAAGACAAGGGAATGATTTCACAAAGCAAAGGAAGACATTTTTCATTTACTTGTGGATGTCCTCAGTCTGAAAGGTAATCTTTCCATAACAGAGAAATGTAATGTGAAAACAATGGTATTGACAGGTAAGGTTAAAAGGACTTAAGGAATGTTGTGTTTCACTTCAGATCCTAAGACTTTGTGCCCAATATTTTTGCAGCTTTGAATCCTGGAAATGTTTAGGCTAATCTTAACTTTCTTTTCTCCCCCCTGCCCTTCCTGGCAATTGCTGAACTTCATAAACCAATCCTGACATTTATTGTGTCACTTAAAAGATTTCCCACAAAACTTGAAAGGCATTTCACAAAAAAAGAAAAATTCACAACTAAAGGGTCTGAGAGATACCAGTCTGTATTAATGCACAATGTAGTTCACAGCCTTCTCATCCACAGCTGGCTGCTGAGATGCACAAAGCCTGCAACTGCACACACAGTGAATCTGTGTAAATTTATGCCTGAAGTCAAAACCAGCTGATTTAAAGTCAGAATTTCTTTTAATGAAGAATTGTGTAGGAATAACTATTTAGGAAGAATGCACAGAGTTGGGGTTTTTTCCTATTTCCACTGGGAACATTTTGCTCTGTGAAGCTGAAACAATGCTGAGTTTGGACTGTTGGCTTAACCCTATTTCCCACAGCATTCTCGGGTTCAAGGTGGCCTAGGAGGACACTATGTTTTTCAGAATAAACCCCTTTCACTGTAAGTTTCCTATCAACTTCAGTAAGTGACAGTGTCACCATGTCATCTAGTTTCTGTTTCATCTTTTCTTCTGTGGAAACATTAGTATTTCTGTACTTCATAGAAGCTTTATGATCAAGAATGTTCTATATGTGCTGAACTGATGTATTTTCCTTTGCAATATGAGGCTATAAAACTGATGAACTGAAGTTCCTGGCTTGTTTGTTCTTGGGGGTTTCTTTTGTTTTGTTTTGGTTTTGGTAGGGGGTGGTGAGGGCAATAATAAAAGCAGAATAATTTTGGGAGGCCTGGATCTCATAGCTTCAGAGTTAGACAAGGTTGCTCAGGACTTATCCAGCAAATTTTTTTAAATTTCTAAAGATGGAGATTCAACAGCCTTTCTTAGGCAACCTGCCATTTTTCCTTTGCTGCAGCTTGTGTCTATTCCCTTTTGTGGTATCATTGTGTGTCTCTGGCACCATCTTCTCTGTAACCACTTGACAGGTAGTTAAAGGTGACACAATATTTCTACCTATACCCTTCTCCTCTTCAGACCGAACAACCCCCGTTTCTGTTCCATACACCATATGCTTGAGCCCCCTCATCATCTTGGTGGCCCTCTGCTAGACTTTCTCCTGTTTGTCAGTCTTTCTTGTGCTAGAGAGCCCAAAGCTGGAGGCGTTGCTCTAAATGTGGTCTCACAACTGCAAAATATATGAGAACAAACGCTCCTCTTGACTTGCTAGCAAGAGTATAAACTTGCTAATGCAGCCCAGTAAGTGACTGTCCTTCATCCTTGCAGAGGTATACTCCTGGGTCTGGTTCACCAAAACCCTAGCTCCTTGCCTTCAAAGCTTTCTCTCTCATAAGTTCCAAGTCTTTACTGATGCATGGTGTTATTCCATACCAGACGCAGTGCTTTGCATTTGTCCTTGTTTTAGAAAATGGAACATGCATAAGTGCATTCCTCTCCATCATGCTTTAAAACTCAGTTTGTAGTCATTGAATATTACTTGAGTAATGCAATCCAAATACTACTGTAGTCTTCAAGTACTTATAGCTGTGACTTGCCTCAGCCACAAAGTATTGCAGGGAAAAACAACAAAAACAGGCTCTAGAGAGTTGAGCTTTCTGCAATTAATGTTGTGCATGTAGGATGAAAAATGTATCCCCTAGGATAATGTTTTTACAGTGGAGCATTCATTTTAGCACCCAAAAGCTATAAATATTAAATGCGCATCCACATTTATTGCAAATGTTACTGTGCATGTATTTGGACAGCTATATACTTCGCTATGCCTGAATGAGATATAAAATACCTTATTTGCCTGAGTAAGCACCACTAAAATTCCTGCCACATATTCAGGCACTGGATCTTAGTGAATGCTTCCAAGTCATGGTCAGCAGCTTCAGAGCTTAGATCCCTTTGCAGACTCAGCATTCAAAGAAACAGAAAGGAGAGAGTCTTTGCCAGATAAGAGGAGAACCATTTTGTTATTACTCTGCACAGATGGGAAATTTTGTAACTTACTTTGTATAAAACCACAATCTGAATAAGCCTGTGTAAGGTTCGGCAGGTGGATACATCAAACCAGCCTTTGAGATGTGTCCTTACAAAAGTGATTGATGACTTGCAGCCAGCTGAAGTGGTTGTGATGGTTTTCCTGCCACCTCTCCAGTGTACCATAAGGTGTTAAACACTGCAGAACATAAATTCTATTAAAAATCATTTGCTTTTTTTCATTCTTGGTTAGCTTTTACCTTTCCTTTAAGGCAGTATGTAGAATAAAATCTTAGCAGGATTGAAATCAAGTAGGCATTTTCACTGTGCATTTTCACTACAAGAATGTAGCTGAAGCACTTTAAAACTGACTTGTCTTTTCCAAGATAGCCATCTGGACTCTTCTGTTCTCAGTAGTGGGAACAGAGGTACTTAAGCTGCAGGGTATTCCAGTAGGTAAGATATCTATCTTGGAGACCTACTCTGCTTGTTTCAGTTTTCCGTTTTGGAGACAAATTCTGCGGCTACATATAGACTTCTAAAAGTCCTTTATTCACACTTAACATAATTTTATGGACTTTAACCTTGAAATATATATGTGAGAGTAAGGTACTAATTTTTTAAATAGGATAACTTTTAAACAGATATGAAATGTGATTTTTCAATCTACAATAAAATCATAGTTGTTCAATAGGGAGGCAAGTGAAGGTCTACTAACTACTATTTATTTTACTTCTTAATCTCATTGCTCAGTTTCAGCCATCAGAAAGATCAGGAAAAGAACTACTAAAATAGGGGATGGGGTATGTGTGTGTTAGAATTTTGTTTGGATCAGATATTGCTCTGAATCTGAGGAGGTTGCTTTACCAGCTAGTGGAAAGGATTAGTATTGGGCACACAAAACTGTTAACAATGGCTAAAAATTGACTGTAAAAAGTTGAAATATCATCAGTTTTGCATGCACAAATTGAACTCGTAAAAAAACAAATATTTTTTTACCTCCTTCTGTATTTGAAGTTGTTCACACAGCTGTTTTATTATACAAAATAATTTTCTGTGAAGTTGGAAACTTCTTGCGCTTCTCCCATTTTGTTTTTTAAACTCATAATTCTTATGATAGTGGAGATCCAAGGCAAGTACAAGCAGGGATCAGGCCCAGAACTTTTTCTCTAGAATCATCAGAACTTTACAAAATTTATTCTGTTGGGACTTCTCAACAACAGCAGCAACAATAATAAGTACTAGTACTAATAACAGTGATTTGGTTAATTTTTGTTAACCTTTATTTTTTTTTAGCATGAACTCAGAAACACAGTCTGCATAACTCTGCAGCTCTGCCTCTTGATTATCAGCAGAAAGTAGACTTCATAGAGAACCAAAGCCCTAAAAATCCTGGGAACTCAGCAGGAGGTAGGTTTGTACTTCGTTTCAGTGGCTACTTTTGATCTCATAATGTGACTGTGGTGAGTGTTTAAAGATTAGAAAAAGAGAATTTAAAAATGTTAAGCAGGATGCTTGACTGTATTTCACAATGCAAACTTCTTCAGGCACTGGAGAACTCCAGCTGACTTACTGTAGCTGGAAGGCCATGGAAAGCTTTAAAATGGCTGTGCAACAACCATGGTGATCTGTGTAGAACAGAGCAAAATATGTGACCATATATCACATAAGTACTCTGCTAGAGTCACAAAACTTTTGCAGGACTAGATGTATGAAACAGCTAGTGACTAAAGCAATCAAGTAAACCTGTTTTATTCAGTCTGGGCATAAAAGACAGTAATTCCAAGCCATTGGCTTTCATATTTAATGTTTTCAGAACTGAAAACTCATGAGGGAAATAAACTGTGGGAAATCAAAAGAAGAAAATAAGTTTGCATATTTCAAACACCTTTGCCCCATCCTTCCCCATGACTGTCTTGGCTTGCTCAGCACTGAGCCATCCCAGTGCTGTTCAAGCACTGGTACATCACATCCTTAGCCTGGCTGACAGCATGTGATGGTGCTGGACAACAATGCAAAGTGCCTGTGTGATTAGGGCCTGCCAGGGTGCTGAGGGCAGACCTGTGATGTATGCACCAATTCAAGGCGCAGGATTCCCAGATGGGAGTGCAGCAGTGAAGCAGTGCTCCACAGATGGGATAAGTACCTTCATTATTCACACTCTGGACAGCATAAGTGCCTCTATTATTCATGTGTGGGTCTATTCTATATTGAGGAAAATACGTATCTTTATTGTTTACTCAGTCACAGTGCAGCACTTTATCAAGTTTAATGTTACTGAATTAAGTATGCAAGCACATGGCCTTTTTAACCTTATTTAAGTTGCTCCTATAAGGCTGGTAGGTGATCTCAGGACTGAAAATAGAGTGACCTGTTATAACACCAAGGCACATGCTATGCTAGTGAAGGATTTATTTCATTTAGTAGGGGATGAATTAGATATAATCAGACATAATTACTCTTGATCATAACAAAATGACAATACTATCCCATACATTTGATACTTTTCTAAAGATGTTACCAGCAGGCCAAAATGGAAGAACTACAAATTAAACTAACACCATTTGAATTTAAAATATAGTACAAAAGCAAGATACAAAGATTTTGAAATATTGCAAGAGATGAGGGGTGTTGATTTTGTTAAATAATATTGTGTCATGGGTGTTGCACAATCTGTGTATTTTACTGTTATAAGGCACTGATGAAAGATTTTATAACAGCCCAAGTATATCACCTTTACTTTGATACATGTCAAAAGAAAGTAATCTGTATTAAAACTCTGAAATACACCACTGAAGCTGTTTATATCATTTTTCATGTACAACTCAAATTCTGAGAAGATAGAAGCTAAATAAAAAGTCCCTTTGCAGCTGTCCACATCGTGTTTCATACCAGTGGGGACACCAAGATTAAGTAGCACTCACAACACAGCTTGGTTAGACATAGCCTTCAAAAAGTTACAATTATCATTCACCAAGCCAGAAAAAAGTGAGGTGAAGAAAAGCAGGAGATTAGCAAAGCAATTGAGGGTCTGGTCTCCTGCAGAATAGCACACAAATCAAGCTGTTCACAGACAAATTAGCCAGCTGGCACTGGGGAGATGTTAACTCATATACAAGAGATGGCACTTTTAAATAAATACTACCAAATTTCTGGGGGCACAGAGATATGTCTTCCTTTTATTACATTTAACCCAAAATTTCTAGGAGCCTTTTTGAAAGCCCTTAAAGTTGAAAAGCTTCTTGAGGAATTACTTCACAGTGCAACTCTTATCTATTTTGGCATGGGCAAATCCCACTCATTGCTGCTACCCTGATGATGGTCAAGAGCTGTGGAAATGACTGGCTATCTTCTCCTTTTACTTTGAAAATGGAGCAGGAAATCTACCTGAAACGGCTGATGTATCTGCTAGAATGATAGAGTGGTAGCAGCTTAAACAGCTCCTTTTCTGCTATGAACAGCTTTGTTCGGACTGGTTGTGTGCAGAAAAGATGCATATCATATTTTTCAATTCTAGCTTCAGTCGGTGGAAAGAGTCATAGCTGGGTGGTATGTGGAATTCCTCTAAATTTATCACAGGCAGCATATATTGACTGAATACATGGACAGCCTCTGGAGAGGAGGAAATGAGGAGGCTTAGAGTTCAGTGGATTTATTATTGTCAGAGCAATCCCAGGCACAGCTACAGGTTGTGCAGAGAAGAGATTCAGAGCAGCCCTGCGGAGAAGGACTTGGGGGTGTTGGTTGATGAGAAAATGAGCCAGCTTCAGTGTGCACTTGTAGCCCAGAAAGCCAACTGTATCCTGGGCTGCATCAAAAGGAGCATGACCAGCAGGTCGAAGGAGGTGATCCTGCCCCTCTACTCTGCTCTTGCGAGACCTCACCTGGAGTATTGTGTGCAGTTCTGGTGTCCTCGACATAAAAAGGACATGGAACTGTTGCAACAAGTCCAGAGGAGGGCCACGAGGATGATCAGGGCACTGGAGCACCTCCTCTATGAAGACAGGCTGAGAAAGTTGGGGCTGTTCAGCCTGGAGAAGAGAAGGCTGTGTGGAGACCTCATAGCAACCTTGCAGTATCTGAAGGGGGCCTATAGGGATGCTGGGGAGGGACTCTTCATTAGGGACTGTAGTGACAGGACAAGGGGTAACGGGTTAAAACTTAAACAGGGAAAGTTTAGATTGGATATAAGGAAGAATTTCTTTGCTATAAGGGTGGTGAGGCACTGGAATAGGTTGCCCAGTGAGGTTGTGAATGCTCCATCCCTGGTGGTGTTCAAGGCCAGGTTGGACTAAGCCTTGGGTGATATGGTTTAGTGTGAGGTGTCCCTGCCCATGGCAGGGGGCTTGGAACTAGATGATCTTAAGGTCCTTTCCAACCCAAACTATTCTATGATTCTATTTTGCAGCAAACAAACAACTGTTTAGGCCAATACTTAAGAGGCAAAGCAGAAAAGTTATGATCTGAGCCTCTGGTGTTCTGTATAGCCTATGTCCCTATTTTGCTGTCTTGAGACTTTGCCTCAGTACCCTGCCTCCACAATGTGATAATACTCCCTATCCTTCTCTTAAGCCCTCTTAAACACTCTGATACCTTTAGATGGAAAAGAGGCAATGTGGGAGCGCTTTCCTATAATACGAATGCCAATTTCTTGCTAACTTAACATTTGTCTCAGATACCCCTGGACTTTTAAACCTGTCAAAGTCCCCTAGACCAGGCAAAGATTTATGGGAAAGTCTAACAGGCCATGTGAGAACGTTCCCATTGCTGAATTTCAATTTAATAAGTCAACTTCATTGCTTATCCTGTTATTTGTGTACACTGTCAGGCACAATGCATAAATCAGACCTTGATATCACTGTGTTAGGAACAATTTTTAACACAGAGGTGCTGGAATTACCCACAGACCTGAAAAAAAAATCTTTCCTAAGCTCCCCCTTTAGTCTGTATTAGGGTTACATTTGGTGCTGTTCCTGCCAGCAGACAAGCCTGGGTGATCTTGCTGCTGGTCCTTCTGCTGATTGGTATTGATTACTTCTCTCACCTAAACATGAAGAAAAGTCTGCATTTCCTTATTGAAATCACAGGGCCAGATGCTGAGAATACAAGCATCTTCTGCTACCCCTGCAGTAGTAATAAACATTCAAAATAAGCTATAGCACCGACCTGTTTCAACACATTTAAAGAGATGACCAGATAACCACCCATGACACATTTAAGGGAATGTTCAAACTGGTGGCAAATGGAGAATTACTATCTGCAGAGAGCAGGCAGTGCCAGCACTCATCTGGAAAAGCGCTGCAGCTCTACTCAGGAATATAAAGCAGAAGTGCTGAAAGGCAGCTTGACTTTGTCTAGAAATCTGTCATGCAGTAAATTAGTAACTGACCTGACCAAAACATGTCCTCTGGTGATATTTTGGATCACTTAGTTTACAGGCAGAATTTTTCTTTTTACCCACCCCTAACGATGTCTTGCATAGAGAGATGCAAATTAAGGGATCCTAATAAAATAGAGTATGCATTTCCTGCAGTGTTTCATCCTCTGGGAGGAAAGGAAACTAAGAATTAAGTGAATTGCTAGCTAACTGAAAATGCTAGTTATATTTCAACAATAAAACAGTTATATGGAAAGCTATAAAATTTAGGTATTGAATTCACCCTATACTTTTACAGTTGGAAGCGTATAAATTTCTTCTACTGGGAAATATTCATTATGGCTGATCTTCCTCAGCAAAGCTGAAAGAGGGTAATAAATGCAAGGGAAGAGAAAAATGAAGCCTAAAATTTGAGCTTGCTCAAGTCACTTGTTTTGTACTGCTTTTCAACAACCAAGTTAACTTAATTTTCAAGCTTGTAGCTTGCATCTTAACTTCACCTTAGGAACAGCTGAGGCCGACGTCTATGTTGCTGCTGTAGGTATTAGGAATTTTGCTACCTTGTTTTGCCACTCTGAGCAGTTAATTGGAGCCATTTCTTCTTCATGCACATTTCTAAGCAGAATCTCACAGTGTTCCAAAGTCGACCTTCCTTGTGTTGCCTGCATTGTTAACTACCCTGGCGGGACCTTACTGTTTCTTTTCACAGTTATGGCAGCTCCCTCTTCTTTCATCTGCGCACACATAAGTTGATCTCATTTTATACAACTTCCCTGGACATTTTAGCTTCCTCAAATCCTTGTCTTCAGTCATCCCCATAGGCAGATAGCTCAATTGAAAATTTTAACTGTCTTGTTTTCACAGCTTTTGCCTTCCTAATTACCTGAATGAATCACATCCTTCATTTTTAATGCAGCCTTCAACCTTTCTTTTCTTCTTTTTTTTTTCACAAGCTTCAAAGCCTCACCATATCTTTGCCAACTAGCTTTCTTTGTATAGATCACCTCTCTAACTTGTGACCTGATACCTTCAAGAAAGCAAGGTTTTGTGTCTAGTGTCATGGTTTAAGCCCTGAACCCAGTTAGTCTGGGCAGTATGGCTTTGGACAATGTTGAATTTATTATATACATGTGTGCTAACACAGGCTTATTACTGCTAGTCTTCTCTATGCTCCCTGCTTTCCCTACTTTCATTATGTTTATTTGTTACATCTTCATTGAAATAGTTGTACGGTATCAGTAGCTGGGGGTATCTGTGCTGTGGCAGTACTAACAGCAGGTAGCAAAATTATTCTGGATCCTGACTGGGGTATGTAGTTGCAGTGCAATAGAGATAAGAAAGTTCTAACTATTTTTCAGTGCTTGAACACTGAGAAAGATTAGGTTCAGCTCATTAAGGATGGCTACCTTCCCAAGTTACATGTTGACATGTTACTTTCCAAATCCAGGCACAGTATTTGCTTTTCACCTCCTTTTCAGCAGAACATTTCTACCTCTACTCATACATATATGATCATTTGTGGTGTAGTACCTAGCCTAATTTGACACATGGATAGATAGGCAACTGGATAAACACGTGGGAGAGAAAGTTTCGTCATAAATACCATGACTTATATTTTGAGAGCACATTTAAATAGAAGATCAATTACTTATATACTATTGTCCCTTTGTAAGCTAGTATCATTGGCACAGGCGTCTCTCAACTGGTTTGATGTGAATCTAAAATTCATTCCTTGATTCTAGCTCATCATTATCCTTGAGTTTCAAGGAGTTTTTTATCTTGCTACTCACTTGTTACATTTTACACATAGCTGCTCTGTGGACTTGGAATTTTTTGTTATGTTCCAGCAAAGTAGAAACTTTTAATTCAGGCCAGGTTATGGTTTGACTGATAGCTGATCATTGCAGCAACCAGAGCAACTAAATGCAAATATCCTAAAATTCAAGGAAGTGGCCTTGCAGTACTGTTGTCCTCTGAATAACATGTCAGTACAGTGAGGTATATCTAATGTATCTATAACCAACAGTTCCATCAAAGGGGCCTGATTTTGGCTCATAACATGAATTTTCCATTTTAAATTCTGGGTGAAATTCTGACTCTTCTTGCCAGAAGCATAATTTTGAACACCTTTACTTATTGTTAAATGCCCACAGGGAGATCTGTCAAAACAAAGTAGCCAGAATGGTATGTTAGTTGGCTGGTGCCAGCCTCTCTTTCCAGCGATCTCTTTTAACCCTAATAAAGATCAAAATTGTACCTGCTGGGTTAATGTATGTGTGCTTATAAAATTTACTTTTAACACAAGGACAATGAAATTGGAAGTGAGCCCATTAATAATTGCTATATAATAAGTTTGCACCAGCTGGTCTAAGTAGAAATGAGGCTTTTTGTAGAATTAGTAATGATGAGCAGCAGCTAGATATGCTTGTAAGGAAGCAGAACTTGGAGCGTGAGCAGAGAGGTGTCTCTAAACTGTTTCAACAGAATGGGACTAGAAATGGATATTGGATAAGGAAGTCAGAAGGATACCCTACTTATACAGTTTACCAGATGTGCTGGTTTTGGCTGGGGTAGAGTTAATTTTCTTCATAGTAGCTGGTCTGGGGCTAGGTTTTGGATCTGTGCTGAAACCAGTGTTGATAACACAGGGATATTTTAGTTACTGCTGAGTAGTGCTTACACGAAGCGAAGGCCTTTTCTGCTCCTCACACCATACCACCAGCAGGTAGGCTGGTGATGCACAAGGAGCTGAGAGTGGACGTGGCTGGGACAGCTGAACCTAACTGACCAAAGGAATATTCCATACTATATGGTGTCATGCTCAGCATGTAAAATTTATTTTACTGATTAAACTGCTGGAAAAAATTCTCCAGAATTTTAATTTTTAGGAGTGGAGGTACCAGTTCGCATTGGCAGGCAGCTGGGAGAAGTTGGCAGCATTTGATGTTTTACTTTTAACTAGTGCTGTAAAATAAAACTGTATAATTCTGTATTTCTTCCAACTCAATTTATGGCTATATTAGTCCCTTTGTTATTTCTTTTGTTAATTCTTTGTTCTTTCTAGCAAATAATGTCTTGACTGTAAAATAACGCACTTCACACTGGAAAACTACCGCTAGAAGGGACTGATTTTCTACTGAATGTGTATATTGTGCCACATTTCTAAATAAAGAAGAGACACTACTTGAGTATAAAAGTCAGAAGGAGATGTTTCTGGGGTTTGTGTCTTGCAATGAAAATGAAGGCATCAGTCTTTTCCCCATTTTACTTGCTAGCACTATATATGGGGCAGAAAGGATGCAGTAAGCAGCATTCTTATTCACTCCACAGGTTGTCAGTCGGAAGAATTCCACTGGGTATTAAAAACTTGAATGTGAATATACAGGGTTGTGCAACTATAAATTGAGGTGATTTTGATGTGTCAATAAAATAATAATGGCAAACACTAAAATCCTTTGGCTGTGAGTCAAGTGTGATGTCAGAGTTTCAAGGAATGACACAGTCTATTTTTCTTGCCTATTTATTGCATAAACCCCTGAGGCTGCAGTTACCAGCTGTTACTGATGTCTGAGGTACTCAGACAGTAACAGATAGACGTAAAAAATATCAGTATTTCTGCCTTTCACTTGTGAA
Organism: Pezoporus occidentalis; assembly: GCF_034315485.1. Classification (NCBI taxonomy): domain Eukaryota; kingdom Metazoa; phylum Chordata; class Aves; order Psittaciformes; family Psittacidae; genus Pezoporus; species Pezoporus occidentalis. The sequence continues at coordinate 3,827,942 of NW_026915724.1, read as the reverse complement.
CTTTTTATTCAGGAGTTAGTGCTGCGCTAAAAAACGTGCATGTTTATGAGGCCCATTAGTACCATGAAAAGTTGATAAAAAAGTTTTGCTAAATTTCACATAGTCCAAAACAACACTTTAAGTAAACGCATGTAAAAGAGCCCCATGATTAGAGCTTTCTTATTTTTTTCTCTCTTATTTTATCAAAGAAATTATGACTTCAGACAGTTATTGCAAAGTTTACAAAATTTTTTTCTTGGGGGAGGTGTCATTTGCTTTTTTAATACAGTAATTTCTTAAAGCCCTTTAAACAGCCTTACTCTTTGTGCTAACCCATAGTTTGTGAAATGATCTGGATTGAGGCACTAAACTTTCAGTGTGTCATTTCTGTATCTAGATCCTCAATCCCTCCATCTTAATCTAATTCCAACAAACTAAGAAGTTTTAGTTCTTCTCAACAGCCAATTTGTTCTTCAGTTTTCAAAGGTGCAAATCTTCCCATTAGAGTAATGTCTAACGGAGACACTCTAGCAGAGTGTAGGTCTGCTTGAAGAGGGTGAGAGGTTAAGCACCAAGTTAATGTGATGACATGCAAGCAACAAATAACTGAAGTGTGGGTTGTTACAAGTCTGTTGACCTGCAAGGTGTTTTGAGAGTTGCATTTCTTCCTGATGACAGGTAGCAATGGTTCCAATGAGCTGGAGGCCTGCATGCTGTTAAATTAATAGCTCACACCAATTAGATATATCTGTAGACAACATGAACAATAAGAGGTTATTAAAGATAAGTGTGGCTGACAAACAAGTCTGCACCAGAAATTGTTTACGTGAGTGGTCAGGTCATCAGATCTGCTCACCACACCTTTCTTCTGTCAACAGCTTTACCAATTGCTGTGGCATTGATTCTTCTATTCTGCATGATCCTCTGCTCAGAGACTATAACAATTAAACTGTTATAGCCTTCTCAGAAGTTATTTTAAATTAGATGGATCTTAAGATCTAGGGCATTTTATTTGGTATTATCCATAGGTTCTACATGACCTTAATGAAGCTTTAAGGGAATAAACAATCTGAATTCACACATCTGAATAAAGTCCTTTAGTGCCAGTTCACTTATCAGGACTTGTCCAGCAGTCAAGTGTCTTACCCTAGCATTAATTTAGAAAGTGGTTAATTAGGAGGTCTAAATGGAACGTGAATTGGTGTACTAAGTTTTGTCAATTTATTTTGCAATATCTATAAAAAGGTAGTTGGAATACTGCATGCCTGTCTCTCTCAGACAAAGCTCAGTAGAAATGTTGAAGAGGTGTTATTAGATATTATTCCATGTACTTATCTTCACTGCTTTGTTCAGCATTGGAGTCCCTTGTGTTCCAATTGGTTGAGTCTTGGTTTTGGTTTCTCACAGCCATATAATTGACTTTTTGAATTCCAAAATAAAACTTTTATTTGTATGTTGTCTTTCAAAGTCAGAAGAATGGCTGCATACAGATGTGCAAGCGCCATGAGCAATACAGGCCCATCAGTTTTGCTCCCTTTACTGTTAACAGATAGGATTTACTGCTTTCTTTAGGGAGAGACCTTGCTTTTCTCACTTTCTAGGATTTGGTTGGGATGGATTTTAACGTGTTGCCTATTCACAGAAAGGCAAATGAATGTGACATATCTTTTTTTATAGTCCTGAGTAATCAGAAGATTACACTGCTAAGTAACAGCACTTCAAGTCATTACGAAATCTTTGGCTAACCAGGTAGCCTTCTTCAACTCCTACCTTCTCCTTCCACCCCAGCTCCTTCAAGCTGCCTTTGCTGTCATCTCTTGCTCAGACCATGGGCAGGGACAAGCAGTTCTTCTTGCCAGGTGGCAACAGGAACAGCCTGCTTCCATCTGGAAAGCTGGGAATACTGTGGGTTTAGCATTTAATCATACCCGAACCCTCCTGAAGAGTGCATCTGCCTCCAACCTGAAACAGGGAAAGGCAGCCTTTCTAAGTGCATCATTATCTTGGAAAGGTAAGTGCATCATCATCTTGGAAAGGCCACTCAAATGGAGGAGAAAGTGGAGAGACACAAACATTCCATGTTACTGGGTGTCACTGCTACCTCGCTCGTTCGCTGGCTTGCTTCTTGACGACCAGCTGATTGCTGCTGATTGATAGCCAGCTGAACGTGAGCCACCAGTGTGCCCAGGCAGCCAAGAAGGCCAATGGCACCCTGGCCTGTGTCAGAGACAGTGTGGCCAGCAGGGCCAGGGAAGTGATTGTCCCCCTGTACTTGGCCTTGGTGAGGCCACACCTTGAACCTCAAATACTGTGTTCAGCTTTGGGCCATTCACTACAACAGAGACATGGAGGTGCTGGAGGGGGTCCAGAAAAGGGCAAAAATGCTGGTGAAGGGTGTGGAGAACAAGTCTTATGAGGAGTAGCTGAGGGAGCTGGGGTTGTTTAGTCTGAAGAAGAGGAGACTAAGGGGGGACTTTATTTCCCTTTACAGCTATCTGAAAGGAGGTAGTAAAGTGAGGTTTGTTTCTTATCCCAGGTAACAAGTGATAGGACAGTTGTTACATTGACCTGAAGCTGCACCAGTGGAGGTTTAGATAGATATTAAAGAAAATTTCTTCATCTAGAGGGTGATCAGGCATTGGAACAGGCTGCTCAGGGAAGTGGTGGTATCACCATCCCTGGAAGTGTTCAAAAAGCCCTTAGTGACATGGTTTAATGGTAGACTTGGCAGTCCTGATGTAACAATTGGTCTTTTCCAACCTAGTTGATTTTATGATTCCTTTGTTCCTTCTTTCTTTTCTTTCTTTTCTCTTTTTAATTCTCTTCTTCTTTTCCTTCTTTACTCCTTTCTGCCTGCCTTTATTTTTTTCTCTCTCTCTTTTGAAAACGACATCTGCAGATTGAAACATTCCTAGCTTGAAAAATGCTAATGAAAAATTGACCAATTATCAAACCTGGAAAATGTTTGCTTTTCTTTTAGATCTTTTTAAAATAGAATTTAATTTTTTTTGGCACCTCTAAAATGTGCTATTTATTCTATAATTCTATGGCACATGGTTTATTGCAATTTATATGGTTATATTGAAATTACATGAACTGGGGCACCTAAGGGGATGTTTATATTTCAGGAAAAAAATGGGCTGGATTGAAATGCAGTATGAATCATAAGAGAAGTTTAGAAGCACATGAAGATAAATGCATCCCTAGTGACTCAACAGAAAACATCTGGTAGGTAAGATGCTGTATAAATAAATACCTGAAAGGACCTTAGTTTTAACAAATATCAGTAAAGCATGAAAATGTACTCTAGAAAAATGGAGAAATGTATATTATTTTATTAATTTAGAATGGATAGAATGTATTAGGTATTTGTCTGATCATGCTGGGAGATTCATGGAGCTGACAGAACAGCTAACTGAGATGAAGTCACTCCAGAAACTCAAGGTCAACTCTGTAGAGAGAAATACTGGTGCAGTGCAGCTGCATGGTACACATCAAAAGTTTAGGTACATGGTGTGGCAGCCACACCAACAACTGGAATCCTTCTCTGGGAATCTCCTCTCAGGGTACAGTTTCAGAGTAGGCATAGAAGTAGTTGAAGGCAAAGAGGCTGTTCTGAAAGTGTGGTGGAACCTTCCCTTCCCACCTTGGGTCTACCTGATTCCTGGCCTCCACTCTTTGGTCCTGTCAGCTCTAGTTTCCAATTGGCAGATGGAAGCACTCAGGGCCATGCTGGAAGGGGGCACTTGCTCAACTCCCTGGATCCTTTCTAAGCCTGTTTATTTGAAGAAAGGTCAACTCCTGAGCTAGCAGATTTTAACCTGATAACAGTTTGCAAGATTGTTCACTGAAAACCAGTTGCAGACAATAAATTCAAACCCATATTTCCTTATAAAATATCTTATCTCCTTAGTTGGGGGTTATTTTCTTTATCTTTCGCTATACAGAAAGAAACATAAGATTCACATAGCCTGAAAAGAGAGAAAATTTTGATTTTTGATTTGGCACTTGACTGATGGTGTGAAGACTTTAGTTCTGATCCCCACCTCAGGGATTTCTTAATATTTATTTTGCAACAAACAACCATTGAATAAAATGCACAAACATTTCATGGAGCAGAAATAAGAGCCACAAGCAGCATCTATTCTAGGAAATTAGATGTGACCAGAGCCATTCGCTGTCACAGAGGCCAAATGGCACAATAATGGCCCATATTCATACTACTAAATGGTTGTACCCTCCAAAACAGGGTAGCCACATCCAAACTGCCTTGTGGGAATTGTTCCTGGCTCACATAACTCCCAAACCATGTCCAGCATCTGTTTGGAGGGGAGCAAATAGCAAATTGGCTGGTGCTAAAACCATCCCAGGGAGTGCTCTGACAGTGCAACAGTTTAGACACTCCAGCACTAGTGCCTGGGAATGCTCCTTGGTACAGGTCAGTTTACTTGCACATGCAGAACTGAAAATTCTTGCACAGGAGGGTTTCACTAGGACAAGAATGCTGTGGTCCTCTGGGACTTGTTTTCAACTCACAAAGAGAAAATGGCTTCCACACCGCACACCCACCGTGGCAGTCTCCAGCCAAATGTACTCTCTTGAATGAGACCTGTACATCTGAACTACTTTGTGCTGAGGAAGCCACACTTCCACTGGTGCCATTGCCTACTCTTATGACTGGTTTTACTTTTATGGTTTTTTTTTTTAATGCACATGAACCTTATCTTGATAATTGCACAATGAAAACCCTGCTCTCTACTTTTACCTGCACTTTCTTAGCAGCACAGACTGCTTTAATCTGCTGATGCTGTGGTTTCAACCTCCTTGGCATCCTACTCTGAGTCCCACTGGGAGATGCATGCTGCCCCTCCTTTCATGCCTGAACTGGTCCTCATATAAGTGACTATGTGATCTCAATCTGGAAATCGATCCAGCCAAATCTTAAAGACTGTTCAAGTTTTCAGCCAGATAATTTTGCAGAACCGGCTTGCTGCTAGTGTTCATGCGAACGAAGAGGTAGGAATAAACACTTGTAGGCAGCTGTTAATTATACAAGACGTAAACTCTAATGGAACAGTTGCATTAGGTAGGCAAGAGGAAGAACACCATATCAAGATTTCAAGGGAGAAAGAAACCCAGCTGCTTTGCCCTCCAGGATGAAAATTGCTGAAGCACACACTGAAGCAAAAGCAGAGGCAGTTAAGAATCTTTATGTCAAAACCTCTTCTTCCTACAGCCTTTAGGCACACCAGAGGTTATTAATTAATTTCAGCATAATTTCAGTATGATACTTTAGGCATATAACTGTTGCCTGCTACCAGTTTCAGGTGTCTGCCTTTTTTGAATTTGGGCCTAAATTCTTCATAAGGAAGTCCAGTTCCAAAGCATCCCTTCAAGAAAGTTCTTCCCACACCAGCTATTGCAAATTATGTAGTATATTTTATAGTAAGTTATATAAGCATTGCTTTTCGGTATAAGCAAAACATGATATTTTAGTTGATATGAAGTCTTAATTTCTTTTATTCTTCTTGTAAATGTACCTGATGTGCAGTTGGACTTAAGCTCTGTGTTTGGTCATCAGGAAAAAGAGAAAAAGACATGGTCTATTGTGTGATTTACTGAGTTGAATACATAAGCAGCAGGTTTCTTATGCAAATATTAAAAGAGAAATAAAGCATATAATACTTGCAGATTTAAGGAATTGAAGCCTGTGTTTGGTGTGTCCTAGGTTTACTAGCCATCTAGTTTATTTGTATAGCATGTTCAGGTTTAGTAATCTGAAAAGATATTCCAAATCTTTTTACCTACAGAGTCAGAAAGACTTCTGTTTATTGCACAAAATGAAAAAAAAAAATCCTCCATTTTTTTGATCTTTATCAAAATAAGCTCTATAATTCACAATGTTGGTACATAAACATTTTTCAAGCAGGGAGGGAGGGAACACACACATGAGTATTCTGCACAAACATACTGTGAGTATGCTTTTCTGTCAACATTAATCCTCTAATCACATGAAACTCTCCTTCATGTGAATCCAAAAGAACTATACCTGAGCAGATATTACCATTTTCTTTTCCATGAATAGCTGAGCTATTATTTAAAAAAAAAAAAAAGAAAAGAAAAAATTCTGGCTGTATTCATGGCTGCTCTGTATTTTCTTTGTGTCAAAATTCAGACAAATGCTCTTTATTGTCCAGCAAGTTGGCAGAAACACTGAATATTGGAGGAAAATACCATGTGACCTACAATTCCAAAGCGAATACTACCACTCAATCAGGGCCAATCCAAAGCCTATTTGAAGTCAGTGGGAGATTTTCCATCAACTTCAATAGGTTTTGGATGAAGTCCATACTGCATACTGGCAACAAACAGCTCATTCACAAACTACAGACCACTGCTTGTTTGCTGAAATTTTGCAATGAATAATTTTGAATAATGAAGAAAAAAATCCTCAGGATTGTAAGCAGCTCATGAGCAATTTGAGCACATGAAGGGGCAGAGAATTCTCTGAAAACAGTTGCTGTGTATTAGTAAGCTTCCTTTGATATAACAGAAGTACAGCAGTGAACTACTTGATGGTTGATATTTAAATTCAATGAGTATCTGTCAGGTGATATGAAACATTGGGGTTTATGTTTTGGTTCACTTATTTTTCAGTGCTACCTTACATGTATTTCAAATGGAGCTTTAGAACAAGATTGGGAAAATTTCTAAACTCTTACAACTAGCAACTATTTAGTGCCAGTTTTTCCTAGCACCACCATCACCAGCACAACTCACTAAACCACTTCTGGTCTTTTGCATCTTCCTTCTGTTTCTGTTTCATTAAATTGTTCTGACCCTGCAATCTTGTAAGTACATTGTTTAGTCATTACATAATTGCATCAGACTGACTGAAATCAGTAGAATGTCATAGATTCCTGGTATATAAAAGGCTGGAAGAGCACCTCTTAAGTCTTCTGACCAAACCATCAGCTCTAAACAGTGATAGCTTATTCCAGTTTGCTGACAGTCATGTCTGGTTCAGCCTTCAATATCTCCAAGGCTGGAAATTCCACCATCTCTCTGGGCATCTTGGGAACCCTGTTGTAATCATGGGGTACTCTCATGGTTTAAATTTTCTTTCCCTGATACTGATTCAGGATTTTTATTGCAGCATCTTGTGCCTGTGACCTTTTGTCCTATCACTGGGTATCTAGAGGAAGTGTACGGCTCTGTTTTTTTCTACAAATGCCTATTAGGTTACTGAAGACCCGGAAGACCTTAGCCTTCTCTTTTTAAGACTCTCCCTGTATGCTGTATTCTGCAGGTGCCTAACTATCTGGTGGCCTTCCACTGGACACGCTCCAGTCTTGTGTCAAGAGCTCAGAACTGGACACAGCACTGCAAATGTAGTCTCTCAGCTGCTGAACGGAGAAGGAAAACAATCTTCTGGTAATGCTTATACTGTTATGGAACCTCAGGAGGTTCCTGTCAGGCTGTCAAGATTCTTCATATCTCTCCACCTAAAACAAGGCATCAAAATGCAGCCAAGTAAAGCAAATGGCATATTTTCTGCTGATGAAGACCATATGGGATCCATTTATTGCTGGTTACATGGTTAGAGTCTGCCAGAAAATTATACCTGTTTTCTGTCTAGATTTTTGTTTTTGATTGCCAGGTTACCAGGTCTTCACCAGTAAAAATTTGGCAATAATATAGCAATGAAGTCCTGTAATGTCTAGAGAAGCTTAGTGAATACTGATGTATCTACTGACACAGTGTGCCAAGAGTAATTGCATCTCCAAATAACCTTCTTGTTACCTGTAAGGCCAGCTCAGAAATCTTTGCCTGACTTTGACCACGTAGGTATTTTCTGTCCATTCCACAACTGAAGATTACAAAGCCAAAAGGTGACATTTTCTTCTGAGCTGACTATTTCTCCACAATATCCAAAGCGCTGTGATTGGAAACCTAGACTTTTCTCTAAAGTGTATATTATATAGCAATTAAGAAGATGGAGGTTCTTCTGTGCGGAAAAATATAATTTGAGGTACTCTTGAGGTGGCAAATCTCGGTTCCCACTTGTAATAACATTGTTTACTTCAGAGTTGATGAAAAAGAGAATTATTCTGCTTGCTTTAGGTAGACACAACTGTTACCTAGTGGTGATTGTAGTAAATTTTGATCACACTCATGAAAAATGTAAAGAAACTGGGGGCTACAATTCACAGAGAATGAAAGTTTGTATTTTGTCTGAACAGCTTTTTGCCACTTGCTTTCTGCATACATTATTTCTTGGACAAATGGTTTTCTTAAAAATGTAGTGCCTTTCCTCTTCATTTAAAGCCAGAGGTTATACCTAGTGTTTCTCCCTACATAAAGTTATTTATCTAAAAGTTTGTTATGTATCTCATAATTCTACCTAATTCCCATAAGGTCTTCTGTACCACAGTGAGCTGAATAGTGCACAAGAATTGTTATTGTGGACAGTTTTAATGCCTGATTTCATAGGAGATCTCATATATGTATATATATGTTTCATATTCCATCACTTTTCCTTGGGATGGGCTAGGCAATCACGACTAAACAGAGGTGAGCACATTTAAGCCCATCAGTGGTGAATGTCTCACTTGCTATTTCATTTGCGTTCTGTTCATTGCTGCCTTTTGGATATGGCTTGGCTTTTATTTGGACAAGATCTGAACAAATTGTGGTGGTATCTCAAACATAATAATAGCAACAACAAAAGAAGTGCGACAGGTCCCAGTGAAGTAGTTCAGAGAGTTTGTGTTAGGTTCCTAAACAGCATGCATCTTCTCAAGGAAAAATGAATTATCTTCAAAGAACAATTCACAACACTGGAAAGGATTTGATTACTCATTAACAAGCTACCTCAAGCGAGCTTGCATGAAGTGCCTTTATGAACATGTGAACACAGTTAAACTCCTTTGTCATTAAATCTTGCAAATCATACGATTCCATCGAGTCACTGTCTGGGACAGAGCCCCACTCTTGGTAGGCTGGCATTTGGTTAAGTCTCCAAAACACAGTTGAGAGAGGTGGTGAAAAAAACAGGCTTTTGCACACGGTTTGTCTAATAGCTTAAGTGGTGGGAGCATTTAAAAGGAAAACATGAAAGGTATACTTGTCTCAGTACCTGGAAGTTGAGGAATGTGGATGAGATTCCCCCAGGAATGAAGCTGCCTCTTTGGATTACAGGGGACCTCAGCTGGGAAAGAGGCACATTCTTGTTCAATATAGTAAAAAGAAACAACAAACCACACGCTGCTCTTGTTGATCTTGAATTCGAAAATTTAAACCAGGAGACCTTTCTGGAAGTGTTCAATGCCACGTTGGATGGGGCTTTGAGCAACCTGGTGTACTGAAATGCGTCCCTGCCTATGGTCGGGGGGTTGGAAATCTCCAAGGTCCCTTCCAACCCAAACCATTCTATGGTTGTATGATTCTATGACAAAAGCAAAGTGTTTACTGACATTTTTTCTTATTGGGGTTACTTTTTCCAGATATTTTTTTTGTGACACTGTAGCCTACATCCCGCCTAAGTGACCATGTAGCTTCTGAGGATAGCACTTTGCCTTTGCATGAGTATAGAAGATAGAAAGATTACTGTTTTTCTTTTTTGTTTTGGGTATTTTTTATATCTTCATGTGTTAAGAATATGATTCTAACTTCTCCACAGTATGATGTTTGTGATTTGGCTCTCCATCTTGGTGTCTGTCATCATATATAAGCAGGGATTATGTGGCTATAAAGTGGCATTTGATCCTAGATCTTCAGAATAGAAGATCTTCATGCCAAATCTCTCCTCAGTTCTTGCCCTATTATTCAAAGAGCTTTGCTACTCCATTGCCAACTTGTCTTTTACTATAATGAGATGTGATTGAAGCGAGTTATTATTCCTTTTCTCTTATTTTCTACTACACTGTCAAGTACTACCAATGAAAGAGAGAATGTCAGGAGATGCTGACTACCCAAGCTAAATTCAGACCTTTTAGCAATAATAAGGCTGTTACATGAAATATTAGATCACTTCCTGTTACACTAGGCAGCAGCTTTTTCCAGAAAAAAAAAACATTTATATTCCCAGCATAAAGAAGTGCTCACAACATTTTCACTGAGTCTCACAGTATTGCAAATACAGCACTAGACTGACAGATGAGTCTGCGAAATAGCACCTGGCCACCTACCTTAACTCATAAACTAGCAAACTGCAAGCATTAAAAATGCCATCGCCTTGCTCTCCTGGCTTGGGCTGTGAAAACTCTAATTATGTGGGAGCCAGACCAGGTTGGATGATGATGTCATTTTGTAGAAAAGGGGACCGTAGTAGGATACTTCTTCCAGTTCTCTTTACAGCCATTCTAGTGCAGATTTACATGTAAAATGAGTGCTCCATAATTAATAGAGTACTGTAGGTCAGGCTATCTTGGACCATAAGGGAATATGGTGTATTAGGCATGTAGACATGCCAAAGCTGTCTTTCAATCTGCTTAAAGAAGAAAACCTGAAAATCTTATGACATATGAGACCAGCTGAATAGGAGATTGCAGTCATTTGTTTATGTTATACTTATGTCTCTTCTAGAATAAAAGTCTGTTTTTTATCAAGGCAAAGGAGTTGCTTCAGTGAAAGCACCGGGAAAGAATGCACTTTGTTTAGTATAGTTGTGCTGCTGTTTTATCTCTTTCACACTTTTCTGTATTGTGACATCTGCTTTTTAGGTATCTCCTCTACAGTACATAATACAGCCACCTACTGCAATGCCTTCTAAGGTAATTCTGAGGTAATTTCAGCATCTTTTTGAGAGTTATGGGAAGTTCTGAGATATATTAGTATCCATAGTTTCTGGAAAACTTTTTTAATTTCCTTGAGAACGTGCATAATTTTCCTTCATGGAAAAAAAAATCCTATTCTTTTTTCCAAAGTGAATGCCAGCTGGAGACACTGCTCTCATTTCTTCCACTACTACATGGGCTTTGCTAAAACTTGAAAACCACTGTTTAATATTTGGGGATCTATACAGTAAAAAAAATCACTGGCAAAAGTTATCATGACCAGCTGCTTTCTTGTGCAGATAAAATCTAAACAAAGGTAGTGTTAACTGAAAGAATGTTTGACTTGTTGAACTACTAATATCTTTCATTTTGCCTGAGAGAAGGGAACCATAGAGCTGTAAGACCCCTGTCAGGTGTTTTTTTTTAATTATGTGCACATGCAGAACCCTGGTAGGTTACAAAATTCTCTCATTTTTGTGCCCAGGTTCTCTTAATACAGGAGGACTTCATGTCTCAGCTATAAACAGCTTTTTAACTCAGAGCTCATGGAAGCACATGAAATGAGCAAGATCTGTCCATGGTCCTCACAGTTTGCTCTTTCTGAGGAAGGTTTAACTTGCAACGCCAACATGCTCTTGAAAAGCATTCTCTGGTTTTAGCTCTGAAATCAAATGTTCTCTATCAGATGATAAGAAGTAATACCATTACTTACATTCCAGTGAGGTCTACAAAGGGAATTTCTGCAATACTTTCACATCAATGAGGAGATGAATGTAAAACAGTATACCATCCACTGGAAATGAGTGCAGTAACGCTGAGATGGTGTATGTATGGCTTTCATCAGGATAGTCCTACTATCATACCTTCAGCATGAAAGCTTGCTGAAGAGCTTCCATCCTCACTGTAGTGCTGTGGTTGACTAAGAAATGTTATGGAAGGAAAGAAAGGAATTCTTATTTTGGGGACAAATGGCAGAATATAAAAGACACCAATATATAAAACATGGCTATTATGTGGCTACAGGAAATGTAATCCTTGTTCTGCCATGATTCTAAGCAAGTGAAAATGAGTGAACAATGAAAATGGGTGAAAATGAGTGGACAATGCCTAGTGCTAACGCTACAATGAAAATTATGTTTGCTTTAAAGTTATTAATGCAATTCAGTTTTGATTGTATCACAAGGTCTGTGGTGGCTGTTAGAGACTAGCCAAAATTTCCACAGACATGATTTTTAAGAATTTACTTGAGTTAGAAATGAATATATAGCTAGACAAAGAGGGTAAAGTTACCCACTATGTGCTGCTGGAAGATATACCAGGCTTGATACAGAATATACAATGAAGACCCAAAACTATGGGTTGAACTGAATATATATGAAATCTTATGTGTTATGGTATAACTCAGCCGCTAGTTAGGAGGATTTAGGAAAAATAATTCTTATAGGCAAGTTACTTCATAACTTAGTTGCAGAAATTAAGTAGATATGCATGTAGACCTTCACTAATCTCCCCAGGCTTGTTCATTCTATTTAGCCACCTTCAAGTTTCTTCAGGAAATCCTTGTATTAGAGGGACTATCATCATAATATAGTTCTATGTATTTGAAAACGGATATTTAAAATTATTCCTTTTAGTGGAAAGATACATCAGATTTGGCCTTTTTGTTATGTAGCTTCATATGTCTTTATTTGATTTTATCTTCAAAGACATCAGTGTGGATGTTTTCTGAAATAAATAAATATATTGTGCACTTCTATTTTGTACTTAAGATATATGAAGAATATAGAGGAAATATAAGTACATATAGAACATACAAGGATGGATACTGCAGAATAGTCCAGTGCTTCCATAATTCTTTCTCCAATCCAAATGCCTGTTGCTCTCTGTCCCTGTTTCTGACCTGTGTATGATTGTCAGTAATCTGAATTGTTCTGTTCCACCAATTTCTGTCAGTGCTTCTCCACAAAGTTATGAAGTGTCATAACTTTGTTTATAACTTGTTGGTTTGCATTTAATGGCCCTCCAGAAAATTTACTTATATAAGTACTACTTTAGGCTACCTTAGATTTTGGCTGGGCATGCTTGGATGATGACTGGCTTAAACAAAAAAAAAACCCTCAAACAATTAATTAGACATTCTTTCAGTGTTCCGAAGACACAGGCAAGGAAAGAATAAGAAACTATTAAAAAAGGAAGAATCAAGCCTTTATTTATAGGCATCATTTTTTTTAGGCATTTGGTGCCACACCACCCCAGCCAACAGTTCCAGTGCTGACAATGCATCTCCTGACTGTTTACGCTCTTCTGAAGTGTTTTTGAAAACTGCCTCTGAAGTATGTCATTTACTAACTTTACTAATTTGTTTTTATGGTACAGCTGCTTGCTGAGTTTACTCCTGCACCAGTAAGTGAGAACAATGCTGTAGTCTGATACATTCTGTGCAGAAAGGAAAAAATTATATTGACAATCTTGTTGAATTGAACTGGAACAAAAAACTATTGACATTCCCAAGTGATCCAAAGGATTAGCTAGTGGGAAAACAGTTCACAGAAATTATAAATAAGACAAAGGCTTTAGTTCAGCTTATAGGCTATAATACTTTTATTTCCACTTCTAAAAGAAGCTTCTATAAGGAATTAACCTTTGTATTGACATTTTTCAGTCCACAAATAGGTTTTAGATTACACTTAAACGAGGCTTCCATGCTGACTCTGGAAGTTAACTAGTGAATGAGCAATTCAGCAGAAATTCATAAACATGAATGTTAGTAGTTCCTGGTATCATTTTCTTGGTAGAAAAGCCTCAACGCTTACAGTTTCTCCAGGAGATTTTTTCTATAATTGACCTTTAAAGTCATGACAGGGGAACAAAGCATTGGCTGACATTTAAGGTGAAATAGGAGGATTTCCTCATATTTTATTACTAAGTTTGTTTTTCCTCTATTGCAGACTATGGGAGGAATAATTTATGTCTGTTTTTAATCAGCCAGTATCACATGGAAAATTACTAAGGGTGCCATCTCACTGGATATGGAAACTGTTTCTTTTTGAAAAGAAAAAACCCATAATACTTCATACTTTTCATACAGGCACTCAGAGCATGGTATGAGAGCAGTGACCAACTCTTTTTTTTTCCGTAGCCTGTTTGAGAATGAAAGAAGAATTTGTGGCTCAGTTTGGTGCCTTCCAGTTGTATTTGCTCATTTTCTTTTGGGAAATGGTCTGCTTTAGAATTATGGAAGGATTCCCAGATTAGGCAGTCTTGTCCAAAGGAGGAAGGAAAAGCTGGAAGTAAAAATTGTTGTGACAAGTGTGGCAGACAGTATGAACATGTAGTTCCGAGACTCAGATCACAGGTAAAACTACTCCTTTGTGTAGCAGCATTAACAGTATGTCCTATCAAAATTTCATTTATAGGACTCTCAGTCATAAGACCAACTCATGAATTATTTCCTATAAATCCAGTTCTCAGTGTCCCAGCTGTCAGTGAACATAGGCTGGAAACAAATCACCTAAACAGTCCTTGTGGAATGAATTGATGAATAAAAGCATGCGACAATAAAAATGGTAGTCTAAACATCTCAGCAAAAGAGCAAGATTTAAGAGTACAGTTAGTTGATGGTTGCTTACACAAAAAGCAATAAATCAGAGACTATAAATAACAGAACAGTTACTGGCTTTGTAATAACGTCCTGTAGCACAATTTCAGAGGGAGTGGTTTACTATTATTACCTCTAATGACCAGAGTCTGTATAAAGAACAAAAACTGAAAAGCACACTATACCTGTAAATTTAATGAAGCACATTCGTCTACAAGCACACACACACACAAATGTAAATAGCCATTTTAAGTATAGTAAAACAAGGAAGTCCCAAGACAGAAGAGTGAATCCAAAGCTGAAGTCAGACAAACTCAAGTAAATTACAACTCCCTTTTGTGCTTTTCTCACAGATAACATATGCTGCCATGTGAACTTAGAGCTAACTCTAATTCACACACAGAAGCTCATTTATTTCTTTCTGGAGGTTACCATTTAGATTTCATCCCTGGAGTTGGCCTCTATGTGTGCATGCATGTGTAGTAAGGTTTCGCCTTTTCTGGTCCTCAGAGGAAGTTGGATATTGCAGATCCTATTGCAGATTCTTCACACTTAGCCTCAAGCTGTAAGAGCTAATATTCTCCTCTCCAGAAGCTTCTGCTTTGTAATGTCCAGAAATGACCACAGCTTTACCAGCAGGTTTGATGTCACTTCCAAAATCAAGATTTTCTTTTTGCAAAGAATTTAGTATCTGCCTGGATCTGTGGCCAAGAAAATGAGTCATATTATACCTTCGAGTTGGTTTCAGTTCAGAAGTTCACCTAATGGCTTGTAAGATGTCTCAATTTCTTTTTTTATTGAACATACAAGGCCCCCAGTATTTGTTTATGTGTTAAAGTGATACTGCCTACTGATGACCCTGTGACTGAAATGCTCCCATGTCTTGTACACCAGGACAGTTGTCCAAGTAGGGCTTGCTTAGCATTAAAACAGAATCCTATCAAACAAGGAAATAGGTGGTGTAAAATATAGTTTTGTGCCTTGCCCTCTGTATTTAAGGCACGACATAAACAGATAGTTAAATACACCTTATGTGGCAACTCTGAATATATTTACCAGTGTGCTTTATTGAGAGAATGCATGTTTATACTGTGTGCATGTGATCCCCGGAATGGCAAAGTTGTTTCCTCTTTACAGAAATCAGATCTCTGACAACTTACCAGAGACACCCACCTCTCCTTTCTCTGTGCACACACGTTCTATAATATGGTACAATTCAATGGTACAAACATTTCTGTTTGTTTTATAGAACCAGTGGCAGAACAGAATCTGAATTGTTTTCCTTCTGAAATTAGAAAATGAAAAAGAAATTTGTTTTGTTACTTTAAGCTGCTCCTTAAGTGCCAAGAAGGTTACAACAGATGCCTGAACATTTATAAGAAGGTGCTGCATTATAAGTAGGTACATTCCTGACTTAGAGCAGATTAACATAAACACCAGCAGCTTATCACTGCATTATTCTATTGTCTAATAATTTTTAATTATTTTCAACTGACAAACAGTATAGGGAGAATGAGAGACAGATGGCAACATTTCAGTTTAGTTAAGAGAAGATTTCCCATAACCATTAATTTAAATATTTCATTTAATGTAAGGAAATTATTAATTGTTCTCTAAGTAATGAGCTTTGACATTAATCACTTCTTAAAATCTGTCTTTGATTTTCCAAGAAATTATGTTAATGCTTTGGGTAACATAAAACAATAATTATTTTTTCCTTTATTTCCATCATACAGAATCATGATTCAGGCATTTATGATCTTTTTATTTTTAACTTGATTTTAAAGCTGTCACACTATGTAACTTGTACAAAGAAATAACTAATGTTGCAGAACTTCACAGAAAGCTGACATATTTTGTTACAATTTAATCTTTTTGATAAGACAATTGTTCCATTAACTTTGAAGGCATCTTGAAATGGTGCCTGCATAGTACCTGCTGCTAAATTTGGTTGTGAATAATAGGAACCCTGTAAGTGTTCTACTTCCAGGACCAGAATATTTCTTCTGTTTCTTTTCCAGGCTGGGGGTAGCTTTTCCTCTTCCCTACCTTCAGGAACCTCAACACTTCTTGAGAAGAGGCTGTATGAAGTGAGAGTAATGAGGAAAGAGGGGGGAAAGGGAAGGTTTTGCCTGCTCTTGCACCTTCCCTCCTGCCCTGAATATATTACACTTTCGCACATGCTGCATCCCTTTCTGAGACTAAGACTCATCTATATTTTAATTTTAAAATACAGATAGTTGGGAAGCTACATCACAAGGCTGAGGGGGCACCCTCACGTTCTTGAGATCAGCGAGAATTTTATGGCTTTGAGCAAGACTGGCTAGTTTTCAGAGTGAGTTTCTGCTTTCCTAGAAGCCCAGGTTTTGACAAGGGCAAATCTTTAAACACTTTTAGCAACAAAAAGAAATCTGCAGATTTAGATGCGAATGTAACTTTAAACCAATTTGTCAGTGTTTGAGACAATGTGTAGCTCTGAGAGGTCAGTTTGCAGAAAAGCCATGAGAAGAAATCGGACAACCTTGCTGTCTTACCCCCTCCCTGATCCAGCACCCAGGAAATTCTTACAGACTGTGAGATCCTAACTATATATTCTTATCCTTGCTGGAGAACATACTCAGAAGTTGAGTGGAGAGGAATCATTACTGGTTATTTCTTTTTGGGAGTATCTGTACTAGTCAGGACCAAGAAATTAACATCTGATGGTATTTTGTTACTTTCTTTTGGTGGGATATGTGTCTGTGTGTGAAGTACCCCTTGTGCATTTTCACTTAAGCACCATGCTTCAAGAGCATTCTCCACCTTAAAACTCATCCTAGTGTTTGATTTATTTTAAGAACAAAACCACTCTATGACAATGTGGGTGGTTGGGTGTCATAATCCTGTCATGCACTTGGGTGCCCAGACTGCAAAGAATCTATTAATTTTCAAGCAGGCAGGAGAATTTCTTTACCTGAATGGAAAGCAGGCTCCCTACTTGGCTCTGGAAGATGCCACCCAAGTAGGCTGAGAGGAAAAGGCCAGTAAGCGTTTCCTTTTAACTCAAAATTGCCTCTTGACAAAACATTTGATTTTCAGTTGTATTGTATTGTTGTGGTGTTTCTGTTCCAGAATATGGAATACTGTGCTGTTATTAAAAACATGTTAGCAGAACCCAGCAGTTGATGGCACAGAGGAAGCATTAAGTGGAGCGGCTATTGAAATGTAATCTGAAAGTCAAAATGTGCTACAGAAAGTAGGCGTGTTTGAGTATGTGATCCTAGGCAGTCTGCTGGGCTGCTAGACAGTTTGGGGAACAAGAAATGCTGGGTAAGTTGATGTGAGACAGGCTTTGACTGCTACTAAATGAGTTGATCCAGATGAGTGAAAATCCATTTTGCTGATAAGATTTAACATGTGTGACAACAGTATGGCGAACTTGCTGGAAAAAAGCCAGCAAGGATATCTTACAGTATCAGCGTACAAAGTCTTTTTCTTCAAAGCCAAGAAAAAGTTGCCTACATATTCCACCAGGACTATATCTTGTCTGGGCTTTGACTGTGAGAAATCCAAGTGATTGAAGTTGAAAAAGTATTTTTTAGCATTTCCCCTTCAATAGAAAAGGAAAGCCAAAAGCTGTGTAGGTGAACAGATCTCTGCTGGGTGGATAGGGGGGCTGGTATTCCTTATGGTCTTGAAGGAAACATTGCTAAGTGTCAATTATCATTTAGATATTCCTTTTCCTTTTTCTTTTTTTTTACTCCCTTAATTCTGAGGAGCAAGAGTAGCTCCCAAAAGTCATAGGCCAGGTAGTTTTTACAGGTTGTGGTCTTCTCTTTTGATGGTCAATTCAAGTCAGATAGAGTGAGCGGTTTTCCCAGCTTTCTAGCGGATACAAATCTCAAAGGTTTACTGTTTGTATTTTATTTACAAAGAAAGATTAGAGCTGTTTAAACTGACTGGCACTTCAGTGAGAAATGGATGCAACGAATTAACTGACCTGGTTACACAGATTTATCCAAATTGAAGGAGTTTTAACAATACACTTGAATTCTGTAGCATGACAGTGAGTTATACACTCATTGTAAATGAGCAGTTACTTGCAGCTTCAGCACCGTGCTTCTTTGTGTCCATTGGCATTGCTACTTTTCCTGACTGAAGACAGACAGATCCTGCAGTAAATATCTGTCATAGCTGATTCTTTTCTATTCCTTTCTTATTATGCCCCAAAAATACTTTTGCAAAGATCGGTGCCTATTTCACAGAGCAGTGACTTTACTATGAGTGGGGACACCTATAGTCTACAATCTAGGATCATAGTACTTAAGTTTAATTAGTTCTGTAATAAATATTCCCTGTTAACAAAATAATATTTCTCTAAATTTCTAAACAGTCATACAACTTTTCTTGTATTTTGCCGTTTGTTTGAAGCTAAAATGATATCCCTTGTGTCATTTTAAGAAGCATTTGGAATTCTTAAATATTCTCAAACAAATCCAAGATGGAGCATGATGGAATGTTATTAAAAAGTAAGTTTTCATTCCCCTGCTGAGGCAAGCCTATTCACTTCTGAATACTCCTCATGGACGTGGAGCAGCATGGAATGCGACAGGCAAACCTGAAGCAACACCAAACACAGCCTTCATGATAAATGTGGAATTGCAAACCACTGGAATATAGTGCCAAACTGTGGTTTATGTTGCATTGTGACAGAACACTGTGAGGCAGGCTAATATTGCCAAGCATTAGCAACAGTCAATTCCTATGTGAGGAATTAAAAGTTACGTTGAGAAATTGTTCACATCTGCTCAACATTCTCTATATTAATATGCCATTTTGTCTTTCAGATATAGTATAGCAGTATTTTTACTTAAAAGTTCATCTAATTTTTCAACAAATGAATTGTGTGTTGTCTCCTGTGTTATTAGACATGGACAGATAAAATTTAAAATGGCCATTCATTTTGACCAATCTTACAACATTTTTACCTTTTTTGACTGCTAATGCATAATTTAAATGCCAAGAAATTAGTGGATGCTAGCTATTTTTTAATGAGTGGGAACAAGTATTAGAAGTAGAGGTGATTCTTCACTTACATGATCATGAAAGGCAGAAGCAACAAACCTACAGTTTTTATAGATGATTGCAACTTGACCACTCAATTTTAAATTAAATATGTCTTATCAGTTCAGAGAATAAAGTATGAAAATATACTAACTGAATAACTGAAATAGTTACAATTAAGGTAATTGTAAGATGGGAAGAATGATTCCTGAGAAAAGTAACTCTGAAGTAGGTTAGGTATTACCATGAGTGTAGCCAGTTATACGGCACAGTGGTAAGGAAAATTTAGAGGAACCTTGGAGTTAAAGTTTGCAAAGATCTCTTTCCATTTAGGAATGCCTAATGAGTAAAGGGGAAGGGGAAGAAGACAGACAGGGGATAGGCCTCAAAAGCTGCAAAGGATCAAGGGAGATAGGGAGAAAGAAAGGAAGCAAGCAGACAAAAAATCTTTGAGAGACATTTGAGAAAACGCATTAGAGGGTAGATGAGTGGGGCACAACAGTAAACATCTGGGTACAATGCTGCATTGCAGACAACTGACAACATGGAATTAAGCATAGTGCAGAGAGTGACTTGAAAAGTAGCAGCAAATGTGAAACTTCAATAAATTAAGAGGGGATAATCTATGATTCTCATCCTGAAGGAGTCTATTGCAGTACGGCAAATAGTTCTGAGGGTCATGAAAGGAGATAGGCTAAAAAATCAGCCTGAAACACCCATAGAGAATAAAGAGATAAAGCCAAGTAAATTATAGGAAGCCATTTCCGACATTTACTTTGCTTAACAAAAGATACTTCTGTTAACGTACTGAATGCATTTCCTACACTAAACAGTAATATGAGTCTCCTGAGTCCTGTGGCTGTTTTGACAGGCTAAAATGTTTGTTTTAAAATTACTATTATTTACTTTAAATGGCAGCGTATTCTGGCTTTTTCTTTAGATGGCTTGAACATCTTCAGTCTGAGGTATGTACAATCTTCATCATCATGTTTAGTGTCTACTGGTTTTGCAGATGGATCTTTTTGAGTTGTTTCATGAATCCCTGCAGCAGTGATTATAAGGAAGATCATATCTCCAATAAAATGACCTTTATTACATAAAAAAGTTTAACATTTAAAATTCTCTATTGCAAGAAACACTATGTGGTGGAATGTATTTCTAAGTGGTGAAATATTATTCACAGTTGCAGCTTATATATCCCAAATTGCACTAGCTTAATTTTTAATTCCTGTAGTTAATGTTACTAAAGCGGTTAAAAAGACAACGGTTGTGGCACTCCTAATTAGTATCACTAATATTGTTTTTGCTGTAGAATAAACACTTTAGAAAAAAATATGCTTTTGTGCAAACAGGTCCCATTCCGCTGTTCTCTTTATTATAAAATTACTTTATGTTTGCTTAGACCAGAGCTTCATTTGGTCCATTGATATAAATGTTTTTCAAAGTGAAATGCACAGGAACCAGAAAAACTAAACAAGGATGCCACAAGTATGGCAACCCCCACTGGGTGTGTTCGTATCCCGAATGATATCATGGTAGTGAGTAAATAATAAGCACCTAGTTAACTGATACAAACTAACTGACACAGCATGAGAGCAGCATATTATATAGCATGAAGCCAATTGAATGATGTAATAAAGGATCAAGTTTGCATAAAGAATACTGACTCTGCTATTGAGATATTTGCAACATTGCCAAACTCTAATGCTCAGAATGACTGTTTTGAATTTGACTTAATCATAATCTCTTTTTTAAGAAACACACACTGTATTTCTAAAAATATTTTTGTTTTTAAGGTTGGGGATTTTTTTGAGGTTTTGTGTTTAGTTAGAACAAGCCTCACTTTGAAGTTTTTCTGTGTAATCATTACAGACTGAAAACTTCATTAAAAATAAAAAGTTTTTTCTAGAACCTGAAGACTATCAGAAAAAGGACTTCAGTTAACAGTGAGACATTAATGAAATGCGCCACAAAAACTTGAAAACTTGCAGCACAGCTTGTGTGAGACGTTGTTTTCCATATAAGCATTCTACTTTTTAATGTTTGGCAATACCAGCATCAAGGCTGGTGGTATAAGCCCTGCAAGCAAGGATGTGTTGTGTCAAAAGAAAATGATTAAGCTCTGAATACATCTGAGAGTAAAATTAGTCTGGGCAACGGAAGTCAATGGAATCTTATTCATGGTTCACAGCTTGATTGGACAATCAAGATAGTAATGCAGTATGATACACTGTTACACCTGGGATTAGCTATATTTTCCTTTTATTTTACTGTCTGTTCAAATTAAACCTCTGCAACCTAACTTTTTCATGTCACTTACTCGAGTCAAGCCCAGACAGAAAGAACTTAGTCTAACTGACATGTATGCTTTTAGCACATACTGAAATAAAAACTAGACAGTCAGCATGTATATTACTGATTTACAAGCTCTTCTGCTCTGACCCATACTAGATCGCATGCAAAACTCTGTTAAATTAGTCTGGGTAATGAAATATTTAGAAATCACATTACAGAAGTTGCCAAGAGGGTGGGATGTACACAACATTTAGTTGTCGTTTTCAGTAAATTTCCATTTTGTCATAGTGCCCACAATTCTACTAGGGCTCTGAGTGTAATGTAACCACAAGAAAACCCACAGAGGCATGAAGTGAGTTTTTTGTTTAGTTTTGGTTTGTTTGTTTGTTTGTTGTTTTGTGTGTGTGTGTGTGTGTTCAGGTCTTTTTTTATGTGAATATTTGAAAAGCATGCTGAGTTCATTATATGTTTCAGTAAACATGTTTCAGACTAAGAAGGAAAACCTGAAAATACCTGACCATTTTATTGTTAAATAGCATAACCTGAGAGGGCACTGGCAGCAATGAACAAGAGGTTTTGACAATGGAGCAGAACAAGGAAAGCCCAAGAATAATGCATGCTTTTATCATCAGCTCTATTACCCACTCGCCACAAGGTCCAAAAGCATCAGTGACTGCGTACTTGACCACCTTTCGCTTCAGTAGGGAGTTACTGCCAGGCAGAATCTACCTCATCCAGCTAAAAGCCAGAGAAGTGCGAACTTGCATGATTTCTCTAGGATTCCTTCATTCTAAGGCGTTTCAAGCAGCTCTTCAGGTTGCGAGTACCGAATTGCAGGCTTTTACTACTGTAAGGAAGAGGGTCATTTAATTGTCAATACAGTTATAAGTTCTTCTGTGTCATGGCTTCTAGAAAGATGAACAACAAAGGGTAATGATCTACTGCAGTTTCATATTATTCACATGTAAACAAGGAAAAAAAGAAGATGGAGTTCAATCAGAGGTGGTTTTTTTAGTGGAACACAGAGGCAACTCTTCCTTCTCTCTTCTCTAGATGACAAGTGCTACAAGGGCAGGATGCCTGAAGGCACACTTCTGGAGGGTATATGTCTTCATCTAGTGAGGAAAGATGCTAGCCACTGAAACTGTGATCAAGGGAGAAGATTCTGAGATAGCAACATTTTAATACTGTATCAGTGATTTTAACTGAAGAAGTCTTTAGGGCAGGCTATTCAAGAGGAGCCAGAAAATTCAGTCCTGTAACAGCTTAATAGACTGGTAACAACTTCAGAAAACTTTTTATTTATTTCCTTGTCCTTGGTGGTCTTGAGAGTAGAAGCACACTGAGAAATGGTATCTCCAATGCTGTTGTAACTGGTTGAAGGAGAAATAACACATTTTACAGGACAGCCAGTGCGGCTCACAAGAGTACATTTGTGTTTAAAAATATCGCCAGCCAGAGAATGCTGCTTGCACTGGTAAGAAAACACTGAAAAACAGAATACAACCTGGATTTCAATTCTGAATGTTGGGGTTTATTTTTTTAAGGAAAAGAAAGGATTCTTTCTGCTTCATCATCTGCATAGTCAAAATCTGGGATTTATTAAGGCATTAAATATGAACTGGGTTTTTTTTTGTTCCATGCTTTTTTTCCTACTATTTCCATTACTCTTCAGAATAAAAGGCATCCTAATGTTTCTCAAAAATTAAAAATTATAAATTATAGAGTGTCTTTATGGAATAAGGAGATTAATATTTAGCATAGGGAGGGAAAGCAGCTAATATAGTACTTATTAACTGCATGTGTATCTATAAAAAACAACAAAAGTACTCTAAATAAACTACAAAAATATTTAATTGGCCTGTTTGCTAAAGTTCTATGTTTAAGAACCACACATTAAGAGCCAGATTTTATTTCTGCAAGAGCTGGTCCAGTTCTTTTGATTAGTTGCTGAGATATTTTAGAAACTATCAGATATATTTATCCTCATTTGCTTGGCTGACTCTCAAGGAGAGGATCAAGAAAGGAAATGGAGAACACCAGTGATAAACTATTCCCAGGAACATTCTGAAGCTGGCAAACTCTCAAAATCACATTTTACTGAGATTCAGATGAACTGCATATTATGTACAATCTTTAGAAAATGAGCTAGATTAATGCACTCTGTACTGCGGTCCCTGAGTTTAAGATGAAATGTGCATGGAATCTGCTAGGCTTTCTGTTTTTTTATTTGCTGGTACGCAGTCATAACTTAAGATGGCTCCACACAAATTTGTGAAATTATAAGCTGTACTTCTTCTGGAAGTATGAAGAGCAAACTGAATCACCTGAGCGTGCTTGGCTTGTTGAAATGGGTTGTCTCGATGTCTACCTGCACAATTCTGCTTTTTCTATTTATTGGTAACTTGTACTATTATGAAAGAGCTATTATCACTTTTATTGCACCTATATATGTAAATTTTCTTTCAAGAATGTCTTACTAAAGTTGTTTTAGTAAATTGCTTGCAGCTGAGTATCCTGAAAGTTTTTCTCTATACACCCAAAAGCAAGTCCCCTATTTCAGAAAAATTCCCTTTTCACCTTACCTCCAAAGAAATGTTCTTAGGTGTGCTTAATTCATAGCTTGCTGCCAGATGCCTACGAAGTGGGTAGAAATGTAAGGCTAGGGTGAAATTCTTGTTACATAACAGATACTATAGTTTCAACTACAGCTATAATTAGTGACAACAGAATTTCATCTACAAGAAAATAATAGGAAAAAAGTTTGTATAAGTAGAAAAGCGTCTGGTTTATCTACATCACAACAAAGTTATTTTAATCACTAAGAAAATCTGCAGTATACTCTCTAACACAGTCAACGTGAAAAGAGAGAGATACAAAACAACTATGTTGTGGAAATAACAGGCACTGTTGTTGAACTGGCCAATATTTGCTTCAAGTGTGGCTCCACCACTGTCAAAATCCTAAGAAAAAGGGAGGATCACGAAGTTTGAAACTAGTGTCATCCAAATGCTGTATTTCAATATGAGATCCTCTTAAAGGATCTGGTATGCTAGATGATATGTTGCAATTAATTTTCAATTAAGTATAGTTC
This sequence comes from Pezoporus occidentalis, assembly GCF_034315485.1. Lineage (NCBI taxonomy): Eukaryota > Metazoa > Chordata > Aves > Psittaciformes > Psittacidae > Pezoporus > Pezoporus occidentalis. The sequence goes on along the minus strand of NW_026915724.1, from coordinate 3,803,155 downwards.
GTATATAAATGATCTTTTTAGTTGATACAGCAAGTTATTTAATGCAAGCTAAAATTATAAAACAGAAAAGCCGCAAATTACCATGAACTGGTAATTCAAACTTTCTATGCTACTATTCAGCAAAGAGAGGGCTTTAAATAAAATACTTTATTAAGACAGGCACATTTCATTGCTGTGCTGTTGGAATGGAAATGATTACGTTTGACAAAATAATCGCCCTCACCGGTTTTACTTTTCTGAAAATTTCATACTGCTCTTGAAAAGTACACAGAAGCTAAAGCAGAGGCATTACAATAAGTTGTTACTGTAATGCTATGTTCTTTAGGAGGTTACAGGTGTGAATATATGAGAGAACAACTGCAGAATAGATGAGCATGATATATACAGGCAGAGGAGCACAATATATACAGGCGGATAGAAAGGAGATATATTTTTTCCAAACTAGCTCTCCACATAAAGAAAGACCAGAAGACTGGTCACTCATGAGGGAGATAACAGTGCATTCAGGTTTGTGAGATTCCTGTTGATTTTGTTTATGAAAAACCAAACCAAACCAAACCAGGACAAACCCCAGATCAAACTAAAACCAAACCAAACTAAAACCAAACCAAACCACCCACCCCCACCCCCCACCCCCAAAACAACAACAAAAAAACGTGCAAACTGTTGAATTTTTAAGTGGATTAGAATAATAAAAAGCCATGAAATGCCTCTTTTTTGGTGTGTGGAAACTGAGTTTCTATGTTTCTCTACTGTGGGATCCTCACGAAGACTCAAAATAGTCTGTGCATGTCTGGCTTCAGGTTTTTGCCAGCATGCACCGTGTCTCCAACCCCTCTTAAACCTATCAGAAGCTTGAATGCTTATCTCATACTGGGCTCTCTGAAGTCAAACTATGTCTCTGTTTCCATCTGGGATTTCACCAGGAAGTGCTTGAAGTACCAAGCTGTAGGGTAATACTCATGAGACTTGCAGACCTGAGAAATTCAGATAAGCTTGTACAAGCTTTGAATCTCCAAAGCTTTTGAAGTTTGCTTGTCACAAAGTGTAACTCCACTGCTGTCTGCCGACAACACTGAAACATGAATGGAAACAGATCTCTGTTTTGAAAAGTTCCTGTGGGTGGCTTAAGGACAAATGAATAAATACAACTATATATGGAATAACAATGTTTTTCAGAGAAGCACTCTGTCTCTTTGCAAACTTGAGTATTTCCTTGCATCCATGACGACAACAAAAGCTCGTAAAATGAGCTTATTTCCTGCTCACCCCTGTATTTTCACTGTGGTTAATCTGATGCTGTGCTCTGTTCTTTAAACATTCATTTCTCTATTTACACAGGCAAGCTGTTGTTGTTTATCATTTTCCCATTAAGCTGGTCAAGGGTGTATATTTAAGGGAAAATCCAACAGCAGACGGAAGTTGCTGCAGTAGAAAGAAGAATGAATAACTGAAAGACACTGACAAAGGCTCAGTGTGGAGCAGAGAATGCACCCAGCTCGTAAGCTTACTCCAACTTTTCTGAAGTCTATCAGCTCTGCCTCCATAGAGCACCGCAGGACCTGCTGTCCAGAGTTAGACTACCACCCTGTTTGGTGTAAGCAATACTTAGCAACAACTAAAAACATCATTGTGTTATCAGCATCATTCTCAGGCTAAAGTTGAAAACACAGCCCTGCACCAGCTATTAAAAAGGAGAAAAATGGCTGCTACAGCTGAACCCAGGACAAATTGACAGGTAGCAGATAATGTGGGAAAGTATACAAGGACCAGGAAAGCTTAGGATGGTACTTCCTTCAAAACTTCCTAGATTCTAAGAGTTGTTGAAAAAAATCCTAGATGTTACAGAGACATGCTTAAAGCTCCTATAGACTTTCTTCTCAAATTGTGGGTTCAAAAATCAGTTTCTAGGAGATCAAATCATATGGCAATTTATTCTGCAAAGTCTGAATTGTCTACAATTATACATCATCTACAGCTACATATTTTCTAGGGGAAAAATAGTTGTCAATCTTCTCTTTAGAAGTTTTTTTATTTAAAAATTTTGTTTTCTTCCATTTGTGTTATGAGAAACACTGAGCAATCACGATCTGTTTTCATGAATGTCACCCTTTTACTGACAGAAACTGAAGAAAAGGCTTTGGTTAGGTCTAAATAACAACCTTCCAATACCTAAGAGAAGGTCGGCAAGAAGAAGGAGCCAGGCTTTTTAAAAAGGAAGGGCAAAAGACAGTGGACATATGCTGAAACAAGAAATTGTCAAATGGGATTTAAAGAAAAGCTTTTATACCATCAGGACAGTGAAAGGCTGACCAGAGAGGCTGTGCAGCTTCCATCTCTGGAGGTTTTTCAAGATCCAGCTGGATGAACCTCAGATGTCACCCTATTTGAATAGGTGGTTGGACTAAAGATGTACTGAGGTCTACTCCAAACTGAATTTTCCTATGATCTTATACCATACCCCCTGCTAGTTTTTTACTTTTACAAACTGAAACTTGTACAGAAACCATTAGCTAACTTTGATCATTTTAGTTGCACTTCTACATTTTACTGTGTCCCTGTCGATGCAGGCAACCAAAACTGCACATGCCTTTCAGGAGAGTGTGACTGAACATTAATGAAGTGCATGGAGATGTTTACTGCTATGTTCCTCAGTCATTCTCTAGTATTTTTGTTCTAGTCTGTTTGTCTTTTTGACTGGACCTCACTACGGAGTAGATATTTTCAGGGGATTATATACAATAACTGATAGCTTTGGTTAGATGAAGATGAGTCAAGGGATCACAGCGAATTCAGAACCCATAATTATGTACATATGATTCAATTTGTTTTTTCTCATGTGCATTTCTTTGTATGTATTGACCCTGGTTTTCACCTATCATTTAATATCTAATATTGTTAACTTGTCTTGCAGTACTCTCAGTCAGGACAGTTTTGAACTCATCTGCATTTTTTGCATCATATAAAAGCTTCATTACAGAATGAACAATGCAAGTTATATATTCATTTCATATTACATATTTTTCTTTTTTCAAGGTGCCTTAAAATCTATTAGAAAATGAAAACTCACCAGCTAGCATGAGGATCAAAAGAGAATGAAGATACAAACTTCTGTTACTAGTGTCCATCCTTCTTTTAAATGCTTTTTTAGTTGTTATGGTTGTAGACGTAAATTGCTAGACCTAGGGCAAATTTCTTTTTATTCTAGTTGCACATGGCTTCCATTTCTGTTGGATGACTGTTGTACTAGCTTCCTTTGCTCTAGTGTTTAACCTTGATACTGGTTTTTTGTTCATTTCAAGGTTATTTAGCTTGATAGAATGTTTCTTCAAAGCCTCTATTGTCATATGTCCCCATACCTTTTGGCTCTTCCTAATAAATTTCCACAAATAAAGTTTTTAATGTAGTTGAATAATTGCATATTACATATATATCAGGATGAACTCAAGAACTGCTTCTCCTTTTGTGTATTCTCTAATTAGTCGTTCATAGAAGAAATCATTTATAGCATATAAAATCATGCCTTTTGTGTGAGGTTTTGATGACATCTCCTTAACTCACCCAGCAGACTGAATTCTTCCTTTAGCTCTCACAGTCTCTCCACTTCTTTGGCTATGTGGATGTATATGTAATTGTACATAATTATTACAGAACCTGTGATGGGTTGTGAAGGGAAGGGTTGCAAGATTTAAGCTACTGGGGAAAACTGTCTGCTTTTCTAATGGAAGATTTGATCTTGTCAGGAACGCTTGCATTATTTTTATTCCTCATGCTCCCATCCTGATGCCCTATTAATGTGGCATTTCTTCATTAAAGGCTTATGTTTAAGACTAGTAATGTAATACAGCAAACAATCTGTAAACACTTTATTTCTGCATTATCATTGCTTTTATTGTTTTAACAAGCGTGGGTTGACATTTGGGTTTGTTTTTGTCCTGACTGAAGCTCTGAAACCATTCAGCTCTTTCAGAGCCCAGAATGTTGACACCAGAATGTAAGCCCCAAAGCTAGAAGGCTTCAAGAGAAAAACACTAATCAGTAGGGAAAGGGAAAATGACTTCTTAAGTTTCATTTACATAAATTACAGCTTTGCTCAGAGAAGTTTTTTCCAGTGTTTTTAGTTATGTTTTTTGGAATGTGTTTGTATTCTGGCTGTGGAAACACAATGTCATTACTGAGAAGGCAGGTACAGATGTTCATGGAAAGGGAAAAAAAATTGCAAGAGAGATCCTCAGGCACTTTTGCATTCATAGTACTAAAATGTGAAAAGTAACTACCACATTGTCTTGGCCTGTGAAAGCTGTCCAGATGAGAAGATGAAAAGAATGACCATAGCCAGATGGAGCTAAATGTCTTTCATTCCAAACCACAAAAAAAAATATCCACCTACCAAGGAAAGTTTCTTCAAGCTGAGGCCTTGAATGAGTCTTGCAAAATGACGTGAATTTTGTGAGATCGAGTCTGCAAAGCTGTGGAGTGCTGCAGTAGCCTGCACCTATGGACTTGGTATTACATGTTTGATTGCTTTTATAAATTGTCTTTCCAAGCATTTTTATGGAGACCTTGCTGAAAAAGAATAATCCAGTAAGAGACTAGTGAAAGGGGAAGGCCATCTGGTTCCTGTTAGTGACTGAGGCCACCTCTGTGCTGAACTCTGAAGGGGTTAAGGCAATAGAAGAAACTCAAGACTTTCAGATTTTGGTATACACTGTTACCAAAACCAAAGGAAAGCAGCTAGTGAAACTTGCAACAGTTGGCTGCACTGGACATTAATTCAGTACCGGACAAGCATTTTCATATTGTTTGGAAAGAGACTTAATGGACATTTTTGTCTGTGTGACAAAAGGGACTTTGCCTAGGAGTGATTTTTACCCCAACATTTGGCCCTGGGCTGGGATGGAAGTGGTTTAGGGTACTGACTGAAAGGGTTAGAGAGGGAAGATTACCGTTGTAGATGGCAACAGAGGAAAATAACTGGGAAGTAAGCAAGTAATAGAAAATGAAAAATATTTTATATTTAAAGAACAGAAAACATGAAAATATTAAAATATTCCTATGCTAGAAATGAAAAAGATGTATTTTGTTTTGAAAGGGAGAAGACCCTTGTCAGAACCACCTGCATGAGTTTAGCTGATTCTGAAAGAGAAACTGTCTGTTTTCTATACTGCCAGCTACCTTTTCAAAATAAACTTATCGTTAATAACAGTTTGAAAGGCAGAGATGGAAGGTTACCATGAAACAGCTATTGCACATCTGGTAACCACAGGTCATGAGGTAACACCAGTCATCCAAGTGTGCTGGCACTGATGCTATAAAGACTGTCAGCAGTACTCTCTACATTTACCTCTATGCTCTTCTGTTAGGGTCTGTCTTGCCCACACTGTACTCTTCTGAACTAGATTCACTTGCTGCATGTGTTGTGTAAGGGCATGTGCGTGCCTAACAATTGCAGTCTAACACCTGGGGTTTTATTAGATTTGACTTTTTCATTTATATAGAAAGGTAATTATAACAGGATAAATTTTATTGCTATTTTCATTTTCATGTCTTTTCCTTCTCCAAATCTAGTGAGGTTGTATAGGTGGTTCTGTGAGCCTGTCAATGACCATATCAGTGTAAGCATTTTGATTAAGTCTAGTCCATTTTACCCAAGTCTCTCTATCAGACACTTCTGTCTTCTGTGCTCTTTTGGGAAGTCAAACAATTGGTATAGTTCCTACAATAAACATCTGGGACTAGATCTCACTTTGAAGTTAATGGCATGATGCCCATTGTTTGCTGAGAGCAAACTTAAGCAAGCTTACTTTATGCAGAATAACACAATTTAATATTTTTAGTTTTGCACTGGCAGATGTTTTGATTGCTAACATTCCATGTTCTTCATAACAGATAACATTCTAATTACAGGACAATTAAAAAGTATCTGGATAAATTTCAGTAATGTTGGAATATGGGGGATAGTGGGTTAGACAGCTAATTTGTCAGCTGCAGTGTATTCAGCAGTTTATAATAGGTCTGCTTACAGACACTTGACCTCATGTGCAGAGTAAACATCAGGCTACATTTAATGTAGGAGTCAGGCAGAAAGAAATCCAGCATGCTGGAAGTGTATAACGTAGATATCTAAGGCTAACCATATTTGACTAGGATCTTGTGCTTTTATATGCTTCCATGCTGTAAAGAAGTGCTTGTAGACAGTATCTGCTGCTGAATTGTTCTCTTAAATGTAACTATAACTGCTTTACAAAAAGATCAAGCTCTGCTAAAAGATATGTGGAGTATCTTTCTTTTTGCCACATAAAGCTCTAACCTGGCTCTAACCTGGTACACACAGTTCTCTCCATGATGTGTGAGACCTTGGCTGTCCCCTAGTAAGTCCCTGAGCCAACAGCAGTTGCTGCTGATGCTGGACACCCAGACCTGCTCCCTGTCACCCTCTCTTTCTAACATGATGAATGTAGAACTGATGCCTGCATAATGGCTTATCTTCAAAGTGGGGATGTCTCTCCTCCCACACCACCCTAGTGCATTGTTTATAGCCTGATTGTTTATAGTCTTGTGGTTAAAGCGTTTCCTGGGAGATGAGGGTTTTCTTGCCTGCATGACAGAAGAATATTGCACTCAGCTTCCTAATTGCCACTCCTTTATTGTGTGAAAAAGGGAGGGGGAGAAGAAATCCCCACGGAATCTTTGAGAAATACAGGCACAACTACAGAGGTCCTGAGTGTTCTTCCTGGACAGCTTTCAGGGGACCATGGCAGAGGCACTGGGGGAACACACTTCCGCAGCTGAGTCCTTTATGATACCATAGTGGTGTCTCTCGCACTAAACTTTTCAAGTCACAGTGTGGTGTTTATGAAGTTGATTGATCGGTAGATGAGGTAGTACTTGATTAAATAGGTTTAAGATGTAGTTTTCACTCTTGATACTCAATTCCCAGTATTTCAGATGCTTTTTTTCTTTTCTTTTCTTTTTCTTTTTTTTTAAAATCTAGCTCCTAGTACTAATTGTCATCTGTAGCAGGGAATGTTTGAAAGGGAAATGAATGTGTTGAAATGAGGACTGGTTTGGATGTTTCAGCTTCTTTGTGTTTTGCTTGTATACTCCTGAGATTCTATTAGAATTACTTTTCCCAAGAGAGAAAGATTTTGGGCCTCTTGCTGAGCTGATGTTGCAATAAACCATTTTCTTCTGTCCTGGTAACCAACATGTAATGGCAGGTCGAGGAGACTGGTAGAGCTGAACAGTTTTACATTCCACCCTCTTTTTCTGAAGCTGGAAACTGCTGGTGTAGAGCTTTGTTCATCATCTAATTTGGAGAACTGCAAAAAGGCAAATTCCACACAGACCCAGGCTTTCCAGACCTCCTTTATAATATGTGATTTCTTCTATTGTGCTTTAAAACCCTACGTCCTGTATAAAAAGCACACAAGAGATAATTTTTTCCATATTTTACTTTTTTGGATCCTATCTTTTTTTTTCCCAGGCTGCAGCTGTGAGAACGTAAGCATTCACAATGCCACAGCAGGAGAGAGACAGATCACTCCAGCATTCCTATTTTAATATTTAAAATGTATCATCCCTATACATCCACCTTACAATTTTTACCCCATCAGTATATTAGAATTCAACTGTGCTAGGAGACATGAAATAAAGAGGGCTTCTGTAATTAATAATAATTTCAATATGCCTTTCAGGCCTCCCACAACTTCAGTGAACAGTTTCTTAATAGTGATTATTCACTGTTGTTCTTGGGTTTTAAATCTCTTTTGATATAAACACTTTTCTGAAAGACAGAAAATCCCATGTATATTCTTTCTTTGAGACATTGCATTGAAGTAGAACCTCAGTGCTCTTCTGGCATCAAGATTTTTGGTCCTAGAGAGAAGTACATGTCAGGAAGTATTGGTCCATGGTATTTTAATGCTTATTATCGTTTGCTTATTTAAGAAGCTAAGATAATTGAGTGTATGAAATAAACTGGGACTGGGTGGAGTAAGCAGGAACATCTGCATGTCTCATTTTATGACTCCCCTAGCAGTCATCTACAGTGCTGTATAGTTCCAGAAAGTCTCTCAAGCATATAGATGGTGGCGTTCCAACAAACTGGAACCTCTGGCTACAGCTGATGTTTCAGCAGGTCATTTTATGTGCAGCTGCCTTCATCTGTTGCTGGCTTTAGGGAAGAATATCAAGTGTCTGTAGATTTTGTATGCTGGAGGAGGGACAGAATCCCTACTGCTAAAAAAACTGAAGCCAAAAAATAACAAAAGAAAAAAAAAAAAGAATAAAAATACAGAAAGCAAAAAATAAGAGAGGAGGAATACCAAGAGAAGATGGGTACTGTGCAGATGCGAAGAAGTTTTAGAAAAGGTTATCAGTGATGCCTTTTAAGTACATGGTAGGATTCATTGCTTGGAATTTGATTGACATTAGCAGGATGATCTTCTAGAACTCAGTCACTGTGATACAATGTACTACCGTTAAGGATGGATTTAAATGATTATACAATCCCAGTAAATATTGCGAATTCTTACAGATAAATCCATAGTGATATTGTTGATAAGCAAAACAGAAAGAAGTATTTAAAACAAAATTGTGCTGTCACCTCTCCTCAGAATTATGAACATTTATTGTAATAGTTAACTTCACCTCGATTTCTTCTTTGTGTGTGTAATTTCAGTTTATATGCTATGAAAATACATTACCTCATAAGAAGGAACAGCTTGCAAGTTCCAGCAGCCACAATAGCAGTTGTCAATTTGCTAACTTTATGGTTATTTTTTTGATAGCTGTGTCTGATCAGATAGCAAGTCTCTGACTGCACAATCCTATTTTATTTGTAAAACACAACATGATATTAAAGGTGTTAGAGGGTTTGCGATTTAAGCTGTATATCAGTATCGTCTAGCTGCATTTCCTCTACTGCTGTTCTCACCCTGCTCCTTTTGCCACCTTGGCTCAGTCCAGTGAATGGTACTTCCCCTGTCCATTGTCACTCTGTTTCATTATTCTCTCAGATCCAAATTAAGTGAATAATATTAAATTCTGAACAAAATTTTTTAGAAGTACTATTGCTAATTCATAAATGAAGGCTGAACTAGTTGATTTTAAATGAAGACCTTTGGAGTTTCACCAATAAAAAAGAACATACGGCTTTAACTGATTTGTTGGGCAAGATGATATGTATGTTCCATTGCATCTTTACTGGCAATCAATCAGCTTAATTCCTCCATTCAGCATTTTGAGCATAAAAGGAGAGAAAAGAGAACATTCGTATTTTTACTTACAGTCAGGCTGACACACAGCTGTGAAGCTGCATGGGCCATTCAAGCAAAACACCTTTTACTCAGAAACGTTGAATGCTGATAAGCATCAGAAATTCTTCGAAGAAAAAGGAATCCCTACAGCAACAAGCCCTAAAGCCAGACTTAAGACTTGCAAAGAGATGTAGATTTAGAAACTGATATAATTGTGTGTTTTAGGGGTGGGGATGGTCATGAGGTAAATCTTTCTTTTTCCTATTCCCAGTAGCACTCCTAAGCAGTAGACTGAGATTTCTCCTCACTGTTAAAAGCATCATCACAATTAGAAATCATGCTGTATTAGTAAAGTCACCACAACTGTGAAGATCTGAGGAAATAAATCTGCTTGACCCACTCTTTTAGTTGTGAGGCAAGTTTTTCTAAGATGGAATATTGCATGTTAGCCTAGCTGGGAAAAAACAAACAAACAAACAAAAAACCTAAAAAAAAAAAAAGTAAAAAAGAGGTTTACTTACTCCACATAAATTTTGCTTTATAATTATTATCATCTTCTGCAAGTGGAACTTCCTTGCTAGAAAGAATAAGGTTTCTTAACTTGCTAGAGAAAAAGGAATTTATAATGGCCAAGATTCACTCAAGGTGTTGGTCTTATTGCTCATAATAAACATCTCTGAATTCAGAATATGAATTTGAAGTTCATAATTCATAAGGAAAAAGCATGAACTTCTGCATAGCACAGAGGTACTCTCCTAGTTTGTCCCTGAGGTACCAGGGTTTGTCACCCATGTTTCTTTCTGTTTTCAACGGTACTACAGTGTGTACCTGGACATTAGTTCCAGAGGCTGCTTCTTACTTTCTGTTTATGTTACTTTCCAGCAAAACTGATTGGGGAATAAGATGCTTGAATTGTTCTAAAAATCTGAACCTAAGCTGAAGGCACTAGCTGCAACCTCAGATCTAAATCAGATCACTTTGTCTCAATGGGTGACAGCTGTATCCATTAACTTTATGAAAGGTTTCCTAGAGACAACATGAAGCTACAACATAAATCATGCATTTGCTCTGCAATGCTATGGTTCAAAGTGCAAACGAATAGCTTGGAGTGTGGATTTTTTGCAGTTTGTAGCAACCTTTTTAATCACTACCTCTTGCTTTGGACTAGGCAAGCTGCCTTAGAAGGCTCAGTTATTGGTCTCTTTCATTTCACAGTTAATTTCACACTGATACCACTTGATAGCTACAAAGAGCTATTCCAGCAGCTGGGTAGAGCTAGAATACTGTGGTAGTTCAGCCAGACTTTAGAAAGGGGAAATTCACAGCAAGCGATTTAAACTAAATCTGCCCCATGCACTCACCTACACTTATGAAACTTTTTAGGTCTGAGAAAGCACACATCACTTTCCCAAAATTAGGTACTCGGTTCCTAGACGTAGTTGAAAAAGATCTTGCATCATCATCTTACTATCAATAAATCTTATTACTGGCCACAATAACTCCAACCTTTAAGCAAGTTCAGTTTTCAGTTGCCCCATGACACCCACTTCCTTAGGAAGCAATGTTCTTCTCAGGGTTATCTCCCTCTCCTTCACCAGGTCCTCCTCTATAGAACTATTCTGATTCTATGATTCTTATCTGACAACTGAGAGGAAAAGCTAGAGAAACTACTACATAGAGTACTATTTTAAGCATGTAATACTGAACCAAGGAGAGCATGGAACAATGTTGTCCTTTTCTTCATTCAAACAATAGACAAAGACTGAAGCAATGGGTTTGTATTTGTAGCTCATGGTCCTTCAGCCTGTACTGTGAGTACATCTATGTATGTGCAACTTTTGAAATGCAGTTGAGACTAAGGCATCTTTAACAACTACTACAGTGGCTGCTGTGCTTTCTCTCCAGACTCCTTGTGTTCCGACAATAGATGAAAAGTGCGCTCCATATCTGTATATTTATCACTAAGAGATATTAGTAGGCATTTGTACACCTGGCCCATGTCAAACAGAGGAGTACCTCAAGAAACTGATTTTTCTGTAAGTTGTCTTCAGGACATTAGTGTTTGTTCCAGTTACATTCTTCTCAGCGGGAAAGTAAAGCACTTTAAAAAACATACTGACCAAATTAGTCACACATAAAAGGACTTTGGAAAAAGAAGAAAGGCACTTATAATTATGAATCAAAGGGGTCCACCAACTTCAGAGCAAAGCAAAACTGGAGAAAAAGCCAAGATAAGAAGGGCTCCGTGTTGTGGAGAAATTGAACCCAGCAAAAGGACACAAAGGATCCTAACCCATGTATTGCTCAAAAGTGGTCAGGAAAGGATAACGAGATAAGGATGCAAGTGTTTCTTATTTTGCCTATGCTGGTTAATATCTTACTATGCTTGAAGAATATTTTACTGGTTTGAAGAAAATTCTGCCTGCTTATCATGCTAGAAAGTGTAAAAATCTATCTGTATGCCCTGACTACATGCCTCTTGAAAAGTGAACTTTAAATTAAAGTACCAACAAGATAAGAGCTACGAAAAGAATAAGCTTAAATTGGTGGGCAGCTTCAACACAGAATTCTAGAATAAAAATCTTCACTCCAAAAAAAAATCTATGTCCAGGAGCAGTCCCAGGATTACCAGAAAAAAAAAAAAAGTGATATAATGCAGTTTCTGATATTTAAAAAAAGCCTGTCAAATGACTACCCAAAGGATCTTAACTAATCTGCGGTACACAGGAATCACAATGATATTATAGATTTTGTTGATTAGTTGTGTGCCTGTGTCCTGGGCTCAGCAGCTGCAGTCTTTTTTTCTCATTCTTGGTAGCTGGTGCAGTATTGTGTTTTGACTTTCGGCCTGGGAACAGCGCTGATAACAATGATGTTTTGGTTTGGCCAAGGACTTTGTGAGCCTCATGCTCTGCCAGGGAGGAGGGGAAGCCGGGAGGAAGCAGAGACAGGACACCTGACCCAAACTGACCAAAGAGGTATTCCATACCACAGCACGTCATGCCCAGGATGTAACTGGGAGTGAGCCGGAAGGGCTGCGAGACTGCAGGGTTGGAGGAGGTATGGGTCAGAGCTTGGTTGGGCTGGGGGGGGTGAGTTATCAGTTGGCTGGTGCTGAGGTGTTGTATTCTCTTCCCTTGTTATTTCCTTTATCATTATTATTATTGGTGGTAGCAGTAGTGATCTGTGTTATACCTTAGTTACTAAACTGTTCTTATCTCAACCTGTGGGAGTTGCATTCTTTTGATTCTCCTCTCCGTCCCTCCGGGAGCAGGGAGAGGGAAAGAAGGGGGAGAGTGAGAGAACAAGTTGCCTGGCTGGGTTTAAACCACGACAGCATGGTGACTGATTTTCACTATCCTGTGAAAATTCTGAAATGCATAGTGATTGGTGGACTTCCAGAAAGATATATATAAAATAATAAAAAGCTTGAAGTGTCATAGTACAAGGAATTGTTTTGCTGTTCTTTGTTTTATTTTGGTGCCTATTATTTTGTCTTTGCCCTTCTTCCTCAGTGACAAGCTTTTAATTAGTTAATTGATCTTCCTTAGCTATTTGCCTGAAAAACTTTCCAGTGGATGACATCCTGGAAAAAACTCTGAAGGTCCCTGAACTACGTTTAGTTCTGTTCTAGTTATTTTTCTCATATGCATCTTTCTTTGTGTGTCTTTCACTTTGCACTGCAACTATTCCAACTCAGATTAACAGAGCAAAGCTCTACTTACCACATACATAATAAAGGCACATTTGTAACCTTTCAGTTTTTTTCCAGAAAGCTGATGCCACTTGATGTTGGTTGAATGTAATAGTATCTGCCTCTGGGCAGATTTAACATCAAAATGTGTGAAGTAGTGTGAACATCTGATTAACATATGGAAATATTTTTTAAATAAGGCTTTCTTTTCAAGTGCTGAAAGTTGTCAGTCTTTAATACTGGTTTATGGTGCTGCGGTAGCCATTCCGTGGTTATAGCTATAATCTGCTTTCAAATTAGATCGTGAAAACCCAAACCCTTCTGTATCTCAGTTTTGAGAAACAAACGTATTGAGTATGACATTTTTTGTGTGTGGTCTTCAACGAGACACAGAATGTACTTGTGGGAAATTATCAGATGAGATAGAGATAAATGTGGAAGTTTGCATAACCAGCCATTTCTTCTTTTGAAAAAGCTTCCAAATCTATCAGAACGAACACAGACCACTATATAGGTATGTATAGAACACTGGATCACATAGCAAGATCATACTTTAACATACACAGTGAAGTTTTATGATTATACTTACCAAAAACAAAGAATGTACAGAAAAATCCATCTTTAGTTCTTAGAATTTTGAAAAAAAACGCTTGTTTTCAGACAGGAATTGTTGCTTCATGTGAGCAGAATGGGTTGTAAAACTTTGTTTGCTATCCGTCAGCTGAGTTCAAAGCTGAGGCAGGACCAAGCTATTTTGGGCTATTCTCCTTCAAATGGTAAATTATATCTGAACATGGATGGATCTGAAATATTTTCGGCAGCTCACTCACTGAATTGTGATGTCTAGTTGCAAAAATGAACACACAGAGAAAAAAAAAGTATTAAATACAGGACAGAAAAAAAGTGTGAAAAGGAATCAAGTATAGAAAGGAAAAGCGCCATGAAATAAAATGCTGTGTAGGAAGGAACTGAAATATGTCTCTAATAAGTCCTCTTTTGTGACAGCCAGTTATTCTGTTTCTTATGATGCTGTTAAGTAACCCTTCAGTTTTCCTGTGTTTCTTTCCCACAGCAGAACTTCTGGAACCAGAAATCAGCTACAAATTTAGTGGAGTAATAACAATATTTCTTTTATTGGCTGCCTAACTGGTGGAATTGAGAAAGTCATGAAAATTCACCAATTTTGTATATTGCTTACTGTCTGAAATATCTCTGGCACTGGTTCCATAGCAAACTTGTATGTGCAGGAGAAGTTTGAGCATCCCCTGTGTGCAGTCAGCGGTGCTTTTATCTGTTACATGAATAAACCCTAACACTTCGTGCCTGACATCTTTCCGGTAAGCTACAGAAGTGTTGTGTTTGCCCTTGAGAATACATATGCCCAGAGGTCAATGTTGATATCATTACCTACTAGGAAATCTGAGATTTTTGTGAAATGTGTGTTTGTGGAAATGGGTCTCATACTCAAGAAAATCTTCCTTAGTCCACTCCTTCACTGAACATAACATCAAACAAAAATAAGTATGTTATCATTTTGTGATGATGTCAAGAGGAATGTTAAGAACATGTGCTCTTCTTTCATCTGCACTACAAATCATTCTCCCGGCGCCATATAAACTGTTAAGAAACTTTCAGGCAATTTTTTTACTGCATTGGTGGTAAAAAAATAAGAAAGGTGTAAAGGACAGTATTTTTGACTTTTTGAAAGCTACTTGAAAAGAAAGACTTTTCAGATGGATATTTTTAAATAGTGTTCCATATTCAATATTAAATAAATGTCCTAAATAAGTATATTATATTGTAATTCACAAAATGGAAGAGCACACGAAGCAGTTCCACAGGCCATAAGGACATCTCCCCCATTCTAGACAGAGAACCCATGAACGCAATTTACACAAGCTTGCGCAAAGTGCTTCTAATAAGCTACAGCTTCTGGTGGGGCTTGGAAATTCCAGAGAGGCAATATAAAACAAATTAGCCGAGATGATATTCATGGAATGTTTGTTTCACACACAGCTGCTGGGTCCGCATGCATCCACAGAAATCCACATTTAAAAAAAAAACCAAAAGTCCCAGAAACAGTAATTATGCACCTTTTGTACTCTACAAAAATAAGACTGAGTTACAGGGCTCTGGGTGCATGTCACCTAGGGCTGTTACAGGAAAAAAGTACTGTCAGGGCGTTTGGAATCAAAACCACAGGGATTCACACAACTTCAATGAATGTTTCAAATAACTTTGGGTTAGTCACCTACTACACCACAAAAACCTTCCATTTGAGATAATACAAAAATTAGAAGCAAAAGCAACAAAGAAAGCACATTAATGGAGACACAAGCTGTGAAAAATGTTTTTGTTATTACAGGCCTGGAGGTAGATTTGGATAACAGCTTCCTGTGTGGCCGCTTGTGCTGTCAGCTAGCTATCTGATTATTAGAGTAGAATAGAGGAATTGGTATACTGGGGTTGAGCTTCATGCGAAAATACCTAGGAAGACATAGGGTCAGGCTGTTAAACAGAATGAAGCATAACTTACCAAGATTAAAAACACTACAGCAGTAAATTAAATATCTGGTTGAAAACAGCCATTCAAATCTCTCTTTTGGATAAACTGAAATGTGCATTTGTAGAACAAAATATTACTATGTGGTTTATATACAATTACTCTAGTTCCAAACTACAAGCATTTCATAAGAGCTTTATAGGTAATTGTCCTGGTAATTAGTGTCTGTTTTTTTGTTTGTTTGCCTGTCTTGTTTTCTACTTTTGTAAAAAAAGATTAAGCTGTTAAATACCAGGAATGGTTCTATGAGATTTTTTAAGCATGAAGGGGTATTTTGTGTTTAGACTTCCTCTGTACACAATGATGTGCTGCTTATTTTAGAGATCTTACTTAGGATGGAATGAATTGCCCTCTGGAAGCACCTATGCCTCTTCAGATTGACTGAGAGGCCCATATTACTCTATAGGACTATAGAAATAAATTTTAGAGACCTAAAATGCATTTAATCCTTGATAAATCAATACTTGTTCTGTTCAAAGGTAAGCGACGTAATCTCCAGCTCTATAGTGAACTCAATGGAGGTGGAACACATGCCATACTATGTCCATTCAGGATATGGTTGTGAGTCTAATGGCGTATTAGGATTGGGTGATCTTTAGTTAAACTGAGGGATCTGTTCTGACTTTCCTCATTTTCCCTTTATTGTCTGTTACTGAAATGTTATAGCAATAGGTAGGATTTACCAGTGTGTGTTTTATAGTCCAACAAGGGTGAGAAGACATGGTACCAGACTTTTGCTGATGTTTGACACAACAAGGTAACTGCTCTTTCAGATTACATATGAAAGGATAAAAGATGTAACCATGTTGTTATCTTGTGTCATCAAGCAGCCAAAGTATTAGAAGTCATTAGGGCTTATTTACATTATAGTAGGTGGTTAAGGAACTATTTTCACACTATGTGACTACACTAAACAGGATAATCTCTGAACTAGTAGGTTTTCATATCTTTGTGGTATGCTCAAGGTGGTTGGTGAAAGATTCATGTGGCACAAAAACTAATGATGGGCCTAAGTTCTGTTTCAGGAACAAGACTAAACTAAACTTTGTGCTATTTGAAAATTGCTACGAAGACAATATTCTTTTGTCTTTTGTAGGTTTCATAAAGTTCTCAAAGAAACTTTCCCTGATTAGTTTGAGGGCTCTAGGGTAATTTGAAATATCATTGGAATACCATTATTTTTTTTTTTATATGTGATCATTTTACACACACAAAAGGAAAACCAAAATCAAATACTGGCCTGTTAAACTGAGATATGTTACTTGAATAAGCAACAGCCTTTACATCCCTGCTTGCTTGTTCACACACTTCAAAATTTATAAGTATTTACCTTAATTTTGCCATAAGACTGCATAAGAATTATTTAAGTGAATAAGTGAATTTAAATGAAATTTTAGTTACTGGTGTGTATCAAGAAGCTAACATACATTTACTGTCCAGGGTAATTAGAATTTAAAAAAATTTCCAGAGCAAATTGTCTGCATTGTTGTACTACAAGAGCAACTGTATATCAGATACTTTGTGTCTCTGTAGCAAGGTAAAACTAAGTACTTGCTTTAAACTAAACATTTAATTTCTGGGAGGACTTTTATGATTAATGGAAGAATCATCCCTCATGCAGAACTCTAATTGCCCTACTTACTAGAGACAAAAGAAACTGTTAACATTGACATTTGTTTTTTCGTGCTGGAACCCTGTGTTGAATCTAACTTCAGCAGCTTTGCAGGCAGTTTCTGGACCGTCTCATTTGTTACGGAGTTATCTGTTGATTAGTTGAAAGGTGCCTATTTATTTTGGGGGTGCAACAGTTATTGATTCACAGGGAAAAGAAACTTTTTAGAATTATTTCAATAGCATTCTGCTCAGTTATGTTGTCTTGAGTGAACTGAAGAGCTTTTGTCTTTTGACAAAAAAAAAAAGCATCAGCTTGGACACTGAGTAACTTAGGTCACACTGCAAGTTCAGGTTCCTGAAGACACACTTTTATTCTCTATCACTAGCATTGCAGGTACCTACATGGTATCACATTCCTTATACTTTAAACTGAAAATGAGTTTTCTTCCCTCAAAAATACTTTCCTTCTGATAATACATTTAGTCTTCTGCCTCTTGGAATAAGTAATAACAATTAGACACAACCAGACGGAAAATTTTCAAGTTAAGAGAGATTTTCAAGTTCAAATCTTTCAAATTTCAAGGCTATTGCTTAGTGGAGTAACATATCTCAGTGTAATACTGTAATATGTTGATTTTGGTTTTCCTTTTATGTGTGTGAAAGGATCACATATTTTAAAAGTATTTCAGTGGTATTCCAAAGATATTTCAAATTACTCCAAAGTCCTCAAACTGATTAGACTCCTATTTTTTGAAAAAAATTTCTTTGAGAACTTTCCAAAATCTTTCACGTTAAACATTTTCAGATTAAGAGAGTTTGTACATCTCAAATTCAGCAATTTATGAGTTCACTCATTTCTAATCCCCAACATTTCAGGGCAGAGGTATCCTATCTGGGTCTAACTTCACTACCACAGGATGTGCGATGCAGAAACATTTAAACTGGCTTTTCAGTTTCTCTTTTCCAGAAAGAGCAGGTAACCTAAATGAAGTATTTCTTCGGAGTGTCTGGGGGACTAAGATGTGAAGCTGATCAGTGAGAGACAAAAATCTACCAAACACTCCTTACCTGCTCTCAGTTTGCTGTACTTTCCCATGGCACACACATGCCGGGCAATCACAAATATGATGGAAAATGAAGAATCAGCAATGTATGTTTACCTTCAGATGTAGATTGGATCTGATTACTCACAGAAAAAAAGGATGATCATCACTTGAAAGAATGTCCATTCAAAGAGCTGTGATTCTTCTATACCAGGGCACTAAAAGTGGTTATGGTTCTAGAATAATTTCCCCAAAACCCCTAAATTCATGTCAAAAGTGTCCCCAGTGAAGCACATCTCATGGCCTTAAAGGTCTAGACAGGAAGTCAGGTTTTTCCTAGAGATGAACTTCTTTCCTCATAGGAAACAAAGAGTTGGCTAATCAGAGTGATAGTTTCAGGACATGAAGCAATTTAAATATAGTCTGAAAGCCTTAGACAAGGAACCAAAAACTATCTGAACAAAGCCTAGAGTTTAAAACAGATTGGATGATTTCCAGACCTGGCTGGCATGGAAGTATGAAGTAATCATTCAGTTGTTTATTTAAGTGAAACTAAGAAGACTCTCAAATCTGCAACATTTCTCATGGCCATACTGATATTCCTAGTTCTGGGCCTACATGCAGTAGTTTTCAGCCATCAGTCAGACATTCTTTGAGTGTATAGGAAAGATTAGCAGGGTCACAGTAGATGGCCTTGGTCATTTAGATCAAACAGAGCTCATTTTTTCAGGATTCTATTTGTGCCTCCAATGGTACATCTACCAAATGATCCTCCCTTCTCCTCTGGTCAACATTTATTAGAAATTATAATGGAAAAGTCATTGTGGACTAAAATATCAACAATATCCTGATACGAATCCCTGAAAAGGAGTGCTGAAATTCCCGGATACTTTACAATCTTCATTCTCCCCATATATAAAATGTTAATAATGTGATTTTCGAGAATTTTTGTAATCCACTGTGCATCAAAATAAACATAGCTAGTTTATTTTCATGCTTTTTATTCCATGTATTCTGAAATGCCTAAATCATATTTTTTAAATAATAATTCTTATCTGCTGATTAGGAATGATTTAGCACCATAATGAAATAATTATAAAGGGATCCATAAGGACCACATATGGGAATTTACATCAAACAGTGTAATATGGAATTCATAATAGCATATAAAAATATATATATTAGATCAAATAAACTCTTTTCTATGAAGTTTTTACGCTACCACTTACAGTGAATAGATAATATTGAAAGGATCATTAAATGCCTGATCTTTGAGCATCAGAAAGAGCATTTTAACCCGAAGATAAAGGCATTGCACATTCCCACAGCACAGTGGTACAAAATCATTCTTCATAGAAAATGTGTAATAGTCATCAAACATAGGAATGCACTAGAAGAAGGGTCTATTTGTAGTAATATCTGCTGTGGGTTTTTTTAATACAATGGCTTCTGCTTCAATTTCAGCAAAGGAAGATTACATGTAGTGTTAGCTTGTTGCACCCATTCAGTAGTGATGCAGTCTGCATGCCTGGTTGGCCTCTACTTAGAGTGCCTTAAAACCATCATAACACAGCATAACGCTGCTGCTTGTGATCACACGTGGTTCATCCAACATCTCAGGAAAGTATTTTCTTAAGTCCTTCTTTACTTTTCCTTTTCTTTATTTTTTTTTTCTTGCCATTTTCAGCTATTTATGCCATTGAAATTCTCGAGAAGTAATGGATGTCTTTATTGCAGTTTTGACAACTCAATGATTGTGTGGTTGGAATAATTTTCATGACTGAAAGGGAGTATTTCCTGCTTTGGAATACTGCAAAATTATCTGCAAGTAAGATGTGATAATCCTAGTGCTCATAAAAAAAGACACCCCCCGTGTCCATCTGTCCCCTCCGTGTCCTGTCCTGTCCCGCCCCCCCCCCCCCCCCAGACAAATTTTAGGTGAAAAAGCTCATACACAATGTTTCCTTGACAAAGATGTACAGTACCTAGGTTGGATAACCCATGCCATAATTTCTGTCAATCCCATTTCCAGGAACAAAAATATTCACTAAAAGCATTCTTTAGCTGTGAGAAGGTGACTGAAATGCAATTTTTCTAGGATGGTTAAATATTTAGGATCTTAAGCTAGGGCTTAAAATACCTTCATGTAATTTTTTTGTTCTGCCACTGTCTTTCAGTGCAATCTTGGGTGGGTGACTGAACCTACATCTGTGATTACCTGCTGTTTTCCCAGTGGTACACACTGGTGCCCTAACAGAACATGCTGCGGCTGCTCTCTGCACCAGCCCTGACTCCTTTCTCGGGAACCCAATGTGTTCCAAGTATGCACTGCTCTTCCCCAGTGCAAAACTGGGATACAGCTGGAACATGCTTCAGACTGGAGAGTTCAGAAGCACCCTCAAATTCTTAAGTCTGGCCATTGCCTAAAAGTATTATTACATGTTGAAGTTTAGTAACAGCATGTGCTAGCACTCATGCTAACTCCCAAACTCTAGTGCTTAGCTCAGGCTACCATGCTTTTTCTCTGTACACTTAATGAGGCTGAATGGAGGATTTGATTCTGCTGCTTCTGCTGGCCAAACTACAATATTGAAAGCTAGGAGTGCTAGCAAATTTACACAGTAATGTAGTGTTTTCTTCTGCTTGGACTCCTTGAAATGTCAAGAGAATGATGGATTCACTGTTTCTCACTTCCTCCTGCTTTTTAGAAAAGATGTCTCCGTACTCAGGTTGCTACCACTTACCAATCTTCTAATTCCAAACTTTCTTTTCAAATCTGCACCAAGGCAGAGATCCTAAGGAAGAAATATTTTTTGCAGCACAACCTAACATAGTCATTGCAAAACTTCATACTGTTCACTGAATAAAGTAGAAGTCTGTAAAATTAAATACAAAAAAATGTGTGTTTATATAGGTGGTATATATAGTACCTATACAGTAAGATAAGCCTAATTAAGAATGCAGGGGATAATAATTCTTTTAACTCTGAGTTCTTAGTTTTGCAACTCAGTGTTTTTGCTGGAGCTGATATTCCTTTGTAGTGTGGCAGTAACCTGAGTTGTCAGGAACTGGCTTTACTGTGCCTTATATAAACTCAAACATAGACTAAGGTGGCCAGAGTCCCGGAGGACTGACAATCAACGTACCTAAGAAACAACACACTAAGATGACATTTGTTGCAAGACCATTTTAAAATAAGAAGGGAGAGGCACATCATGTTAATCATCAAAAAATTTTGTAGGACTCGTGGCACTGGTTAACATTAAAGAGAGATTTCATACTGGGAGTTCATCCTACTCAGAAGATGTGGCATGCATCAAAGGGCAAATGTTGAAAGGATCTTTTATCTGATAATTAGCAAAAGCTAGATCATAAGAAGAAAAGAATCTAAACAGTTAAAATGACAAATTAAAAAAAATAATTAAAAAAAAAGAAGTAGCTATGGCAGAGACAAATGGTTTGTTATTAACATATGACAACATGAGATCTCCTGGGTCACCAGCGCAGTATCTGTGTCACATGCCTGTCATATAATGCAGGGACAATACTTATAAATAAGACTAGAGGATGGGTACCTGGATTTAATTTTCTTTTGTTCCCTCTTTACTCTGTTTCATAACCTGATTTCTCTGTGTGCAATGTATATTTGGTTCTGCCACCAATTAAATGATCAGTTCCTAACATAGCAAAGTTAGCTTCAGCCAATAATTATTGCCACAGTAATGAAACTGGTAATGACCTGGGGGTGACTGAGGTGCTGCTGACTGCTTCTAATGTTCTGAGAAACTTTTCAAACTTTGTATAAACATAGGTTGTTAAATATTGAACAAAGCAAAATAAGCCAGGCTCCTCCTGCTCAGGAGGTTCTATGTTCAGGGTTCATAGAATCATAGAATCATAGAACGGTTAGGGCTGGAAAGGACCTTAAGATCATCTAGTTCCAAGCCCCCTGCCATGGGCAGGGACACCTCACACTAAACCATCTCACCCAAGACTTAGTCCAACCTGGTCTTGAACACTGCCAGCGATGAAGCATTCACAACCTCCCTGGGCAACCCATTCCAGTGCCTCACCACCCTTACAGGAAAGAATTTCCTTCTTATATCCAATCTAAACTTCCCCTGTTTAAGTTTTAACCCATTACCCCTTGTCCTATCACTACAGTCCCTAATAAAGAGTCCCTCCCCAGCATGCTTATAGGCCCCCTTTGGATACTGGAAGGCTGCTATGAGGTCTCCATGCAGCCTTCTCTTCTCCAGGCTGAATAGCCCCAACTTTCTCAGCCTGTCTTCATACAGGAGGTGCTCCAGTCCCCTGATCATCCTCGTGGCCCTTCTCTGGACTTGTTCCAACAGTTCCATGTCCTTTTTATATTGAGGACACCAGAACTGCACACAATACTCCAAGTGAGGTCTCACAAGAGCAGAGTAGAGGGGCAGGATCACCTCCTTCGACCTGCTGGTCACGCTCCTTTTGATGCAGCCCAGGATATGGTTGGCTTTCTGGGCTGCGAGCACACTTTTCTCATCAACCAGCACCCCCAAGTCCTTCTCTGCAGGGCTGCTCTGAATCTCTTCTCTGCCCAGCCTGTAGCTGTGCCTGGGATTGCTCCCACCCAGGTGTAGGACCTTGCACTTGTCATGGTTATACTTCATGAGGTTGGCATCAGCCCACCTCACGAGCTTGTCAAGGTCCCTCTGGATGGCATTCCTTCCCCCAGGGTATCAACCGAAGCACTCAGCTTGGTGTCATCAGCAAACTTGCTGAGGGCGCACTCAATCCCACTGTCCATGTCAGTGATGAAGATGTTGAACAAGACCAGTCCCAACACCGATCCCTGAGGGACACCACTCGTTACTGGTCTCCAGCTGGACATTGAGCCACTGACCACAACACTTTGTGTGCAGCCATCCAGCCAGTTCTTTATCCACTGAGTTGTCCATCCATGAAATTGATGTCTCTCCAATTTTGAGACAAGGATGTCGTGTGGGACAGTGTCAAACGCTTTACACAAGTCCAGGTAGATGACATCAACTGCTCTACCCCTGTCCATCAGTTCTGTAGCCCCATCATAGAAGGCCACCAAATTGGTCAGGCAGGATTTCCCCTTAGTGAAGCCATGCTGGCTGTCACCAAGCACCTCGTTGATTTTCCTGTGCCTTAGCATGCCTTCCAGGAGAATCTGCTCCAAGATTTTGCCAGGCACAGAGGTGAGACTGACTGCTCTTAATTCCCTGGGTCATCCATTTTCCCCTTCTTGAAAATGGGGGTTATATTTCCCTTTTTCCAGTCGTCGGGAACTTCACCTGACTGCCATGATTTTTCAAATATGATGGCCAGCAGCTTAGCAACTTCATTTGCCAGCTCCTTCAGGACCCCTGGATGGATTTCATCAGGTCCCATGGACTTGTGCACATTCAGATTTTTAAGATGGTCTCAAACCAGCTCCTCTCCTACAGTGGGCCCAAGGTCTTCATTCTCACAGTCCCTGCATCTGCCTTCCAAGACTTGGGTGGTGTGGTCAGAGCCTTTGCCAGTGAAGACCAAGGCAAAGAAGTCATTCAGAACCTCAGCCTTCTCCAAATCCTGTGTAGCCAGTTCTCCCGAGAGCTTCCTGAGGGGTCCTATGTTGTCCCTAATCTGTTTTTTATTTGCTACATACCTGTAGAA
This sequence comes from Pezoporus occidentalis, assembly GCF_034315485.1. NCBI lineage: Eukaryota > Metazoa > Chordata > Aves > Psittaciformes > Psittacidae > Pezoporus > Pezoporus occidentalis. The sequence goes on along the minus strand of NW_026915724.1, from coordinate 3,779,311 downwards.
TCCCTTCCTATTATCCTTAACATCCCTAATTTTAATTCTAACTGGGCCTTGGCTTTCCTAACCTGGTCGCTAGCTTCCCAGACAACATCCCTGTACCCTTCCCAGGCCACCTGTCCTTGCTTCCATGTTATATAAGCCTCCTTTTTCATTTGCATTTTCCTCAGTAGCTCCCCAAATCTTTTCAGAAATTCTTCTGAGAATTAATTTGCTGGGGTGCAGGTGATCAGCATTACTTCCTTCTGCATTGTATACTGACACTATACCTACTTTGCCATTAACACCTTTATGAATATCCATCAATGAATAGCTGTCAATAGTGTTACCAGGAATACATATATTCTACTGTATCTGGAATTGCATTTGTTGCACCAGAAAGACAGCTCATGTTCATGCTAATGAAATAGCATGTTTAGGTCTTTTTTATTCTTTCTCTGGATGCTTCCCACTGATAGATTTCAAGTGGGTATTCCTCATTGTTAGAACAAGGCTCTGCAGGGTTTCTGTAAATCTAACAAAGTGCAATGGCTGGTGGAAGGGAAAGGTCACATGCTTTCTCAGGTTGGTCTTATGCTGTGCCATGTATAGCTTCTCTGCAAAGCACATATAAGCTAAATATAAATCAAAAGGATCTTGTACAATTGATGCTTCTCATGTTATTGCACTTATAAAAACATTCCACTATATTGAAAAAAACTTGTAAGCAAGGCAACAGTTGAGAACATGGTAACCAAGATGTACTGTAAAAAACAAGACATTGAAGCACAATATTGGAAAGAATAAAACGGTATTCTCCCTTGTGATTTTCAACTATCCAAATACAAGGACTTGGGGGTGACAAGTGGTCATGTATGGGCCTGCCAAAGTAGAGCTAGAAAAGGAGCAGATGATTGAGGAAAACAGCTGTGGAGAGTTCTAGTCATTCTCTGTCAAAACAGAAGCAAGAAAGATGCAGTTTTAACGCTCTTTAAAGCATGCCTGAAAGGAGATTACAGTCTTGTTAGCTAGCCGCAGAGATTACTGGAGAAAGTGTATCTGCTGCTGAGGGTTCTTACTGTCAAGCATAACCTTAAGAATGTGTTTTCTTTAATGATACTATCCTAAAATCCATCTACAGTTCCAATAAATGTATCATTTTACCTTTAAATTCATGGCTCTGACGTGCTCGACTTCCCATTCACTTGGTCATGGAGGATCCGTGATTCAGGGATGGACAAGCCAAACTGCACTCCACCACTGAGCTCTGAGTTCCTAAGAATTCCTTGATCACTGGGCACCAAAGGCCCACTTGGAGAATTGTGAACAGATTATTCTTTCAGCATAAACCTTAGTCTTTTCTCTCTTTTTGTTCCTTAAGAAACAAAATAGGAGAAGAGAACCCAAGACTTTGGCGTCTCCATTAAATCCTTTCTTAGATTCCTGTGTGATCCTGGGGTTTTTGTACTACTCTGTTACATCTTCAAGCAGATTTCATGTTTCTCTATGATCTCCAGAGCTTTTTAATCCCTATCTCTTCTGTAAAATGCACCTCTTTCTGTAATACTTGCTGTCCTCTGTCATTAGCATATGACAGATGTTATTCTTTTGTCTTGTTTATTTGTTGAGTCCAGTCTCAGCTTTGAGATTGGGCTTGGAGCAGGAAATTACCTATCAGTATATCACTTCTATGTATCCAAACATCTTTTAGATCATTTGTTTCAATCAAAGTTGAATCATAAGTTTCCTTAACTACCTGCATCCTTAAAAGTAACGTTTAATTTTGAATTAAAATTTTAAAGGAACGGAATTTGTGCCATGGCAGCTGAGCCACTTCACTTTCATTGTTATCTGCTCATTCAGGTGGGTATGCCGATAAGGTTATATTTTGGTTTTGGGTTGTTTTTTCTTCTGCTCTTTTACAAGCATCAATAATTCACTACTTTTGATAAATACCAAGTGATTTTTTTTTTTATATAGCATTCATCACTGCAGTTCTGGAAACACAATATCCTAGATGATGAAAGACAGAAAAATTATTACAGAGAAGCATCATTCACTGTGCTTCTTATTATAAATATAACTGAAGTCCTTTTAAATATGGAAACATGTTTACAGGAGTGTATTACTAGTCTCTGTCTCCCTAGACAAAATACCACTTTTTGAATGGCACATTGCTTTTGTTGCTGAGTTCTAAACCCATTACTCTGGGAGCAAGAAGCATTTTTCTGAATAAAGCTGCTATCTCATCTTTTAGTCTCTAAACATAGGAACCCCTTTGTATGAAAAAAATACCCAGCTTCTGCGTAAACTGTCAGTGAAATCATGTTGACCTTTGTGTTTTCCACTTGTCTATATTAACCAAGATAGTCTTTATTATTAAAGATTTGTTAACTTTATTTAAATTATTTATTTAATCTGCTTATTTATAAAGGCCAGGTTGGATGGGGATTTGAGCAACCTGGTCTAGTGTAAAGTGTCTTTGCCTATGGGGGGGGATGGAACTAGATGATCTTCTAGGTCCTTTCCAACTCTAACTATTCTGTAATTCTGATTTGTTCTTCCAATTCAAGTGATAGTACTCAAAAATTGGAAGGATTAATCCTTATACCCTATCCTTCTGGGGCCATTTCATTAGAATGAGCCAGATGAGGTACCAAGCACATTCTTCAATTCAACAGCTAATCTATATTAGGAAATTAAATTCTGTCATGGTTGTTTTTCTCAGCCTGGGCCATGGCATATTCTGGTCACAATCACACTGCACAATACTATGCTGGTAGTTGAAGGAGTGGGCAGCTGCCAGTTGAAAATACTTCTAGGATTGAGCTTATTCCCAAACACTGTTTGGGAAATATTTGTGTTGGTAAAAGCTGTTCCAAGCAAAAAGTTGAGTTAATGGAATAAAACAAGGATGAGAACCTAAAGGCACCAGTGTATAAGATTTGGAGATCTAATTTTGGGCTAGTGCTAGTCTGGTCATGTGAATTGAGTGGCCATTCATGGCTGGAGCAAATTAAAGGTACTTCTGGTCTTTCAGCTTAGGTTCATCCAAAGGAATTCAATTTGTGCACTCCAAGATAACTCAGCAGTGACCACTGGGGACAATTGGAACATCAATTTCAAAGTGCACTCTGATTCAAACTAAAATGCGCCTGTGAGTTCATCATCTGGGTCAGGAAAAGGTCTGAAGATATCAGAAAAAAAAAAATAGTATATGAATGTTTGGCAAAGATTGTCAAGAGATACATGTAGACAGCACTAAAGATAAGCAAAAGGTTATAATATTTACCTGAGTGGCACAAGAGAACAACTCCTGCACTGAAATTCCACTGCAAAGTAGAAGACAAGATGCTAAAATGGAAGAGTCTAGGAAAAAAAAAAAAAACAAATGCTAGACATTAATTAGAAAAAAAGCAAAACGTTAAAGAAAGAACACAGAACTTAAGGCCAGGAACTGACTCTTGGAAGCAGTCAACTAGTCTATGTTAAATTATGGTTCTGAAACAGTTTCAAGCAATTTTTCATAAAGAAAATGTTTCTTAGGAGACACTAATTTAGATTTGTACTTTACTGTCTTAGTGTATATATATATATATAGCACAGTAGATTATAAATAGCACACACATAAAAATAGTTCTTAGCATCTGTGTCTTCCTTGATCCACTTAATTAGGAAACATCTGTGGTGTAGTCAGTGTTCTTTTCCATAATTGCTTAATATGGGAGAGGATGATATAAAGCTAAAATATGTCTTTGAGAGATTTTAGCTCGCCAATTTATTATGTATATCCTTTAAATGTTTTAAAAAGGTGCATTTTCATCATAGAAAGAAATCATGGAAAGCCACCAAGATATAAGATTTCAACTGCTTTTAGCTTTAAAAAGCAAACTTTTTCTTGATCACTGGTGGATTTTTTAATATTTTTGTTAAGTGAAAGTAAAGTTAAAGGATGGTTTACAGAGGGATGGTTTATATAGACAAAATTGGGAATTTATTAAAATGAATGAGTGGACTTTCTTCGTCAGGAAGGTTTAGTACCTAGGTCTTGTGACACATGAAATTTTTAAATCTCCTAAATTGGAAAAGGCCTTTGAGGTATTAAATTCTAAGAATGCAGATTAGGAAGGCTTAAAATTACATCTGAATTTCATGTGGGTTTTTTTCTGTTGAAGCATGTACACTATGTATTTTTAAATATACTTTTCTACCATGTATTTGTTACAGTTAGGAAAAGAAAATCTACGTACTGCTACTTAGTAATGTCCACTGGCAGAAAAAATAAAAATAATAAAAAAAAAATAGTGCATTTTTCTCCCACTTATAAAAAAGCAAAAGAGAATAAAAGCAAAATGAAAAGAAAACTTGTTTATGAATACAGAAATATAGGGAACGGATTCATCTGTGAGGGTCCGGGCTTGGCTGAAAAAAGACCATGTCAGACACAAATCTCTTATTTCTGGTTTATTGCTGGTTTTATTTCTTCCCTAAAATAATTGTTTCATGACATCCCTAACAAAACCTGTTGTTTCATTTGCACTTTTATGTCCTTTAAAAGTCTTTTTACATAAATTAACTCTTTACCCATGACCTAAGATCCCTGTAAAGCATGGCAGGTCAACTTTATGACTTACTAACCTGTAAGTATTTGGACTTATAAGTTTGGTTAGCAGATAATGTCTTTGGGTTTGGACTTGTTTTCATTTAAAAAAAAATAAGTAGGTTAAGGGAGAGTGTTAACATTTTGGAAGGGAGGGACTGTGAAAATGAGCTTTTATTGCTCTTATCTTCCTCTTGTTTTCTAATGGGATAGTCTCAAATATTACTTCCTATCCTCAGTTTTTGATCTGTGGGTAAAATAATTCTTTTTAAAAAAAAGGTTGTTTGACCTCTCATTTATCTGTATTCACATGATTCTGTCACTGGACTGTTGAAAAGCCACCAGAGGAGGGTAGGTAGGATGGTGGTGAGGAGGGGAGAAAGGGAGGCAGTGGGAAGAGTGGAGGAGTCAGGGAAGGAAGGTAAGGAGTCAGTCAACAAAGTCTGTTAATTCTGAGATAGCTGTCTGGTTTTGTTTTGTGAGTATAGACTTTCTCACTGTTAAATGACCAAATTACTTTTCTTTTTGTCCACCTTGGACTGTGGAATGATGAAGGCCCCCAGACGAGTAAATTACAGTTTGATGGCTGTGGTAACAGAGAGGCTGAAAAGTCAACTAAGTTGTTAAAATTAGCCTTTCCTCCCATACATTGCCATACGTGCCAGCGCCAAGTGTTCCTGACAGGAGTGAGAAAATAAGTGAGATAAAATTCCAATTAGATCAGCTTAATTCAGTGATGAAGGTGATGTTCTAAACACCAAGAAAAAGGGGTGAGAGCAAATACCAAAGCTGCTGTAAGACAAACTCCTAGTATAATATATGGATAATGGCATTAAAAATAAACCTTCTGTTTTCTTACTTTCCTCCTAGTTCACAAGGAGCTATTTTTCTGTCATGTTTTCCATTCACAGTCCCCTCACATTTTAACAATGTATTCAGCTTGTGTCAAAATTAATTCTAAGAGAGTGACAGCTTCTGGTACGTACAATCAAACATCACTATATGACCAGTAACATGTTGTGAAGGTATAGTAGAGTCAGAGGAATATGGAAAAACATACGTGTAAATAACAACAACAAAAATCACTGGATATTTAAACTGAAATTGTCTTAAATCATCCCTCGATTAAAAAGCATGCCAACCTACAAAAAAAAGGGTGACAAAGTTGACCATATGAAATATGAGTATTACTGAATCCTTTAGCAGCATCTTAGAACTATTATCTCCCTTCCTCCAGCTACACCCAGTTTACATTACTAAGAACTAAAAGAGACATGAACAGTTACCTAATGCAGTCTTCATGCTGTCTCTGCAGAAGAAAACAGGTGTCCCATAGTCAGGGTTCTAAAACTTTTCAAAGACCAAGGGCTTATCTGAGGTAAATTTGGACAGTGTGAATATTTTATGACAGTATTCTGCTGGTAGAAAGTTACATTAGAATGTAATTAGGAGAGTTTTCAGGCTTCTCGTAATTAGACCTGAGACTTCAGTGTATAAATAAAGAAAAAACAAGATGGGATCACATGGGCTTTGTTGTACATTGTGCCTAGGACAGAGGTTTAAAGTCTCCTTAAAAAGAAAAGGAAAGATAATTTCTCTAATGATCATGTTTACTGCCTTTTATTTACATTTCTTATTAATCCAAGACTTCAGAATTTTTCCTGGTCTGCAGCGGGAACTCAAAGATGTTATACTTTTGCTTTGTAAGGGAGAAAGAACAAATGGAAGAATCAGCAACTAATGACCTTTTTCTATAGAATCAGAAACGTGCCATACTTCAGGCATGTTGCATGGGGCAAGATCATTCCTCAGTAACAATAATAAAATCTCCTAGAGTTCAGTGGCTCAACCAAAACTGCATTCTTTCCCACTGCAGGGTCTTCTGACCTTGTCAATGTTTTTTCCCCATGGCATATTACGGTTTTGGAATATTTTTCCTATTCTGTACTACAAGTCTTAAGTTATCAGACGCTGGGAAGCAGTATTTGGCACAGATATCCTATGGACTTTTCTTTTTGCTTGTGATTATTAGAGTCTGGACTGGAAATCCCCAAAGGACATAGCATAGGTCACTAGATATGTTTCTAAAAGCTTTTGATCAATTTTCAATATGCATGGTGATAGTGAAGATGGAACAGAGGCATGATAGCTCTGGGAATCTGGAAAATGAAATTACAACAGCTGAAGTGGAAATCAAGAATCAAACAACTTAATGTACCAAATTTGGGGGAACTAGATAGTCTCCTTGAAATACTGCCTGAACTCACACGTTAAGCTACAGATCCAGCAGCAGAGCTTTTTTATAAATAAGTTACATCAGGGAAAATATAACTGGAAAGCAGTCAACACACGATATACATTTACAAAATAGAAAATAAAGACTGGTCTACAAAACTAAATGGCACACAGGCTATGAGCACAGCTTTAGAACACTTCAAGAACACTTCGAATATGTAGAGGTAAATGAAAACAGAATGCAGCATGGATTTATTCATCTTGCATTTTACCAAAACAATATAATGTTTTTTTTCAGATGTCTGAAAGACAAGGAGATCAAACTCAGTCAAATTTCTTAGAACTCCAATAAAGAATTTTATATGACTTCATGTAAAGAATCCTGTTAGTTAAGATAGAGACAATTAAATTCACTTAATAATTGTCAGACCTTACTGAAGCTTTTCAGTCAAAGTATCTTTATTCAAAAATTCATTGAGTGGTTCCATTAGTGGTTTTGAAACAAAAAGTATGAGTATGTAAGTATTTTTATTAACAAATTTGTAATATGTTGTTAGTACAGAGGAGGACAGAAATACCTTATGAAGTACTGAATAATCCTGAGTACGCAAAAATGCCTATATAATGCACATAAACAGTATCATAATGAAATACTGAGCAATGATGAACTAAGAGGAATTTCTGCTTCAAAATTATCTGACTGAAAGAAATGAGAAGGTGAGTAATCTTGGAGTACTAATTGATCACAAGATGAAGGTGTGCCTGTGTCATGAAGTACCCTGAAGCTAGAAAATTTAAGAAACCAGATGTAATGTTAGGTGGCATCATGTGAAATATTTCAGTAGATCTGACATAGTAATGCCATTGTCAGAGAGCATTTTGAGTGAGGAAAATTTCAGAATAGGCTCCCAGTCTGGCATAGCTGTGCAATATTCTGCTTATCTATCTTTAGATTAATTCAAGCTGGAATGGGAGCAGAGGAAAGCAACAACTGGCAGATCAGAGTCAAGAAAAAAAGTTTGGCTTCTTTTTTTTTATTTTACTGCAAGGAAATGGCTGATGGGAAAGTGTGTTTTTCTCTCACAATAAAGAGAGAAGAGCAACCCAACCATATCCTGGGCTGCATCAAAAGGAGCGTGACCAGCAGGTCAAAGGAGGTGATTCCGCTCCTCTACTCCAATCTCATGAGACCTCACTTGGAGTATTGTGTACAGTTCTGATGTCCTCAACATAAAAAAGACATGGAACTGCTGGAACAAGTCCAGAGGAGGGCCACGAGGATGATCAGGGCACTGGAGCACCTCCTGTATGAAGATAGACTGAGAAAGTTGGGGCTGTTCAGCCTGGAGAAGAAAAGGCTGCTTAGAGACCTCATAGCAGCCTTCCAGTATCTAAAGGGGGCCTATAAGGATTCTGGGGAGGGACTCTTCATTAGGGACTGTAGTGATAGGACAAGTAGTAATAGGTTAAAACAGGTTAAAAACAGGGGAGGTTTAGATTGGATATAAGGAGGAAATTCTTTACTGTGAGGATGGTGAGACACTGGAATAGGTTGCCCAGGGAGGTTGTGAATGCTTCATCGCTGGCAGTGTTCAAGACCAGGTTGGACGAAGTCTTGGGTGAGATGGTTTAGTGTGAGGTGTCCCTGCCCATGGCAGGGGGGTTGGCACTAGATGTTCTTAATGACTTTTCCAACCGTAACTATTCTATGATTCTATGTAAACTGAAGGATGAAGCTGGAATCAAAAAACTTTGGTGTAATGTGGCTAGTAATTTAAGTCAGACGGAAGATTCTTAATCATCAGAAGATTTCTAGCTTGGAGTTCCAAATCAGCGTTAAAAAAGACACCTCTGTGTTTTTAAGATGGAACTTGATAAATGCAGTAATAATATGTGCTTATATATGCATTATGTCTGCTGTACTGCCTGGAAAATGGAATGCACTATTCATCCCTCAGTCCTGTATTTCCTCAAGAACTGGTTAATTCATAAGCCTTTTAACTTAATAAAAAAATGTAACAACTTCTACTTTTCATTTTGCCTTCCATATGTATTTTGTTCTTAGAAATGTCTTCTGAATTTTGAGGGCTGCAATCCTACTTTATTTTCTGTTAAAATTCTAATCTCTTAACAGTGCCCCAGGGTCTAAGAATTACAAATCCGACTTACAATAGCACCACAAGGCCCAGCCAATTCTATGTGGTCAGAAGATTCAAGAGGCTTCAGTCAGGCAGTTCTCCTATGAGACCTTCTGATGACAAGGAATAGGCAACTTACAAAGAGCTTTTCTATGCCTCCTCACAAATCCGCAGTGTGAAAACATTTTGAACATTTGGGTGAATCCTGTTTCTCCCTCCCCCATGTCAAGAATGATAACATAGCAACAAGTAAATATTTGGGAAAGGATGCTCATGGTTTTGGAAAGTTTGGCTGGATACATCCACTCAAGATGCAGTGAGGTAAGATGGTAAGAGATGTCTAAGGAAGGATATCATAGATATGTATGAAATATAGAAAAGGTAGAGTATGGAACAATTACTTACTGCTTCTTCCAGTAAAAAAGAAAATAAAAAAATATGTTAAATGAAGATAGAACATGACAGGTTCTACACAAAAATGAGGGAGACTGGTTTACCAGTAGTCTGTAGTCAAACTGCGTAACTCCTTGCCTCACTGTGCTGCCAGGCCTGGCTCAGAAAGTCTCTGAGCTGTCTTCTGTTGGAGATGAGCCAAGTGTCCTGGAGAAGCATTGTTAAAGCTTGACCTGATCTTACACTTTTCCAGTCTTCACTACTGCCAGCATCAGCTGGGTGAGGTGGAGTTTCATTTTGACTTGGTATTTCTCTCTTCTTACATTAACTCTGGTAAAAGCTGGAAATGGCAGTTCAGCTTTGGAGCTTGCCAGGAAATACTCTTTTCTATATTAACTCCAGTAGAAGCTGGAAAGGTTGGAGCTTGCAGAGGAAATGCACTCTTGTCTGATCCACAGCAAGTCTGTGTACTGATGTGACCATAGGTCTTCTGCAATCTATGCAACAAGAAAAACAAGGATGATTTTCTTTCTGATTGCCTCACAAGCAACCAACTGAACCTGCCTGAAGGTGCAGCACAAATCCAGCAACAGTCTGTTGTCAAAATCCTTTTGATAAATTGAAAAATTGGTCCAGGTAATACTGCTGGGCATTTCGACAGATTTTGGAGCAATGACCAACCATAATTTCTGCTTCTATCCAGTATGCTGCCATTCTTTGTGAAAATGGCATTCTTTACAAATGTGTTCACCAGCATACTGTCACAGCTGCTTCCTTCCCTGGCAGAATCAGTTCTAATTCTTGCTTTTCGTGCCCCTCAAGCCCCACAAAACCATGTTAGGAGGGAGTTGCACTGCAGCTAATTGGAAGGAAATGAAGGAGATTTAATTCGTCCTCCTATTACATTGCAAATACGATTGTTCCAAGTCAGCTTCTCACATGCAATGCTGGTGAATCCGTGTGACAGAGCAGGTTGAGACTTTAACTGGTGATTATTCAAAAGAAACAGAAGACTTGGCTTGTGTTTCAGAGAGCAGGCTGTGCTTCCAGGGCTTTGTAGGAAGAGAAAAAAAATGAACTGTTTACTTGCAAGCTGAACATACTTTATGGGGAAGTTATTGGGAGATAATCAGTGTGAAATCCCATGCCATGGTTCTCAAAATAAAATCACAATTTAAATTAATTAGGAGAAAGCTGACTGTGCCTTTGCCTTATCCCCTTTAACAACAATACTTTTACTGTTTTCTCAGTATTTTTAATCTATAGGATTTATGATGCATTCAGGTGCTGATTGTGGTTTTGGGGTTTTTTGGCATTACGGGAGTAGGAAGAGTTTCATCTCCTTTATCTCCTTTTTCTTTTCATGTTTTCTGCATATCAAGCAATATCAAATGGTGATTTAGTGGAAAGATGTTTACTAATGACATGTCTTCCTATAGGTCCAATAAATGTAGTTTCAATAGTATTCGACAGTTTTGACTTTGAAGATGGCCAATATCTCCAAGAAGTGGAGACAGGACACTTTGATAAGTGCCTTTGAGAAACTTCTAAAGAAGGTGCAAGCTTGACATCCTTAATTTAGCATTTAAATGCCAGACACAGATTGCCATCCATTTACTTAAAACCATAGCTGACAATTTATGCAGAAAGGTCCCCCTTTTTTTGTCATACCATTTGTAGTTGCCAAGATGTACACCTGTTAGTTTGCTTGATCTTTGGAGCATAGAAGTTAATTTCCCATGCATGTTTAAAAAAGTTATCAGCTTAAAGACCAAAACCAATCAGCAACTCTTTTGGTTCCAGTGCACCAAGCCTTCATTGTTATCTGTTATGCAACTGTTTTTAACTGGAACATTTATCCACCATAGAGATTGGGAGCTACTGTAAAACTATCTAGCAATGTTTGAAATATGTGACTTGGCCTCCTGCTGTTCAAACATTGCAAATTGTCAAATTGTATGTGACAGACTGATTGTTTTTTGTCTTTTTCATGACAGGAAAAAGTGCTTTTCCACACCCTGGGGAAAAAAAAGCATTTAACTACATTGAGAGATTGTTCTAATCCCATTTAGCTGTTATTTTGTAAAATGTTAGTTTGTTTGCTATAAATTTCTCCCAAGATAGTATTCTATAATTAATGTAGGTCTTTTTCATATTAAAAGTGTTGTATAAATTTTATAAAAATCTGCGATTGCAGAGCCTACCTGATGACTTTTATTAATGAATGTTTTTATCTATTAAGCTACAGGAAAATTAAAATCTATTTTATAGTTATTGCCTGTACTGGTGTACTACAAAGAGAAAGCCATTCACTGAGAGCTACACAATGCCTCACTTCACCTATGAAGGAATAGCTGTGGTTGTCCGTGGTGGAAAATACTTGTGGTGTGAATGCTGGATGAAGTATGGTCGTGCATTCCAGTGTGAATGGACTGAACACTGGGGATAGCTGTGCTGGAGGCATATATGCAGCACAGTCATTGCTTCTTAGGCATGATTATTCATCACATAGTGACTGTGTTATATCTGTTAGAAAATATTCTCCTCTCTTATCACAGTATAGGACAGACAACATCTGTTCAAAGATCCTAAAATAGAGCTGGTGTGAGATGTAAGACGCTTCTAAAAAAAAAGATAAAAGAAACAAAGAAACTGCAATTTTTCAGACAAATACAAGGGTCATCATTTTCTGTACTGGTTAGTCAGTGTTCCAATAAAAGAAAAATAGCCAGCTCTAAACTTCATTGCCCACTGTTACTGGCACGTAGCACAAAAGTATTACGTAGTATGGAAAATAGGATTAAAAATAGATCCTTCTAATATTTTTAAAAAATACATGTTCAGGGTCATATTTTAAACTCACTTATTGAATTAGCTAAGCATATTATTTGTTGATATTTCAATTAGATAATTATATGTTAATTATTCACTGTCCATAACGCACAGCTGCCCGTAGCTGAAACTTGGCAGTCGTGGCTAATTGTGTATTCTGTAATGAATCTCGGGTGAGAGACAACAGCACTCTGCTTCAAACTGACCAGAGTAAGAGTAATTTGCAACATGAAGAGTATTTAATATTCTTGATTCTAAAAATTCTTCAACATGCTTGTCATTTCTGAGAACACTGGGATAGTGTAGAGGTTTAAACCCAGTCAGGCAATTCGTTCACTCACTTCCCCCCACTTCTTTCCCTCCCCCTGCTCCCGGAGGGGCGGAAAGGAGAGTCAAAAAGAATGCAACTCCCACGGGTTGAGATAAGAACAGTTTAGTAACTAAGGTATAACACAAATCACTACTGCTACCACCAATGGTAATAATGATAAAGGAAATAACAAGGGAAGAGAATACAACACCTCACCACCAGCCAACAGATAACTCACCCCCCAGCCCGACCAAGCACTGACCGATACCTCCTCCAACCCTGCAGTCTCCCAGCCCTTCCGGGTAACTCCCAGTTACATCCTGGGCATGACGGGCTGTGGTATGGAATACCTCTTTGGTCAGTTTGGGTCAGGTGTCCTGTCTCTGCTTCCTCCCGGCTTCTCCTCCTCCCTGGCAGAGCATGAGGCTCACAAAGTCCTTGGCCAAACCAAAACATCCTTGTTATCAGCTCTGTTCCCAGGCCGAAAGTCAAAACACAATACTGCACCAGCTACCAAGAAGGAGAAACATGACTGCTACTGCTGAACCCAGGACAGATAGGCTCCTTAGATCTGTTTTACAGGTTGCCCCCCATTTAGATTAAACTATATTTTTTCTATATCTATAGAAATTGATTACCTTATGTGTGAGAAATAAGGCAAAAAAAGGAAAAGGGAAAAAATTAGAATTAAAATGTCCTGAAATTTTGACAGCAGTAATAGTCATATCGTAAACATGCTGTTCAGCATGAAACTGATGTAGTTTAGGATGACATGTTTGCTAATATAGAATAGAATCATAGAATCCTAGAATAGTTAGGAAAGGAAAGGACCTTAAAGTCATCTAGTTCCAGCTCCCCTGCCATGGGCAGGGACACCTCACACTTAACCATGTCACCCAAGGATCTGTCCAACATGGCCTTGAACACTGCCAGGGATGGAGCATTCACAACTTCCTTAGGCAACCCATTGCAGTGCCTCACCACGCTTACAATAACGAACTTCTTCCTTATATCCAATCTAAACCTCCCCGGTCTTTAACCTGTTTTAACCCGTTACCCCTTGTCCTATCACTACAGTCCATAATGAAGAGACCCTCCCCAGCATCCTTGTAGGCTCCCTTTAGATACTGGAAAGCTGCTATGAGGTCTCCACACAGCCTTCTCTTCTCCAGGTTGAAAATATATCTCCTTTTACATACCTTTAACAAGTATTTATATAATGATCATACTATAAATATAGTATACTATACTATGATGAATATGCTTAATATTTTGAGAATTCAAATCTAGTATTGGCTCTACTTGGCTTACTCTAGGCATAGCTGTCTATTGCCTGGTCATTTTTAGCTACTTTCATCAATTTTCCATTTCTGTGACTTTTTTTGAAACTCTGATTGTATCATCAAAATCTGACCTTTGACCTACTTCTTTTTGCCATCATCATCAGAGTACTGTAACTTCCAGTGCTCTGGCTTCATGAGAGCCAAATACACCATCACATGGGTTTATGTGGAAAGAGGAAACCCCCCCTCCAGAGTGATTCTCAAACTGCCATGCAGTGTTACACCCATAAAACAGAGAGGTGTTTGTAAACTTTGCTGTTATTTCCTAGCCTTGCTATTTGGTCAGTTGCTTGGAGAGGGGATTTGATGAGACAATGCAGAGACAGTTACAGAAAACCCAACCAGCCCACTGGGGAAGCACTCTGAGGTGCTGATGTGTTTCTGACACCTGCATCTGTGAGTAATCAGTGGAGGAATACTTCACTTGACTGGGCTCAGCCTGACCACACGCAACCAGAAGTCAGAGCAGCTTTTGGCTGCTATCATTTGGAACACTGCTTGTTAAGCTCTTATCAAAGGGCAGTGTTGAAAAATAATAGAACTGTTGCTAGAAACATAGCATGTTCTACATAGAAAATTCATTTGGTCAAGTCTGAAGTGAAAGCAATTTTAAATTATAATGCATATGACCTTTAATAGTTTCTGTACCACAGCAGTTGCAACTGATTTATTGTGTAAAAGTAGCTAACTGCACTTATTCACATCCTCTTCCCAGTACTTGCTCTTCTTGTCGAGAGTGCATAATGCAGCTCTAATCAGACAGTCCAGGTCCTTGCCTGCTGTGAAAGACTTATCAGGTGGAGAGTGAATTTTACATTAACCAGACTGTTCTCTTTTGGAAAAAATCTCAGCTACCTGATTGAGATTTTTCTAAGTGTCCTTCAGGCCTACAGATGGCCATTATTGCTTAAAGTGTAGTTTAATTTAGAGAAAAAGTAATGACAAAAGTCTATAAATTTATAAACATATTTCACATAAACTCTCCAATGTCAGAACTTCTCAGGTGATAGAAAAGAATTCCCTTCAAATGGAAAATGTTGTTTGTTCATTTTCAGGGCAGGTGATAGAGGATGCTCTTGAGGAGATAAAAATGGCTTTTATTTCCTTTCCCTATGCAAAAGATCAAAAGAAAAGTAGGCAACAGCCAGACTTAATGAGCAATGCTGAAAGGCTGCATCCTGACTGAATTAATGCATCATTTATAAAGTACTTCATAGGAAAATGATTTAGTGAATCACATATCACTTTGATGTCTTGTAACACTCCTGCACATTAATATTTATGCAATGAATTCAGCAGTTACAAATGACAAAATCATGTATTCTAGTGGCTGGGAGAACACATTGTGGGATCACTAGTTTGGAATGGTTACAAATAGAAGCATCGGGAAGAATTAGTGCATGCCACAGGTTTTGAGACCTGAGTATGAGTCCTTGAGTTAGACCCAAATAAATGTCACCCAGTGCACTGGAGAGATGGAGGTGGCCCCTGGCAGGCTGTACACTGCTTTTGAATGATGCTGCTTTGCTCATTCCCGCTGGGGCTAAAAGGCTCTGAGCAGAGACCTACCAAGCCTGCTCTTGCCAGAAGTGCAGGGCCCTGCAATACAGATCTGCCATAGAAGGAAACAAAGAACTAAATTATGTCTTTGCAGTAGACCTCTGTAAAGAGGAATGAGTACTCCCAAATCACCCACACAGATATAGCTGCACAGGTCCTGTTTCTAAAGCCACCACTGTCTTCAGTTCCTGTTTCTTGCACCTCCTACTACATTGTAGGAAGATGGAAAAAGGCTGAAACAGGATGTATGATGAGGGAATAAACACAGATACACGTTAGAGGATCCTGATGTACTGATGGTAAGTATTTCCTCAGCAAAGACAGAGAATACTTCCTTCTCTCAGTAAAAATCAAAGCTGATGGGCTACCAGCTTGATTAGTAAGGATCCTTGCACCCTTTTTCAGTAGAGTTGTCAGTGTTCTGCAAGCATACCAAATTCCTTAGTCCCATGCACCAGTGGGGGTGGGCTCATTCTAGTGCAAGGTCTTAGGTAGGTTACTAAACGGAGCAGTAGTTTTCAGTCTTTTTTCTTGAGGCACATAACTCCAGAGTGTTCAGACCTGGGCTTCAGGTTTCTCAAGTCTTGCAATGGCTCAGCCATTTTCCTCTCATTTCCACCCAATTCTAGGAACTGTGGCCTCTGGCTTAACATCTTCAAACATTAATTTAGCAAGAAAGCAAAATATATAACATTAGCCAAATAATTTCTTAACTATAGTCACTTTGCTCTTAAAAAGGCACAGATGAGGCAGAGGGCTCTGGAAAAACACACAAGCCCTAAGGCTTGACCTATTCCCCATCTTTCTGTTGCTAGCATTTCAGGCTTGACAAAGTTCTTCCTTTGTCTCCCCCTGCAAATTCTTATTAAGCAATGGCATACTTAAAGTAGCCCCTTCTAATTGCTGTCTCACTCCTCTGTCTCCTTTTTCCATATATCCAGGCTGAAGACCTGCAGGTATACAAGTTATACTGTTTGATTCAGCAATCAAATGCAAATTCCCAATCCCTCTGTATGGCTTTGCCATTCACTGTAGCTCTAAAGCATTTTTCCTGGGCAGAAAAACTTCCTGAAGTAGTTCACAGCACCCTGCTCTGTCTTCAAATGGACAGGAGTCCAGGACATAGCAGAAAAAACTGGAATTCCTACTTGGAGCCAGAAATATCCCAGCCTAACACAGAGGAAACATAGCACTGGATTTTGCCTACATTCATGGTGCATCCCTGACATTTCTTCTTGAATCTATGACTCTTCATTGATACACTCAGTTTTGTGTAAAATTTAGCTAGAACCAAATGTACTGACAATCCTGGTGTGACAAGTTGCCAACCTCAGTTTTGGTAGCACAGCATTGTTTCACTGCATCAGGAATAGCTGAAGAACGACTCTTCTCTCACTGTTCTTGTACTCTGCCTGAGGATAGAAAGTATTACCTTTCTCCTCCCTCAGTGAATATGGGCTTGTATATTTTGCTTGGAAGCACCTAGCTGCTGTTGGAGACAGTTTAATGAACATTTTTTTCATTTCCTGTGGTCTGTACTACATTCAAGTAGGAAAAAGGGGAAAGTCCCATATGAAAAACTCTAGGTTGTTTGGTACAAAAACACAGGGAGATGATTCTTCTGTCCCCCTCTGGCAGCCCACTATTTACTGTTTCTGTCATTTTCTATACTTCTGAAAAACTTGTTCTTTCAATAAGTTAAAAGCTCACTTGGTTTGCCTGCATGCTCTAATGGAAGGATAAATATGTCTTCTCTTTTTCCTTAACTCTTAGCATAAAAATAGACAGGATCGTTGAGATTTATGTGGCCAAATGTGGCTGGTTTCTAGTACTGGATTGTAAAATGCAATTTGGGGTCACTAAGAACAAATATATATTTAAAAAATCTGATTAAGTATTTTTTTATGAAGGTCAAACATAAGAACAGATTATTAAAACTATTTTTTCCTTTCTTTTTTTTACTCACAGCATTTGCTATTTCAGAGGAAGCAGTTACTCTGCAGATGCAAATTTGTCTCATCATGAAATTACAAGAACAGGAAAACACTAAGATCTAAAAATTCTGTGCTGTGATAAATTTTCTTTTGAAATACTTCTGTAGATTACGAGGAACTAAGGATCCAAGTGATTTTGGAGCATAATATTAGACTAGAATTTTTGATGAGCTAATTTGTTTTTGTGCATGCTTTTAGTGGCTTAAATGGGACCTGGATTTCATGGAAAGCATAGAGGGAAAGAACAGTGAATGCCCCAACATAAAACCAAAATGTGCATCTAAAGATCTAGAAATCTAGGAAATGCTGTGAATTTCTGACTGCGGACTCAAAACCAGTCCAAACCTAAAGAGTGATGGGAAAGCTCCTCCATTCTCTACTGTTAGATGGGATACTGCCCAGAAATTCTTTTGTCTGACTATTGTCTGATTAGGAATTCAGTTCAGAAATGATAAATGCAGAGACTTCAGCAAGGCTAAATAATGCCGAATGACTGAAGCACTGTTTGGTAGGCCTTTATTATTCCCACATAGAATGCCTGGATAACCCAGATGGCACAAAATGAATGTATTTCACTATTCCTGAAAAGAGGAAACAAGGCATGAATTGCTATTTTCTGAGTCACATTACAGATACTTGAGAGATACTTTAGACACAACATCCTCCACAGAGATTAATGATGAAATGTACGAAGGGCTTTTTAACTCAGTGCACATGAATATGACTGGGGTGCATGAATTAGGTCTGCAATTTGGATCTCAGCAACTCAGCTGAAGTTTGCTATTTTTCTGGGAGATTGACAAGAATACTGATCTAACATTCAGTGGGCTATTGATATTACTGGAGAGCACAAAGACTGCTTTGACAGGCATAGCTGCAAATCTGTGATCAATAATGGAAGATATATCTCAATTGATGACAATTTCTTTTATTTCCCTGATACACATCTTATTCTGTTGCAGCCAGGGAAATAGCAACTCTATTTTGGCAGATGGCAGGGAAGGAAAACTATTTCTAGAGTACACAATTTAATGGGTTTTAAAGACAAATAACTTTAGCTATTTAGATGTGAAGTTTCCATAACTTAATTTTCATAAAATCAGAATGAAGAGAGTTTACTCAGAATGTCTCCATCATGTAATATTTCCCAGAAGAGTCAGTAAAGAAATAAATCTTACAATGTAATACAAAAGTTTAACCTGCTATGATATTACTAAATGAAGAAGGATTTACTGAACTTAGTTTCAAGAACTGGTTGTTTAACGCATTTATTAAAAGCTCTTCACAGTTCAGTAAACTTTATGTGTTGTGGCTTTCATTCATTTGCTCCTTGACAAGTCAAATGCGAATATGCAATGCAGCTATTGGATATTTATCTTTACTCCTTTTTTTTTTTTTTCTTTAAACAAAATAAGCATTATTGGCTTTTATTAAGATGTATAAGTGAGAAAAAAATCTGATAGCACAATACAGGCAGCAGAGGAATATATCATGTATCTCTGCATTCATTTGGAGATTAGGTACTTAAAACTGAAAGCTATTTAAATATCTGTTTTCTCTTATCAATCGTATTTACAGACAACAGTCATTACAATTACTACATCAAACATGTTACCTCTTAGCACAACTGTTCTTCATTCACAGAAATGCATCATGGCACTACATTTCTCAAAACTAAATTGTTCTTTTGCTAAAAATGCTCCAGCTAAAAACAAAGTTTTGTTAAAAAATCTTTAAATGCTTCATAGGTTCACACTGGAAAAAAAGAGGTAAGTAAAAAAAATACATAGCTGAGGAGCACATAACTTTTGCACTCTATGAAACTAAATTATTTTTTTCCATTTCCCTATAATTGCATATTTATTTTGACTTCTGAGCAGAGTGGTTTTTTCATAAAAAATTTTACTGATCATTTTTAGAGAGCTTGTTTCATTTTACTGAATAATGGTAGTCTTTACAAACCTACTCGGTAAATAATGCATGTAATTGAACTCTGTGCTGGGCTGTTTACAGGAGCTCATGAAGACAGATATTTCTGTGGAAAACACAGGATGTGAGATGTGGTTTGTTTAGGTTTCTCCTAACAGACAATGGGACACACCTATTTCTCTGCCAACTTCGTTGAGATGTATGCAGAACAGGCATGATCACATAAAGATTTACCCAGACGTTCATGAGAAATAAATAAGAAATTGAACCTTACTCGCACCTTTTCTCAGCTCCTACTTCTCAGATACTCTCCTGTACTTGTCAACAGCAAGAAAAAGCTATTGTTTTGTAGGAAGTCAGTGGAAATCATCCAAAGCGAGATTCCTAGATTATCTTCACAAGTTTATTTTGGATTTTAACACTGTTTTGCTAAGGGCAAAATGGAACCTTTCCAATATTTATTTAAGTTGTTTTATTTAATTAACCAAGTGTGTTACCTGACACCAAGAAATGGATCAGTCCCTGTGGTAAATTGTTTCCCAGAATGGAGTAGATACTGTGGAGATTAAACGTAAAATAGGCATCACATCTGGGACCAGATTCAGAGACAGTGTCAGCTGGTGTAGACCACACTTTGTTAAATTCATATATAATGTCTCATGTTGATAAAATCTTAACCACAAAAAGAAGGATTAAGACCATAGGAGGAAGATAAGTTAAAGGGTGCAGGTCTCATCTTCACTTACTCTTAAACCTTCTTAAATCACGCTGGCAAGAAAATGAGGCCTGAAGGCATATGGAAGTATAACTCCATTGTTCTCCCTTATTCTCTCTCATTCAGGGCAACTGCAGGAGCTCCACCAGACAGGCACTGGACATAGAAACATAGAATGGTTAGGGTTGGAAAGGACCTTTAGATCATCTAGTTCCACGTCCCACTACACCAGGTTGCTCAAAGCCCCATCCAGCCTGGTTTTGAACACTGCCAGGGATGGGGCATTCACAGCTTCTCTGGGCAACCTGTTCCAGTGCCTCACCACTCTGAGAGTAAAGAATTTCTTCCTGAAATCCAACCAAAATCTTCCCTGTTTAAGTTTGAACATATTATCCCTTGTCCTATCACTACAGTCCCTGATAAAGAGTCCCTTGTGTAGTTTTTGTTTTCATTTTGCCTACATTAGAATAAATCTTAACACTTGGTATATTATAATGCCACCAAACAGAACCTTCAAGAACACCATGGTTTTTCTAGAACCACCTTTCTTGGTGTGTTACACCCCTTGATGATATGAAAAGTGTACCCTTCCCTATCCCATTAATAACATATTCATAGCAGAAGATAATTAAGAAAACGAAACACTTTCTTTACAAAATGTCACTCTTTCATAACTACATCAAAAGCTGAAAGTCTTCCAAAGCTGAAGAAAAAAATAATTGTTTTCTTAAAGCTGAAGTATTACCAATTCTTCTTAGTAACTCAGATCTTTAAAAAAAAAGTTCAGGGAACTTTAACCACTACCAAATTTTTGAAACTTCAGCAAGTTATTTTAAACATGTCTCTTAGTTTCCTCCACTTTGCTGAGTATTGAGATATTTGAATCATTTAGTTTCTTTAAGTGAATTATTTTGCACACCACAATCCAGATTTTGTAGTATCAACAGCTCATCATGAAACAGAGCCAATGCAGCTCCGGGAAATAGCTAAGCAAGAGAAGAAACAGATTTGTTTAGTTTTACACATATATTCTTTAGAAATCAGTGACAAGGGTAAAGAAAATCCAGAACACTTAAAAAGCTTTCCTAAAAAATATTTGGATAACATTAATTTCATATTTGTGAAGTTTTCCGAAGACTTTTGAAGGCTTAGAAGTAACTGTTGCCAAAACCTTAATTTCAGTCAGTTTTACTGCACTTGACTTACTCCTAAAAGTATTTATCAAAGAACAGATTTTAAAGATATTCAACAGTCAGGCTTTGAAGCAGGCATCATTAAAAAACAGCATCTTTTAAAAGTGCTATCAGAGATGGTGATTCATTCTCTTTAGAAATACAATTAACATTGTGTTTAAGTTATTAATGATGAATACTGGGTGTACATGTGTATATGTGGTGTACACGTGTATATAAGTCTACAAAAGCAAATAACTTTGCATGCACAGTGCCTTCTGCCATGTATATAGGAACAAAATACAATCCAGAGTTTCCACACTGCATAGGATGTCATCATTTCATAACTCTATACAGTTGTACACTCTTGAAGGCATACATGGGTAAGAGAGGATCTATCCATGGATAAGAAAAAATACTACAAGAGACACAAAAAAGATAACATAGGTAATAAATATGTGAAATGCCTTTCACTCATTTTAGCACTTAGAGTATCTAATTGCTTAATCTGAAAAAAAAAAAAAAAAAGATTTTACATAAGATTTCTGATGATCAGACTCTTTTCTTTCTGTTTGGAAAATTCAAAATGCACAATTTTCTCACAGCTAGAGGGTCCTTCTCGCAGCTGTGGAATGGAAATGTCATCTTTGCATGATTTCTCTCAGCTTCCTGGAATCTGTTTATTTTGTGTTTATCATACGTGTAGTACATGTCCTTTTCTGTCACTCAAACTTCCCTAGAATACCACATGGCTAGCACTGAATTAAAAGAAGCTTTCTTCAGTTTAAAGTGAAGTAAAACTGGAGAGAGATGTGCTCTGGAGTAATAAGGAAAACATGGAGATTGAAAAGTACTTAACATTACCATTACTTACTGTCATGTTTGCAAATGTCAAAGACAACTTGCAGATGGACATTTTTTTTCTGTGTTTAAAGACTTTATTGTCCACAAGAAAGACATGAAATATTTCCATGAAGATGTCAAGGCATAGCAGGATGGTCATTAACACCAGTGTATCAAGTGGGAAGTAAAAAAGCCAGAGTCAGGAATGCTTGTATAATGCTGCAATGCAAACATGACCTGGAGTGCAGAGCCCAGCAACAACAGGGAATACTGTAGAAACTGGGTGAACAAGTTAACTCCTTTTCTGACACCTGGGTCTTTTTAAGTACCCTTTACCTCTGTCCAGATGGGGGAGGCCAGAATGTCAACAGTGAACACAGGGTCTCAAATGTCACAACTGACCTGTACATGCCATGTGATGGCACTCAATGTGATCTCTTCCATCATACCCACACTGTACTTGTTGTCACCTTTTCTTACAAAACAGAAAGCAGCAAGACTTGATCATTTCAAGCTCTGAGAACTCTGTTTATAAGGCATTGGGAATCAGCAGCTTTGGTGTCTAGTAGCTCTTATTATGAGACAGGCATTTCTTGTCTAGACCTTCGTATATGGGCTACAACTGTGCTTTCACTAGCACGGTTTCTCAGTGCCTGTCAGTAATACTCCAGGAGATATCAGTGGCATCTGCCACATGAGGTTTATTCCTTCTTAGTGTTTCCCCAAAGTCAAAATTGTTCATGAAGTAAAAATTGTCTCATAGATTTTACTTCATCATATGTACATGCTGCAATGTTCTTATGTTAAATAGAGCAAGGTCAAAGAAATGATGGCTCCTAGCTCCTGTGGGAGTCCATTTAATGTCTGGAACCAGAACTGAAAATGTCTTGTCCCCTGCAAAGACTTACCCTTGGGGTGAGAAGTTGTATTGCAATTGACAGTCTGCCAGCAATTTAAATAGGAATATACCTGTTTAGTAAGACCCAGAAGTTTTTAATTTACTGATTTAATTCATTCCTTTTTGTCAATTAATGATAATTCTTTTTTTCAATAGAAGACATACTATGACATTCTATCAGGATTTTCTGCTTTTGATCAAAGCATCTGAATGACTGGATACACAGTGATGTGGTGAGATTTTACAACTATTCAGGGCTGTCCTGCAGAGCTACTGCTTTGACAGCTCACAGTACTTTGTCATTGTTTTATAACTTGACATTCATTTTGGTTTTCTCTCTACTCTTTTGCAGGAGAAAAATATACCTCTTAAACTGAGAAAGCTGAAAGGACTAGGGAAGGAAATAGTTTCAAGGTTCTAAAAAGATAAAGCTGAATATAGGATGGAAAATATAACTGAATAAATATAGTCATATTAGTCCTGCTATTCACATTGCTTATTACCCTGATCATTAGTTTACTTACATGGTTTTATGTATGGTCCAATGTGAATCAAGTAAAAGACTCACTATCAGCATGAAGTCTTACTGCTATTAAGACAATTGTATAGTTATATTGAAGAATTAATGAATCACTAAAATTCCAAGCGCAACAAGAGTGCAGATATTGTTATTAAAACCAAAGTACTCCAAGTGTGGAGAAATACTGGGATAGAAAGACGTTAGACTCACCTTCAGCTAATGAAAGCTGAGCAATTTCCTAACAAAAAAAGGAAAGAAGTGCTAATGAGAAAATATAAGTTAAGATACTTGCAGTTCACGGCAAAGTATCAAAATAGAAGCAGACAGTGCACACCTAATTAGGGGCTTGTTGTTCTAAGTTTACCAAATTCGAGCTTCCTGAATGTAGACAGCACACAGGTAGAGAGTATTTAGCTAAATGAAGGCATGTTGCTGTACCAACTCTGCTTCCTTCCATACTTTTTAACTTGCAGTCAGGTTGAGTAAGAAGGCTAAACACTGTGCTGTCTTCAGTGTGAGCCCTGTTTAGAAAGGAATTCCACAGTCAAAACACAGGTGGATCACATCCAGTATATTATACACTTATACCTCAGTCTGAAAATGAAGCCTCTCAGTCTATAAATGAAAAACAGGGCAGGAAGCATCAGAGTTCCTTAGCATGGGCAGAGAACATGAGACTGTGTGATATGCCTTAATATGAATGCCATACAGAATCACTCCATCATCATAACACGTTTCTAATCAAAACTGTTAATCACCAAGATCCACTCTTTTCTCACTTGAAGAAAAAGTTCTTGCTTCTATACTAAAGAAAGGAACTACGTATTTCATTTTTCTACATCTCTGAAAATACGCCTTTGAAGAGTGAAACAGAAATATACCACAGTCACATATAAAATTGTTTTAAAAGTCTTTTTTTCTTCCAGATATAGCAGTAATTTATGGATTTAGACTAGCCATAATCTGTTTAGACTTTGGGATATGCAATTTTGGATAAATACCAATATTCTACTACCACTGCCTGCTAACAGTTTTGATATAGGTCACTTTAATGTAAGATCTAGGGAAAAATGAAGTAACA
Organism: Pezoporus occidentalis; assembly: GCF_034315485.1. Taxonomy (NCBI): domain Eukaryota; kingdom Metazoa; phylum Chordata; class Aves; order Psittaciformes; family Psittacidae; genus Pezoporus; species Pezoporus occidentalis. Next base: position 3,754,775 of record NW_026915724.1, on the reverse strand, counting down.
AAGACTTCATTTTTCTAGGACTTTAGACTAAAGACATGTTATTCATATATGCATACATAAAACTGTAGTCATAGTATTGCTGCAGCTGAAGTCAGACCAAGATCAGACAGTTACACTCATTTCAGTTATACGTAAGAAGTGATACTCCTGTCAAAATACTCCTGTCAGTTTATAGCCAAGAAATACAGGCATATTGGGAGTCTGCCCAGGAGGGAAAAGTAGTTCGGCAGAGGCTTTTATGGGCGATGTTCTGAGTATGTTAGAGGGGAGGATGACAAGAATAACAGACATGAAAGAAATGAGAGAAAAAAAATCCCAAACCACAGTAGGTATTTAACATTTTGTTTTGAGAGATGTCCAGATAGTGAACATGGAAACATGGCTCCAGGTCTTGCTTCCGTAACAAAATGAGACACCATCTCTTAAGCAGTTAGTGGTTCAGTATACTGTTGACATGCTATTAACTGAGCACTAGGCAGTTTGGATGCTCTCAGGCACACCTGCATACCATAACTGTAGGCTGCCTGCAAGCCCTTCTGCAGTCATACCTGCTGCCTAGGAGTTTCTGTGTAAACTGGAGGCAAGCAGAGCTGGAAATATTCCATGCTTCTGGCTGCTTGGAGACTCCTCATTAAGACTGATATTGACAAAGTCAAAGACTCTGGTAACATGATCCTGAAATAAAAACCCCTCCTAACCCCTCCAGAGAAAGCATTTGTGTTTGGTGCTGATTGCCAGAGATTCAGTTTAAATTACAAGGGATTTTTAAAAGTAAAAGTAGGTGGACAAAATAACCTGAAATGAAAGAAAATTTTCTTTTAAGAGAAATTATTTGTAGGCCAAGGGGAGGGGGTAAGGGGAGAGGAGAGGAGGAAGGTGTGTAAGTATGTAAGTGTGGCAGATATTTTGAGACACATTTAACACTTCTTTCTGCTATCTCTAAAAAGCAATAAGCAGCAATAATGTTTAACTGTCATAAATAAATATATATAATAAATATATATGTCTTATAATATTGAGATAGTGCAAATCTGGACACAACTGTGCAAGAAAGCCATGCAGCTTTAGAGCTGCGCAGGACCTATAACCAGGCACACAAGATGTATCTTGCCTTTCTTGAGCTCTGCTCCTGCTTGTGGGTTAGCAAAAAACAAAAGGATAGCATTTTCTGTCTTGTGATTTTAAGGCATGTAATTAACCTGCTTCTATTTACTGGATACACAAGTGCTCCCGTGAGAGTGAGCTGTGCTCCTTTGAGGAAAGTAACAAATAAACAAAATGGATCTGCTGTTTAATCAAGTAATTACCCTAAGGATGCCCTCCCAGGCACAAACATTGGTGGGTTTGAGAGAGAGCTTGAATGTTGTTGACTTTTGGTCATGTTACAAAGGCCATTTATTTACTCAGATTTCTTCTCGGAGAAGAGCTGAGTGGACAGTTATTTCCTGTGATCATGGAGGAGAGTTTTTGACATTCAGAATAATTCAATTATATTTTACTACTCTGTAAGTTTTCTTTTCTTAGTTTATTTTAAAAAGATGTATCTTTTAAGGTATCTCCCAACTCACTAATAAAATAAAATAATTTTAAGACAAATGTACTTTTTTTCTGGCTTTAATGATTTAGTCCTATAAGCAAAATTCCAAAGAAAAGTTAAATACTAATTCAATGAATTGCCTAATTTCAGATCATATGGTGTATGGAGGGCCATATTTACAGGAAATTCACTGATACAACATAAACCTGTGGCCAACTGTATTCAAAAGGAGAATTGAAATGAGAAAAAAATGAAAAAGATAAAAAAATATTACTTGCTAAAAAAATACATATTTAACTATTAAATTAGTTTTATACTATCTTAAATAAAAAAGCTTTCCGAGCTTCGGTCATCCTTGACAATTTTTTAAACAGCTATAATCATAAAGTACCCAGTCCTCGGCAATTACCCATCAATGGCACTGTCCCAGCAGAAATGTAAACCCAGAGAAATTAAATCCTCAGACTGGCAGAACAAACAACACACTCCTATATTACCCTTCCTTCAAGTCTGACGAATGAAGAGAAAGCTTAACCAGATAGCCACTAAATTTTGCCACCACAGAAGTGACTACTGCATGCACTGCTCAGTGCATGTCCTGCAATAGGTTGCTGTTGCAATGTCTACAACTAGAAGGTACAGCATCACATTGTGCAAAGCTTATTAAGCCCCTAACGCTGCTAGTATATTTCTAGTACACCTCTGACTCCCCTTGCTTTCTGTAGCTCCAATAAATGGCTCATAATCATCTAGTAATGAATAAGCATACACACTGATCTTACTCCAGCTCACAAAAAAAACAAAAAAACAAAAAAACCTTTAGATAAGAACAGTGAGATGAACAACAATGTTATCTCAAAACCTGCTTCTTCTCAGCTAGTCATTGTCCTTTTTCCCTTCTTTGGCTGGAGTATGCTCTGTGCACTCCTCCTCTATCACGCTTTAAAGCAGCTGATCTTAAACAAACTGTTCACATGTTTGAAGTGGGCAGCTGTTGATTATCTGGGAGAAGCAGGCTCTGTGTCAGTAAGACCAGGACCTACAGTACTACCAGCTACTTGTCACATTTTAATCATTTAATTTCTAAGTGCTGGAATGCAGTACTGATTTGTTACCCTGTCATCAGTCTTACTCCATTAGGACTTGGTCCATGTTCGCTTTTAATTGGTACTGTACTGTTTCCCAATGTGTAACAGATTGTCTCTCATCTAACAGACTATTGCTTATGATTTAGGACTGCATGATAAATCTGCCTTCCTGGTAAATGGCTTAGCTAGTGCTTCTTCCAACCAGGCAAACACAGATGCAGCTAGCAGGGCAGAGCCAGGAAAATGTGGTGGGGTTTTTTTATAATGTGGTAATTTATTAATGACCACTGCTCACATTCAGGACTTACATAACTCATGATGGAATCCTAAAGTACTATTCACAAGTGCATTTGAAGTGGGATATAAATACATATTGTCCTTAAATCCAGAGTGAGCATAACTCACAGTTGAGTACCCAAAAACTTGATCTCATCCACAATTTTGTCAGATAATGAGATGCAAATAAAACAAGATAAACCAGCTGCTTTCTATGCTTTGCAAACGGTTTAAAGCAAATAAAAAAAAAAAAACAGTGAATGAAAATTTACCATAGCTTCTGTAAGTGGAGATTTTTCCTGTGTATATTTACACAGTGTAGTGGTCTGAATTAGAGGTTCTGTCATTGGCATAAGGATTGAAGTTATGGTGTCTTCTGCTTATCTTTGATGGCCTTCCAGCAAAGAATAGGCTGGGAATTTGTACCGCACATTTGCTAAAAGCTTATGGATGAAGGCCAGTGCCTTTCTAGACATTCCCTCTTTTTGTAAAGCAAACTGTAATGGCCAAGGTTATGTGTAAGCTGTTAATGAGGCCATATAATAGCTAGTCTGTTACAGTCAGGTTCATCTGTTGCTTTTGTAATGCATCTCGTGATAGTTTAACGGTGAAGGCGCTATGTCTGACCAAATTTCATGCAGGCATGGGAGACTTTTAAAAAAATATAAACATAATTTGTAGTAGAAAAACTACAGTACAGTATCTGTTCCTTCTTTCAAGGAGACCTCGTCTCTAAATGATATATTTCATCATCCCTAGTATTCCTAATCTGTTTAGTTTAGCACTTGCTGATTGTTCTATTCCAGCAGCAACTGTCAAATGAAAATATTGAATATAAATACCACATGAAAGTCTTCACGTAGGATAACACTTATGTTTGCATTGCTTGGGTGCTAAAAGAAGTGGATTATTATTGTTGCTTATAATGGCCCCCATTCCAGAGGATAGAGGAGGTAAATTTTTTTTTGTTTTCCTTTTTTTTTTTCCAGAAGGGAGATTGCTAACCACTTCAACAAGCCTACTGCCTTGTCCAACAGCTTGGCATAAACTTCAAGGGGCTATTGCAGCTGCATCTGATTGGTCCTTACCGAGAAGAGTCGAGATGAAATAGACTTTCTGGCATTGTTTGTGTCTGTCTCCTTTCAGCCTTTCACACTAGCTAGTTTTCAAGCAAGAAAAGACAAGGTGTACATTAATCTATGGGTGAAATGCATTTTATTGGATCTCTGTATATAAGCAGAACACAAATATCTAGCCAGGAAAATAAGCAAAGTATTTTCTTAAGTTATTGTGACAAGAGAATTTAGTGTACCCAAAAGAAGCTTTGTTTACTTCCTTTTACAAACACATTCCTTTGAAGTCAGCAGAACTGGAGGGTTTTGATTTTTTGTCTGATATTCCCAGGATAATATGTCCAGTTACAGTAATTTTTTTTTACATTGTTTCTTTTAAGATGAGCTAATGAGTCATATTCGTTACTCTCATTTATGTTTTATCATACTTTTCAGAAGACATGTTGTACAGAGTTACATGCTTAGGCTCACAACTGTGCGGAGCCAGTGCAAGTGGGCACCACAATTATGTCTGCTAGGAAAAAGCACGTTTGTATAGCATATGTACTGTCAACAAAGCAATATAATGAGTCCACCCAGTTGGGTAAGATACTCAAAAAATACCTTTACATAATGAAAGGGAAACTGTGTCAGGTAGAAGTTTGTTTGCATAGGGGATAAGGTTAAGAAATGCATTATTGTCCTAATTAAATCCATTTGCAGGACTGGAGGCTCAGGATGTCCTCAAGGCATATGCAGAAATTCAACTTTATTCTGTCAGCCTCCAAGGTCAACACTGAAGCACGGGTTAGAGAGAAGGGTGGCTGGGGATGTCTGTATATTTTAGACACAAGTCTTCTCCACTGTCTTTAGTTCAATAACTGCTCAGCTGCCTCTACCCACATATCACCACCCTTTTCTCACAATAGTCTTAGTTTTCCCTTATGGGTCCATGTGTTCAATGTATTCTTGTCTTCCCTTTGTAAGATACCCACTGTGTCTCTCATGATCTATTAGGCCTGCATTTTTGTATCTCCTAAGATTAGTTTAAATATGTTGGCAGCATTATGAATGGTACAATGTCAAACTGGCCTTTTTTTCCCCATTGATTTCAATTACTCAGACTCATAGCTTAAGAAGCAGTGAGAAGAGATATGGGGATTTAATTCGCAATAAAGAGTATAAGAAATGAAGGCAAGCACTAGACAAGATAAATATTTTGTTAGTACTGTTTATTACTAGATTTGAGGATCCAATCTAAACCTAGCATAACTAAGAGGGAGTTCATTCATTAAGTTCAGTGGCTTAGGATCAGACTCTAAAAACATCATCTTATTTTTCAGTCTACTAGCTTATTGAATTGAAACAATTCAGAAAACAAATCAACAATGAATGTAAATGAGGCATTGGATGAGGGATGTGAGAAACGAATCTAAGAAAATCTAAACATCTTGTTAGCAAAAGTATCATGTTTACCTTTAGAGCATGGCCAACATTCTTAAATATTGTGATTTCTGATATGGCAAAGTGTTATGCAGGTCCAATAACTTGTGAGGTGCTACAGATATCAGTAAAAGATCTAACGTGTTCTTTCTGCTAACTTATTGCTTTATAAAACTAGAGTAGACTACTTACAACAAATCTGAAGGTAGTTACTGTACTAGTACTATACTATTTACTGTAGAAGAAAAGATAATTACAGTTAATTCTCTATGACTAAGGTTACTTCATGACAGCAAAATCCTACTACTAAAGACAGCACTATGAATTTCCTTTTCATCAAGTTCCCAAACAAATATAATTTATCCAATGGGCATATTCCAGATGCAGTAGTTTGTTTCAGATGTTTTCTATGACCCTGGGGTAAGAACCGATTTCCAGAAGGAGCCCTACATTGTTCAGGAAGACAGTCTGAACAATCAAGTTGTGTCCTAAGAGCTGGGAGACTGCCTTTGATGTACTGCTAATGTGAAGAAATCCCAGTGTTTATGGACCAACACCAAAAATTAGAAGTTTCTGAATCACTGAGTTATAGCTGCTCACACCAGACTCACTGACAATTACAGGAAATAATTACATCTAGATTAACTGGAAAAGATGATCATTCTTGTTTTGATAGTGATAGTTTTGGTTGTGGTTGTGTAGTTGCTATTTATGTAATGTAATTTTTGTGTTTCCATTCCGGTTAAGCATATCTTATCCCTGACAAAACCAGAATGTTTTGTTTCAAAGTTTTGCATTAAAATTAAAATGTGAAACTGAAGGAAATTCTAAAAAAAAATTAATTTATACATGAAAAACTAAAAAAAAAAAAACATTAAGAAATGACAACAAAACCCCATGAAATCAGACTCAACAATGACACTGATATCCCTTCACTGAAGGAAAAACAATGTACTGGGACAACTTCACAAAACATTTCAGGCTGAGCTAATCTTTGTTTCTTGAAAATAATATAATAACAAAAGAATTTTGACATAAGTTTTTACCCAGTTCTACCTGGAATCATCTTCTGAATCTGCACAAATTAAGCCCTCAAGATGAGAAACTCATTATCCCAAATGATCATAGTTCGAGGGAAAAAGTTATTCTTTGCAAGTGGGACCCAGATAACTTAAACTTATAAAAGAATACTCCAGTTGTGCCTATTCATCAGATGAAAGACAATATGGATCAGCTGTTGTGGGGTTTTTGTTCTATTTGACTTAACAGTAGAAGGCATACTGATCTCAGAAAGGAGCATCTTGCTTAGTGCAAGATGCCAGAGTGAAATTTGCAAGAAACACTGGAATTTACAAGAAACAGCATGAATCAAGGGGGCTGAATACAAGGAGTCACTAACACTGTGGAAATTCTTCATAATTGCAAATAAATATCCTCACCAAAGGACTGGGTATATTGCTCTTTGACAAACTCCTAAAATTTTTAAGGTGTTTTTAGGGCAAACTTGCTTAAAAGAGACATGCTAAGTTCTACAAGTGCATGGAGGTGGTCTGTCTATCCTGCTAGACAGCCACTTTCGCAAACATAAAATCAGTATCTAAAAAGATTGGGTGATCTTTATGACTAACTTTTACTGGATACATTTCAGAAGTTTCTTTGGAGAGATGGGTCTTGATAAATGATACTTTCTATTTCTTGTTTGCGCTTCTTTGTGGGTGTTTCTTGTCTTTTATTGCTTTATAATACTTAACAATCTTATGTGCTTTAACCTTGGATTTATACCTCTGGATAATGTTTTAAATTTTCTTTTTCTTCCCGATCACAACCAACAGCCAAAGCCAGGAAAAAAAAAAAAAACAAGAAGAAGAAAAGAGAAGGAAACGGTAATTCATTTCTATGTAAACAGTAGATATGTTAATTAACATTTCCTCCTAAGGGAACGACATGTTTTCATAATCATTCAAACATAGTTCTGTGGCCAGCTCACAATTCCAGAGTTCAGTAGATCCAGCTTCCACTTCCATGGGATAATGCAGAAGCTGTTTCAGAAAATCTTACAATGGGCTTTTATAAATCCTTTACTATTCATATTTTGCTGATTATGTATGCTTCCTACAAGTTAACATGAACAGAAAAAAGAATACATCTCTATGAGAATAACTTATTGTCTGAATAGTATACTGTTGAACTTTCTGTACTTTTTGTAAGTCCATCAGAAAGTTTTTCTCTTGCAAAAGGTGGATTGCTCATACGCTTTTATTGCTGTCTTACTGATATCAAACAGAATGGAGTTATACAAAATGATGTTATGCAGTGAGAGACAAGGATTTATTAAGTGACTATGTATGAGAAACAGGAAATGATATAACTTCATAAATATCTGAGATTTTGTTCCCTGACTGGAAAATTTTCTGAATCTCACTTTTGGCTCTACTCACTATTACATCCAGGGATCAGCTGAAAGAAACCTTGATGGATATTACTGCAAAACACTTATTATCTCAATATTTTCCATTCCGGCTGAAAATATTTTTTCCATATTTTATGTTCAAACTTTACAAAAAAATTTCCTAATGTTCAGATTTACAGACTGATTTTCAGATTGTAAACATAATTCTTGATGTTCATGAAGCTAAAAAGAAGTCATTATTATTGCGCAATTAGTCATAAAAATTACAATTAAGAATTCAAAGTCTGCATTTCATTTGAAGTTTTAAGCAGTTTCTTTTGGGTAATTTTATCTATCTGTTATTAGCTTGTGCTTCTGTGACTCTGCAGTTGTGTACACACACAAAACTCCCCGTACATATTATGGACCTGCTCCTCTTTTTTATCTCCCTCTGTTATTTCTTGCCTGCAGAAGAAATTTTAGGAATAGCACTTTCTTTTCATCCTGGGAGTTTGTTGATATCCCAAGATAGTTTTAATGTCTTCTTCGGACTTTAGCAAAAAACAATAGTTAAAAGCACCCTTACATCCCCAACCTGTTAGTGGAACATTTAATTTGTTTTATTTGGCCATCGGTTGACAGACTGAGTTTGCATGAAAAGTTGCTCACTGCAGCTGAGTGAGTGAGCGAGTAAAAGAGCAGGAAATTTTTTAAAGTATGGGATGAAATACAGATCAAACAATGTTTAGTACAATATTAATCCTTTAGACTGAGGCATGCCAGAAATGGTTCTTTGAGCTGTGGTTATAAAGGAGGATGAATCCAAAAGCAATCAGCTAAGAGCAAAGAAGTTACCTGGGAGCAACAGAAAGACTGTCAGAAGGCAGGCACATTGAAAAGCTAGCAGATTTATTGGGATGAAATAACAGCCAGCTAGAATAGCCATCAGGAAAACTCTTTCCATATCACATAACTGTCCATCCTTTTCCCAGCACAGAGCAAAGATGGAATGACTAGCTTCCAGGGGAAAAAAAAAAAAAAGAGTAAGAAATAGGAATTAGAAGTCTTTTCTGAATTGCAAAACTTAATTCATCACTCTGGGAGGCACAACACCAGCAGTGTTATGCAGTGGTCCATTGAGCAAGACCTTTGTTTCTAACTGCAGCTAGTGTCAAACTCTGTCTTGTAACAAAGGAACTTGTGGTAGATACATAGCTACCAAATAACACAGCTTTAGGAGACATTTCTTCCTGTAGACATTAGGCTAAATTTCAGAGTCTGTTTTCAAGCAGAATTTTTATTTCCTAGTGGGCAGGGTTGCTTTTTTTCCCATTCTTTTGCATTTAATTCAGGAAGTCTTTCATCCGTACGCCTCTTTTGAATTCTCCCAAGTTTTTTACCTTAATGGTAACTTGCAATGACAAGCTCTAGTGTCTGACAATTTGACTTGTAGAAATGACTTGTAGAAACTTGTAGGGGGGTTTACGGGTTTTGAGTTTTCTTTTATTCACTTTCTACAGATGCCCTCTTCTTCCATGGAACTGGAAACTCTCTTGGTTCTATCTGCCTCTATTTGAATCTCTCCAACTGAGCCTCTCCTATTTCTCTCCCTTTTTAAACAAAGAAATCCCAGGCCATTTCAATCACTCCTCATATGGAAGTTTTCCTGCACCTCTGACAACTCTTATCACACACGTCTATTAATAGAGAACTGGGGAATTGGAAATTTAAACTAGAAATAAACTTTTTGCCTGGGTTCTTGCTTGCAAAATGAGTCAAAAATAATCCCAACTTACTCAAATATTTACTTACAAATCTGTGTGTGGTTTTTATTGTTTGTTCACGCTTTTATTTTCTATTTTGCCATTTTATTTCTGTACTCAACATCTTCTTTTGTCTCCTTCCCTGTACACAGTCCACCTTTGGGCAGAAGCTACTGAGATAAAACTAATGTCAGATGATGAATTTTCTCTTCCCTTTTCTATTTTATAACTGCCATAGCATCATCAGGTTTTGATAAGTGACATCAGTGTTTGGTTACTCTCCACCCTGAGGATTACCTGAGAGGTCTGTACAATAACTGCTGCTTCTCTCCAATTCCTACCAGCTCTGGGCTTAGCAGGGGATGTATTCAGTAGATAACTGCTGGAGCGTGGCATTTCCAAGTGGAAGGTGTATGGTCTGCTATCCATGTGAGGTTCCCTCATCCTACCCTATTTCAGTTTTCTTTCACCTTGTTCCTGGCATTAGGGTTGCTCATGAACACATTAAAAGAAATGCTGTTATGATCAGGCTTTAACAGGTCACTGTTTATTTTATCAAGATCATACTAGATCAACAGAACAAATTCAGTCACAGAAGTTAGACATAACCTCAGTACACAATCCAAAATGGAAGTCCTAAACCTCAAGTCAGTTTACAGGACAAAACAGAGGTTACAATTTAAAATGTTTATAATCCACACTGTTGCAGTGAACAATGGGCTTCCTCAGTTCCTTGAGGATTGAGTCTAAAAGTTTTTCTAAACTATTAAGCAGATTTTCCATTGACCCCATGCCTCATGGATCCAGTCAGCAATGTTAATTGAATATCACCCAGAAAATCTCAGCACAGCAACTTTTATGAAGTACAGTGATAGCAATTTTCTTCAGCACAAGTGACAGGGACTGCGTTTTTGTGGCAGAGGTGGACATGTTTCACAGCATAGCCAAGATTTTATTTTTTCCCCAATGTCTGCCAAATCATTCAAAACAAAAGGAGGCAGCTGGCAAGACTTCAAAAGGAGTTTTATGGATGAAGTAATTCAAGCTGCACTATTTTACCTGGCTGAGCTCTTGGAGACCGACAAAGATAAAACATAACTTCTGGGTCAGCCAGGAACCTCTTTGCAAAAACTGCAGACGGAAAGTTGCCTGGTCACTCTAGTGTAACAAGGTATTCAGATAAACCAGTACATTGTCCTTTAATTCTGGATATGCATTTCTTGAAGAGATACATCAAAAGTATGTTTCAGATGTAAGAAGAAATATCTTAGCAAAAGGGAAAGAATACAAACTTTACATGGATATGTACTTGGTATAGAGGCTTGTTATCAATTTCTTGTGCATTTTATTCAGCCTACAGTTATTCTTAAGTATTGAAACTGATAGCTTAAAAAGGCAAGTATGTACATAATCAAGAGCGGAACTGGCCAATTTCTTTTCCTCAATGCAAAATTTTAACATTTGATTGTATTTCAAGTTGAACCAAAAGGCATCGCTGACTGCTTTGAGGCAAAGCTTACGTAGTCACTAAATTATTAAATATGCTTCCAGGGAGGTATGGTGGTTAAATACCAATTGGATCTGGTGGCATTTAACCATATTCTATAGCTATGTAAAAGGAGAAAAAACATTAAGACTAAAATAAAAAAGGTGAATTCTTAATGCTTATGGTAAATTGTTGACGTGGCTTTTTTTTCTAGCAGTGTCTCAGGACAAGCAGTGACTTAGAGGAAGGAGCCTAAAGAGGGTAGCATTCCAGCTTCAGCAGTGACATAGGGTAGGGCGTGTTAACAGTTATTGACAGAAGGAACAGGTTCAGACACCATAGAACAAAAATTCCCAAGCACTCCTAAGGGCCACCATCAAGAAGACTGCTGAAATCAAGAAGAAACATTTAATTGACAGGTAGAGAGAATTAATTGAAGAAATCAAAAGAAAATGTTTCAGAGCAGCAAGCAGCTGGCAAAGCAATAGTTACTGTTAACTTCTGGCTACAAGAGCTGAAGGAAATTTCCAAGGCCAGAGAAGTTACAGCAGTAATGTACAGATGCCTACATATGCACGCATACATAATGCAGCATACGTGCGCACATATATGTGCACACACATTGGGTTTTTTCCTTATTGTCACCTGTTATCATTTCTATAACATTGCAGGCCTAATAATGAAAAGTCTCCTGCTAAAAAGTCTGGAAATACAGACATCTGTAGTTGATTTCTACGAGATTATATGTCTGTGGAAGAATGACAAGGTGAAGCTACAAAATCAGTTAATCTTACTTATAAATTCTGCTATGTCATATCTGTAATCTGCAAAATCGACCCAGAAGAGCACTATAATAAAGTAACATAACATTTTCCCACAGTAAATTAGTGCAAACTCACCCAGCACCAAAAATATTTCAACCTTTGTTTCATTCTTATGAAGAGCTGTGTCTTTCATTACATTATAGCTGTCTACCCTAAACGCACTTGGAAAAAACAGTCAGCATTTCTACCAGCCTTTTTTTGCTGTCAAATAGTCCATAATTACAGGTAAAAGTTAGAACTAACTAAAACTCTTTTTAGTCCCCTGAAGCTATTTTATGGCAGGTAGGTAGGTAGGAAAAGCAAGCTGAAGGGCAGCCTCTTGATCAGCAGGCTGGGGAGGCTTTCATATATTTCCCATGTCTCTCAGGAATGGAATAAGCAGAGATCATAAACTGCTGTCTTAAACTTGCGTCCACAGACAGTGTGCTCTGTCATATTCAGCAGAATGCCCACAGCATATAAATAGAATCTCTAGATTTAGTAATAATTTTTTTAATAACTCTCCTGGGAAAAAAAAAAAAAAAAAGAAAGGCATGCTGAAAAAATCCCAAGTAGTGCTTTTTATTTGATAATCTTGCTTATAGGCTCTTTTAGCACCACATTAATCCTGCAATTGCATAGAATTATTTGTCAATGCAAGTGTGAGAAGATGGCCGGGCTGGTACTGAAAAATAAGGTCTTAAGAAAGGCTTTATAAGATTTATGGGAGGAAAGGCAGCCACTGACACAGAACTCTATGTGTCCTTTGACTAGTAGGAGAGGACAAAGTGTGCCAAGATATTTTACATCTTTCCCACCAGCCTTCGAAGAAAACCAGCGGGTCTGTTTCATCCAGTCATTCCTCCCTGTGCCCAGCCCTACAGTCTCCAACGGCATAACTGAAATCCAAGAAGAGTCAACTGCTGCGGACATTGACCTGGGGGTATCTTACACTCCCTTAAATAGAGATTGAATGCATGGACTCAAGAGTTGATTGAAATGAAAATGGAAAACTCTGCAGCTCCTAACATTTCTTTCAAGCACATATTTTTCCAGGGCTGGGAGGAGTGAGGGGGCTATAAAAGCAATGTGGCTTTCTGCCAATGGCAGAGATGTGTCTCAGGGGCAAGCTGGTGTGACTGGGAAGTATTTGGTGAAGCTCACAGGAGTGTACTACAGCAGGTGCTGTGGTTGGGAGGCAGGCATGACAGACGAGAGGCTTTGCATATGTAAGACAAATCAGAATTGGGGATTTACTATTATACAGCAGCAGCCTGTCAATGTTAAGGTGGAAAAAGAAAAAAGTCATACAAACTTTTCACCCAACAATGTATGATGTCCTCTGGAGTGCTTTTTGGAACAGGTCAGAATTCATATAAAACTGTCACAATTATCTGATTAACTTCTACCCAAAAAGTCCCACATAAAAAATTAAAGATGAAACTATATATGTCTTCAGAAGGGAAGACTTTCACAGACCAAGGGCAGATTCTTTGCACATGTGGATGATACTTTATTATGCTTTAGTCAGCACTATCTTATGTTTCTTAGAAAAATAACATAACTATGTCTGAAAGGCTTTCAAAAGATATTTGTCCTTCTGCTTTATAAAGTGTGGAAGGTTTAGAACTATTTTGATGAAGCAGGAAAGATTAGAAAGTCCAAGGATGGCTTGTATCCTTTCAAATGGGTCTCTTTCTAACCATGCTGAACTTTTTGCAAAGCACTGCTGTGATCACACATTCACAATGGGAATGATGGTTCATACTGAATATAACCTAAACACCTCTAGCCTTTTCCTGTATGCTCTCATTAAGGGGTCCACCAAAGAAGAGCAGCATTAGACTTACAGACTGATACAGGTGGAAAATCAAGCTCCTAGCCATATCAGGGTGACACTGACAGTCAAGGCAATGTCATGCATAAATACTGTGCTAATGACTACGTGTGAGTTGTATATGTGAATATGCCTTCTCCAGAAAGGATTAGCCTATTGAGGGACAACGATCCCTCCAAAGTCCTACAAGTCAGGAAACAGCTGTAGCTCAGCTTCCCTGCCAGGGCACCAGAGGAAAACTATGTCTGTAGAAGCTGGGGAAAAAGTATTTCTTTGTTTTACAGCCAGTGTTTGCTGAAGTATATTGGTCCCCAGTATGGGGAAATTGTTCTTATTTTTGGACAGCATTGATTTATTTTGCTGTTACAAAAGTCCAAACTTCTTGAAAAAGATATGGCTCAGGGCTTAAGTAACAACTCTACAGTAAGCCTGATACAGGCAAAAGTTTTCAGTGTAACTTTATTGTAACTTTATTGTAACTTTGATCTCCACTGAAGGTTCTAAAAGCAAACTCTTCAGGTTTCAGATTTACTGGCAGACTGGCACATCACTGCCATGAATCCTAGGACAAAGAGAAAAGATTTTTTTTATATGCCTGCATATAGAAAGATATTAATTAAAAATAATGAGCTGAGACTGCCTGCAGAGCAGCTGTGCTTCTTTTAATGTATATTGTCTTCCAATGGCTGAAATAAAATGTCCAGACTGGTGGAGATCTGCAATTGGAAAAGCTATATAAACTATTTATAAAAGCAAATCAACTGTAAAAACTTACTTGCTAAAAGTTTCTGGCTCCTATAGCATAGCTGTACACTGAATTTCTTAGTATAACATCTATCCTCATCACTGGTATACCTCCCAGAAGCAATGTATATGCAATTTACTTGGTAAAGATTAGAGCTCTCTCTTCTGAAGCTAGAGAATTTTCTATAAAGGTAAGTCCACCAATATCAACCATGCTCACATTTTTCAAGAGGGCTGGTAGAGAATTATGTGATTTTAGGCAAGTTATCGTATCTGCAAAATTTCAGCAAGATCTACCATGGCACCTTAGAAATAAAAGAGCAAATATTAGCAGCCTTCCAGTACTTAAAGATGGGCTTCAAGATATCTGGCAAGGGACTTTTTATATAGCTTGTAGTGACAGGACAAGGGGAATGGATTTAAACTGACAGAGGGCAGATTCAGATTAGATGTTAGGAAGAAATTCTTTACTACGAGGGCGTTTAGACACTGGCACAGGTTGCCTTGACAAGTTCTGGATGCCGCATCCCTGGCAGTGTTCAAGGTCACATTGGATGGGGCTTTGAGCAACCTGCTCTAGTAGAAGGTGTCCCTGCCCATGGCAGGGGGTTGGAACTGGATGATCATTAAGGTCCCTTCCAACCCAAACCATACTATAATTCTATGACTATTACAGCAGGACTGCCCCATGCTGCAGGTGTGCAGGTGGTGGGCAGCACTTGGATGGGGAACGCTGCTTTGGGCAGGTTCTCAGGGGAGAGCACGGCCCCCTGAAGCCTTTCCACAACCTGTCGGGGTTGCCCAGAGCCCTCCCCAGCCTGGGTTTGCTTCTCTTCTCCTTGCCCTATGTCTCCCGGGCAGGCCCGGCCGCCGCCTAACCCGCGCGCCTTCCTTCCTCGCCTCTGCTCCGGGGGGTGCCGCGGTGCTCGTTCTCGCAGCCCCGCTCTGCCTCCCGCCGGGGCCGCGGGCAGCCCGAGGCGTGGAGAGGGCACGGCTCGCTGAGAGGGCCGCGGGCGGAGGGGCGCGAAGTCCCGTGGAGCGCGAGAGGCGCCCCGTCAGAAGTTTGCCTTCTCGGAACTTCGCTGTCGGCACCGCACCTCTGCTCTGCAGCCGGCCCCGCCGCGACCGTTCCCCGCTCCCCCCGCCCCCCCCCCCCCCCCCGCCCGGCTCCCGCTGCCCTTCTCGGCTCCGTGTCCCGCACGCCGGCACCGAGGTGAGTCCCCCCCTTCCTTCCTCATCCTCCCCGAGGAGCGCGTCCCGCCGCCGCAGCAGCCGTGGGGACGTCGTGTGGTTGCAGACCGAACCGGGCCTGTTCCAGAGAGCAGCTGTATGTTTCTTAAGGAATCTCCCAGGGGAAACACACAAACAACAACAAAAAGCCACGGTGTTAGCTTGTCGTTATTAATTGCCCAGCTGAAAACAAGCTCAAAATAACACATTGTGAGGATAACAGAGGGGATGGGAATGAGAAGGAGCACTGGCAGAGTTGTAAAGAATTGGAGGAATTCATCTTCATTGTGGAGGAAATTAAATATTTCTGGGTTGGTTTTGGCTTTTTCCTTTTTTGTTTGTTTATTTGTTCTTTTCCCAGCAAGTCACTAACTGATACTTTATAAAGTTACCCACAGCTCAACACCCTCCTGTTGGAAACTTTTGTCTTTGTTTTGGAGTGGATAAAACATTAGGAGTGCAGTAAACATTTTAAACTTAGAACTGCAACAGATATCATAAATCACATGTTGTTTGCGTGTTGGAGCAGGAATCCCTGGAGCTGAGGCAAGTTCAATCCCCTCATCAAGTTCAGCTTGGGACACTTCCACCGAGTGTCTTTGGCTTTTTCAAAACACTTGTTATGGTTCACTGTATTTTCCCTAGGACACATAGGTTGCAGTAGTGGCTGGTAAGTAGAGCTGGGCAGATTTTATGCACCTGATCTGTGCCAGATGCAAGAGGTAGATAAAGGTAAGGTGCACGGCTCAGTTCCTCAATGGAAACGTCAGACAAATCCAAGTGATGCTCTTTCCCTTCACATCTAGTTCTGGAGGTTGCTGACTGTCTCTGATGGTTAGACAGGGAACCTGCACCCTAACGCAGTTTGATTTCCCCGCTCAGGTGACATCTAGTCTGACTTTCATGACTCAATGTCCTAGTCAGCACTTACTGCTGTGGCACTGGGTGCCTCCTGGTCCGACAGCTGTCAGGCAGAGGACACCAGTCAGCCAGTGAGAGCTGTAGCTGTTTCATTTCCAGATGCTAAATAGAATTAAGAGAAGTTGAAAATTCCCATTCATTTCTGTTTATGTTGGGTTGGGGTTGTTTTTGTTTTTTGGGTTTTTTTGTTGTGTTTTTTTTTTTTGGGGGGGGGGTGTTACTTCTCAGCTGTGTTCATAAACTCAGTTACTGTAGCTATTACAGAAATATTATCTGGTTACTGGTGGGATGGGACATGGCCCACAGACTGTACAGGAGGGATGTGGTCTCCTCTAAGATGTAGTTCACAAAATGGAAAAGTTTGTGTAAAGGGAGTTGTCTCTGTTCTGTTCTTTTTTGAACAGGTGCCCACATTGCAAACACCACCACAACTGGCAGTATTAGCAGAGAGGTTAGCAAATTGGCTGATCCCACCTATTCTTTCCAAATACCTTTGTACTCTGAAATGTCGCAGTCCTGCTCAGTGCGAATAGCTCAGTAAGATGGTGGCCTGCCTGCAAGGTCACATCTTCTACGTGTAAAAGAGTTTTGCTATTTGCTTCATTTTCTCCATTAGAAGTCTTTATTCAGGTTAAAAGATTTTTTCTTCCTTAAACTCCTTTCATATCCTTTTGCATTTTGGCTTATTAAGGCATAGAGGGGAATCTCATCACCAAGTTTTTTGTGACGTTTTCAAGTTTGCCCATAAACTAAGATTGTGTCGAATCAGGGTGATGAGGGAAGAGGGAACAGTTTTGTGACAAAGCCAATTTAATACAGCTATATCTGTGCAAAGCAGAGCCTGGCAGGAGTAAATGACTCAGAGTCTAAGCTGGTTAATTAATTAAGTTATTAGCAAACTTTCAAAGAAAGCTGTACACTCAGGAAATGAAATGGCTGTGAAAGAATAGCAGGAAAGTGATTTTGTTCCCTTCCACAATTCAAAGAAATTACAGGCTCTTTTCACTGCTGTTCACACACAGTGGAGCTGGAAGTTTCCTCCCAGTTTGCTTTCAGGGTGGTTTTTTTCCTGCTTTAATTCTAACCTAGAACAAGTCTTTTCATTAATTTGAGCATAATATTTGTATAATTTATTTTGAAATTAGCTTCTACTTAAATATATATAAACATATGGGATTAAGAGTGCTGTTCAGTAGATCCCTGAGTTGTTACAGACTGGAAAAAAAGTCTTATCTAACTTTTCTGGATAGCTGGTCACAAATACCATAGTATTTTCTGTTCATTCTGAGTGCATCCACTGCTAGTGGAACATCTTTACGCATGCTAATAGCTAGAGCTAAGACCATGTGTATCTAATGTAGTAGTGCTTTTCTTGCTTGCTTGCCAGACAGACATGTCAGAACTGTGAAGGCCGTTTATCTTCACATTTTCGTTGCTCCAGTTAAATTCTGTTCTACTTGTTCTAATTCCTGTTGGCACACATGTTGCTGAGACACAAAGAATTCAGTGATACTTTGGGATTCTGATGTCCTCCTTAATGTTTTTTTACAACACATACAGCCAGTGGTGTTACACAGATGATACTGCAGCTAGAAGGAGGTAAGTAGGGGGAATGGAAAAGCTGCTGGCTCAAAACTACTGGTATGATTTTATTTTAAAAGGAATGAACTGTCAGGAATTTGCCAGGTGCCAGTTGTAGCTCCTATTGTAGGTATCAGCTTTCCTGCTCTTAAGGTGATGTCCAGATTTGTGTTGGACTTTCAGTAGTAATCGACACAATGATAGATGCCTGTCCTGTTCTCCCAAAGGCCAGGCACCACTGCCACTTTCTACATGAAGATGTATTTGTCTTCAAGTTAAGTTATTGCAACTCATTCTGTCACAGTTGTGAAAGGTAGAGCTAAATCAACTAATTATGGAAGATACAGCTAGTATAAATGGGGTGAACACTCTCATGGCACTACTTCGAAGGCTCTCCTTTCTATCGCTTCCTTAAGCAGTACTTCTAATGCTTTTATTGTATGGAAAATATCTCATGGACTTTACTGAATTTTAGTTTGCAATTTTTAGGACAATTCAAATGAAATTTAAAAGCAAAACCAAACACCACATTTAAGAATATTTTATCTTAGATTTTCTTCTTATAAAGCACAACATATTTATTTCATAAATGTTATCAAGTGAACATGATATTACAGTCTGTCATAAATGGAGACAGGATATCAGACATAAACATGGAGGTCACGCAGCACCGGAAAGAACTGCCAGACACGTCTCTAGCCAGAGGAAGGAACCAGCTGATACTGAAAACAACTGCTGAAATCAGTATCTATCTATATACATTTCAGGCACGAGTAGCATTCAGAGTCATGTGAAAGTAGTTGATGTGATATCTTGGAGAAAAGGGCATCAAGGACAAATTAAAGACACTTCAGAGAATTTACTGTAACTTTTTTCTTTTTTCTTTTTTTTTTTTAAATAAAAATACTTGTCAGTTAAACTTAGATCACAATAAATCTAAAAATATCTTTGACAGAGTCAGAAGAGATTGGATGAGCTATGTACTTCCAAAATCCAGGCCTGGATGCTAGCAGATGCCAAGCAGGGAAACAAGAAAACTTAAAATTATATGACTGCAGCAAAGGTGCCAACACACCTAGGGAGGTCATAATTTAGCTGTTTGATTTCCAAGAATACACATTTGAGTAGCACATGGTTTCTTGTTTCAAGACAGGCATCAAAGTAGCAGTTCTGATATATTAGCAGACGTGCAGACTGAGGATGTCAATAAATGCAGCAGTCTTTCATGAGATGCATTTCTCAAATGTGGCATGTTGATTAATACGCTAATTAAAAGTGAATGTATGGAGCAACAGTGATTGTGATCTTGTCTACCCCACAGCTCCACCATCGCTGTAGCTGGCGGAGCACCCCGCAGTACGTACTGTTCAAACTGACAGAAGTTTTTCTGGCATAGCAACACCACCTCCCTAAGTGATGTAAGTTGAGCCAATATAAGCTCTCCCCTTTTGGCAAAGCTGCATCTGCACCAGGAGTTCTGCAAACATAGCAATATCTGCTGGGGATGTGAATTTTTCACACCGGGAACTGACATAGCTATGTTGGCAAAACATTATAATTTAGAACAGGCCTAGAAAAAAAGGGATTTACCACCCCATCCTCAGCCATTTGTAAAGCATTAAAAGAGTCCTAAAGATTTAACTTTCAGATAGCGGTTATGCTTTGTGGACAGAAATTCTGATTTCAGTGAGAGGGATAGTGTGTTCTGTTTGTTAAAAATGCACTGATTCCTAATTCTCAGCTATTTCTATCACTAAGATGACTAGCAGCTTTGCTGAAAGCATCTAGAGTATTTATAAAGTATATAAATAACCAAATAAAGTTTGACTGCTCTGCAGAAGCATAGCACTACAAGTGACTAACTGCATCTTCTCTTGGGCTGGAATCCCTCTTTTTGATCCTCAGGCTGGAAGGACAGCACATGCAACTGTGGTTTCTGGAACCACATAACCTAACTGTGTGAGTCCTCCTTTTCAGAGATCCGGTCAGCATCTGTAGAGAACCAAAAATGGATTTTTTTTTAAAAAAAGAAACTATTTGCACTTTAAGTAATCTTATCAAGCAAGCAAAGTAGTAAGTTGTTTTTGTAACAAACCACAGTGTTGGCTTGGCTTAATTGGGCACCTTCAGTCTGGTAAAAGTTTAGCCTGTCTCTTTGCAGTCTGTAGGTATCTCTTGTCACAGTTGTTCCCAGTTTACACAGAGCATCAGGAGCAGGGAGGCAAATGTGACTCTTTTGCATTTCTCCTTCTGCTTCATCAAAGGTCACCACCAACTTGCTGGGGGATACTCTTTCTTCTGTCAGCTAGATGAGATGTAGCTAGGAGGGTTGTCTAGCCTGTGTCAGCCAGAAAGAGATGGGTAAGCAATAATTCACTGTTTAAACAGACTTTAACTAAGCTGGCTTACTTTAAGCAGCAATTCTAGCAATAGCTCAGCCAGAAAATCAGGAGTGGGAGGGTGTGCATAACCTCTAGGAAGAGGGTGGTGACAAGTAGCTGGCTGAGGACTCTGTATGGAAACCACTTCTAGTGGCACAGCAGCAGCTAGAGAAAAAAGTATGGCTATACTGATGGTTCATACTTCTGGCAGATCACTGCCGGCTTTATCTGGATGGAAATCCTCTAGATCCCTCACTTGGAAACTGTAAGGTTTCCAAGTGAAGGATCAGCTAACGACAGGGCAGGAGGTGGAATTTCTAATATTCATGGCGTACCTCATATCTTTCACATGAAAAAGAGAAGGCAAGAAACCTGCTTAATAAAAAGGAATAAAGTGAGGGCAAATGTAGGAAGCAGATCAAAAAACGTCTCTGCCAGTGAAATCCATTAGCCTTGAAGTTCCTAAGGGAACTGAGGACATTACCATCGCTTGGGATGTTTTAGACTAGGTTAGACAAAACACTAGGAAGTGTACAATGGGGGACAATCCAGAATCAGCAGGGAAAGGGATTAAATAGTTTTAATAAGCCTTTAACACAGATTCTGTGATTTCAGTGCCAAGAATTCACATGTCCCCCTGCTCTCTCTTCTCCCTGCAGCTGCCATAATGGGAGATTACGAAATCACTGTAAATGCAGGCAATTAACTATTCTAATAGAATTTGATGAATTTGAATTTGAATTGTGGTACATTATTCTTCCTCTTGGTCTCAACTAAGACCTCTCTACAGTGGATTTAAGTTGACTTTTAGTAGAACAATTAGAGTCTTGTGGCACAGAGTCTTAATATGATTACTTTGTTTCTAATTGGCATGTTTTTCAGGCAATGATTTTCTTTTTAGTTTAATCTGCCTTTCCCCCCCCACTCCCTAAATTTCAAAATTCCTAACTTCCATCTTTTATTCTTTGTTTAATCACTTGTCATTATTATCCCACATCCTTCTAAATCTGTAGTCTTTTGAGAACATAGAAGAGCCAAAGAGTTCATCTTAGTAAGATCAATAGGTAAAAGATGTACTTTGTGGCATAGAGATGAGTTATTGTTTATATCTCTGTTCTGTAAATGTTAGGTCACTGGCGAAGTATTCAGATCAACAATGCATTGTTTATAAACATCGTCTAAGAAGAATTTATTGTTTCACAAATACTACTGCTTGTTGTGACCTCTGATAATTTTTCATATTTTCCTGCTGTGCTGATTTGATAGTGTGTCCTTAGGTCCAGACGACTGCTTGAATCATGCTCACAAAGGAACAGAGGGTACTTTGGTTAGTTTCATGGGGGAAAAGCCAGTTCGCTGTGGTTTAGAGAGGTCCAACCAGTGGAGATAGCTCAGTGAAATCATGCTTCATGTAAAGTAAAAGTGATTTACAATGACTTGCAATTGACACAAGCTCTGAACTCCTTTCAGTTTATACTTTGATGGAATTCCTATGAAGAATTGCTTTCTATGTACTTCTCCAAAAACTGAAGTGACATTGCAAAAGAATGAGGTTTAAATTACATGTTTAATTCTGTGGTTTCTTTGTGTAATTTTGTGTGATAAATATTGTGTCTGTAAATCAGTGCTAGTCAGTTTTGGTCTTTAGAATATATAACAAATTCTTTAAGTAACACATGACATTCAACTTGGGTGTAAAACTATCTTCAGATAGCTGGAATTCATAGACAGAAGAATCTTGTACAAAAAAAAATTATAGTTTCTAAATGGCTTTCTAACAGAGAGGTTTTTACCATTCTGTGGAATTAGAGCTGGTAATGTGAATGATAGATGTAGCAGTGGGAAAGCAATATAATGACTGGAAAGTGAAGTGGGCTCTATTTTCTTTTTCACACCAAGTTGTGCTTACAGAGACAGATTCTACTCTGTACCACTGTTTTCTGTGGGACTGAGGCAATGGTTACCTGCAAAGCCTTGAAATGGTACACACATAAATCTGGAAGAAGCCCTTGCTATAGTTTCATGATCCAGATTGAATTTTCAGTATGTAACACTGTTAGAAAGAAAGCTCTGTGCTTGGTAATTGATTTTTTTAATGTCCTGACAATTAATTTTCACCAGGAAAGTTTATGGTAACATTTTTACGAATGAAGTAAACAACTATGTTATACTGTGGGAGCTGGATCCTGACATACCTATCTATCTTAAGAGAACTCATTCTTCTCAAACCTCATCAATTTTAAACCTACTTTTTGGTGACAAAGCATTTCTCAAAGGTTGTGAGAAATTTATTTTATATTACTTGCCAATATTTTACTGTTATTGATCTGAGATACAAATAAAGGTGAGTGAATTTAGAACCAAGATGAATTTATCCTTTAAACTTCATCTGTAGCAATATGATCAACCAGCTTATTTTTCCCTTTCACCTTAAAACTTGGTATAATTTGATATATTGGCAAGTATAGTTGTTTTTAACTTTCTGCATCCTATTCTCTTGACAAAGAAAAAAGAGAGCACATGGCTTGTGCTAGTAAATTTAAAAGTGCCAGTGACTACTCTCTGGCATTGGAGAGGCTGGCATGGAGCATCCCACGTCCAGCAGATTGCATTGTTTTCTGAGCAGTGACCACCTGCACACTGCCTGTCTCCACGCTGTGCCAGTTCCCAGACTCTGCCCAGTAACTGCTGGGAGAATTCAAGCTGGCCCAGGCTGAAAGCACTGCAGGGGCTATTCCTACAGCTGAGCTGTATACATTTGTGCATACCACTGTAAATCATTTTTAAGGTGCTCAAAATTAGCTGTGAGCTACCACCACATCTTTAGGATTTGCTTTGACACATTGGAAAAGGATCACAGACGCATTTAAAGGTGTGTAGGGTTTGTTGTTTCATTTTGTTTTTTTTTTCTCTTGGTATTTAAAAAAAAACCTCCAAAAATAAAAAAATAAGCCAAAACACACAGGTGCTCCTTGGCAACACGTTTGTTGCGTAAAAACAATTACAAAGAGGTATACAACTCATAACCTCTGCCCTATTCTTGTTCAGGTAAGTGATAGCACTGTTCAGATAAGTGATAGATAATATTTTTTTTTATGTAAACAGGCTGTTCTTGTTCTGCTTAGGTTCTCAGGCATAGAGGCAGAGGATTTTTTACTTGTCTTAGTAAAAATGGAAGCTGTCTTTACCCAGATAAAGGAATTCCTAATGAATACACATCAATACTCAACCCCAGTTGGAGTTACTGAAATTCTCTCCTTGAATTCAGTGAATTTAATAAATACTGACACTTGAGAAATTTTTTATGTCTCAGTGGTATTTGCTTGGCCTAAAACCCATTGTCACCCTTGGTACAATTGAGGTGAGTCAAGGACAAGAAGATTTTGCAGCATCCAGGAATCCCTCCTCACTAGGGGAGACACTCCTGCCCATAGCCCTTTCCCAAACCTACAGCACAAAGCTCTGGAAACAGCCTTCACTAATGACTACTGTCATGACATTGCAATGGTGTAGTAATTTACTTAGAAAATAGATGCTTTTGTGGTGCAGGTCAGTATAAGACCTTCAGAAGACATCTCTTCTTGTTTAAAAGTAGTGATGTGAACTTTAATGGATCTCCAAGTAGCTTGTTGATACTTATTTTATATAAAAAAATAGTTTAGCACTTAACAATTTGATATCGTTTTTGTAAATGTGATAATAAAATATTTCTAACTTAAAATAGTGCTGTCTGGCCTAGAATTTTCCCTGAGTTTTAATAAAAATTAAAAAAAAAAGAAAAGAGCAGACACAGCTTTCTTCTGGAGAAGAACCCTAACATTGGCACAGTTGTATGAATCCTTGGGAACTGCCATAAGTTCAGGTGGCTCGAGGGTATGATGAAGAACCTGTCCAGGCACACATTTATTTCAGTTGGACGGTTTTGCTTACAAAGCTGGGATCCCAAAACACCCATCTGGGAAGCATACTGAAAGCTTAGGGAAGCATAAACAGTGTTCCTGATGATTCTGGGAGAAACTGTCTAAGGAAACTTGATAATGCGCCAACTCACATTTGTATTTTTTTAACCCCTTTTGTTTAAAATTCTGGCTGGTTGACTAAGCCAGAAACAAAATCAGCTGGAGTATCCTACCAGATTTCCTAGATGTTTAATCCAGGTCACTCAATCACATAACAAACCAATGAACTCAGACAATGAAATAAGATAATAATAAAAGTAGATTAAGTAACAAGGTTAAGAAATTGGATTTTAATCATAAAAAGTTCACTCAACTTATGAAGTGCATGGAGAGTAACTGAGTGGATCATAGATATATTTGTGCATGAAAGATCTTCTAATTGTATGCGCAGTTAGAAGTGAGGTGATATGCAAGCAAGGTGATCAAAAATCACCTTCCATTGCAGGGAAGCTTCATCTTGAAGAAGTCGCCTGCAGTGCCCAAATGAGTAAGGCTACTTTGGGCATCTCCTCTTTCCTGTTAATATTGCAGCCAGCTGCTCCTGTATGAGGATTTTAGTATGATGGGACAGTTTAGGTTTGCCTTGATGGGGTTGTACAAAGAACAGACCCAAACCGAGGGACTAGAAGGGTGCACTAGGCTTCTCATACACTTGTGTCCCTGACTGACCTCTGGTACATGGCTGTTCCACTTAAACACGAAGGATATTTTGCCCTGACAGCCCTGAAAGCCTTGTCTGGGAGCTAAGAATCAACCCACTACATCTCATGCTCCATATTCTTGTAAGTGATCATTCTGCAGCCCACACTATAATCATACTTTATTTTCACATTGTCATTCTCTGCCACACTTGGACAACACGGTTATCCTCAATTGGAGTTATATGGAAATTTCTTAAAAATGTGGCCTTCAGGTAGAGTCTTCCTCCAATGTTAGAGATGTGAGAATGTGATAAACCTTGTTTTCTTGTAGCTGTGCTGACTATAGAGCATGTAATGGAAAGGTTAAGAATATTTTTCCCCCCTACTAAAAATACACAAATTTGAATACCTTAAGAACAGAATGAACTCTGTGCATACAAGGTAATTGAAGATGTAATAGTAGGCTTTCTATAGCTTCTAAAAAAAAATGTTTTTTAAAAAAATAATACAAAAAGAGTCTGATTATGTAATCCATTTACTGAAATAATACTTCTTTCAATACAGGTAATAAAAAGCTTTATTTCACTGAAATCAGCAGGAAAATTTCTATGACTTTTAAACTGAGCTGTGGCTTAGATCCTTTTTCTGCTTTGAATGTTTTTTTCACATTGCACTACTAGGATTTACGTTTAAGAAGGCTCCTAATGTTTTCCAGTTGAGCATATGTACATATATTTATACACATGTGTGTCTGGCAAGAAACAGGCTTGAAGAGAATTATCTGTTTGCTTTTTCAGAGACAGCCATTAAAATGTCAGTGTTTGCCAGTGTACGTCACAGTTACCTCTGATTTCAGCAACTGGAGACAGCTGTAGCATCGTTATACCACAACCTGAGTAACTCCTGTTAAACAAATGCTAGCTTGGCAAGGAATGCTCCCAGTTTATGTACAATGCTATATTGCTAAATTATCTAACAATCCATTTGTGCCACTTGGGAAAAGGCTTCAGGTGCAAGGATGAGGTTCTTCATTAGCATCACACCGGTTTGCCTCCACACTCACTGAAGCTGGTGGGAGCGTTACCCCTGGCTTCAGAAAAGCAGGGCTTAGCAATGTTGCTCTCGGAAGTCACATCCCACCATTCTCTCCTTCTACATATTCCAAAAGGAAAAAATGTCTTGACCTATGCATAACTTCCTTGTGCTTAATTTGCCAGCTGGTGAGTGTCACATGTTTAATTTGGGCAATATAAATAACAGTCTCTTTACTAGTTAACATTTTCACTGACAACACAGTTGCTGAGCTTAGACAGCTGATCACTGCTGCCGTAGAGCTAAGTCCTTAAATATTATCAAACTAATACCCTTTTATGGTCACAGTGGATACAGATTAGTGAAAGCCATAATCCTATTTAATTTAACACAGTCCCAGGGATTTTCCTCTACAAAGAATTTGGTCACATGCATACTGCATAATATTTTGCATAGTTCTTAAGTATATGGCCCCTCTCTAGGAGCAGGGCTGTCTGCCAGTTTTAATGGCACTTATTAAATCTCATTGTACTCCACACCACAGTCCAGATGCAGGTATCTGCTAGAAAAAGCTCCATGGTTAGTAAGAATTTGTTGTGGCTCTGAGCTATGCCACAGTTCATTCTCTCAAGTCAGCTGTTTCACCCTCCAAGTTGGAGGTTATCCCTCAGCAAAGTTAAGATGATGAAGGACTACAATTAATTTTACCCACAGTGCAGCCCAGCCAAGTCCCTGTCGTCTAAGAACTCAGACATATAAAAACTGACTGTGCTTGAACTGTCACAGATTCTGGGGTCTGTGGTTGAGCAACTCACTTCTGAGTCATAGGAAAAGCCTGATTTTTATGTGCTGAGCACAGTTAAGCCCATTTGCCTTCAACATTGTGTGATACCTTTGACACAGCAGCAGATTAGACTCATAGAATTAGGGCTACCCCATGTACAATTTTTACTTCTTGTTTTTTTTTTTTTCCCCTGTATAGAAATATTGCCCAAATGGAAAAAGGAGACCTTGGCCCTCTGTCAAGGTCTCAGCTAACACCACTCCTTATCATAGACCAGATGTAGATTACAAGGACCACATGCCTGGCATGTCACATTGCAGACCCTGGAAGGCCACATGTGGGTACAGCTCTGTTGGGTGGCCCTGGGCAGGGCCCAGGAGTCTAGAGGAAAGGAGGTGTGCTGAACACAGTAAGCTACATGGTCAGCTGTGTGTTCAGACAACAATTATCAAATCCCAAGATGCTGAAGACACAGGATCCTCTGTCACATAGTTAGAAGCTTGATTTCCAAGCACAGTGTTGGTTCAGCTAACCTTGCAGGGCTCTCAGTTCAAGTTTATTCCTGTTACACAATGTTTGGGCATTTTATAGGCTTTCAGTATTTATTGCAGAGAAATGATGGTGAAATTTTGATCAACAGATTGCTGGGTGTGCTCCAGACAAGGAGGAATCCTCTAACTTCATTTTCCTTACAATTTCCAGGCATAATGGAAAAAGTATGTGGCCTGGCTGATTTGAGAGTGGCCTTGCTCTCCTCAAGAGTGCTTGGCAAACAGAAGCAGCTCAGGTACAGAGACTTATCTTTCTCTAGAACCATGCTGAAAGTAGAAGCCTTCCCCTCCAGGAAGCAGAGAGAGTGGTTCAAGATGACTAGGTTTCCAGGTGTTTTTCAATAACTTAGGCACCACCTGAATGGCTGTTGGCTTAATACACGGAATAATTATTAGTATTATTACTACTATTATTATTAATAATAAAATAGCGCTTCTTCCAAAAGTGCCTAAGGAGCAAGCTGAGGTAAACTTCATCTTGCTAGGTGCTCTGCAACTTTGGGCTGTCATTCAAGAACACAGTAAATCCTGCTTCAGGGCTCCCACTGCTGGATCAAAAGCACCAAAGCCACATGAGCCAAAATGCTGACACTGTATGAACTAATTCTGCAAATTCAACTGTATATTTAAATGTTGGTAATTTGGCTTTATATTGGTTGGTTTTATGCCAGCTTCAGTATCATCTTCCCCCAGCCATCCAACCTTGTACAGAACCAACTGCAGCCTACTTTCTCAGCACTGATGCAGAGTCAGCATAAATCCCAGATCAGGTGCTCCTGAAGTGCAGTTGTGTGCCCTCTTCTGGGTCAGACCTTTGCTGCTCACAGATCTGGTGTTAGTTTTTACAGCGACATGGTTTCAGAAGATTCAGTGGTTTCCTCCTGAGGTGCTTGCTAGCTCTACAGACAAGAGAGCTGTCAGGGAGGAGGTTTAATGGCAAAGTGAAGGGGACAGAAAGATGACAGTAAAACTTGGTCATTTTTGGAAGGGCAGTGAAGAACAACTGAAAGATTGTAAGGAGAATACACACATGGAAAGGTGGGTGAGGGCAGAGAAACACAAGGAGAAATGAGAAAAAGGAGGTGAATGGGGAAGCTGTTAAAAGAGCTGGCTGAGAGAGTGAAAGAAAGAGACAATCAGAAGGGAACTGGAAAGCCTGGCTTAACTGGAAAGTTGATGCTGTACAGTGAGTATCCCTTTGCTTGGGCTGCTTCTGCTCCTTTCCATGTTTGGCTGCAGCTTTCTGTCTTCTGCTCTCTGGGTTCCCTGATACATTCCTGGAAGAGGACCCAGAAGGATTTCTTCTTGCTCAGGGGTAGCAGGAATACCTCCTCTGCCACGTCCAGAGCTGTAGTCCTTCTTTTCATCTACTCTCCTTGATTGTCTTTGCTGATTCTGACAAGCCCTCCTCTAGTCTGGGGTAGATGAGGGAAGCGTAAATGACAGCAACTACCTGAACGGTTTGCTCATCACAAAAGGCTGAGCTGCTCTGTCTTCTAAAACCAACACCTTAGCAGAAATGCAGAACTTGATGACATGTAGCTCTTGTTACAAATATTTACATGTATAGTAAAGATGTGTCAAGTTTACTGCACTCAGTCATGCACAGCAGAGTTTGGCTTATTTGCATTATGTTTTCACATGTCATACAACTTAATCAGACTGGAGTATGGACTGGGTTTTTTTTCCACTGATGGTTCCTGCATGTAGATTAGAAGATTATTATTGCTTTGACTTATCTAGTGTCACACCATAAGGAAATTATTGGCAGTAGTTATTATTATTACGCCCTCCAGCTCTTTCAGTCTGATTGTAAGTTTGGATTAGTGACGTGTTTTGGCGGCTGTGTCAAGATCCAGCATTAGTCTTTCCCCCCCCCCCCCCCCGAGTTTCATGTGAAAACTAGAAGGGAGCGATGTGTATGCATCTGCATACTGAAATCGATTGTGAATAAGGTGATTGTAAGTGGGTATGGTATCACCTGATGCCAAGATTATTAGACACTATCATATACCTCTGACATCTGCAATACCCATCTTCTGCCTTTTTGGGCTTCTTTTCCCTTGCCTTCTACTACTTCCTGCCCCTAGCTGGGGGCCGTGCTGCCCCACAGGAGCAGCTCTCCAGAAAGAGCGGAGAGCAGGTCTGGAAATGGACCACACTCTTCCCCCAGCTTTCCCCTGGGTGCATTGTAGCACACTAGAGCTGCTGCAAATACGAGCCATGTGGATTGCAAAGGCAATGCCTGAAGATTACAGTGACACTTTGTTTTCTTTAAAGGAAACTCTGTGCTGTTCCCAAAGGTGTTGTGATGTAACTATGAATATCTGTGGTGGCAAAGATTCAAATGCTACAATCTGTATCTATTAGAGGCCACATGTTAGGCCCGCTATCCCTGTTTCAGAAGAAACTTCCAGGGGTGACTCAGTATTTTCAGTTGGCATCTTTTAGTTTGTAAAATGTGTATAACCACAAAATGCTGAGGTGATGTGCATTGTAAAAAGGCGAGACATGACTCCTGAATAGTCCTGTCAAGCAAACTGAGGAATTGGCTGTGAGGAGGAGGAAGGAAGGCACAATAGATGTGGCAAACAAATCACTGTATGTCTACCACAGTTGAAATATCCCTGATTTACTAAAATGAAGAGAAAGGTAGCAATCTAATTTAGAAAGGCTTCAAAATCTTTTTGAATAACTCTAAAAATCTGAGGGAAGTTGATCCAAAAAGAAAAATCTTTTAATAAGTCAATACTAAGTGATTTATTAAGCATGTTACAAATTGCACAGAATATTGCACTGTAAATAATATCTTCTGAACCTGTGAACTAGTTGAAAGATCACTAGTCAAATTCTTTATTCTTTTTCTACTGCTAAAAATGGTTCAGTATATAAATGGTTCTTTACATTAACAAGGTGATCTGTTTTACTAAGAACAGTAATGAAGTATTAATTGCTCCTGGTGTAAGCTGAATGCTAATTTTGTTTTTTCTGTACACTGAAGTAAATTGTGAAATTATATTCCTTTAAAAATATATATGGATTATTTTGCATTACCTAAGCACTTATTTTACAACCCTGCTTCTATCAGAAATAGATATCAGAAACTGCAAAAGATAAAAACCAAAGGAGATCAGCAAGTTAAGAGTAATCTCAGATGAAATCACTGTGATCAGGTTATCTGTCATTGTGAGATATGTGTATATTGAGATATATATATACACATATTCTCAATTTTGAGGAGCTTGTTTTATGTGATGGCCCTTTACCTTCCCTGAACTCTGGTGAGAGTTTTCAGAACGGTGGACCAAAGCTTGCAGTTCTGTGGGCTTCCTCCTCTCACCTCCCTCCTTCCCCCAGGACTTCCACATTTTCTTCTAGAAAGCCTATTTTATTAAGTAAATCTTTCTCAAATTCAAATGTGTATCAGAACGTGCTTACAAAGTTGGGAGTGCTAATAAAGGAGCCTGCTGGTGTGTGGGGCAGTGAGGGTGCTCTCCAGGGGGGAGGACAGGTAACCGGTCAGCCTCACGTTCCGCTGCTGTAATGATGCTGCTGCTGGAGAGTGTGGGGGAAGGAAGGGAAAAGCCTCCTTCAACCTCTCCAGCTCATGATACAAAGCCTGTAAAAACATCTGTCTTTACAGATTTGAAAGGAAAAAATTTTCTTTTACATAAGAATATAAATTGGGAAACATATTTCTTTACAAACCCTTGGAAATGAGTGTCACCCACCACATACATTATGTCCCTGAACTGAACTAAATCGAAACCAGACATATATTTTTCTTTGATGACTCCATTGAGGTATATTAATTCTTCTTCCCAGTCCTTTAGTCTCTCAAAAGATACATGTGTAGATAAGGGAACAGCCTCAAACCCATGCAATGCAACAGCAGCCCAACGAGTGGCTTTAAAGAGAAAAGTCCAGCTTTGTAGCTCTCTCTTCCTGCAAACAATTTCCTTTTCCAGTTATAAATTTCACCTTCTAATTTAAAAAATCCCTGAAAGAGGAAGAGGGGACAGGGAGATAAAGAGAGTTTGAGTAACTGTATGCATTCTGAAAGTTGAGAAATCTAACTCAAATTTTCTAAGCATCTCTCAGGTGTCCAAATAATTATGTGAAACACCTCTGATTTGCCTGCTTGCATGTCCTAGTCAGGGCACATACACATGCGTGTCAAAGATCCAGTGGTGTTCAACAAGCTTGTTCTATAGAGAGTTTGGGTAGCGTACAGTTGTTTGATAGCATCGTTACTGTTAATGACATCACTATTACTTGATAAATGCTTCTTATTCTTTATTACCTCTTACTGTCAAAACCAGCCTAATAGCTTATCAGTATTTGGCATATACTGTCAGGTCTAAGAACCAAAAACTGTTGTGAATTATACTTTGAAATGTTGGACCGGGTGAAAAGGTACCAGGTACCCTCACTCGACGCCAATTTTAACCCTGCTTTTTTGCAACTGCTTCCCAAAGATGTCATCATGTCTTCAGAGAGAGATAAATAATGGCCCCTTATAAGATCAGGAAGACTGGATGAATTGTAAGAAAATGCACTTCCTCACCAATTCCCATCTCCATAGAAACTCCATGCTTCTGCTCTGTCTTCTGCCTATACAGATTAGGCAGCCCAGTTTTCCAATGACAGACAGTGAAGTCTGACACCTGCATTGTCTCACAGAGGGGTATCTTGAAGAGCAGAATTTAAGTATAAAAAGAGAACTTTGCCAAGTGCTTAGCATTGCTTCCCCCAACTTTCAGATTCTTCCTATTGATTTTCAGCTTCCCAAGAAAATTTCTCATGAGAATCATCAGTATTTGCTGCCAGGGTATCCACAACTCTGATGATGCTTTTGTCAACTATTTTTGCTTCAAAGGATTCAATGTCATTGAAAGAGTAGTACACACTACCCAGTATCACAATTCATGTCACTTATGGGGAAGACGGAATCATCAGGAGCAGACTATGGCATGCTGATTTAAACATAAAGCTTTATTTTCAAATTCATTGGATAGTTTATGCATGAGCGTATGTGCTTTTTCAGCACTTCAGATAAGCAGATAAAGATAGTATTTTTTTTTTCTTCAGTGAAATGAAATATATTAGAAAACATTCATTGATTATTGTTAGGAAAAGAAGAAGTTATTAAACTGCAGTAGCTAAACATCAGCATGTAAAGTTCTTTTGTTAATAAGAATAAATTAATAGATTTATTGATTTTAAGTTCTGGCAAGATCATTTGATTGTCTTACGAGACCTGTAAATCAAAGCCATTAAATCTCACAGTATTACCTCTGAGCTGAATAGAGCTAGACAAAACATGTTGATAAAGCAATACATGAAACAAAAGATGCGGTTCAACTTGATGCAAGCTTTATAGCTTTGGGTCAAATCTACCTTCCTTAAGATTCAACACAGAGAGAACAACTAAAATTGAAGTGCCATTTTCCCCAGTTTTTAAGCTTTGGCTAAATGTACTGTATTGGGGTTTATCTGTGAAAATGGCATGTCTGTTTTCTTTGTTCTAGACTTAGTCCATAAGACACATATGGCAAAATCATACCCCTCAGAAAAACACAGTTTTGACATGAGGATTTCAAACAACAAGAGTTTCTAAAGCTTCTCTTGTTTCAGGGGTTGATCTCCTATTCTATATGAAAACACAAACTAATTTCTACATATATATGCCCAGCTTCAGCATTCGACCTCTATCATACTTTCTTGACTTCTAAAAGGCCTCTATTTTCTTCTCATAAATGTGCTTATGCACTGTAGTCAAGTGACTCAATTTTCTTTTTAATGGAACTAAATCTGTTGAAGTATTTAAGTCTCTCCTAGTAGGGTACTTTCTGTGGCTCTTGAACAAGTGTGTGATTCTGCTTTTAAAAGCTCTTTTTTTTTCCAGTATATCTACCTTTCTATAGGTAGATATATTCTATCAGTATATAAATGCTGTCAGATATATGTATTCTATAGAATATATATATATTCTATCTACCTTGGCTATAAAAATCACTTTGCAGTATTTGTTCTTTGTTTGCAGTCTGGTGTTCTGCACAAATTTTATCTGGAATACTTTGTATTTGCAAATTATTAATTGGAATAGTAATTGGATTTAGGCTTCATGCTAATATGACCAGAAACATGCCATTTCAGTGAAGATTTGTTATCATCAAGTATTTGAGATTTCCACCTTAGAAACAAGAAAGTTATGTACTTTGATTTCTTTCCACATGTATATTTAATCCCAATACAAGTGCTGCTGCTTCTGCATCCTTTTCCCCAGGCCAACTTGTCCTTCCCTGACATGTTTTCCCTATCCTGTGCTCCCTGATTCACTGGTCATGGTTATCCTCAGGTTCTTGTCTCCTCCTCAAACTCTTCATCTCAGCTCCATTTTTAACAAAAGTTCTCTTACTTTTTCCTCTTGATGACTTTTGAGATACCTTCCCTGACCTATAGCTGAAAGTACAATGTAGAAACAGTATTGCTTGGGTGAAGGATGAAAAGTCGTGCACTGATCTCACGCTTCACCTATAAAGACTTTCCCTTCAGCCTGCAGCCCCAGCCTTGCGCAATTTATGAGGTATTGATTCCAAAGAGGAAGAATTAGTATCTGACATCTATACCATATTCTTTATTAGCAGCCAAAGAAGACCTGGGATTTACCTAATGAGGCTTAAATATCTCCTTTTGCAGCTGCTGGAAGAAGCAGTCACTTTTGAGGTGCAATTAGTATCAGGGCTATGTCCTCTTGTCAGACTTAAACACCTGAAGCATGCTGTCCCTGGAGAATCTGGGCCCTTTCTCAAACACCATGTGGGCAGAGTCATAATGATTTCTCTGTCTCTGCTCTGTCATTTATTTCAGTATAATAGAAATATG
This sequence comes from Pezoporus occidentalis, assembly GCF_034315485.1. Lineage (NCBI taxonomy): Eukaryota > Metazoa > Chordata > Aves > Psittaciformes > Psittacidae > Pezoporus > Pezoporus occidentalis. The sequence goes on along the minus strand of NW_026915724.1, from coordinate 3,720,389 downwards.
GAGAGAGATGGGAATTTTACAGTTTAGAAGAAATTAATTGTTCCTTTCATCTTTGCATACACAATTTTTTTTCAAATGGTTCCTGTAATACTGAAATAACTAGGTAGCTATGCAGGTATGTTACATGTATGAGGCACAAAACAAAGTTTCCCGAGGTGTCCTAGCACTGACTCTTGCTATGTCCAGAGTATTCCTAATATAAACTAGAAGGTGTATATAGTTGTTTCCAGCAGCAGGCATTGGGCTATCCTCTGCCCTTACACATCTGAGAAGAGTTTCTCTCTGAGAGATAGGACAAGGTGACAAAATCTCTTTCTTTGTGATTCATAAACAGCCCATGATACAAAGTATTACAAGGGTAATATGAATTATTATAACAGTCTGCTTGGCCCCCTTCTTCCTCCTCTTGACTACTTAGCCTTTTAACATCACAAAATGGCTCTGACATGAACTATCAGAAAGCAGTGCACAAAAATCACTCTTGCACGTAAGGCTGTCTGCATGCATTAATAAGGAATTTGCCACTACTGTTAGAAATCCTTGTTCTCTTATTTTTTTCTGCTTTGGGAGCTCTGGGGTCACTAGATGTTACCAGTTAAATCCACTCATTCTTTGCACCTTCCTTCTTCATGCTCAGGAAAGTTATGTGAACACCAGCTTTGTTATTTCTCTTGCACAGCCGTGGCACCCCTTGCAACCAGGAAAAAACACGAGATTCATCACTTCTATATAAAAGTACTCGGCTAGATACATAATTGTGAGCCAGCATTTGAAAGCAGTATTTTTTGAATCAGTCTCATCATAAACTGCATCTTGATGCTTGCTTTCGTATTCCACTTTTCCTCTTCATTCCCTGTTTTGTTCCATCAAGAAATATTGAATTTCTTTTTTATGAAATACTCAACGTAATCTTGGTCCCTTCAACCCTATCATGAGCCTACATAGGTATCATGTCAGATTATCCCTTAAATCACTGTTTTTCAAACAGCAGGGAACAAAACAAAGCTCAATAAAGAGCTGGAAGGAGCCATCCTCCTCACAGAGCTGGAACACATTTCTTCCTGGAAATATCGGAAAAATAGGAGGGTTTGGAGGAGGATATGGGCGTGTGAGGGAACCCTTCTGACTCAGAGTGGTTGGGCAAAATGGACATGTAACCTGAAATAGCTATTCAAGTGTTAGTTTTAATTAGTTAGTTAGACATTTTTTTTTCTCTGGGAAAACATTTGGATCTTCCATTGTGATCAATATTGATAGATTAAATAATTTGCACCCAAAATGTCCTGATTTTAAAGAATTTTATTGTGAACTGTAGCACAGCTCTGTAACAGTTGCACTCTTCTTTTTTTTCAGCAACATGTTCTTTTTCTCCACTTTGATAGTGAAAATTTAGGCTGTCTTATTTCCCATTTAAGATGTCATCAAATGGTTTTTAGCCTCTAGAGAAAGCTCAGACAACAACCGTATATTGGTCTTTCTTCAGCTGATGCCTATCACTGCTCTTTCCCCATACTGCTACTCCTGTGCCCTCCATGCCAGCTTTTTAATTTGTATCTAGAGCAGGCAGTTACCAGAAGAGTTTCTCTCGGGGAACCTCATCTACAGTAGTTCAGCTTCTTTGCTAAGAAGGGTTTTCTCAGGTACCCTTCAAGATACTTAGAAGAAAGTTTCATTTTGAAATTGCGTTTTCTGTAACTTTCAGCTTGTTTCAATTCCTGCTTTAGAGAAAATAGTCATTAAGAGCTCATAGATACGTATATGATTCTTATTCTTCCGAGAAAACATTTAGCACTGAGGCAATTATGTCTTTTTAAATATTTATCTTGAAAATGGTTGCAATGCACAACCAGAACTTGCTCTGAATACATTACAAAAAGAGTTTCTTTTCTTTCCATGAACAACTGAAATGGAAATCCTTCTATTGACTGGTCAGGCATTTATACAATTTGTTAACGATTTTCTTAGGGGACACATCGGTGGTATTGATTTACAGCTGTGGAGAGGAAAAGGTTCATTACTCTGTTTAAACATGAGTGCCAAAACGATGACTGTTAATGGTACCAGAGGTTGGCTAAACACGGCCTCTTCATGACAAGCTTTCTCGAATGTTACCTCTCCCAGAAAGCTAAACTAAATGCTATATGCACTATTTCCCATGTGTTTTCATTCACCATGACAACTAGTTAACTGTGACCTTTACTTGTAAAACCATGTGTTGTCATCTGTAGTAAAGATGAAAACTCCTTCACATTTTTTCTCCCAAAGGAAAGGTAGGAGTATTATGTGATTTCCTCTCCTTTGGACAATGTGGTAGGAAAAGTCTACTTAATTAAAAATAAGACAGTAACAAAAGAGATGCATTTGTGCTTGGGGCATGAAAAATCAAAGTCAATATTAAGCCATAATTTACCAGGGTTGTATTAGGATTGTTCAAACATTTTCAATAATACTGTTTTTCGATGGAAAACAGTTTTTTTAACTTTTTTTTTGTGTGTGCCTGATGTATTTCTTTTTATAAAATTCTATCCACTCCTCTTTAAGGTTCTCAAGTATTGAGTTAGAATCCATTTTCCTAATTAGGTTAACTGGAACTGCTGTTCAAGTTTCTTGTGTCCCATATTAACCACGTTTGCAGCCAGGTGTCACCTCCTGTCAGCAGTCATAGGGATCCCCAAGATTCAAGTTGCCTGGGAAGAGCGGAGAAAAAAGGGAAGGAAACCTTTGGGGTTTGGATGGAAGATAACCTCAAAATGCCGTGTTTTTTTTGTTTGTTTTTTTTTTGCATTGAATTAGGGAAAACTCTCAAGAAAATGAAAGCAAATGAAATGGAATTTTAAGTAAGTTAAAGGTTGGTGACTTCCCATCTTTTACCAGAGACATTACCAGTTAGGTCTTTCTTCCAGAACTGGAAAGCGGGGACCAATTTTCTGATCCTCCTGATATTTACATAACATGTCCCATTTTCTAGAGCAGTGCCCCACCCAGCCATCAAACAGTAGAGGTAGGATCTTCTTCAGCTAAGAGTTTTCTACCTTGCTAAAAGAATTATGGTTCTCATATAGAATCATAGGATCATAGAATAGTTAGGGTTGGAAAGGACCTTAAGATCACCTAGTTCCAACCCCCCTGCCATGGGCAGGGACACCTCACACTAAACCATGAAACCCAATGCTCTGTCCAGCCTGGCCTTGAACACTGCTAGGGATGGAGCATTCACAACTTCCCTGGGCAACCCATTCCAGTGCCTCACCAACCTTACAATAAAGAACTTCTTCCTTATATCTAACCTGAACTTCTCCTGTTTAAGTCTTAACCCGTTACCCCTTGTCCTATCACTACAGTCCCTAATGAAGAGTCCCTCTCCAGCATCCCTAGAGCGCCCCTTCAGATACTGGAATGCTGCTATGAGGTCTCCACGCAGCCTTCTCTTCTCCAGGCTGAACAGCCCCAATTTTCTCAGCCTGTCTTCATACAGGAGGTGCTCCAGTGCCCTGATCATCCTCGTGGCCCTCCTCTGGACTTGTTCCAACAGTTCCATGTCCTTCTTATGTTGAGGACACCAGAACTGCACACAATACTCCCAAGTGAGGTCTCACGAGAGCAGAGTAGAGGTGCGGGATCACCTCCTTCAACCTGCTGGTCATATAGAGTATTCTGAGGCAAGCACTCCTCAGTTGTCCGTATGAAATGATCCCATCCTGTATAATATAAAAACGTGCATTTCTGACACACAATGGGAGTTGCTCAGGCTAGGCTTGTGTCAGAAAAGGGCTGGGCTATTCTGTTACCAAACTCTGGCCAATTTTTAAGACTTTTTAAATTGTAGGTTGAACACTCTCAGTTGAAACTCCATAAGCAACTTGGTTTCCAAAGAAAATTTTTACATATGAGTTGGATGTGTAATTGAAAAAGACCAGTTTGGGCTGTCCAAGCTTTCAAATCCATTTAACCATGTCCTTAAGGATTTCCTGCCGGGTCCTGGCAACATGGAAAAAAAGTGGTGGTGTGCTTGAATGAAGAGCAAAGCTTGGATGGCTGAGAAACAACAGGAAAACTAGAAAGAGATGGTAATAGGAATTAAAGATGGAGATAGATTGGTTGGAAAATAATACTGAAGAAAGAATTGGGGTGGGAAGAGGATTTGGACCTAAGGTAGTTGGGCCTGACTGCTGTGCAGGGTAAATGAGGCAGTGGGGAATAGACAGAGGTCTGTGCATGCCCCAGCACGCCTTTCTCTAGAGGACAAGAATAGATCACAGTGCTTCTGAGTATTACTGGTCTGCAGACAGGATACAGCTCTTACACCTCCACAGCACAGCTGCCCATACCGGATATGCTCCAGCTTGTGCAGAGCCTATAGCAGCAAGAAGTTCTCCATACCCACAAGTATCAGAAGTTAATGTGATGGCACTAAACCTTCCAGCTCTGGGGTGTCCAGCACAGGTTTTGTTATGACAACAGAAGGGAAACCTTCTGTTTTCCACCAAGAGTTTTGTGAGCAAATTCTAAGATATTTTCCTCTTTAAATACCAGCTTGGAAGTGTATAACGTTACAAAGCTAAACAAAGAAAGATGGAAAATGACAGAAGGTATTTTGCCTGCAAAACATCTTTCTCTCATGTGCCACACCCTGGCACCTTCCCTATACAATCCCATCCTCCAATTCAGTGAGCTCATAGGGGCATCCAAGAGGAAGCACACTGAATGACACTAGCCACCCACCCCACTGAGGTGGTCAGAATTGCTCTTTGGAGGCACTTACCTCTCTTTGACTACACATGAGCTTGGTTGCTAACTATAGGGTAGATGCTTGAGTGTAAAGGCATCAGATGATCTTGACTCTGCTTTTATCCCAAAGGACATCTTCCTCACTATACAGAAAAGCTACACCTTTTCTGAGAAATAATCAAAGCCGTTTAACAAAGACACTGCAGTTTGTGGGACTCTGCTGTTTGCTAAGGGCAAACAGGGTAGGAACGGCAAGAAGTGAAAAATGAACCTTGTCCTTAAATTTTGGGCTTCTCTGTGATTTGTGGCCATTCAATGAAGCCAAAATTTTTCAAATGGTCACTTGTATTTGGCATGTTTTTCTGGATGGATGTGGGTACATTTGTAGAGGGAAAAAAAAATACACTTATGTAGGAAGTAAACAAAGTTATTTGTGTTTTGAATAGATGAAGCTCTTCTTAATGTGAAGTACTCTAAAAAATATCAGGTCCTTGTGCTTTAAATTACATGCCCCAAATAGTTTTGGCCTTTTGACCTTAAGTTCCCCCTGCATGAAACAGTGGTAGCACTTGCCTCTTGCAGTGTGTCCCTGTCCCCAGAAACATGCTTTAAAAATAAATTCATTTTGTTCACAAAGCCCTTAGACACAATACCATGTGTAGAGCCATGAAAAAGTTCATGGGGAATTTAATAACTTTGTCTTCAGAGCAGGATATGAATCGTGTATAGTAAATAAGGCCTGCGGGCACAAATATTGCAGTTACTCATTATTTGAACTCTGCCCATCCTGTGCGTTGAAGAGAGGAATGGAGAGAAAAAAAGCTGATTTTGCTTTTTATGCTTGCTTTTGCCTAGACAGTTTTGCTTTTGATTCTTCTCAGCTTCTGAAAGCTTGCCTTGCCAGCTCTTGTGGACTTTTAAGATATATTTAACATGCAATTAAAAAAGCGTTCTTCAAGTCAGCAGGAGGTTTGCTTTGCATGCAGCTCCCAAATTGCTCCTGGCTATATCCATGTTTTGATTCAGCTCAGATTCTAGGCAGCTGAAAAAGGTCCATAAATATATCTGTTCCTCAGAGCGGGCCTTTTCGCTGCTCCCCCGTCTTGATGTCAGGGAATCTCAGCTGCTGTCAGTAAGAAAACCTGTGCTGATAAGAAAGCCTTATTGTATTTTTTGGCGCTGAAAGCAGATACAATTTCTCATAGAACTGACTGCTTAAATTAACACAAGATAGTTTTTTTTTTATTCCTCACCTTTGCTTATTTTAGTATTTAAAATTATCTTGTTCACTCCAAAGTCTAACTTAAAGTTTTTTGCTTGGTCTTGTCTCTGAGTTATACTGACCGTTGTCCTGAAAACAGTACTGTTGATGGTGCATCCTGTTATCCAGAATAGAGGACCTATCATTCCTAAAGCATAGAAAAGAAGTATCTAGAATGAATTATTCCAAAACATGAATATAACAAGGTGAGACTTTATTTCATGTCATTCTTTCCTACATTCTATTTAGATAGAAATCTTTTAGCTATATTTATTTATTTATATTTATATGTTTAGGTAGAAATCTCTGTATAACTATAAGGTAGATGATACGGGTAAATGAGCTTGAGTACAGTTTTCTTTCATTGATCTTGCTTATTTTCCATCCTTTTTTTTTAAGTAATAGTCAGAGATATACTTCTCTTTGGTCCCTGAAAAGGCAGGGAAAAACCCACTGAAGAAATAACTAGCTGATATGATGAGGTGAATTGCCTGCCTGCTACTAGGGTAGATAGAATGGCTGGGGGTGAGCCTTGCTTGGGTTGGTGCAGAACCATAAAAAAGTCAGGTTTTACCTGTTCAGATTTGAAAAGACAGCCTCTAATACAGGTTTGTATCTGGGGTATTGAAGTCAATAATTGCAGTCTGGTTTTCTTGAAACAGCTGCATCATGTCATGCATCATCACACATGCACCTCTCTACTGAAGGCAAAGGAATTTCTGTCAAACCTAAATCCCTGCCTATTATATACCAAGCCTACTAAAGCTAAATGATATCTTCCTCCTGAAATCCTTTTTTCCTAGTTAGCCATTTCAAACATCTTCAGAAATAACCATCTGTGGTACAGATGCTACAAGTTAAAGATCAAGTGGTAGACTTAATGCTGAATTTAACTTTTATGTTTAGACTTGTATGACCAGGTCTCATTCTCTAGTGAATTTATATGATTCTATTTTCCTCTTTAAAGTATATGAGATAAATTTTCAGATGCTTAAATGCAGCATTATGAGTACACCACTGTAATCAGTGTCCTGGTCTACTCCCTCTTTTTTTATTTTCAGTGTACAAATCCTGTGGAGTTTGCTGATTGATTCAATTGCAAAGTTAGATTCCCACTGTGATGGCAGTTTTCAAACCACTGGGCCTTTCTGCCTGTCCTGCCAAACAAGGAACAATGGGTGCTAATTAAAACCCTGCTTAAAAGGTTCCCCTTTACTTCAGCATTGAGGCTTTCAGGGGGCAGACAGGGGAAGGATGCCTTGTTCTGTTTATGCATATGCAAGCACTTAGTGAGCTGGGCAGCTGACTGTGGGTCAGAAAACACTACAAAAGCCTGCTGCTTATAGGAAAGGGCTGGATTTCAACCTGATGAGGTTAGTTAACAGACTGGACTGAAGATGGCCCAGCTCTATTTTCTTTCCAAAATTTGAGGGATATTTCAAAATATGGCTTGCTTTTTTTTGCCATTTGCTTCTACTGAAATGCTCAGGTCTCTGTTTTCTTATATTAAAGTGAGCATTTTTCTTAAAGTGCAAGGATAAGAAGTAACAGTTTCCTTTATTTTGACTAGTAAGATTAATATTTTAAACAACTGGATTTGCTGATTAACTGGACTGCCTGTGTCAAAATGTACGTAGGGAATAGGATTACTTTTCTATGTCAACGTTTTGTTTCTTGAGCAACAATCTTTTTTTTAATGGAAAAGATCCCATCAGACATTTCTGTTGCTCAGTGCTCTAAGTATTTCTAAGTATTCAGACTTCTATTTCTAAGAATTCTAAGTATTCAGACTTCTGCTGATTTTGAGGAGGAAAAATGAGAAATTAACTACACCATAGAGCTTTATTTGTAAAATGTATATGAAATTGCTCAGTGCCAGAATATGGCAGATAAAGAATCAGCTTCATTATGGCAAGCAAATTCAATATGCTTTGGTTTTCAGCAATAGCAAAGAGCAGAAAATGCAGCATTGCAAATAAACTCATCAATAAGCCACACAGTTTTTTGTTTGATGTCATTTGTAACTGACAACTTGATCCATCTTACATTGAATAGTCACTTAGAAATAATAAGAGTTATAGGAGCAGAATCTGTCTCATGTCTTTGTTGAATAGCAGTTCGCTTGGTGGCATTCACAAACCTTTCCTGGCCTTCTTCAGCTGCTTTTCTTGTATAAAACTATCTCACCCATTGAGATAGCAGAAAATATTTCATGGGACAAATTGCGTGTCATTGATAGTGAATGGTCAAAGTGAACAATTCACAGATAACCTCATAGTTTGATAGGTATTATTCTAAAGTTAGGGGGTTTTTCAATCTCTATGAGGAATGAGTGCTCGTGCAGAGATCAGGAGTGCCTTGCAAATAACTCACCCACCAAAAAATACTATTAATTTATCTTTTCTCCCTGTCTACAAACATTGCCTAGGAGGTTAGCTGTATAGCTATTTTAATTAAAGGACTTATAATAGAGTTCTCATTTTCATCTTTACAGCCATATGCTGTAATAATTAATGCTGCTTAATAGAGCTACTTGCATGCTGAAGACTGCTTAAAAGGCTAAAGACTTCAAGGATCAGGGCATATGGCCTTTGTTGTGAGCCAATGCACCCAGGAATAAAGGCAATGAAGCCCAACCTCCTACTCTTACTCTGTCACTCAGTAGCTGTTCACACTGTGACTCCTGCTGCAGGGAGTCACAGTGTCCTTTTTTTTATTTTTTTTTTTAATTGTTTAATTGTTTTAGTTTTTCCATAGAACTGAAGAGAGAAGTGAGACTGTTTGGGAGAAATCTGCCTTTACCCATTTTTCTTTCCCATTTAACCAGCTGGTCAGGCAGAAAGTCCTTTCAGAAAATGGGACAGGGTCCATTGTGTCCCCCCCAGCCACCCTTCTCATGGGCAGAGCTAAATGCCTATGAATGCAAAAGCAAGGTGCTTCTGACAAAACAGCAGTCAGTCCCAAGCCCAGATGCAAATGTTGGTTCATGAACTGGAAGGAGCTTTACTGGTGCAACACTCAACGCAGCTATTTAGCTCTGAAGGAGCATGGCCGTTGTGCAGCCTCCAAGGTCTGATCCTCTATCCACACATACCACTCTGCCTTGCCATAATGAAGAGGCGGGAACCACATAAGGAGGCTCTCTGTATAACAAACACCTACAGTGGGTGCTAAAGACCAGTTCTGCAGTGGTCTTTGAAGGTCTCTTGACCAGCTACTTCAGAAAGTGAAGATGATTTTGGGAACACCTTAACTAGGCTGTTACTTCCTTATTCACTGGAGCTGTTTCAGGGAGGCTCAACAGTAGGAGCTGAAATAATCAAATCATAAAGGCTGTTCCCAGACCTCTATTAACAAAGCGTGAACAGCATCTTGCCTGGTCACAGGAGAAAGCAGTGATTTGTCAGTTGCTGTGGCTACAAGCGAGAATCCAAAAAAGATTAACAAACCCCCTGTGAGCGGATAATCCCTGGAAAGGTATTCTAACAGAAGACTTCTCCCTCTTCTGTCAGCATCACCCAGTCTTACCTAGCTTCCTGTTTTGATAGCTAAACCTTCAGAAGGTGCTAATTTCAGCTGGGCAGCTGGCCAGCATTATACAAGTTTGCTGTAAAGGAGATGTACATCTCTGCACCAAGTGCCTTTTGATCTCGTCTCACCTACTCATCTTCACACCTGCTGGTGCCACTGCCACCTCAGGAAAATGTGATGCCAGCTCAGGGCTTTACTTCTCATCAGATAAATAGATTTGAATGGTCTAATTTGCCTCAGCCCATCTATCTCCATTTTCCTAAAGGATCATACCATCTGTTCTTCAGCTTGATGCTAGCTAGCCAGCAGCAGGTAAGATTTTCTCTGGAACATGCTATTGATTGCTCCTGAGAAACTAAGACAGAGATTCCTGGGAGACTGACAAACTGTGCTCCACTGCGGTAATGTAAAAATGAATACTGCATCTCATCTGTCCTGTGATCTTCACAAAGATCCTGTGTGAGATGGTAGCGAGAAAAAGATTTTCACCATTTCACAGCTATTTCATGCAGAAGTTGGGCTGTCTCATCTTGTGTGTCCCAGTCACCTTTTGTGCTCTGAAGCCAAATTAACTCTATTACCTACACTCCTTCCCTGCTCTCTGCCATGTATAGACAGGTCCAGTGTAAACCTGAGTTTCTGGAACAAACTTTCAGTCAAAGTAAGATGGGGAAGGAGAGAGAGGGGAAAAAATAAACCTAATTTTAGGGACTTCATGTACTTGAACGAATTTCATCATCTGAGAGCGGATGACTAAGTTGATGACCCAGGAAGTTGCTTCCACACAGCTGTAGTGCATGGATTTGTTTGGTGGAGGAAAACAGGACAGCAGTTAACCTTGGGTAAATACAGTCTGACCTAAAGAGGATGCTTGAACTTTGCTGCATGATTGGCAGAATATTTTATTAAGATGCTGCACATGGGTTTTAAAGTATTGAATTCTCACCTTTTTATGACATTTTCCGACAAATGATAGTATGTCTCTGATAAGTAAATCCCTATTTGCTTAAGGATGGTATATTCAAGGTTAGTCACCAAATTCTTTCCTTTTCAAACACCTCATTTATACAGCTGCTGAGCTTCAATCTTGAATGAAGTGCACTGGTACCATGATTAACATAGTTATATGCCAATCAGTTTCTTCTTATTCTCTGTTCTATCACTATGATTAAACTTTAGTACCACCTGTGAGACTAGCAGGAAGGGGGGTCATGTCTGCTCTTGCAAAGCAGAACTTGGGCTCTGCAGAGCTGAGGTGGCCAGGGATTCTGTGGGACCTTTCTCTCATCCCAGTTACTTCTGGCTCTGCAAATCAGTGTGACTACTTATATTGCTCGACTGCAGAAAGGTCAAGAATTTACAGAGCCTTCTGGGAGTCAAGGCAGCCCTGCAACATTTCGTAGGCCAGCTCTGACAATCCACATGCGTTACTGTGTGCTCATGCATAAACCTTGCCCTAGACTCTAATGAACTAAAAGCTGGTGATTACTGTAGTGCGTGTTTTAACCTAGATCTGTATAATTCAAGCAGGTGGTTAGATAACCTACCATTTAACCCAGCCTTTGCCCTCTGATAGAGTCTAGCCAGGAGCTAGGTATACTGGACGTTACTTGAAGCTGGCTTGGAAATGTCCTTAGTTTAATCAAAGGCAATCTTATCCACCTTATTCTGGTAAGACAGACGAGCTTCCTCTGGTGTTCCCATTCCCTCTGTTCTCAGGGAAGGATCTGAAAAAAATTCTTAAGGGTCCATATACCAATGTGAAGGTATTTATCATCATTTCACAGTTAATTTTTACCCGTTGCCATGGAGGTATTCGTAATTGTCAGCAACCAATGTTTTGGTGGGTGATGGTGATGTGCTGTGATGTGTGTTTATGTTTCTGATAGCCTTTGGAAGCCTATGCCTGAGCATTTTTAAGAGCCCAAGAGCAGTTTGTATTTATTCCACAATATGCTCCAGTAGTACAGAAGAAAACAGCTTTTGCACTGGGGAAAAGGTGACACCATTTTGTGGTTTTGAATGTGTTTCTCAAAGTATATGTGGATGAAACTTCCAGCTATGAGTGACAGTAAGAGGGTGGATGTTGACCAAATAGGTGAATAATTGTAATAAATTTACACTTACCAATATAAACTATAAGCATCCTTTCAGTATGTTGCAAAAAAATATTTTCTGAGACTGTGCCACTTAATTTAAATGTGATTTGAATACAGTTAAGTAGATTCTACTGGGTTTGGTAACAAGATGCAGGTGATGTGCACAAAATAGATGTAGTGAAATTGTACAGCTTGCTGACAGTGGAGATCCAACATACTCATGCTTTATCCTGAATGTTATTGTTTCCTGCTCTGGGAAGCCTCAGAATATGTATCAGACAGTATTTTTGTAATCCAGCTGCATTTATATATGACGGTGAGACAAATGCCCATGCCTATAATGTCTGCAGTTTTGCATAGTGGAAGTTTCTTCAAAAGTGGCATCAGTGTAAATTTTTACTGAAATATCAAAAACTGCTGCCTAAAGCTGGTAGCAAATGCTCAGCCTGAAAAAAAGTCTAACAAAAACAATAACAAAAAGTTGCTTTCTGTTCCCTATTAGTGCTGAGGACCTTAGCACTGTGCACATAGTATATAAATAAACCACTGTGATCAACACCTGAGAGCTTATAAATGTTTGAAACGTGTGGTGACAATTTGCAGAACCTTTGCATTGCTCCCTCATGCCCACTTACCGACTATTTGAATAATCCAATATACCATATACCATATGCAATAGAATATACTGTTTTTTGGTGGTCTCCTCCATGCTTACACAGCACAATAATGAACACTGCAAGGAATGCTTCAGTTTACATAAGGCAGCAGTAGAGACATGCAGCTTTCCTTCAATCTTTGCAATGCAAGTGTGCCCAATAAAATGAGTCACAACTGAGGTTCCTTAGCCACCTGGTAAAAACCATGCCTGCTTTCAGCTACCAGTATTACATCTTAATATTTTGGTTTTCACCCAGATTTGCAGTATTCTTCTTTTCATGTGTCTGAGTGTTTGTGTTACTGTAGTTTTATCACTTGGGGTCTGTTTGCTGTGGGAAACTAGGTGTAGAAAACTGTAATGCTGGCTCAGTTCTCCTTGACTATAACTCTATGGATTCAAGAGTACTTGGCGGCCAAATGCCCCTGCAGCTGTTTGAGGCAAGCAGATGGAAATTCCGCAGAGGTCTCTGGACCTCATTCAGAACTGACCTGAATGATTGTTACTCATCAGGTGTAACTGATCATTAAAAGGCTTTTAAGTGTTTCCAAGCTGTTCCCCAATTTATCGCACAGTTTGGATGCAGGAGAGAAAAAAAAAAAAAAAATCAAGTTCCAGTTGAAGGAAAGGAACAGTAAAAAGAACAGAGAAGGTCCTGTTCACCTTCTACCCTCCTCTTTCCTTGCTTCTTTCCTGCTCTTTTCCCCTTCTGTGCTGTTCCCCATCCATACGCCCTTCACATATCCTTCCCATCACTAATTCCTACACTGTCTAAAATGCTTTTGAGTCCTATTTCAGTTCTGGTGTTCAATAGATGTAAGTCCCATTGATTTATGCCAGGGCTGAATTTTGTCCCCATAGCATACCAAATTGCTTCTGCACACACATGGAATGCCAAATCAGTGTACAGGCATACTACTTTGTAACTACTTTATTACTCATTTACACTTGGAATGAAATTTATACCCTTATTTATGTCACCGCAGAGTCTGGACTGTTATATAAATTTGATCCTGTACAAAGCTGGCTGGTTTAGAGGACTGGCAGTGAGTACAACACCTATCCCTTGTAAATTATAGGCTCAAATTCTAATCAAATCATTAAATCAAACCAACCAAAACTTCTTTCTGTGTGACGCTGTTGTAAAAATAAGGTTGGTCTCCTCCTGGTTCCCAATACACGTGCGTCAACACCACAGTTGACTCTAATTAGCACCCTTGCTGGCTATGAAAGCTCCCAAGCCAAGGATCTAAGCAGGCAAGGAGACTGAACTCTTTGTCCTGGCCTCAGGTCATGGCAGGTTGATAAACAAGCACGTCCTACTTTTGCCTCAGCTATAGCTGCCTTCGATTTCTGGGACTAGCAGCCTGGCACCTTCCACAAGCATGTTGTTTTCATGAAAAACATTTAACGCTAGTCTCATTGTATAGCATAGGTCTTTTCTCCCTTTTTTAGGGTAGTTTTAGAGTTAATAGTATTTTGGTCTGAGTAAGGATTACAGGATTTTGACCCCTCTGGGATCTTTGTCCTAGATTTCAGCCCTGGCAGGTGGAACATTCTGTAACCAGTTGACATTTTAGTGGCTAGTTTGTGAGTCAAGTATTTTGGTTTATGTTTTCCTTTTTGGTTTGGATGAGTTTATATGGGTTTCTGAAGTATTTGGGAAAGTTGCATGAGCTTTGTGGTGCCACTGCACCTTCCTTGAGCCAAAGAAGTTGCTTTCCTCATTGAGAAATCGCACTTCAAAAGAAGTTGGGATGTTTTTTAAATTAATGTTTCAGATGGCTTTAATTTCCAAATGTCTGCATCACTCAGAAAATCTGAGTTTATCCTGGTTTGTGGTATTTCTGATTTATTTTTCCTATTTAGAGGGATTTTTTTTTTTCTACATGTGTCCACTTTCTTCGCACACAAAAACACACACAAAAAAGAATTTGGAGTGACCTCTGGTCTTATTTCAGTTTGAGGAAAGAAAGAAGAATGTAAAAAGATTCTGGATCTCAGCCATTACAATGAAAAACATCTGTTGAAGCCTTTGCAAGCATAAATTTATCTCTACCATGGGCATGATTATTGATTAAAATTCAGATCCTTTTTTTTTCTAATAAGTTGTTTCAGCTTCATAATCTGAAAAAGGAAAGATAGAAACCTGTTGCATGTTGTTGTCACTGTAAAGCACCAATGATCAAATTTTATTTTAGGCACTACCTGATGGTGGTCCAGAAAGCTGCATGATTACACAATGCTGGCTCCTTTGCTTTCTTTCTCACTGTTAAATTACATAAAATAGTTTCCTACTGTTGTGTTTCCATGTAAGCAACCAAACAAAGTAGTGTTGAGGTATGGTGGAGTCCCAGATCAGAGGAGTGGCTTCTATGACTGTAAATGCGAAAGGCAGTTTGAGGCAAATCTGTAAAACTACTATTCATATTTCAACAAATCTGTCATATCTGAGGAAATCAATGTCTCCAGAGTTGCAAAGACATCACATTCCTATGGCCAAAGTTACCTATGGCAGTCTGGATATGAATGTGTATTACACAGTCTTGCTGGGATACCAATCTGTTTTGGGATCTGTGTCGGAGCCAGGACTTGCCCTCACCTGAGTCATAACAATGCATATGAAGAGTCAAAAGCAGCCAGACCTGGAAGGGTGTCAGCCCCATCCTGGGCTGGGCTGGGAGCCTGCAGGAAACACTTGCCAAAGAGGTCTCCATGTTCTCCCACCCCAAAGAAATTTTGGTGAGGAAACAGGAAAACACTCTCTCAACAGACCCCATCACACAGCTTTCTTCAGTGTGGAATTCTTCTATAATTGCACTGATGAAACTCCTCATGATTTATTTTACGGGACTTCTGCAGGGTTAACAAGGCAAGTGAACTATGATGAAGGTATGCTCCGTGCAGTTCTGTTCAAACTAAAAATGTATCTTCCATAGAAAATCCTCTTTTCATGCCCCTATGTTGGTTTTTTTTTGTTGTTGTTTTGTTTTAATCCTCCAAACCCATACCTAATCTAAAGATATAAATCACTTTCCAAGATACAGTAAATTCAATGGGTGTGTTATACTGCCTCAAACAGTTAGCTAACGAGTCTGGCTGTGGACTTACTTAGCAATGTTTGATAGAAATTGCAAATGATTCTTGTTTTCATTGGAGTGAAGTAACATTTAAGCGTAGGCAATAGAGATGATAAACTTGCAATGCTAGCAAACCGAAAAACACATGGGACACGTATGTGTGCCAATTCAAATACAGCTTTATTAAACGCACCTGATTTTAAGCTACCTTTTAGTATCCCGTTTAGTAGTTTAATGAGAACCAGTTATAATATAGTTGGGGTGTTTTCTGTGTTCAGAATTCAGCAAGCTACACAGCTGACAGGCATATCCATTCATTTAAGCAGACAGCATCAGAAAGATACAATGAAAGGCTTTACTGTAAGTAAATACAGGACAACTAGGCGATCTTCTAAACCAGCACATCATTTATGCAGTCTGCTGAGAACATCTGAAGCAGAAGCTATCAGTGTTTTCTTGAGACCTTTTAGCATAAAGACTGTATCATGAATTAAAGAGCTCAAGCTGTTGACTACAAGGACTCCAGCATTACTAGAGAATGGTATCTAGCAGTGTCCATTCTTACATTAACATCTGCAGCCATTGAAATGGCCACTTGCTCCTGAAGGCAAGGGAGCAGTCTATTATGGACATGTTACAGAGTCCTCTTTCAGCTGCTGTTTCGCTGAAGTGCCAGGTGCAAAAGATGTGCTCAGAAAGAGACTATAGAAGAGGGTAATGGTCACATCGATTACAAACTGATAATTGCTCACTCACTATTTCCTTGGTATTCAGCTGACTAGCTGTTTCAGCAATTATTTTCCTGTTCTTTATTTCTATTAATGGTGTGCCCAATATTGGGGGCTGTTTCCCTCCTTTATATCTCTAACCTGCTATTGAAATCCTGGAAGTGTAATGTATAGCATTAGCTCTACTGTGTATGATTAATATAATCACAAGTTTAGCTCTGGAAGAAATCCACCCTGTACTTTATATTAGCTGTTAGATGACCTAAAATTCTCCCTGCTCTCCCTGTCCCTGCGCAAAGAACTAGCTACATATTTTTCTTTTTGTTTATTCTTATGAATTTCTCAAGTCTGGTGAAAAATCTGACTGCCTGCCATTTTCCACATTCACAGTAACCTTGTAGTTTTGAGTTCTGTTTTCAGACACACAGGGATGGTGAGGGTCACAGAGCACCACAAGTCTTTGTTAGCTTAACTCCTGCATTTGTGGCTGCTGTTTTATATAGGTTAGAATGCAACCGTTCAAAAGCTATTCACAAAAGCCTACAAGCATCTCTTTTTTTTTTTTTTTTTTTTTCTTTGTTTTGGGATTGTTTTGGGTTGGTTTTTTTGTTTGTTTGTTTGGTTGTTTTTTTTATTGACAATTCTTCATCTTTTTTCTTTTTTTTCCAGCTGAGATATTATGAGGAGTGACACCCTGTGTGTGAAGTTATCAAATCATTGTTTTTTAAAGGTAGATAGGCAAATTACTACCACACAAGTTCTTTAGCTATCATTTCTTTTCTCAAGACAGAAATCTTGGCAGAAATCACATGCAAGCTGACTATATTTTATTTAAGCTCCAGAAATGTAAATTCTTTGGGGTTTTGTAAGTTGACTATATTTTATTTAGGCTCCAGAAATGTAGATTCTTTGGGGTTTTGTTTAGTTTGGGGCTTTTTGTTGTTTTATTCTTGAGGGTTTTTTAAGTTATAGGGAATTAAATTCCATGGCAGCATATACCAGTTACTAAAAGAGGCTAAAAGAAACAAAACCTGAAATTTCCTGTTCTTGAGGAAGAAGAAAGTGGACTATTTGAAGAGGCCAATTATGGAAGCTGGGATCAATATAGCATTAAAAATCAGTTAGGATAAAATGCCAGACGATGACAGATTATCATATGAATTAGATCTTTGCTAGAAGGAACAATTATCACAGCACCTGTTAGAAGCTCTCTGTTGTTATTTCAGTACAGCAAATCTCCTCTTATCATTGAACAAAAAACCTCAATAATATTGACTAAAAAGAAAAAAATACTGGCAGATTCCCTACTGTGGTAAAGAAGTCAAGGAACAGTATAACAGATAAAGTGCCACTAAAATGTGGCAGGTTGCAGGTGGAGAGCTGGAGATGAAAGTGATCAAATTATTTTTAACAGTTTTCTCCAGAGTATCAGGCTCCTCACAGTTTTCCGCAAAGCTGGTGATATTCATGAGCCCAGAACAGTTTTCATGATAGCTGCAAGAAGGCTTTAAAAGTCAGTAGCTACATACTACCATGTAAAGCTTTGAGATAAGGATTTGATTCAGTCAGTGAACTGAGATACTAGAAAAATCCCCCCATCAACTGGAATAAAAAATTATTCCCTCCCACTCAGGTTAAGCGGAAATAAAGGGCAGGGTCTCCAGGGTTATTGTTAGTGCTTTTGGAAGTGGGAATGTTGAAGCTCAGGAATACACAGTGTATAGTCTGGCCTCCCTCACTGCCAATATATGCTGATTGTTTTATTTCTAACGTCAGAAACTCAAGGCTAGCAAATCTGGGGCAAGATAATTGTTGAATCCTGTGTTTCAATGTCATTCAGCCACAAACAAAATTTGCTGCGAGAATCACTTGGCATTTTTTATGAGCATTATCAAATCTACTCTGTCCTTATCAGAAAAAAGGCTGAGTCTACCCCAAACAAAGTAAAAGCAGATCCGTTTTCCAGTGCAAACAGTCTCAAATACCTGCTGGCTCTAGAGGCAGGCATCTCCCTGCCTCCCCAGGGCAATCTGCTTGCTGTTGGCTGAGAGGATGTTACTTGCCCCTTCCATTTTGTAGTGCTGCTTTCTGGTGGCAGCTCACAAGCCTGGAAGAAACCAGCAGTCCTTCGTCATCATTTCAATATGGTGCTGTACAGAAACCCCGGTATGCACTTCCCTGTGAGGACGACAGTGCATACAGAAAATAAGTATAAATTTTCTGGTGGTTATTTCACCCAAATATAGGTCAGGGAGCACAATCCTTACCTTGGAGCTGCTGTGCCGGGGCTGTAGGAGGGAGCCTGTGCCGAGGAGCTGGGCTGCATGGCAATGGCACGGCCTGGCTGCAGCATTGTGTGAGTGCCCTAATTGGGAATGCCAGATCTCATCCATCCAGCAAAGTGTGCTGAAAGCACAGTCGCCTGCCCAGGCTCGGCACTGTCCTACCCCCTTCCTGGCTGAGAAATGAACTGTAATCACAGCCAGACAGTATAGGAGACTACTTGTGGTGAGTACTGTATACGGCAATACGTGGGAAGCGTTTTTAAGCCCCTTGTTGCAGTTGTAGCTGGTGCATTGGATGTTGTTCTGTGTTCTCTGTCTTTCCTGAACTTTTAACCTCATCCTACCTCTAGCCATGCTCAAAATGACAGCGATCGAAAAGGTGGGGGTGGGGGAATGCTTTCCATTCCTTTCTCTGTCTAAATATGCAAATATACAAATATGCTTAAGCTGGCCATAGGGCTTGGTACTGCTTTCTCTCCTGCTGAGTGACTCCATCCTCCTAGCCAGCGTAGTGGTCCCCATGAGTAAACAGGAGATTGTATTGAGGTAAAGTACTTTATTGTAGCACAGATGCCAGAAGCAAGCAGGAAAGCACTTAGGCAGTTTTAATGGACAATGGTTTTACTGATGCTCTCAACTTTGAGTTAACATATGGGGTATTATGAGCTGTCGTCCTATTGTATGTACTCACATTTCCCAAAAAGAAAATACTTTAAGAACTATAACCTCTTAATGTTACTGGAGAAGGCTATTCACTTTCCAGTTCATTTTTTGCTGATGTGTGGATATTAAAAATGAAAAGCCAAAAATAGTTTTTAACTTTGCCAGCGATATCCACATGAATGCATATCTGTCAGTGCTACCCACTTAGTCTGTGGCTCCCCTGTGTAACTTGACAGAGGGTCAGAGCCATTCTGACAGCTCCACAATGGGAGTAAGATGTGGTGACAGGCAGTGCTGAAGAGACGAAGATGTCAACAGGATCTCCAAATATCCAACAGCCTTGAAAACCAGAACTCTGAGCTGCAGAAAGGTAGTAAGTTTGTCTAACATAGGAAAGGCAATCTTCTATTAAATGGGTCCTTTAGGCAGAATCAGAGGATTCCTGGAGATACTGGGGTGCCTAAGCATTTATGCGACCTATTTATGAGCTGCCAGGCTGCCCAAAAACCACTGAAGTCACTTTGCAGCTGACTATAAAAGTTTAACTGATCGTTTTTTTACAAGTGGCAATCTTTTTATGCTTCTCTAACAAATCCCATTAGAAAAGAATTCCAATGATTTTTTCTCAATTTGTGATTTTCGGGTAGTAATTACCGATAGCACTATATGGTTCAAGTGGAATAAAATTATTTCATTTAGTTCACTACTTTCTTTTGCGAAGTATCTCATAGCTTGCAAGGAAGACAGCAAAGAGGATAATCATTCTTGTTTTATATTTTGAAAGAGCGGGGGTAACTGTGGCTTAGGGTTAGGTTTGGAGTTTATGAATATATATTCCTTGTAATCTGATATCTATACTTATGCCATCTTCACTTGTGCAGTTAAATGTATAATTAGGATTTTAGGTGATACAAGCTTAGATTTCCACAGACTTGGTTAATCACTTAAGTTAACTGTGCACTGGCTTCCCAAATGATGTTCAGCAATGATGGATGTTCAACAGTGTGGATGCCCCATCCCCAGAAGTGTTCAAGGATACGGCTGGATGGGGCTTTGAGCAACCTGGTCTAGTGGAATGTGTCCCTGCCCATAGCATGGGGTTGGAACTAGATGATCTTTAAGGTGCCTTCCAACCTAAACCATTCTGTGATTCTACTCTGGGGGTAATTTTGAATTTCCAGACTTAAAGATGGGAGGTAATGACAAATTCATCAGATGCCATGTGATGCTTCTGAATCTGTTAGCTGCCTGTGATACTGGCAACTGGCAACTAACAGAAAAGCAGCTAGAAAGTCTTGGCATGTTGAGGAAACTTAGAAAGGAAGGTTGACATAATTGCTCTCAGGTGCACACTTAAAAATCTACGATCTTTTGTCTAGATACTGTTATTACTCCAAGGAGCCACTGTGAAATACCTAATAACTCTAGAGGGAACACTCTGGAGAAAAAAAAAAAAAACAAAACAAAACAAAAGAGAAATTTTGTTCCTTCCTGGGCACTCAGATGGTAGCTGTGGTTAACAGCTCCTTGTTGAAACTGAGATCTTGTCTTGGTCAATGAACTGGAGCATAAGATTTGTGAAATCCAGAGGGGACATGATCCTGTTGTGGTTGCTGCGTCTGACAGAGATAGACCTGAAGGCATGGAGTAAGATGCAAAATTTCGCAGTACTACCGAGGTCCTGCTCCCCCTTTGCAAATCTCGCTCCTTCCCCACTTTCTGCTATGTTGTCCCACAGCTTCATTTTGGCACCACCCTCCATGAGCCAGCTCAACTCCCCAGGCTGACAGGAAAGGCAGCAAAAGCATGGGCAATTCTCTTCTGGTTTTGGTGAGTTAAATCTCTCAGCTAATGGACTCTGCCACAAGGCAAGTGTGGAAGGAAGGCATGAGATGAAGAAGAGGCAGAGGGACAGGCAGTGGAAGGTACAGGGTGAAGGAAAGCAAGCAGGAGGTGGTGCCAGCTTAACACATGAAACCACAGCGAGAGCATATGCTGAAGGCAGAGAAATACCACCACAAAATGCTCTGCCCAGCTTCATTTACCTAAGAAAGTGGTATCTTAGAGAATCTGCCATGGTGTTGGAAACACATATACTTTAATAATAACATCTCTTTTAAAAAAAAAAGAAAAAGAATATATGGTTAATTTGGATCTGGGACAAAGAAAAAGAAAATTTTGGTTGGTTTTGCACATAGGATGTGTGTGTTTGAGTGAGAGATACTTCTTTTTTTAAAGAATTGTATGCTATGTTTCTTCTTGCTTTGCTATGGACTAAGGCAGCAATTCCTAACTCTTTTGAAGAGTGACTTAAAATGGTCCCTGGAAGAGGCTGCAGGGGAAAACTTTTGAACCATATACAGAGAATTATAAATGTCCAGCTGACACTCTACAAGTGTCATGCAGATGTTTCACATCATATTTACATTCCATGAACATGTATTGGATGAGCAGTGCAAAGTCCTGGATAGAAGGATTATACTGACATCCTTATGGCCTAGTCACCAAACCTTAAAAATGTATACTGGTATTTCAGTCATTATTAAAAATGCTTTGCTTATGTTCTTATGCAGAAAGTAATTGTGCGGTTGTTCTCGCCAAGCCCTGGTTTCTAGCTATAAGCAAGACTTACATGCAGAGGTATTGTGGGATTGTAAGGGTTAAATTTGTCAATTTCTAGTATATTAGGGTAAAGATCCTTCTCCTAGATCTAGTGAGTGGAAAATCTGAGTAGCTTCTACCATAATGTCACCAAAGAAAACTTGCTGGTTCCCTTTTGCTACAGAGATATTCAGGTCCCACCATTTACTTCCTGTCCATGTTGCAATCAGAGGTATGTATGCATGTTAAAGCTACAGTTGATCTCAGGTCCTGATAACTGGAGTATGGCTGGCAGCAACCACATAGGCAAAGTCCTGGTGTCTCATTGATGCAGCACCATCCCCCTCTCAGCAGCGCATTTAAACCCATTTGGTATTGTGCAGCTGAACCTCCAGCTGTAGTGCAGATGTAGCCTCTCATGGGCCTGTTTAAAGTCCTGTTCTCACTGTCCTAGTAGCTTTCCCTCAGGGTAGTTTGTACTGCAGTGGTATCCTAAGCAAGGAATCATCTTCAGCTTTTGCCTAGATTTGCCTTTTTTGGATGGCATGCTGTTGGGAGACCCGGGTGACACTTCAGAGTCTCTGTAACACCTCAGCACTAAAAATGGGTGAGGAGGAGGCGCAGAGTTAGCCGTCAGAAGTCACGTACTGCTCTCTGCAGTGGGAAGCAGAAAGGGTACCCTGCACCTTTTCCCATTCCCCTGAATTTGCCTGTCTGGGTTAGCTGAAGAAAACAACCTACATGCAGAAGGAGAGAGGAAACTGAGTAGCTGTTTCTGAGACCATTGTAGCTTGCTGATTTAGTGAAGAAAAGAAGAAGATATATTTGTTTAAATTAATAGTGGGACTGTAACATAAGTTATATCATCAGTATGTGAAAAAAAAAGCCCACAGCATAGACACAGTTCTTGGGGGTGACAGCCATGAGTAGCTTCTACAACAGTGCTCCAGTGGTGTTAGGGTATAGCAGTGGGAGATAGCCCTAGCTATGCTTTCCCATTATTCAACATCCTCACCCCAGTCATCTGCCCTGCCCCGCCCTCAGCAGGGTCTGGCACAGCTGTTTGCCCTCTCCTCACGCCACACATTGACCTGTAAAGCAGAAGCTGCTTTGTGGAGGTCTCCAGGGTCAAAAATTTTGGCCAATAGGGTAGGCATAACTAAGTCCCTTGTACAACTTTAGAAATCTATACAAGTTCTGTACTTGCTAAGGCAGAAAAATTCAGCTGCAAGACAGGATTAAACTGCAGATCATCACAGACATCTACGGCTCCAGGCCTCATTTGGAAGTGTGATGGGCTCCGGTGCTCTGTTCAAGCACATGTCCATCAGACAGACTGCCAGAGGAAGGGAAAAACAGCATTTGCAAAAAATATTACTATCTGATTTTTCTGGGATGTATAGGATATGGATTCATATGCTCTGTGAGTTTTAAAGTAGTTGGAATGTCCAGCTACCTCCTTCCTTTCACGAGAAATGTTTTCTGACAAGAGCGTTGCTGGCCCATCCATCTACAGCTAGGAACGCTTTGACTGGGTACTGTTCTTGATGTATAGAATAGCTAATGACTCTTCTGCGTGCAGTGATCTTTTAATGAGCAGCAAGGTCTTGGGAAGAATAAAATAATTCCTCCAAACCAAGAACTTAACTCACTCTGAAACTAAATCAGAAACCTCAAATGAATGTACTGACTAATCTCTGAATGTTCTGCCTAGGATGGATGACCAGTTGGTCTAAGCATACTTCATTAACTGTATGACAGCAAAACCTACTATAGATAGAGTACTTAAAATTTAAAGGGTTCAATATTTCCCAGACATTTTATTTTTTTCCTCTAACCCATGTCCTTAGTAATTAAGAAAGTCCAGCTTTATAGGTGGAGCAATACCAAAAAAGCACCAATAAAATTTTTAAAGCACTCTAAAACATTTTAATGCCTTATTTCATGTGGCATATACAGAGGTATGATGGTTTGTAAGGTATAAAGTTTTTTATTAGTGCTCCATGGGGAAGGCAGCATAATTCAGTCATTGCTTTGCAACTCATTTAACACACATCACCGCAGCATTTGACTAGCATACTTATCAAAAATTGAAGTCAGTAAAATGCTTGACTCCACATTCCATTACACGCTTACACAAAGAGAGAGTTAACTACAAACTAATTTAAGGAATGAGTGGTCATTTACAAAACACGGCATAAACACACCAACTTTTCTCCAGATTATTCTGTATTACTCCCAAAAGCTTCAAGGTCTCACAGTGTTTTCCCCAAAGAATATGTGGCACAAAAACTGTAAAATCAAATGACTTGTGCTGTAACATCTTTCTGTAGAACAAATGGTAAAAGTGATATGGGAGGTATAACATTCATTTTCTCCCTCTCACTTCACCTTCTTCCTCCCTTCCACATTTAGAGACTTTCACTTCAAGTTAAGTGGGACTAGCAGGTTCCCCTTACAAATGCCCATTTCTTTCCATGCTTGACATCATCTTGCAAACCCAGAGGTTGTAAGAGCTCAGTCAGCCCGTCCCCAAAGTGCACAGTGATGGTAACACCGCACATAGTGTAGTCATTTCTCAGGTGATCATTGTTCTTGATTTCCCTCTTACACAGAGGCTAAATTCAGAGGGGCGACTAACAAAACATTCTAGATGGCATCTTTATGTGTCCAAAAGAGAAGAGAGGCTGGTCATCAGAAGAGCATTCAGAGACTAATCATGATTTCAGCTGAGAATTTCCTTTGAATTACAAAAGTATTGGTTAAAAACCTCCTCTTGTTTATCATGGAACAAACACAGAGGGCTGTAGTATAGTGTTTTGTTGGCTTATGATATAGCATACTGATCTTCTCTAATGAACTTGATGTGTGCAGCAATGGAAAAAAGAAAAAGAAAAATAAATGATTAGGAGGAGCAGATTAAAGCCCTAGATATGTGATTGTGAAACAAGGATTTTAATTCAGATCTTCAGACATTTAAGAAGACTGTTTCTTCTAGAATGATTATAAGAATTATTTCAAACTATTCCTGCTAATATTAGTCTATACTTGTTGTGTTTGTAGAAGGCACACTCTTCAAGGCTACATGTGGCCAAGAAATGAAAATTCGCTTGGTTGGCTTTAGAACAAACAAAGGCTTTCCTGGAATTATTTTCAGTGATATGTGAGAAAAGGCTGCTGGTTACATCATTTACCTGAAATCTAGAACACCAGATTAAAGATTGCTGTGCTGTCCAATTTCAAGCGGGGATATGAGCAATAGACCAGAGAAATGCAACAACCATTGGGGCTATGAAACCAGTCTTGCTTTGGCTTGGATGTTTTATTATTTATACAAAATAGAATATTCCCAGTAAGAGACTAAAAACTTGGCAACAGAGAATAAAAATGTATTATTCCCTGACATCCTTTTGAAAATCTAACGACAACTGGCTGAAGTATATATGTGAAAATGACAGAGTTGCAAAAAATTCCAGTGCACTAAACATGCTCCATCCTCATACAGTTCTGACATGTCAGCTGGGTTGATCATGTACCTTCCGAGCTGCAAGAGAGGGGCAGGTCTCCCCTGACATTACTTGATATTTACTAGACTGGAAAAAAGATTGTGTATGAATTTCACATATTGGCATAAGCGCCATAAAACAGCAGAAGGAGGAAGAAACAACCTAATTAAAATAGAAAGCTGCAGTTTAAAAAGAGGCAGCAATAAACATGCAAAATGAACACATAGATGAACGGGAGTCAAAGAACACTGGGTTAGCTTAGAAATAGAAGAGTGATTTTAAAAATGGAATAGCTATGAACATTCCAACCCTGACTAGGAAATAACCATCAGAAATAACCATTACTCTTCTCTGTCCCTTAGTAGCTGGTCTACAAAGGGCATGATATCCTACTTTCTTTTATTCAAGAACCTGGAAACCCAAATCTGCTAAAGACTTCTGCTGGGTAGCATTGAGGTAACATCAGGTTTTCAATTTTCCTTTTTTTTTTTAAAGTGGTCAAACTCCCTCATGTAGAATTTACCAAAACAGTTGAAACCTCATAAAATTTGAGGACAATAACTTCAGACAGAATTATGATGATCTAAGAAACTGCAGGATTCTCTTTTACATCCCCAATTATAATCTTAAATTGTATATGACCCATACCTTATAAATGACACCTTAATTTGAGAAATTCTAAGTGCTTTGCATACTCGATCTTTTAATCTAAATGTTCTTTTAACTTCTTTTAAATTCCTTCAAAAAAAAAAAAAAACAGAGTACAAAACTTTTTTCAAAGAGCTAGTCCTTTGTCAGCAGTTAATAGCTCAGTTCTGCTGTGCACACACAGGCAAAATACTCACTGAAGTCGGTGTCTAAGCCCAGTGACTTCCTTTTCACTGGATTGCTTCAAAGTATGGAATTGCTGTCCCAGAAGTTATATGGCTTAAATTAAATTGCTACAGTTCAGGGGCCTGGGGGACTGGTAGGATTTTTAACATCAAAGCTGTATGGTCTACTACGCTTAAGAAAGCCAGGATAGATGTGGAAGAAAACTGGCAGCAAGGAAGGAAACTTGTGTGCCACTGTGGTGAAGCAGAGGCAATGCAAAGATGGCCCTGGACTTAGATTTCCAGAGAACTTCACATTGCGCACAAACAGCTATACGTACTATATATACACTCTGTGCTGGGCTGAAGCTATATTGAAATGCTCATTGAAAGATTACTGCAATTCCAGCAAGGCAAGTGTTTGCATTTGCTTAGCAAACAACAATAAGGGACTGCATCCTCCAGCCAGTTTTTAGCCCTGGAGACTGACAGGTTATCACCCCTCTAACTGAGGGTTACCAAGAGGTGCCTGAAAAGGCGAGATGTGCATCACGTTCTCCCCTGCTGTACTACACCATCATGAATGTCTTGCAGAGAAGCTGGATATAGCTAGAATTTGTAATGCCTTCAGCAGGAAGGATTTAGCTGTAATCTGCTGAAATGCTAGGATTGCTTGTAGCTGCCTACTCTCTATGTCTGCTGGAAATAGCCTCTTTAACATATTAACCCAAGAACACAATGAAACTGAGCTTTCCCTTGTACATGGGACTGTGAGCTGGGCAGACGAAGCATGGACCAACCGCAGTTTCTCCCTGCAGGCTGCTGCCCAAGGCAGCTGTCTGTGCTGCCAGTTCTCTGCCTTCATCCTGGAAATTCCTGATGTAGGAGGCAGTTCCATCTCTCCTTCAGGGCTGTAAATCCTGGGTAGATTCCCTTGCAGGTCTTTGCTTAGTAACTCTGGATTTCAAGTGCATTTCATTCAGCTTACAATATCAGTACATACATTCACCTCCATGGTAAGCAATTGCCATTTTACACACAGAAAGCAATTTATAAAGACAATAAATTCAACTATCAGATAAATAAAACAGGTGATATCATCTAAATGACATCTAAACATTATAATTGTCATTAACCTCATCTTCCTTCTGTAGATTATGACATTTTTCTGGAAAGAAATATTTTACGTGTACTAGAATGTGACACTAATGCAAACGTCCACATTCTTTTTCATATATCATATGTAATACATGTCTTTATTTCTGAAAACTTGTGCTTATTGCATAACTCTTCATAACTGACTCCCTTTGAAAGCACTGCTTTCATAAAGACCATATCCTAGTTTAAGTTCTTCTTTAATGTTCAAATTAAAGGACAATTTAGGGAAGACAGTAGACACAGTCAACTAGATTAACCAGGATCTTAACTGTAAATCACCTTTGGAGTTAGCAATATTTTCTGCTTGACAGCAGAAAACTTTGAGGAAGCTTTTCCACAGTAGCAGCAAAATCGGCTGTAAATTACTACAACAGGTACTTTTGAAGTCATATTATTTTGTGATCGTCTTTTTGGATATTGTTTGAGGGTTGTTTGTTTGCTCATTTGAACTGATCATGATGATGCTTTTGTTAAAGTTAACTATGGACTGAGGCTTGTGCTGCGCAATAGGGAATTACTCTATCACTCTGAGAAAACATATGACCCCTATCCCACTTCATTAATGGTTTCCTGAGTTTGAGCACAAGTTTTTCAGGCATGGAAATGGCTGTCATTCCCTTGTTAAGATATTGACATGAATATCCCTGGAGGAGCAAGGAAAAGCTTAAACATCAAAATGAGGCTTGGGGCTGAAAGTTCTTGTCTTGTTCATTTATTTGCTTGTGGTGTGGTACAAGGAAGATTTAGTGGATACTGCAAGTCAGGGACTACATATGAATCTAAGTAGTCACATACAGAGAAATGTAGTATGAGCTTGCTGTTGGATCAGAGGTTAAAGATGAACATTATTCATTGGTGGCAAAAGATATCTACCTCTACTTAAGGAAACGTATGCATGTACTATCTTACTTGATAGGTCAAAGAACTGAATTCTCTGCGTAGATCCCTAGTTATTTTTGTGCCTGCCATAATGCTTCTGGGTGTCCTCTTATACTCTACCACAGGCCCTGTTCTGTTCTCAACCCTCACTGCTCACATTGCCCTAAAACTGTTACAGGAAAACTCTTTTCACCTTTCAAAGATCTCTGGTTAAAAAAAAATATATATATATATAAGGTAAAAAAAAGAAATTTCCAAGACCTTTCTAGATTTATACAATCCAAAGCGAACTAACAGTCCTGTGTATCACATTATTCCCAGCTTCCTCTGATCTGAATGCAGTAAAAAGTACAAGAATATAGCAGAATCTAAGACTGGCTAAAGCAAGACTCACAAAAGGGGCTACTTGTGTTCTTTGTGGTAAGAGGAGATGGCATTTTCTTAGTAGTGAGTTCCAGTGGAGCATCACTTCAACGGAGAAAACTCTACCATTTCACCTACAGCTCTACTCCCAGTTCTGCTGGGGAACTGAGGAGCTTTCTTCCTGGTGGATTCCTGACACAAAATTTGCCACTCCTTTCTTAATCTTCTGTGGTAACGAGCTAAGCATATAGAGTTTTTTCTGCCCCCTAATTTACTTGTTCAAACTTTTCTGTATGTAAATGTCCTTTCTAAAAATGTCACCTCCCAGACACTTACCTGATTTTTACTATAATTAGTAATAATTGCTGGTGAGTGTTTTAAATTTGGTGGTTTTGAGTGTTTCTTGCTCTGGGTGATCAGCTTGAAAGGCTAGAAAGGGTCTGGAGTTTATGGAAACACATTTCTCCTTTTGAAAGGTCTAAAACTTATTTACATACAGCATCACCAAAACAGTTACCTCCAGTACTGACAACGGCAAAGAAAAATTCACATAATGAAAGACTAGGGAAGAAGCCAAATTTTTTGGAGAGATATATATATGAGGGTAAGTAATACTTCCTATTAAAAGATCCCATGGTACTTTTCATATTCACTGAGACAAGACTTTTTTTTAAGCCTGCATGTGAATGACCCAAACACAGTAATCATGGATGCGTGTAATTTTTTCCCCTCCTCCTGCTTGATCCCAAATTTAAATCATAATGCTGAATTCATGACGTCACTCTCAATCATTTCCACATGGCTTCACTTGTAGGATCAAAAAGAAGGTGAAGCTCTCTTGTGTCAGCAGAAAGCTGATTTGGGGGATGGCAAGATAATTCAATGAAATTCCTATTAATGACAGAAATACTTCAAAGAAGCCTGCAGGTAAAGTACTACTCTTTTTCAGTAAACATTTGTTCTGCCTCAAATTTACCATATTGGTAGAGGTTCAGTTTTAAAGGGGGCTGTGCTTGTGAGGAGATCCCAAGTCTTTAGATGCTCCCAGTTCCTTTGGAAAATCTTTCCTGAATTTAAAACCCACAGGTGAAGTCCAGAAAATAAACCTCAGTGGCAAACAGGCTAAGATAACAGCACGTTGGGTTGCCAGCTTCATATTTCCATTTTCTCTGGTACGTTAGTTTTCTAAAGGTGGCATTTTGGCTCCGATCGAATGGAAGGGCAAAGGTTACTGAATGCGAGGCTGTGGCTGCTGGAAAAGAGAACAACCGCTACAATGGTGGGGAAAGGCAGGCCACCAGCACTAAGCAGGGAGAGATTGGGAAATTGGCAAGTAGGAAGAGGATGTCATTTTCTGAGAAACCAGGAAATGAGTTCTGTGTTCAAGCATGTCTATTTATGGTGTAAGAATTGCAAATATCACAAGAGATATTTGATACTGAAATGAGGAAAAATGTGCCAGGCCTTTCAGTTTTAAACCTTTGTCTTTGCATGGGTTGCTTTTGTTCAAAGAAACAACAATGGAAAAGAAGGGACTTGGAAAAAAAAAAAAAAGAAAAAGAAAAAATATGCTTTTGCTACAACACCATAGCATTTCCTAAACTATTTTTCCCGTGCCCCTCTCCCAAGTGAACTCTACTATTTGTGACCCTTGTCTCTCCCCCCTTTCCTCCCCAACTCATCCAACATCCAGCAGTCAAGATTATAGCAGCTCATCTCAGCTTTCAGCCCTGCCAGTATCTCTGGTACCCTCCCTTCTTTCCCAGAGGGTGAGTTCTAGTTTAGGAACTGCTGTTTCCACTGGGTTTCAGTTCCTGGCAACCTATCTGTAAAATACTTTGACCAAAAGGGAGCTGTTCCCCAGAGACTGTGATACTAATTCTGCTGTGTGGTGCTGGTGTGAATTCAGAGTAAATCTCCTGGCCGCACACTACCGTTGTCCTGCTGGGCTTGTCCCTATATGTGTAAAGTGACAAAACCTCTACAATGCATTTTTTAAATGTAACACCTCACTCTTCTACCCCTGAGGTTAGCTGCACTCTTTGGTTAGCAGAATGTTTCTGTGTTCATTTCTGTTCTGTTGCAGCCCAAACACAGTCTCCCTCTTCTGCTAGGAGCCTTTATTAATTCATATACTTTTCCTTTAAGTTTCATTAGTTCTGTGTTTTAAAAAAGAAATCAAGCATTACTGGAGCAGGAGGGTGTGAGTGGGAGCACAGTTTTCATTGCTCTTTCTGGTAATGCACAGGCACAGACTGTGTAACTCTTCTACTTCTATGCCAGGGTCTTTCTCAGAGCTAGTTCTCATCCCCGCTTTCCATTTACACTGATGGCTTATCAGAGCCACTGACTCACTCAGCTGAGTGAGTGGCTACACATCTCCTGGGAGCCATTTGCTCATCCCTTACAAGGTGGAGGCAACAGCAACGCTCAGCACTATTTGTTTATCTATGCAAATATAGATTTTAAAGGCTCACTATAGTAATTTGATTTCAAAACATCTTGGCTCCAGAATACCAGGTAATTAAAATAAATTTCATGGAATTTCTGCTCTTTTGTTCAAAGGTTTCTGAGTTACTCAATCATCTCCTCTCTAAACCAGTGTATCCTTCTCCCAGTGTCTGTTTATTATTTCAAGACTACAGCATATACATCTAAACCAAGGAAAACAGTAGTAAGATGCTTTTGAGAGAGTATGGAAGTGAAGGGAAATGATTAGAAGTTGTGATCTCAGTGGTAACAGTGGACATAAGGCACTTGCCTGGCCCACGCTTATTGATCCTGAGGGGAGACACCAGCATGACAGGCACCCCGTCCCTCACACCACCCAATGTCTGAGATCTTTTTATTTTCCCTGCTGTGCACTTAAGGTGCATGCTAGGTGTCATTGTGGCCCTTGTTATCTAGGGCACCTCGCACGCTTGCCCTCTGTGACACGAGGTGAATTAGAATTATACATTTTTTTTCCCGAAACCCAAGACTTGATGCCAGTCACCAGGGATAAGTCTCTCATGAACAAAATATATTGTGGTTCCAGCTCTGCACACATGAGAGGTTTTTGTGCCTCTGTCTCCCACAGTAACATTTGCTGTGAGAGGTGGCCCATGCTGGCTGTGTGCAGGCTGCTGCCGTGTGCCAGAGCCACCGGATCATCCCGGCAGAGGATGAGAAGCGGCTCTGCAGGGTCCGTGGAGAAGATGTCCATCACAGGTCCTGTCAGGCCAGCACTTGAACTTGTGTGAGGTGTAGGGGATTGCTAAACTTGTTTCTGAGACTGCTTGCCATATGAAAAAAGACAGTGACAGAACTGCATGGAAATGCGATCTGATGTAAAACCACAGCGGTTTTCTACTTTTCAGAAAGGTTTTGTAATGTGTTTGAATTGGCCACCTGATTATCTTTGGCTGTGATTGCTAATCCTTCAATGTCCTTAGCTGGTGTCCTTGATACTCTAACGAATTTTTTTAGAATATTTTAATTTTTATTTTCAATTATGCAATGGATATATCACCGGATACTTTAAATGTCAGTATGATTAAAATGCCTCATCTCCTCACAGAAATTTAAATGATTTAAACCACTGTTTGAATTCAGCTTTGAGAATTAGAAGAGTAAAAAGCCAGGTAAACTTAGGAGGCAGCAATTTTTCCAAAAGGCTTTTTCAGTTGCCTGAAACATTGAGATGGGTTTTTTTTGCAGAGGCAAGCGCTGTGCAGATATGAGGGAATGTCTTCTGTATTCATAAAACTGGGGTGCCCCAGGGGTGGGGTTTGGGAACAGCAGAGAGTTTCTAACTAGCTGAAGGGAGTATGACAGCAAAGCAGTGGTAAGCCCTCACCTGACACTGGATACAATTGAGAGACCACATGGGTGTGTTTAGGAAGAGTCCAGATGATCCAGATCTTACCCTGAGGTTAAATTCAGGATGGGAAGCGCTCTCAGCAGTGGCTGCTGCTTTGGGAAAATGATTAGATTCAAATTCCAGTGAAACAGTCTTGAGGAAACATGCTATATGAAGGGCCTTAGGTCTATAATGTGTTTCAACTTGTGGAAACAGCTACCTCAGGAAATACAATCTTTGTGTAAAAAAGATGAAATGACCTAACCAATACATATGTTCATAAAGGAGTTCTTTCTCTCAACCCTTATATCCATTTTCTCCACATTTTTCAATATATTCCTGACATTTCACCAATCAGTGTGTAGTGGAACTTATATGTTGATCAAATAACTATTGAGCTATATTAATTAAACATTTTTAATTTGCCTGGGTGAGGTTCAAATTTAGGCCTGGGTTTCTCAAAAGTATTATTGATGTTGTTTACCTTTAACATGCACTGTATTGTACAATCTGCATCAGAACACTTTCAGGGAATTTCTGTGGTCTAAACAAACGTCTTTGTGGCTATTAATATTCAAAATATAAAAAGATGCTCTATTCTATTTGCATTATTTGTTTTATTCTTTTGAGAAAGATATTGAAATTTCAGAGTCACAAAGGGCTTTCAAGTATATAGGAGACATTTCTCCTTGGAAATGTGCAGATAGTTATTTTCAAATCCAGCTGGCCTGTGAAGAGTGTCTGGGTTATTATAATGAATTGCTAAGTTATACATCCAGCAGCTAAGAGTTATTGCATCAAAACATAAGTGCAGGAAATGAGATCACCCAAAGGTACCCCTGGTACTGCAATGCTAAGAACTGGATACTGCAACCATATTTATTTCCTGGTTTCCAATCTCTCCCTGTTAAAACTGCTCATTAACTATTCTGTTGAATGCTGTGAAGGAGACCAGGCTGGGGTGGAGGGATACAATGAATTCGGACTGAGTTTTCAATTAAACCCCACAATCTGTTCAGTTTCTGATAATCTCTAAATTCTTTTGAAGAAATGATCATTATAACTGTGTTTAATCTGTTTTCAAAACAGACTGTGAAATAGCCATTGTGTATGCACCTTCTGTTTTTATAACTTCTGCGCTTTGATATTGTAATTGATGCAAGTGGGTGCAATTAAATCTTTATTTGGAAACTTGCAGCAAGGCAAGTCATTCAGAAAAAAAGCCACCAATGTGCTTTGACTCTAGATTCTCACACATATTTGCGCTTACAATCAGAGCTTTTGTTCTGTTAAACTAACAAGGGCTATTTAGCATAAGAAAGAGTTAACACAAGCTGCCTTAGGTTGTGCTAATTTCAGGGATAACACTGGAATGAGAAAAAATCCTCAGGAAACTATGCTGGACCAATAAAAATTACTAACTTCTATTTTATTAAGTAACTCATCACAAGTGGAAAGCTTTCTCGTTAAAAATATGCCAATGATTACTCTCTGGATTTTCTTAAGTAAAAGAAAGATAACAGGAGAGCAGATCAGATCTTTAGCTGATACTATGGCTAAAATAGTCAACAAACTTCACTACTTTCACTTGTTGGGCCTTTACATCAGCATATGAGACAGGCAGGGATCAATATCTGCAATCAGCTCTAATGCATGGTTTGTTAGCATGTCTTTATTATTACCGCTGTGACACAGCTATTGATCAGGTGTCACATTACTATGTGTGATTCAGGTACTGCTGTCTTAAAACTTAGCTGTGGATTTGTGTGAAAAGGTATTTTGTAGAAGGGTAAGTATTATTTATTTCAGTGAGATTATCAATCTGCTTGGTCCCCTAGCAGGGCAAGGCTGTAAAACCACAAAGTTTGGTACAGGCTGTCAGCTGCTTCTGGAAAAACTACAGGTCAAAAGCTTTTTTCTTCTGCTGGGGCTCTCAACTAAAAGGGAAAATCTTAAATGCAGTAAAATCTGGTGCGTGTATGTGTGTATATATATACATATATTTACATATATATATGTAAAAAATTTCTTTTTCTTCTCAGAAAGTTCATGTAGACCACCTATGAAGTAAAGTGTAATGTGATAGCACATAATAGTCAGGTTTAAAAACCCTTATAGCAGGTTTATGAAACTGTATTCATTTATCTGGATAATACATCCAGGCCTTCTTGAGACCCAAGAAGATTACTTCAAAAGGGCACTCTTTGGCAGAATGTATATCCAGCACAAGCCAAGGCTATTTATGGAGTTCCCATGTCAAGCTATCTTCCTGACAGGAAAGGTCAGCCTCTTCATGTCTCTCAAAAAAATGTGGCAGAGGCACAAACCTCAGTCTAACACTATTAGTATGAGCAAATCAAACTCTGCTCCACTGAAAACTTCTTTATTGTGGATGAAAGTGGTTCAAATAGCACCTGAGCTAGTCCCTTTAAAAAGTGCTTGTTTCTGATGATTGCCTCTTGAGGTAATTCAGCATTTCAGTGACAGATCTCACCTCCTGTAGTGGGACAATTGCCCATTAGTAGAGCGCTTTCTATCCCTCATGCCATCCTTCAGCAAACGACACTTGTAGAGCTTCTCCAGTCTGACTTACCTGGGGTTTGTTTGAGTTCCAAAAGTTGATTTTAAGGTCAGCTTAACACCATTTAAGATGAGACTGGCTTTGAAAAGAAATGTATTTTCTTCCATCTCTCCCTTTGCTGTACATTTCTGTGCCTTTTCTTGTGTCAGCACTAGCATTTTTACAGCTTTATGGTCTGATTCAATGTGACTGAAATTTAGGCATTAAAAGCAAACAAAAAAAGTGGTTAGCTAATGTTTATGTAAAGGAGTCAGCAGGAACAAGAACCTGGAGGAGAAGAGCAAGGATAAAAGATGGATTGTTGCTTCCAGTGTGTTTTGTGGGATGTGAACCTGCCCTCTAAAGCTGCATCATCTGCAGCTGAAAAGCAGCTCCTAGCTGCCTTGGTGGAGCTGGGTCTGGGACAACAGACCTTACTACAATTCTTTTGCAAATTCTGATTTTTCATTGTAAAAATGACTCTCTGATAGCATTCAATTTGAAGAAAGTGTTAGAAAGGCCTTGGGTTTATTAAAGTTTGGAATGAAAAAAAATTTCAAAACTAGTTGCAAAATGGCATTTCTGTCTTTCTAGAACAGTCTGTACAGCCTTGGGAGGAGAATGAGCCAACTATAAAAAATACTTAGAATTTCCTAGGACCATACAGAAGTAAAAAATGGCTCTGCCTCCTATATGAGTATAAGTAACGAGGTTCCACCTTCCCACTCATCGATACCATAATGAAGGAAGAGGAAAATATTTCTCTCTCCCTTCAACCAAATGTGGAATTAAAATAAAAACAAAATAAACCAGCAAGGCAAATGTTACAACTTCCTGCTTCTTTTTTTTTTTTTAAACTCAACTTCAGTGACACAAGCTTGGAAAAGATTCAGTGCCCTAAGTTACCACTGAGAGTAAATAGTAATTATATTTGCCATGAGATGAGGTTTCGGGTAAGTGTCAACCTAAGGACAGCAGATGAGACTGTGCTGGGACTTTCCCTTTGCTGCTGTAGTAGATTTTGCTTGGATGGAGAGGAGAGGGAGAGCTAAAGGGCTGATCAGGCCCACAGTAACACCAGGAGCAGCAAATGCTTTTCCAGCCAGACTTCCATTTTGCCCCTCTCAGTCCTGCCCCTTTCCTCTCTCCTGTGTCCCACCCCCTTTATAGTGGTCACAGCCTGGGAAGTGCCAAAGGACTACCTAGAGACAGGGAACATGACTGCTGTGTTAAATGGCAATGGGGGAGAGCTGGGGGTACTGATAGAGAATGGGGGAAGCCATGAAAATAAGGAACAAGACCCTCCTGTGCCACAGAGTTGAAGAGAAAGTACAGAGAGGGCAGACTGTCAGAAGGGTCAAGAATCTCTTTTCTTACCCACAGCTTTTCAGAAATGCCACAGACAGCAGGCTCTGCAGCCCAGTGTCTGTTTTTCCAGACTATCTTTTGTGAAAACTTCCCTGAAATGCTTCAAACACCCCTGTTAACACCCCTTTCCTGCAACTATTCCCTAAAACTTTTCCCTAAGCCCTGCAAACGCTTACCCTTTCTTTGAAAACCCTCCAGCTCCTTGCTGCCCAGCTTGAATACCTTCAGCCTCTTTTGATTTCCTGAAATTTTACTCATACTTTCTTGTTCTCCAAAGTACTGTGTTTTTTTTTTTTCTATCCTTTATATTTTTCTATCTTTCTGCCACTACTACAATGTTGAATTTCACCTATCCTTTCTTCACCCTTGGGACCACAGGGTTACATCCAGTCAATACAGC
Organism: Pezoporus occidentalis; assembly: GCF_034315485.1. Classification (NCBI taxonomy): domain Eukaryota; kingdom Metazoa; phylum Chordata; class Aves; order Psittaciformes; family Psittacidae; genus Pezoporus; species Pezoporus occidentalis. The sequence continues at coordinate 3,683,871 of NW_026915724.1, read as the reverse complement.
CAAAAAGTCTGCTGCTCAGTAGGCCCCTCAGATGGCATCACTCACATTCCTTAAGCTACCTCTGCTTGGAAAAAAATGATGTTTTCTTCATCACTCAAGACCCCCACCAACATCGATACAGGACCTGCACCTGTTCTTGGGACTTTTGTACATTCAGAGCGACTGTTCTGACCTCCAAACTAATCATGATGTCTTCCAGTAGCTCTCCACCCCATGTTAACAGCTCTCCCTTGACCCTTTTCAATATCACATTTCAGTTTTTACTCCGTCCTCACATTTTGAGTTTTCTCTCAGATTTTTTTTTTACTGACACAAGATGTGAACCATAGTTGTTTTCAGGAGGTGTACTAGAGGTTTCAGCAGTAGAATGAGAGCATTCTGGGCTTTTGTCACCTAGAAAGGGAATGACAAGTGGTTTGGGTCAGTGGGATAAGCATATTAACTTTATTTCTTTTTTTTTCTTCAAGTAGCTGGCTACATTTGAATTGTTATCTAAAGGTCATGTTTATAAACATACTTTTTAATGCTGTTTGCGTTCGGTTTGCAATCTATGATATCTGTACTTTAGGCCCAGCAACAAGAACTTAGATGTAGAATTGTATATATATAATCCTATGCATACATGTATTTTTATATGCATATATACTTGATTCTGCATGCAAACATTGTCTAGACATGTCTACACATACTTTTCTTGGGATGGCTATTGGCATTTAAGTCATTCCTATGTGTAGAAGGTACTAGTGGCACCCGAGACAATGTTAGGAAGACTTGGTTCCAGCAAATGCATTCTCCTATGCTGTGAATAGTGGCTTATCATTCCTTTGGTGACTTAGGACTGTTGTATGACATTAGCATGTGCTTACCTTAGGTGTTATGACTAGGTCAAGATTTATAATCCAAAGAGTCTTGAGTGAGTCTACCAGCTATTACAGCTGCATTAGCCTACCTGTTTATTTGTAGGTGCTTAAGTTAGGTGCCAATTTCCTTGAGGTTAATTGTCTTAGCAGGTGCAACTGTGAAGTTAATTATATACAAGAGGTAACCTAATCATATTGGCTTGTTTTCCAAGTCAAAACAGAAGTGAGACTGAAAGGACCTTGCCACCATATAAAAAATTGCTGTATAGAGGTATAGCTGCTCCTGCAATGTGTCTGGTCTTTCTGCTCCTGAATATTCTCATCATTATGTCTGAGATGAGATCACAAAGGGGTTAAATGAAATATTTTCCTCAAGTGTTATGGGATTTGTTGATGCTTTTTTATTATAAAAATAAAAGGGTTACAGGGGCTGTTGCTTCCTTGACTCTAGGAAAAAAATGAATCTGTTATACTATGTGTATTCCCACGCTCTTCCCAGAACAACATCAAGAACATAGTTGTTTTTTTTAGGCAAGTGATACCTTGATTATATGCAATATTGGAGTCATACTCAAGAGGGGAAATGTAAGATTGAACCTTTATAATGATAGTTTTACTGATCTTGGTGAGTTTAACCTAGGAGTAATTCAAGTCCTTTGTTCTTTGTCATTGCAGTTTTTTCAGGCTGAAAGTTTTGAGTAAAGGCAAAGATGAGAATTATGTAAAAGGGAAGGACTTAAAGGTGACTATTGGTCATCAGTTCGTTCACAAGAGCTATGAGACATTCTGGCTTCTAAATTGTTGGTATTTTTTCAATTTTTGTTAAGTATTGGATGGTTTACCTCAATTTTTTTTCCAGTAATGAAATTGAACTCTGTCCAAAATTGTGAAGTCAGCAGAAGTTCTGAGAGCACATTGCTCACTGAGTTCTCACACTTTAAAGCCTTACAGACTCCATATGTACTCTCCCCTTAGCACTTTCCCTGCTGCTGAGCATGGGATCACCTACCTTGTGCTGACTGCTTAAGTCTGTTGATTTTCCTGCCTTTATTTGCCCCTGTTTTCCAACTGTTGAGCTCTTCCCAGACTCACTGATCACTTGTTTACTGTGCTGGAGTTGGAACTCTTGGCCGGCTGGCAGCTCAGAAGTGAAGAACCACAGCTTCTCAGTGCATTAAATTGTCATAGTAGGGTCTAGCTTGGAAAAACTTTTTTTGGCTTTGTTTTTTAATTTTCCCTAAGCATGACATGACAAATACGAAGGGTTTCATTTGTTGGGATTTTTTCCTCTTCTTTTTTATTTTTGGATACTTAAAAAAAGAGTTTAGCAATGACAAATCTAATATCTCTTCTGATGATTGAGAAGTAAGTGAAAAACTTGTAAGACAAATAAGAAACTTGTCTTTTTTTCACAGTGGCCTTGCTTGCTAGTGAATTTCTATGCAACCACGAATAAGGGGGCTATCTTAGGAGAAACAGTAACTGAAGAGAATCAGTATTTTGGGAGGGAATGGAAGGGAAGCAACACAAATTTGGGACTGAGGATCATTGCAACCATTAATCTTCTCCTGGGCACAAGTGATGGAGATGATAACAATATGACAAATTGTAAAGTCCTGTGATGAACTGAGTCAATTATAAACTCTTGTCTGTCTCTCCTGCACTCTGTCCTCTGCTCTGGTTATCCCTCAGGGGAACCATTTTTAGCACTGCAGATGTGAGTTAAATTGTAGTTGGGGATAACTTCCATACCATCCAGTTCCACTGCCAGGAAGATGGAGAAGAGCAGGAGAGCTTCCTTTAAAAACTAAAGAAGGTTAGACTCTGCCATCCCACAATAGCTATGCGCAGGAAGGTAATTGTGAGTCTGGAACTGTACTCTTAACGCATTTTTAAAGTAGTCCTTTTGTACCTAGCATATGTATGGATTCATACAGAGAGAGTATGTGTATATGCTGATATACATACCCAGAAAATATGGAAATTGCTCTGGGACACCTGAACTAGCATCCATGCTTCTAGGATACAGAATCCTGCATTTTCCAGTACTTGCACTGTATATAGCTCACTGAATCTTGCAGTGGTTTTTGCACATTAGCCTTGTATTTTTATACAGAATAATCATTGTTGGAATATTATGTTCAAATGAATAGGTTCAACAAACACAGTAGTAGCATGTTCTACTCCATTTGGTTGCATGTCCTATAAATATTTTGTTTCTTCTTCCTCTGCCCAGATTTTAGAAGAAAGGGTTGACCTTTAACTATGCTACTCAAAGCTCTCCAAGTTTGGAAGGTGCACCCTGGGAGCCCAATGAAGCAATTCAGAAGACTGAAGTGAAGGAACTCTTGACTCCTGAATCTTGCTTGGCCTTGAGCAAGAGCTTTCAACGTGGGTGAATGAACAGAATTCACAGAATGGTTGAATCTCTTTTAAAAGCAAAGGGAATGCTTTTTAAAGACTCTGTGTCTGTGGAATTCAGGTGATTCAAGGTTAGGAAACAGAGCAGAGTTTCACACAGAATATAGTTTGGGATTTAGCACACAAATTTTACAGGAGCCCATGTCTGACTTTGCAATGCTTACATATGGAGAAAAATAAAATTACCTTTTGGCTTCACTAGCAGCTACTGTATACTCAATACTTTTGATCAGATCATTCTTACTTGGGTTCCTGAACACAGATTTATGAGCCAACCTTTAAAAGACTTGGCTGAAGTTCTCAAAAGGAATCAATTTCTCTTATACTTCCCATGATGTGGCCCAAAAACTACCAATAGCTAAATTCTTTAAGAAAGAAAGAACAGCTGTACCACGCTAAATCATGGGTACACTAGGCTTGGCAATCTTCAATAGTGGAAAATAGTAGATGCTTGGGGTAAAGTGTAAGAATAGAAGCACAGAATTATAGCTGTCCAGGCAGTTCAGGGATTCCCTGGACCAGAAGTTCTGTGTTTGTATTCAACTGCTGTCAGTGGACTTTTTTTTTTCATTAATTTGCCAAAACACTTGAATACATGTAATTTTTTTTCCCCAATGCATTCTCCAGCAAGGAGCTCCAGGTCTTCGCCATGCTCCATATGAGGAAGTATATTTTTCTGTGCTTCTCTGAACCTGCTATTTGCTGGGATCTTTAAAAAGAAACATTTGTTAGTAATTCCTTATTTGACTCTTTTTTTTCCAACTCAGGATTTTAGAGGCCTTTTGATTATATCTCGTCAGTATATCACCCAAGCCCAACATAAGCCTATACATTTTAGGCTAGAATTTGACCATGGACTTGTCTGTGGATTTATAGTTTTGTTCTAGAATCTCTCCTTTTCCTATATAAACTCTTCTAAACTAATTAAATCCAGGGCAGATTTATAATGATTCAAGGAAATAAAAAAGCAAATTCTCTTCATATTGGCAGTGGAGATAGACTGAGGTTGCTGCAGGAACCATGAAAAATCCCTTTCAATTACTTCTGAGAGCTGAAAATGCTGGAGCTGAGAATTACATGAGGTTCTTGAACAGTAGTGCTCATGTGGGGATGTGTACGTATGTCTGCAAAGACACACAAAACTGCCATCTGTGCTGGAGGGAAGGTGATGAGTTTAGTCTAAGCAACACTGAGTGAAGCTCAGAGCCCTGGCTTAAAGATGCTGCTGGCTACCATGGAAACTAATTGGACCTAATAAGTGAGGGACATGTTAATTGTGGAAAAAAAAAACAAAACAAGACTATTTCTCAATATCACAGTTGCCTACAATTAATCTTGCATATTAGGAATGACTTGTTTTACTTGGGTAAAGCATTGTTCACTTTGTTACAAGTCTTACCTGAGTGGGGTCAGTCTGACCTTAGCAGGAGTTCTCAGGTTCAATAGTCAACTTGAGAACCTTTTTTATGGTGCATTATTTTTTCCAGGATCCAGGTACAGCTCTTCCATTGCAGCTTCATTTCAGCCTTTAAAACCTAAACTCTTTGCAGATGGCAGTCTGGGTAGAGGAGAAGCAACAGAAAAGTCTTTTATAAACTGTCACAGCAAACTAAATCTGGCTGTAGTCATGAGTAGCGGTTAAATTATCCCACAACATCAGCAGTAGCTTTTATGTGAAAACATGATCGTGCACAAAGTTTGAGGGTTATTGCTTACGTTGGTTTTGGAGATGAAATTTTATATTTCAAGTAACTGAAGAGTCTTTGAAGATAAATGTTGGCATGCATGTGTCTCTGTGTACAAAATGCGCAGTTAGGGGTCCTTTTAACCGTGTCAATTTTACACTCTTGTGACTTGACAGGCATCAGCAGAAGCATCCCTGACTTACACAGGCATAAAAAATAACAGAACTGGGCCTGGACATTTTGTGAATGTTCAGTATCTTATGTATATTTACACACAGATATAATATACAACATTGTGTAAGCATACATGCAACACAGCATAAAATAATTGTACTGCACATAACTGTCATTCATGGTGGTTAGAAGTAGCTAGAGGTTGAACCCTGTTGAGTCTGCATCTAATCTGACCAATATCAAATGGAGCAGTCATGAGCAGAGCTGCATTTTAGACAATGAGTCAGTACAGAGGATGATGCAGCACAATTTGGTTTTTTTTTAATACTCCGCATTTCTTTTCACTATACATTTTTAATGCAGAGTTACTAATACAACACGGGTAAGAAGTACAGCTAAAGAAAATGCAAAAGAGTTTAATAAAGTCTCCAGGGTTTTCCGAGTGTGTAACTTTATACAGCCTGTTTACAGACCACATTCTGCTAGCATAAAAAAAAATCAAACCAAACCCTTGCCCTGAAGACATAACTGGCAACATTATAAAGCTTACGATACCCCAGGGACAGTAGTTGCATCCTACTTCACTACATATTGTTGTCAAAAATACTGGTTAGTTGTTTATTTATCTGGAAGTAGCAGATTAAGGAGTAGTGTTTCAGTGAATACCCAATATCTGTGAAAGCAGACACTGTATCATCACTTTGGGGATTAATTTGAGCAAATGCAGTTGTGACTACAGTTTCTTCTTTTTCCCTTCTCCAGGTCTGCTCTGATAACAGCTAACTAGGCACAAACCACAGCTTTTTAATCTCACTTTTTATTAAGTATTCACTTTGCCACTAGTGATTTCAGAAATAGCTTTATATAAGGTATTAAAGAACAAGTAAGCCAAATCAACGTTTGAAGACTCTCATATGGCTTTCATATAGCTGGGTAGAGTGTCTTTTCACAATTGCAAACCTTTCTTCAAGTTGGGTGTTAACACTTTTGGAGTAACTTTTAACGCCAAAACGATGCTCCTCCTTCTCAGTTCAAAGAAAACACAACATCTGTCATAATGTGAAATGTAGATTTAATGCAAGTGTCAAGTCAGGCACTTGGTAATGAGGTAAAAACCCTTGAGATTTTAAGTCTCTCTTCCGTGCTATCATATTACAGGGAGGGGAAAGGAAAGAACTGTTTCTTTGGCATTTAGCAGCTTTTCTATGTCCCTTATCTGTCGTTCCCGGACATCTTCTGTAAATTAGTATATTTTTCCTGGCAGCGTCTCTGGGAGAACGGAAGCTGTGATAATGCTGGCTTTGTGGCCGAGGGAAACTGAGGTACAGACTAGATACAGTCCAGACCTGACTAGGCACTGCCCAGAGCCCCCAGCCCCAACTAGGGGTGGGTGGTGTATCCCGAGGGGAAGGGCAGCCAGCCTCAAACTCTCGGGCTGCACCCCGCAAGGGAAAGTCCGAGGGGGCGCGGCGTTGGCGGAAGCGGTTGGGCTGGGGGAAAGCAACAGGCTGCTGGGACCGTTTCCCGGAGCGGGGTGAAGGGGGCGCGGAGACCCGGCCACCCGGCCCCCAGCTGGGTGCGGGGAGCCCGGTGCGGGGAGTCCGGCGCAGGGAGCCCAGCGCAGGGAGCCCGCTGCCGAGCCCGGTGCGGGTAGGACGGTGTGGGAAGCCCGATGCCGAGCCGCGTGCGGAGAGCTCGGTGCGGGAAGCCGGCTGCAGAGCCCGCTGCAGGGAGCCCGGCGCGGGCGGACCGGCGCGGAGCCGGGGCTGTGACAGCCATGCCGCGGTGGTTTGGCGGCGGCTGCGCGCGTGCTGTGGACACGCCGAGGAGCCCGGGAGTTTACACCAGGTGCGGGGAACCGAGGGCTCGTGGGGAAGACTTGCAGGTATCTGGGCAGAGGTAACAATATTTGCCCTTCGGATTTGCCCCCTTCTCCCCGCCTCGCCCCTACCCCCTGGTTTTCCTGCAGGCTCCCTCCGCCGTTCCCCGGAAAGGTTGGAGGCGGCCACGGGGTAATCGCGAAACGAGTTGGGATTTCGGGATGCAAATGTCATGTTGCGGTGCAAACGACTTCCAGATTAGCACTTTATCAGGATTTCCAACCTCATCTTTTATCTCTTTTAGGAAAGCGTCTCTCGGAGGAGATTGCCCTCAGTAGACCCGCCATAAAAAAAAAAAAGAGATTTTAGTGTTGCTCTTGTGCTTCTGTACATCCCACTGTGAGGGGGTCCCAGTGGTCCCTTGGGAATACAAGGAGTTGTGAGAAGTAACACAACTGGCCACCAGACTAACCCACTCCCTCTACCTTCCCGCTAGTACCTCCCCCTTCTGCTCTTTTTTTCAATAGCAGCCCTTTCTCAAAATCTCAGGTTACTTTGCTAAAGAGTTCTCAGCCCTATAGTTTCTGCCCTTGTCTCTGCCTCCAGCTCCTTAAGAGCCACCCAGCCCCAGCGATTGGATTGGGCAGCCCGCCTTGACACACCACTGTGCCGAGTGCTTGAGGACGTGTTTCAACAGATGGTTGGGGTTAGTGTGTGTCATCACACTCGAGTGGGGATTAGGGGAGAGAGGCAGCCTTGCTGGAGCTGTGTGGTCTTCCCCAAGTGTGAGCTGCGAGCGAAAGAAGAAATACCTAGCTTTGGGGAGAAGAGGGAGCAATCATTTTCAGCAGCTCAGAAGGAAAAGTAAAACCCCACACTTTGTTCAGGTAAAGTAAAAGGCACCTCATGCCTCCTTTTTTTTTTTTTTCCTCCCCCCCCCCCTTTTTTTTTTTTTCCTTTTTTGTTTTTTTTCCCCTTTTTCCTTCACGGATTTCAGAGGAATGCTAGCACAGCACACTTGTCAAAGCCAGTTGCTGTTGCCTTATCAATGCTGCTATTGTACGGCTGACAGATAACAGCGAGCACAGCCTGATGCTTGGCTGTCTTCATAGAGCTAACACTCTTAACGCGGCTAAGGTCACGCTTTTGAAGGTGTAGATTGGAAAATCTCCTCTGGAGAGGAGTATCCCAGCTCTGCGGGTGCCACCTCTGCCCCCCCCCCCCCCCCCCCCTTTCTCCGGCTGGCGCTGCTCCGCTTCCCGTACACACGGGCCACGCCGGGACCGCCGGCAACCGGGCAGGGGGGGCTGCAGCGGGGGGCTACTGGCTGCTGTCTCGGCGGGTATAAAATACCCCCCGTGTTTCGGTAAATCCGTGGAAACTGGTGGCCGGCGCGGAAGGGATCGGAGCAGAGTATTTCCTAGGGTTGGAGGAGGATGCTTGAGCAGTGTGCAGCCTGTCTGGAGCTCAGCTGGGAGGCAACCCGGCGTGGTTTTGAAAGTGCGTTTGAGATGTCTGTAAAGTTTGAAGACTCCTTTATAGAGACCTGGCTGGACTTCTGATGATCGGCATCGAGATGGTTTGGCTTACACATGGTCTTAAAGAGAAAACCAGTAAAGTAGGAAAAGGCAGGGTACAATGTAGTGCTGCTCTTACAGCTGCGGCAGAGCAGATGGATGTAATTCATTTGCAGATCTGTTTGTGAAAGTTTTACAAGTCATTGAAAACTAAGTAGCATCACTATAATGGATCATTAAAGTCTCGCTATATTTGTAGATGCTAAACTAGCGATCTAGTGATAATTAATTAAGCAAAAATTTATGTTTAGGAAGGGTGTCAGAAATGTAATTAGGAATTAGTTATGGAAGTGTTCTATTATCTTTTTCAGTTAATTCTGCTATTAAGTTCATTGATGTCTGGACCGTGGGAAGCCCAGCAAATTAACTATGAAGTCAGAAATGTTATCACTAATTACAGTATGTTAGCCTATCAGAGAATTAAGATGTTCTGATTGTTTTACTCTAAATGATTTAGATGGAGAAACTAGAGGATGGGTTATTCCCCGCACCCTTTTTTTTTTTAATAGAAGATTTATTGTATATATATATTGTCTTCCTGTGCAGAGTAACAGAATGATTTGTTTCTTTCTCACTATAACAGATCTTCACACTCTCAGATACCTGTGGTGCTTATGAATTATTGGCCTCTTACTTGTGAAAGAAATCTAACACTGTCCTCACCATTTACAGGTGAGGTATTCTATAAATAATACTGTCTATAATGTGTTCTGAAATAAGATTTGTCTAGTAGGCTGAGCAAGGGGATTTGTAGCTGGTGTTTTGTGATTTTGGCATTCAACTGTGTAACAATGCCTATAAACTCATGTTTCAGGTTGCACATATATTTTTTGCCTCAAACCAACTTTTTTTTACTTTTTTACTTTTTTTTTTACTTTTTTTACTTTTTTTTTTTTTTGAGCAGGCTATTTGGTCCTTTTACAGGTTGTTCTCAGCCTGTATTTTCAAACACACTAGTCAGTAGGAATGTGTCCTCAGAAGGGACCCACAGCAATTTGAAACAGAGAAATAGCTAAATCCCTACTATAACTGCATGATCAGACCAGAAGTATGTGAGTACATTTGACTGTTTTGATTTTTCTCTTAGTTAACTCTTTCTCATTGTAAAAAGTGGTGGAAAGTTTACAAGCTTGAAATGTAAAACAAAACTAAAGGAAACCCTCATTATGACTCTGTGTTAAAGCCTTGTATATTGGATTTCTCCTTTTCACTCTTCCCTGTGTCCTGTGAGAAGCCCAATCAGTTTCCTTGCACAGGGAAGCAAATCAAAGGTGCAGCACTATGAGCTGCACAGCCTGCTGTTGTCACAGACTAACTGAGATGCATCCCTCTTGGTGGGTATTGTCAGATCACACGTCAGCTGATCTATAAGAAAACGTATTTTTCAAGAAAGTGCATAGCTAACTACACGCGCTCAGCTTGTTACTGTTTTACTAGGAAAAAACCGAGTTTCTCCAGCACTGCCAGAAAATCCTGATGAGAAACTAGGAACAGCAAATCATGTTTTCCCTTCCTTTATAATGATGGGGCTGTTTAAAAGACAATGCCCACGGGGCAGTCCAGCTTCTTGTCAAAATGTAATCTACTGTTCCAGATGGTAAACATTCAAAGACATATTTATGGTGACTTCTACATACCTTCCTTTGACACTGGCTTTTTTTCCCTGAGAGCACTTGTACTGGGTACACACATGAAGTTCCCATTAGCATCCTAGCAGCTGTAAAAGTGTTCAGAACTCTCAAAGATGTTCCTCACAGTGAGATAAAAATAATCTGAGACAAAGATCTGAGACCAGTACAACCTCAGTAGATCTGCTCAAGGTAAAAAATTCCAGAGGTACTAAAAAGATCCATAAACTGCTGCATGAAAGCTGCAACACATTTTTGTTGCGGCTAATTCATCTTTGCTTGATATGGAATGCTGAACATACCAGGCATGTCTGTACTATCAACTGTGTTTGTGATGGGAGGGGATCTGCACTGCACAAAAGCTGGTGGGTTTCTTTTTCCCCCAGCTAGTGAAGACTAGGTGGGATACTGATTGTATCCATAGAGTTGTTTTCAAAGTGTCGCCTCTTTTATTCCCCTCCTGCTTTGAGCAGTGAGGTAGAGCCCAAGACAATGTTTCCCAGCCAGAATGTGTTCTGCCCTGAATTGACTTAATTATGTGTCAGTTTATTGCTTGTCAGGGGCTTCCTCTTCTTAGCACTTTATAATCGAGGTGGGTGAGCTTGTTCCGTCATAATATGCAACTTCAATTTCTGCTGCTTGGCATGTCTCCTCGGCCTTTCATTGATTTTTGTCTCTGTTTCAGAGGGGAAAAAAAAGAATTATGATTGGTGTAATTTTGCCTGAAAAAAACCTCCCTTGGTGAATTTCCAAACGACGTGTAAATACATCTTCAAAAAGTAGGCTAAATGAGAGGTCGTTAGGGAAAAAAAGAAAGCACGTAGGAATCCAGAAGTATCCTAGAGATGGCAAGTATCAGTGTGAAAATTATTGTAACAGCTCTCGTTCCAATCAGAAACTGATAAAAATAGTATTAAAAATGTTGTGATGCTGGGGACAGGATTTCAAAATGTGGAAGCCATTATAAAACCCACACTCAGTGGAAGTTACGCGGCTATGGAAAAAAATATTTTGAAAGATCTGCAAATTCTGTTCTGACTAGACCACTTCATTGCAGGCTATTTTGACAGTTTGCAGTTTATTATCTAGCTTTGTTTAACTCACATACTGCACTTAATGTTATATGCTTGTTCATGCAGGATCAGGAGTTTGAGCCTTGTGTAACAGGAGGACTTGGGGGAGGCTGGACACTTGTCACAGATGTCATGGGAGTCATGGTTTCCGTGATTCCCTTAGCTTTAGAAAGTGCTTTGGGGGATTTGTGTTTGAGTGGGATGGCAGACTGATGCGATAACAATTGAGAAAGCTCCTTTCTGAGTGCCTTGAGAGCTGCAGTGTTCAACAGAGAAGGAGAGTCCCGTGACAACTCTGCAGTGACACTGAAAGAATCCAATTAGAGGCCACTCACGCTGTTGATACTAGATCTAGCCTAAAACATTTCCACCGTTACCACCCTCATTGTAATCCCATCCACAACACTGATAATGGGATCAAGAGTGTGTTTTCAGAACCCCGGTTTAAATTTTAACTGCTGTCTTCAGAGATTTTGAGGATATTAAATTAGAAGGCACTGAATAGCACATCTCACAAGAGAGCTACGTGACACACATGTCACCCAGTGGTTGTCTTTCTCATATTAGAGTTTCCTTCACCTCCACCACAGGTAGAGCTGCTCTAAGGAGGCTACAGATGAAGAAGGGGGGATGTATGTGCATAGTCAATAGTCCATTGAGTTATGGCTGTCCTTGCACTACAGTTACCTGTAGACCTTGTCCCTCTGCAGCGCCACAAGCGCAAAGCAGCGGGAGAAGGGAGTGGGAGGGGATATGATCCTCTTGCTGTGCCCCAGTAGTGGCAGCAAGTCTGCCTGCCTTTCCCTGCAACAAATCCTGAATCATCTCTCTGCCTTCCGAGCTGGACCAGCAACATAATATTCCCCACCACCGCCCTCTTTTTTTTTTTTTGGTCTTCCACTTTTCTTGCTCCAACACTGATTCACCATTTCCTTATGATCAGAGTGCAATAACTACTGTTCTTACCAAGTAGGGCACATTCAACATTGTTGTGTGCTTGCAGAGGACACTAAGTAGAAAGACTCAAAGCCTCAAAATGCAACACAGTAATATATGAATTGCCAAGGCAGACACATTTTAGCTGAATTAGCATATCTCAGTTATGTCAGCAGACTCCTTCTGAGAGCCCCTGCAAGGTCTTTGCTTTAGTATTGCTTGCTCATGCTCAAAAGTTGTTAACTGGTAAGAGTAATTCTATTTTAATTATTGGAGTCTTAAGACTTTCATTTTCTGAGAAAACCAATACTTGTTTCATCTTCTGGTTTATGCATTGCACATAGCAGATCTCTTATCAGTGGTTTCCCAGAACTTTAATTCCCACTTTCAGAGCCTGCTTAAAAGGTTTGGTAAGCCTTTGTTACTGTGTGTGCTCTAGCAATCATGGAGCTCTGAGCCTTCCCAGCCTTAACCGTCACTGGCGATTTGGTTACAGAGAAACATTTCTGTACTAGTTGACCTTGTCACCCAAGATTTTATCATGACTTTCTTAAAATTTTGTTTCAATTTATTTTATAGCAAAAATTAACTTACAATTGACTGCAATTCTACACTGTAATTTTTATAGCTCCCTGCAAAGTCAGTAATATTGTTGGAACACCAAACAAAAATATTCCTATTCACCAATTTTATCACAGACTAGTGTGATGATGCCACCATTATGCTCTTGAAGATTTCTAGATGTGGTACCATGCTATGGAAATCTAGACTGTTTTGTAGATCAGTGCTAGTTTATCTACAGAATATTTCATGGAGTTTCCAAATGGAAGCAAAATACTGAAAGTCAATAATTTTGTCGTATAAAAAAATCTCTCCTGATGCTGTCTGAATGTAATTATGACACTGCATGTTGCCATTTCTCAGTGGTGTAACTCTAACCCATCTTAGTAAGGAGACGAGCTGCTCCACAGCAGCTGTATTTTTGTGGTGCTTCACAGGAGGTGAATGCTGTTTGGAAAGCCCACAGAGAAGATGGGGAAGCTTTTGGCACTAGAATTCTGGAGAATAAATGTAACAGGGAGCTGAACATAGGGATTGTTTTTCTCAAAAGCATCCATAAAAACAGAACAGTGATCTGTTCCAGTATTGTAATTGCAGTGTGCCAAGATGTTCATTATTCTAGCATGTGCACTGTTTTGTCTGTTTTCACTTAAAAACAGAAAAATGTGTTACCAAGCCCATAAATGTCTGTAGAACTGCCAACTCTCCTGACTTTTATCAGTAGTCTCATGATATCTAGCCTCCTTTGTAAAGCTCCAAGTGTTAGAGTCAAGATATAATGTGAGAAGTTCAGATCTCTCCTTTCTGTGTTGGGTTTTTCTTCTTAAATCTAATCCTTCTGGTTGCTGAGGAAGCTTCACTTACATGCAGCTCCAGAAATGTGAAGGCAACTAACGGAAATCCCAAATCTCACTATGTAAACGCATGCAGACTTTGTGAATAAGGTGGATTTGTTTATGCCATCCTGGCAGTTGGGAAAAAAAACCAAAACAACCCTTTTTTTTCCTAAACAAGTTTTGCCATAATGAGCTCCTTCCAAAACTCCTGATAACTCCCATTTTGTTAAAAAGGTCTTACTGCAACAGAGGGTGAGGGTCCTTGACTCCTCTCAGCCAGTGGAATGGCGTGCTGCCCTGGAGAAACCCATTCTTGAGCCTCCAACCCTCTGCCTCCAGCAGTGTATTCCCATCTCCTCGTGCCAGGTGTGGCTCTTGGCTGACCTGGCAGGCTGAATGAGCCCACCACAGCAGCAGGAAGCTGCACTGGCTGTCTGCTGAGCGAGGCGGTTCAGCTCATCAAGTGGACAGAGGGTCCACATGGTACCAGGGAAACAGTTGGAGCTGGTGGCTTGGGGCGAGGGGTAGAAACGTGACAACCCTTTTAGGGGAGTGTGAGCTGCAAGATCACTCAGCTACAAGGTGACACCTCACGCTGTGAACCGGGGCACTGTGTGCATCTACAGGAGGTGTGATAATAGATATGCAATAACGTGCCAGTGTCACCATGAGCAGAAGGCTAAATGTGTGCTCAATGAAAGCCTATCTGTTGCTTATGGAGAGGATGGCTGCAGTGTCATTCAGAATATGGAAGGGCCCTGCGTATTGTTTCTGACTTTTTAAATCAACAAATAGGCTTTGGAGAGAAGTGTGGGGAGAAAGGAAGAAACACAAGTGCCCGCTGAGCTGCTGCCTTAAAGGTAAATGAGATTCTGAGAATGGGGTTTAGTCTGGAGAGCCAAGGCACTTGAGGTGTCCCTGGGTCTTAAATACTTATAGAGCAGCTTCCTAAAGGCATGTTCTCTCTCTGATCAATGAAAGGAGTGCCTCTGAACACCTCCAGGCATTGCAGTTGGGGAGGCAGGATTTCCAAGAGGAAATCTTCAAAGGCACCTGCATCTTTCAGTTGCACATGTAGAGATGGAGCTTATCCACTTGCTTTAAAAGGATTGCTAAGGAGCTTAAGCTGGAGGGACTTGATATCATCTTAAGTTTGTTGCTTGGCCCACAGATCAACAACGCAATGATAAACACTGTCTATTTGAACAGCTGTGAGGTAATTCCTACACAGCTCTTTAAGGTGTCTCCTATGCTTTCCATAGGAGAAAGCATGAAGCGGGTCTTTCATTTGAACAGCAGAAGCTGCAATTCACTTGAATAGACTAGGATGCTCCTCTTAGATTAAATGTAATTGTGGTACTGACTGTGGAAATGGAGCACTGCACTCCAAAGTGTCATGTTACAGTGCTGGGTTATGCCATCAAGAAAAATGCATAGCCTTTTCTTATTAACTTACATAATTTTCTTAACTTATATAATTTAAGTTACAGGAAAGTGTTTTAAAACTCACCCACTATTGTCACTAGAAGGAATATCTCAAAGGCCTGTGGGTCAAATAAAGCTTAGGGTGATCAAAGATGTTGGTGCCTGCAAGCATTAAAGGTGTAGTGTGGAATAATGGATGACCTTACAGGGGTATGATATTGAAAGAATGGAAGACAGAATTGCAAAAGATTCTGCAGCAATATTACTGGATTTAGCCATGCTAAATCTTTCAACGATTATCTCCCATTGACTTGACTGCCTCAGGGCACGCCAGTCACAAATTAGAGAACAGTAATGCAAAAGTAAACTGAATATGCTGTAAATAGTCAGCACAGCGAAACCTTTTAGCTATCCCTTTTTCCAAGGACTGAAGAAATGCCAACAGTGGGAGATTTTAGAATACTTGGGCTTTGGTAGCTTAGCATCAATAAAGAAAGAAGTATGCATTCAGCCAGCCTTTGTAGTAATTTTTAGCAAAGTTTCTCTTAGTGTCATTCTCTACTATTCTATTGAAGAGAATAGCTGTAATACCTGAATTCCTGAATGTATCCCTAGTAAAGCACACATGAATTTACCTTGTTATCTAGTCTGCATCTAAAGCCAATTTATGAACTGAGACTGCAACACTATCTGCTTGGCCAACATTGTGTCAGATTTAGTTAGCATTACCATAGTTAGACCAATAAAAATGTTCTGAAGATAACACAAGTTTATCTGCCTGGCATTCCAGTAGTTTCTTTTATCTCTATATCAGTAGCGGGTTGGCATTTCTTATCTCACTGTAAACTTCAGTCCATTGCTGGTATATAGGCCTACAGAGGGAGATTTCCTGTGCTCTACTGCTCTGCAACTCCATTCCTAAGTGCGAAAGGCCAATGAGTTAGGTTTTTTTGTTTCCTTACACTTGGTATGGAGAATTCCTCTAAGGCTTGGATTTTCTGAAGTGCATAAGGGTAAAATGAAGAGACTTTGAGGTATGCATAGTCAGGGATCACCAGGCTTCTCAAGTAACAAATAGTTCAACATAAGAAGATGTGCAGCCACAAAAAAGACATTGAAACAGGTCTATCCCTTTTTTAGGGCTTTTCCATTCTATGCGGCTAATATCCAATTTTCCTTTTCAATAAATTGCTCTACAAACTTCTTCTCTTCACAAATTATGCAACTTTTTGCACCTCAGAAACTTGTGAAGGGTTTGAGATGTAGTATAACCATATCTCAAGAAATAGATCTGTGTTACAGATACTTGTTTTGGGTCTTGAGTACCATGGCTAACTTTAACATAAAAAAGAATTCTGTCAAATCCTGTGAATCCTTTAGAGTGGAGAATACTTGTCATCATGGTCTGCAAAAGCCACGTAAAAGAAAGGCACGGATAGATAAAACTGAAGACCATGCTGTCTTGGACAGTGACATTGTGAGACATATCTTTACATTGTCCATTTTGAGGAACCCTGTCTACCTTGTATTTATGCCTGGAGAATTCACTGCTCCTCCTGGCAGCTGTACAGCATGGGTAGTGTGAGAATATCGTGTCTTTTGTGTGTTCCTCATTTTGTCTGCCATGTAAGAATCCTTAATTGTTGTCAGAAACCCACAGGATTATTGGAGAGAATCATGTGCCAAGAAGCTTGAACATATTCCTGTGCTGAGTGAGTTCTGCAGTCATACACAGGAGTACACCTACCAAGCTGCTGACTTTCTGTAGGTTCTACCTTTGGGTACTGGTTCAAAATTGCTTTGAATAAAGCTGTTTTTTACATACAATGGACTGTTCACTGAGGTCATTGAAACAAGCATCAGCAACTCCAACTGGGAGGAGTGATGCTGCTGCTCTGACCTGCCTTCTTCACTCCTCTCCTGGAGATTACTAATGGAGTGCATGCGCACACCTCAAGAGCTCTAGTGCAAAGTCCATTGCAGAGCAAATTTTAATTTGCCACAGTAATACTTGCCCTTCTATCACAGGCGGTTCAGATAATGAGCAACAGCAATTCAGCCATTCTACATTTGCTGCACTAATACAGCCCAATAGTGAACCTGAACTGTGTGTGACGCTACTGCTATCACAACAGTGGAAAAGAAATACAGACATGTGGAGCACCAGAGTGTTGAATTTGGTAGCTATTTGAACTATTCACTGGTTTTTTAGTCTCCAGCCACCTACAGCTGCCAGAACTGCCACTCTTCCCTGCTTGCGGTTGAAGAATATACTGGATTCAGTTTGGAATCAATCTCAATATGCATGTAATTATGGGCCCAGAGTTTTTCAAGTCATACCTTACTGCCAAACTACTCATCTTTAGAAAAAATGTTTAAGTGAGAGCCTAACACAGGGCAGAGCAGATCTCCCAGAATGCCTCAACCTTCTCTTCCAGACACCTTGTTGAGTCACACCTGGTATGAAATGAGGAGCCCATGTCTCAGCCCTTATCTTCAAAGCTCTGTGTGGGCCATTCTCATTGTTTGAAGAAGCTCGTTGTCTCACTTCATCATGAATCATTGACATCCACGCTTAATAGAAACAATGTGATTGAACAATGGAAGATGAAAATTCAGGTGGGCAATAAACTGCCATGCTGATGCTACTGATACAGGCATCGCAAATGAGTCTGAGTGGCAACTTCTAATAGGCAACTTCTAAAACAGTAGGAGTCTGAATCACGGCTGATATATCTCCCAAAGGAATGTAGACCAGATTCGGCAAGCGGAGGATGAAAAGAAGATGCGCTTTCTCCCTGTCTCAGTGGCATTTCAGTGTGCTTCTTACACATGTCTATCAATCCATCCACATAGTAGTGTGCTCAAATGTATACTTTTCTTCCAGGAGAAATTCTGAGTGTGGTATTGCATCATCAGACATTTCTAAGATACCTCTAGTTGCTGTAATGGACATGGGAAAGCGGTAGTGTCAAAGAGGAGCTAATCTGTTTCCTCAGTAGTATGGAAATGACATACCTGAAGACCTTAATTTTCAGCTTACTTTTTTGGATGAAGTTTTTTTCGTCCTTAGAAGCCTCATGTAAAACAAAAATCTTCTACTTCGGTAAAACCATATATGCCCTGGTAACTGTTCAGTTTAAGTACATGTACATAGAAGTACACTGGATAGGAGATTACTTTAGGTACCGCATACTACATAATTTGCAAAGGCTAAAGGTATTATTTCTCTTTTGCTGTTTCTTATGCATCCTTCATGTTTTTCCCTATTTTGTATACAGTACGCAAACTGTTTTCCATTTACACCTTTATCTTTTGATTTTCCTACTTTAAGATCTTGTGTTCAATGCTGTCAGGAAACTTCTTTAAATAAGTGTGGAGTAATGTGGAATAGTTTTAATGAAAGCTGAAAGAATGCAAACTTAATCTTTTTCATAGGAAGTTTTGTTCTGTTCTGTCCTGTGCCCTGCTTAAACACATTAGCCTTTTTTGACCTTTTCCTTGATGAAGGTTAAGTGGGAAGTATCTTGGCTGCAGCCTTTCCAGCTTAACCAGAAAGACTTTCCATGTTTCATGTTTACTTTCCCTGCTAAGGGCATTCATTTTTCCTGAATCAAAACTGTTAAACTGGGTTTTCATAGAGAAATTAATACCTTGTGGCAATGATGATGAAGTGTAAAGCCATCCTTTCTCATGTCTCCAGCTCTATTTTGCTAGTAATGATTTTGCCAGTCCTCTTGCTGAAGATTAACAAATCTCAGGAGCAAATATGTTTGGGTAATGGGTTCCTCCCAAGCATCTTCTGTATTGGCAGTAAGATCAAATGTAGAGAATTGCTGCATCTGCAATTTATGAATACTGAGTGCATTGATTCTGCAAAAACCTAGAAACGTTACCATGTTTTCCATCTCTATCTGGGCATCTTTTGTGTCTCTGTAACATACACAGAGTGAGACTAGCTCTTGGCTAGTGAGGGGTCTGCTCTCGGTTCTTGGTGTGCTCGCTCCAAAATGGTTTGGCAGTCTCCCTGTAAAAGTTTCAGAGACAACAGGATCTATGCCCTCAGGACACTGCTGCTTTTAATGGAAAAGCTGTTGTGTTCTTCAGTTACCACACTTGAGAGGAGAAGAGGTAGGTCTGAACTTCTCTCTTGCCCCCAGTCCCAGTTGTAACCATTACAGAATTTTGCAGTTTGGGATGTTTCCATTTGTTGTGCCACAGCAAATTGTGCTCCATGGAGCATTGTTATGAGGGACGCCACAATGTGCAGAGATAGTGTGAGAGCTGACTGTGTCATGCAGGGCAAAAACCAGCCATTCTTTAGCCTCATATTTAATTTTGGTTTAGTTCCCAATTTAATTGAGCCACTTCTAGCTCCCACAAAACACAATCATATGATTAACATTGTGTTCTTCCATAAATAATCTGAATTCAAGTAAATTCTTTATTCCTCTGTCAAGAATAAGGAAAGTCACCCTTTCTTGTAAAGAAAGAAACGTTCAACCAGGGTTCTCACAAGCGTATTAAACAGTTCATATACTCACAAAATGATCACTGTAAAATTCATGTTGGAAGGGAACTCGGGATGTCGTAGGTCCTACTCAAACTAGGTTCAGCTGTGAGAGAAGATCCAGTCCCTCAGGGCTTTGCCCAGTTGGATCTTGAAAACCCCAGAAGAGGGAGAGTGCACAATGTCTTGGGCAATGTGTTCTGCTATTTGAGATGGTCATGGGGAGATGTAGGACAACTATTTCTCAAAAACATGTTCCCTTGGGATAGTCCTCTTGTGGGTTTGACTAGGTCACAAAAGATCCCCTTCAAAGAATCTCTTTCAAATTCAATGTGTTTCTGTGCAGCCCAACTAAACAGAGTGTTGAAAAGTACTACTTATACAGGCTAAAACCGTGTGAGATTTTTATTTTGAGTTTAGACTTTTATGTCGGTTATGAATTTTTATAAGAAGTTTGAGAGGACTTTAATGGAACTTTGTGAGTCCTGAAATAAATAGATCAATTTCAGACTGCAGCCCACAGTCTAGAGCCCTGAAAACAACCTTTACAGTTTTGCATCTCTCATCACTGAACATTCAATTCATTCAATGCCAAGCATTTAATTGGAGCACATTACATATACCAAATTCTGGTAGTATTCTAGGAAATATAATTTTAGTTTCACCTGTCATAATTTGGGGTAAAAAGTACCTAAATTGCTTTTTTTAGTGAAAATGTTGTTCGGCATGTAAGAGACATCAACTACCAA
Source organism: Pezoporus occidentalis (assembly GCF_034315485.1). Lineage (NCBI taxonomy): Eukaryota > Metazoa > Chordata > Aves > Psittaciformes > Psittacidae > Pezoporus > Pezoporus occidentalis. The sequence goes on along the minus strand of NW_026915724.1, from coordinate 3,663,616 downwards.
TTCATACATTATGCAAGTGATGTGACCACCTGTACCATTCAGCTAGTTTGTGAATACTGAGAGTGGAATACATATTTCCCTAAGCTCTGTTCACATCTGAGGTATCTTTGTCAGAGTTTCACTTTGAGGAAATACAGAGAAAGGAACTTTCATGGATTTTTCAAGGGTTGCAGTAAAGGGGAAAACTTGTTTCTGATACTTGTTTGTAAGGGTTAGCATTGAAAATAACCTAAACTTCAGTAACATTTATTTCATAAAATAAATTTCATAAACCAAAAATCTGGTTACTGTCTTGCTATTTTTGATGTTTTCACTGAATTGAGTTCCTAGCAAGCATGTCCTGATTCATATTTTACCCATGCTTCTTCACATCCATCAGGAGTAACTACTCATAGGTAACCAATATGTGATAGCTGTCATCATCACAAACATGTAAATATCTCTGAAACTAATGGCTTGTCTACAATGACTTTTTAAATCAGTGCAGACCTGCTTGTATAAATGTACTGAAACATGGTCAGCATTTCTCAAACAAAAGGAATATTGGACCCACACCAGCTTTGCATCTGTGTGGTAAATATACTCCCATAGAACAGACATGTGTGACCACTCTAATCTGGAGGATATTTCTAATTTCTTTGGTAGTCCTCTTTCAACCCAAGAGCTTTGACCATGTAATGGTTGAGGAGCTCCAAGAACCTCCTCAAGAAAATGAGTTGTCTGCTCCTGCGCATAGAAAGTTAAGACACCCAGACCCTGAGAAGGCAGAACTTTCCTTCTTGCTAGCTACTTAGGTCTCATCTTTGCATAACAGGGCAATAGGTCTGAAATGTAGTCTTGGAATCCTCACTTGCAGCTTGGAGCCTCAACGCAGAATCACAGAATCCTAAGGGTTGGAAGGGACCTCAAAAGATCATCTAGTCCAACCCTCCTGCAAGAGCAGGGTAACCTAGAGTACATCACACAGGAACTTGTCCAGGCGGGCCTTGAATATCTCCAACGTAGGAGACTCCACAACCCCCCTGGGCAACCTGTTCCAGTGATCTGTCACTCTCACAGTAAAGAAATTTTTCCTGATGTTCACATGGAACCTCCTATGCTCCAGTTTACACCCATTACCCCTTGTCCTATCACTGGACATCCCTGAAAAAAACCCAGCTCCATCATCCTGACACTCACCCTTTACATATTTGTAAACATAAGCCACAAATCTTTATTCTGCACTGATTCATGATCTCTGATGCCTTGGAGAGATTTCAGAATCACTCCTCCCAGCTGTTGCACTGTTAATCGGGAGATGATTGTAAATAAAGCTGAGTGTGCTCCACAGCATCTCCTTAACTACTCTGCATCTTGATGTAAATTGAAGTAGCCGTTTTTCAATGGTAGTTAGTATGCGGGTTATAAACAATAAGTACTGTTGATGGGGAGCTCTCCCATCAAGACAGATCTCCCATGCTGATGTCTATGTTAGAGGATCAATTACCTTGGCCAGAGATGGGGGTATAGAAAATGGGACAGCTGGATGAACTAACTTCTTAATTTAACAGAGTATGAATTTCCAGAATTGTGCACGAGGATCTTGAGTTTTACTGGTGTTTTCATATTGTGTTATCCTTTATACCGTGATATTAAGGCAAGACTGCTGATATCAATTATCCAGCTTCTATATTTCAGGAATGTAGAATAAGAATGTACAATACAAAATCTGAATGAAAGAGTGTAGGCCCAAGATTTTAAGACCTAAAATTGCTTTTATAACAGAGATTTCATGGTCCTTCATATTGCTAAAGAAACTCAAAAGATGTATGTTTAAAAAAACCTTCTTGAAAAGGAGACTTAATGTAGCTGAAGCTTGACTCTAATCTAATTTAGATTTTGTGAGCAGGACATGGAAAAAAAATTGTCTTTGTAAGAACTAGCTCTACCATCATGTTTTAATAAGGGAAGTGAATGTTCTGTGTGTGCCTGTACACAACAGAATTCTCTGTATACATAACTAGAATATTTCATTGTTTTTCACTTTGCTGGACATATTTCACTTCAGGAGTTGCCTGTTTTTCAGTTTATTATGAGGATATCGATGAGTATGTAGGAGCAGTGCAAACTATAACTCCCAGCCAATCCACAAGTTCTTTTGTCTCCCTCTTTAATCCAGCTATGCCAGTATGGTAAGATAAAATTTCAATGAAGGAGGATTTTTCCTTGGGGAACAAAATTTACTATCATTATGTATTATGTAATGTACTGAGGCTGCAAAATATCTACGGGCGGACTGACAAGTCACCTTTTTGACTGATAAAAATATCTTCCAACTGATTACTAAAGCCATGTTTCTTAAGGATAATGGTGTAATAGATACAAATTCATCCCACAATAACTTTAACCTCAGTAAATATATTGCAAATGTTTAGTGTCTATTGTGGTAACATAAAGCAGAAGTCATAATTAGCCTAAACAAAACAAATACATAGGAGAGTTTTTAAGTGTGTTTCCAATTTAAAAAAAAAATTCTCATAGATTTGCCTTTTTTTTTTTATTTCACATCTTGAATCAGACATGAGCAAATCTGTTTGTGTGTGTGTGTTTTCCCCAAGGCACTGAGAAGCATGTAGTGTGAGAATTCTCTTCTACAGTCACAGTCATGCTGCTATTTGATCACATGGAAAAAAAAGAAAGAAGGTAGGGGGGAATTGAAAGCTCAACAGAACTGCTTAAATGGGTTCAAACTTCAATGGTGCTGCAACCCTTAACAGAAGGCAGAGCCCAGTTGTGTTTGTGGAATGGTTCCATATTGCTAAAAAAAAACCACCACCAAGCCAAGCAAAAGAAAACAATCCAAAAAAAAAACCAAACAAAAAAAAAATCTTAAAAGCATTGACATTAACAACACAACATAAAAGATTTATGACTTATAATTCTTTTTCTTTCTGTCTTTTTCAGTATCATGTGCATTCTCCAAATCAAAGAGACAAAGTTTCCAGCAAGTAGCCTTCCTTCCCTCCTTCCTTTCCTTCCCATTTTTCACTTTCTAAATTCCTCCTTAAATATTTAAATTAAGGTTGTCTTGCTTTTTGATTCATTGATTGTAGTGACATTGTTCTCTATGTTAAGAAGGCAAGGAGTAACCAGGTTTCAAGTCACAGTGACTTTGTTATTTTAAGTACTGAAATATAGGAAAAGCCTGCTTTACAAAAGCCCTGAGTTATTTTTCTGTCTGAAGCAACCTTGTCTGTTGTTTGTGTTTCTTGCTAAAAAAAAAAAAAAAAGGCTATATTTGGTTGTATAAAAAAAGTCTGCCATAACAGTATGGCAAAGGGAGATGCTGTATTATATCAACTAAGAAAGCACACGCATAACTGGGGGCTTATTACCTCAAATCAAGTCACATCTAGAGAAATTTCTTGCTCCACCTCCTCCTTCATGTATTTTGAGTACCAGTTAACATTTTAAGTGTATTTTGTGGCTGCCAAAGTCTCCCACATACCTAAACTAAGATAGATATTCTTTTAAATGTAAATTATATGTTTTATTCTCCTACAATTGGTAGCAGAAACACAGGAATACCTCATGTCCTGAGACGTTATAAAAGTTTGCATAGAAGTTAGTTTTGAGGAATAAGTGCCTCTCAGGTTCAGTCTCTTACAAGAAGATTCTGCCACCTTTCTGGTCTTTCCAAAATCAGTCATATTAGTTTCCATTTCTCTCAGTGATTAATTCCATTGGAATAATGATAATAGAAATATCCCTGAAGCCTATACTTCCATTCAATTGGCATTCATTGGCACGTTTACCAAATCAAACTAATCCTACGATCATAGAATGGTTTGTGTTGAAAAAGCCATTATGGATCATCTAGTTCTAACCTCCATACCATTGGCAGGAATACCTTTCACTAGACCATGTTGCTCAAAGCCCTGTCCGACCCGACTTTAAACAATTCCAGGAATGGGGCATCCACAACTTCTCTGGGCAACCTGTGCCAGCACCTCACTACCTTCAAAGTAAACAATTCCCTCCTTATATCTAACTGAAATCTACCCTTCTTCAGGGCAGACCCTGATCCTATCACTACATGCCCTTGTAAAAAGTCCCTCTCCAGATTTCTCATAGGCCACCTTTAGGTACTGGAAAGCTGCTATAAGGTCCCCCTGGAGCCTTCTCCTCTCCAGGCTCAACAAGCCTAACCCTCTCAGCCTGTGTTCATATGGGAGGTGCTCCATAGAATCATAGAATAGTTAGGGTTGGAAAGGACTTTAAGATCATCTAGTTCCAACCCCCCTGCCATGGGCAGGGACACCTTATGCTAAATCATATCACCCAAGGCCTCGTCCAACCTGGTCTTGAACACTGCCAGGGATGGAGCATTCACAGCCTCCCTGGGCAACCCATTCCAGTACCTCACCACCCTAACAGGAAAGAATTTCCTTCTTATATCCAACCTAAACTTCCCCTGTTTTAAGTTTTAATCCATTACCCCTTGTCCTATCACTACAGTCTCTAATGAAGAGTCCCTCCCCAGTATCCCTATAGGCCCCCTCCATCCCCCTGATCATCTTCATGACTCTACTCCGGACATCCTCCAACAGGTCCACCTCTTTCTTATGTTGGGGATCCCATAGCTGGACACAGTCCCACAGGTGAGGTTTCACGGGATCACCTCCCTTAACCTGCTGGTCACACTCCTTTTGATGCAGCCCAGGATACGGTTGGCTTTCTGGGCTTGCAAGCACACACTGCCAGCTTATATTGAGCTTTTCATCAACCAGCATCCCCAAGTCTTTCTCCTCTGGGCTGCTCTTGAATCTATTCTCCACCCAGCCTGTATTTCTTCTTGGGATTGTGTGGACTTACGCACAGGACCTTGAACTTGGCCTTGTTGAACTTCATGAGGTTCTCAGGGGCCCACCTCTCAAGCATGTCAAGGTCCCTCTGGATGGAGTCCCTTCCCTCCAGCATATCAACTGAACCATGCAGCTTGGTGTCATTGGCAAACTTGCTGAGGGTGTACTCAATCCCACTGTGCATGTCACTGACAAAGATGCTGAACAGCACTGATTCCAGCACTGACCCCTGAGGAACACCACTCATCACTGGTCTCCACTTGGACACTGAGCCATTGACAGCAGCTCTTTGAGTGCAACCATCTAGCCAATTCCTTCTCTGTTGAGTGGTACATCCATCAAATCCATGTCTGTCCAATTCGGACACAAGGATATCTTCCAATTCAGAGACAAGAATTGTCAAACGCTTTGCAGAAATCCAGATAGATGATATCAGTTGGCCTTCCCTTATCCACCAATGCTGTAACCCTTTTGGTTAAATAAAAGTTGGAAAAATTGCAAGTGAAAGTGCCTTGTTGTGTCAGAGCTGATCTGAATCTTTTTTATAAATTTAGATTGTTTGTTATATTTGTACTGTCTACTACTTTGGCTTTATGATTTTTTTACTTCACTTAATGGTCAAATTTTTAATTTGGCTTCTTTAAATTTAGAAATTTTCCCTTTGTTCGTTTGAAGTGTAAGAGTTATGCCCAGTTTTGTGACTAGATAGCTGCCTAAGCACTTGGAAACAGACCTAAATCCTATAGCAAACATATTTTTACTACGTAGCAAATCAGACTCCTGTATCGGGCTAACACATTTTTCCAAATGGAGAATTAAATACTATGGTAAGTTTTAGTCATATCCACCAAAATCATGGCAAAAAAATAAATGAGCAGAATCTGTTGTCTCAGAAAAAAAAAAAAAAATTAGTATAATTTAATTTTATTTAATTTAAGGGGTTTTCTCATGACTGTTAAAAGCAATATTGCACACTTCAAAAAGTTGACACCAAGAAGTTTTCTTCTTCACTGTTTCACCCAGAAATTGGGGGCAGGGGTCATTTTGTGATTGGTGCAGAATTGCCCCTAGCATGTCCAGTATATTGACAATGGAAGTTCTCTTAGCAAGAAATCTTTAGCAGTGAGTAATAGAAGCCCTTTAGAAATTGAGAAACTGAGATAATCCTGCTGAGTTGTGAATATCTAGAAGCATATGAGACCACTTTTAAACATTACTGGTTTGCAAATAGAAATAGAGGTTGTATTGATCTGCATAGGCTCATCTACTTTTTTTAAACAATAGATGTTTTGATTGTTATGGCAATAGTGCTGAATGAGTGGTTAAGTCAGTAATGTTTGCAAGTTTCTGGCATTTGGTGCCTTTTACTGCTCTGACTTCTGAATCTATTATGAGCAAGGCTAGATGATGGCATGATAACAGTGCCAGGCAGCAGGAGAGCTCTGTGTATGCTGGAGCTCCCTTATGTGTCAGTAATGGAGCTTCAGTTCTGAGAAATATTATGATATCTCCTTATTCAGAAATACTTTTTACAGTGCCTACTAAAAGCAATGAGAAATACAAGGTCAGAGGAGAATGAAACACTCAGATAAATTGCAGTTCTTCAGACTAGTCTGCAGTCATTCTGAGTAAATGGTCCAGCAAAAAAGTATTGGATAATTGGAACTGGATTCTCTTGTCCATTTATTGGCATTTGTGAAGTTATTCACCTAGGTGTTTTCCAGGTAATTCTGTTTTCAGTGACTTACAACTGCAATCATCTTGCACTTGTAACTTGTGTTTATAATGTTTAAACCCCGGAAACACAAAAGCACTTTATGCACACATTTCTGAGTTCTCCCCTGGAATAAAGTTGTTTCTGAGTGAAATGGGAAGCTGCTGCATAAGGACATTCTTTATACAGTGTTGGTCTGAGTAAGTAATGGACATGTCTCTGGCTGAGTCTGTAGAAAAATGTGGGTCTAGTATTTTCCTATTTTCTGAAAGAACTCCCTTCTGCCATGAAATTGAGAATGTAAATTCAGGACTGACTCAGAAATGGAGTGAATCACATGCAACACTCCCCACAGTCTCTCGGGTCTTCCTTGGAGGCTTTGTGACTGTGTTTCTTTTGTGAATTTAAATCAGATGATTGCAGCCCCAGGGCATGGTAACAGTCATGTATTACTGCTTCTGGAAGGATTTGGAAAACTCTTTGTCACTAGTATGTCCCAGGTATGGAAAAAAGCTCTGCACATCCTAAACCCTCCTATTTTATTGGTTATCTGTGTTATGTAGGAAGGATTTCTGTCACTGTCACATGTACACCTACACTCCATAAAATTCCCAAATGATACACCATCCAGCAGCATCCAAACACCTGCTGTTCAAAGGCAGAGCAGTAAATACTAATCTTGCGTTACAGCATGCTGTAAGCCTTCCTCATTGTGGGATGCTGTTAAGTATCCATCTGTATTACAAGATAGAAACATGTTGTGGCAAGGTTCCTGACTAAGGCTGTATTCAGAATTTAGGCAGTAAACGGTGCACAGAAACCTGAAGAAGAAAAATGAAATAAAGAAAAAAATTAAAACACTTCTTTAAATACAGCAACATTTAAAGGAAGTAATGTTTTTTTTCCATAGGGTAAATTTATGGCATAACATCCTCCTTAATGTTATAGGATCATAGAATAGCTAGGGTTCGAAAGGACCTTAGGATCATCTAGTTCCAACCCCCCTGCCATGGGCAAGGGCATCTCACCCCAGACCATGTCACCCAAGGCTCTGTCCAACCTGGCCTTGAACACTGCCAAGGACTGAGCATTTACCATTTCTTTGGACAACCCATTCCAGTGCCTCACTACCCTCACAGTAAAGAACTTCTTCCTTATATCTAACCTGAACTTCTTCTGTTTAAGTTTAAACCCATTACCCCTTGTCCTGTTGCTGTAGTCCCTGATGAAAAGTCCCTTCCCAGCATCCTTCAGATATTGGAAGGCTGCTATGAGGTCTCTAAGCAGCTTCTTTTCTCCAGGCTGAGCAGCCCCAACTTTCTCACCCTGTCTTCATATGGGAGGTGCTTCAGTCCCCTGATCATCCTCGTGGCCCTCCTCTGGACTTGTTCAAACAGTTCCGTGTCCTTCGTATGTTGAGGACACCAGAACTGCACACAGTATTCCAAGTGAGGTCTCAAGAGAGCAGATTGGAGGGGAAGGATCACCTCCTTCAGCCTGCTGGTCATGCTCCTTTTGATGCAGCACAGGACATGGTTGGCTTTCTGGCTTTCATGGTTGGCTTTTGTGCGAGTGCACACTTCTGTCTCATGTTCATTTTCTCATCAACCAATGCCCCCAGTTCCTTCTCAGCAGGGCTGCTCTGAATCTCTTCTGTGCCCAAGCTGTGGCTGTGCCTGGGATTGCTCCTACCCAGGTGTAGGACCTTGCACTTGGCCTTGTTGAACTTCATGAGGTTCTCAGGGGCCCACCTCTCAAGCGTGTCAAGGTCCCTCTGGATGGAATCCCTTCCTTCCAGCGTATCAACCGAGCCACACAGCTTGGTGTCATCGGCAAACTTGCTGAGGGCGCACTCAATCCCACTGTCCATGTCACTGACAAAGATGTTGAACAGGATCAGTCCCAACACCAGCCCCTAAGGGACACCACTGGTTAACTAGTCTCCATTTGGACATTGAGCTGTTGACCACAGCTCTTTGCATGCAGCCATCCAGCCAAAAATATAAAGTCGTAATGAACTTGTTTGTGCACTTACTGGAAAGCATTGTATTTTCATATACTCATGAAGGCGAAAAACAGGGATCTGGGCATTTTGACAATGATAGCTGCCATCTCTATGTGTATTTTTCTGCTCTGTATGGACTAGTTCAATGCTCAGTAAAGTAAGTAGAATGATTCCTTGGATTCATTCTTCTGTATATCATTTAATGGCTTATTTCATCATCACTCTGATTCATCATCTAATGTTTTTACTCTTTTATATGTGTAGATAGAGGCTTCAAAAGCTAATGTTTAACACCAGCTGGTGCTATTAGGTGATTCTTGATTTTGTCTTATCACATGTACTTGAAACTAGCATCTTAAATGCAGTGGTGAGCAAGAAAACAAAAAGATTTAAAAAATCATGGCTCTCACAATGAAAGAAAGTATCCTAAAAAAGGGGGGGATAGCTCACATGCAGTCAGCTTGTTGACTGTGAACAGGAATGATGTGAGGATTGGTTTTTAGGTGTCTTCCCTCTGCTTAATTTGCTGTTCTGACAACTGTTTTCTTCATTATCTTATTTTCATCTCAGTAATTTGTTTCCTTTATTTTCTTCACTCTTACATTCTTGGCCATTAGAAAATACTTTCCTTCCAAAAGCTCTTTGCCCAATTTGTTTCCCATAACAACAACAATCATAGGAGAAAAACACTACTTTTTATAGTAATTTAAGGGCCAAAATTCATCCTTTGTTACTTACATGCAGTCATCCTTTCAGTGGGATTTGCACTCGTTACTGAGGATAAAAATCTGGCCTGTGTATCACAGCCTACCCTTCCATGTAACTATAACACGTAACTGTAATAAACCAGCAAGACTTCATTTATTTACTTCAAAATGGAGGGAATAATATGATTAATTATCTTCTAGTGTTCGCATACCTATCCCTCCTTCACATCCTCTCGTGCTGTAGCTGATAGCTAATCTTTCATTGCATCATGTGCTTGAGCCTTGGTCTAGCTAATACAGTAAGTGGAAAAAATGTCAGCTGTGGCTTCATGGCCTTTCTATTCATCACAGATTTTGCTGAGGGAGGGAAATTGCTGTAACACTACTGTGCATTCAGCCAGCTCCCGTGGGAAGGGGCCTTGGTGCACTCACCCATCCCTAGCACTGTTCACCTAGGAGTTATTGCACTCAGAAGGTCAGCAGGGCATTGCTGGCTTCTTTCATGTGGTCAAAGGAGGGTTTATGTGGCCATCGGGACAGATAAGTTGTGTTGAGTGTGATTGACTATGAGAGTGCTTTTTTTAATTCCTAGGCTCTTGTCCCAAGCAATACACATGCCCAAGAGTGGTGAGGGTATCCAGAGAGAAAGGCAAATTTTCATTAATTGCCCATAACTTTATGTGATGCTAATGATAAGCAAAAGGGTTCAACAGTAGCTAGTGAGAATGACAAAGAAACCCTTCAGTCTGATTATCCTAGCTATTACAGCACTGCTAAAAAGTTGGAAACCAATCAACAAAAAAAATACATTATTAAAAGCTGGAGAGACCAAAGAAAGAGAGCAAACATCACATATTAGATAATATAATAATAACATTTTTCATGTCTCTAATTATTTCATGTCTGTGCAATTTTTTTTTTTACCTTAAGAGTCTTAAATCTAGATTTGGGCTTAAATTTTCAAGGTGAAGTCCCAGAAGACCTACTGGTTTTCAAAACCACTACCAGCTTGAAAACGTGACAGCACATTGGTTTGGCTTTTTGATTTATTAGGAAGCAGGCTTAACTGAACTTACTGGCCAGAATCTAAATAAGTCTTGCTGGATTTCTGCTTTGCACCTGCAGAAGCAGCTTTATAGAGCTACTTCCCTCTCTAGATATTGTACACTATCAATATAACCTCCACAGAAGAATAAAAGAAGGAAGAGAATTGTTGATAAATGAAGAAAATTGCAGTAACAATGTACTTTGCTGTAACCCTTCTGTGCTGAAATTAGAGGCAATGGTCCCAGTGAGGCTTATGGGACAGCTCAAAAAACCACTATTCTCTGAAATATCTTTCTTCTTGTGCTGGGATATATTCCTAGAAATAGTGTATAGATGAATGCAAGTGATTTGTTGTTTTGTTGGTTTTTGGGGGTTTTGTTTTCTTTAAAAGTATCATTGAATTTATTGCTTAGAAACTGTTGTAACTTTCTATTGGTTCAATTATTACAGGGAGAAAAAAAGACTGAACTGAGGAAGAGTGGGAAAATAAAGACAGTATTTCTTTCTTGTGTAAGAAACAGGTAAGACTCAGAAGACCGTAATATTGCAAGTACTTATTTACAGCATAATAACAACTGTGAGGTTTTTGGTTAAGTTCACAAATACTGGCATTTTTTTATTTAAACTTATTCAGACCTTCACAGTCTTGACTACCTAAAAGACAGTGATTTAAAATTCACAGTCCTTTCTGATTAACTGACGCAATGAGTACACTGCCATGTACTGTATGTGCCACTATATTGACCTGTTCTGCATTGGATAAGCAAAAGATTACATTTGATTTTGTACCAGCACACTAGGAGTGTATGTGTTTCAGGTTCCTTGATTTACATTTTGGGTTTGTTGAAGGGGAAGGGAGGATTCTTTTCTTTTCCTGCCATTCCATTCCCTGAAAGCTATAAATGCCCCAATTTTTCCTGGTATTTCTTTTTTTTTGTCCCAGGTACCCAGCTGTGCATGAAATAATGCTCCCCATATGTGTTCAGCATTCCCATTACTGGTGTCTGTGCAAGTCACCAGAGTTTTCCTAATAAGGCCAGGTTTGATCTTTCATAAGTTCTCAAATGAAGAATCTAACCGTACTTGTTATCCTGAAGACAGATAGACTTCCCTGCCACTTCCCTTGTAAAACAGCTGTAAGAAACAGTAAAGCATGCTTGGTCCAAAACCAAAGTCCAGCCCCAGAGCTATTCAAGAGTGCGTAAGCATGAGGCAGCCAGGCTTTGGCGGGCCCTTCGCAGAAGGGTGGTGCACCAGGTGGAGAGTGACCCTGAAGAAGGGAAGCAGACAGACTGACAGAGACTTCACAACAGAGGAAACTAAAACCCAGAAAGAGGCTTTTTTGACTGACAGGCTGGTTTAGGGAGGAAGGCCTTGTCCAAGGCAAGGGTTTCTTGATGTATATGCTGACTGCTGGGGTGATGGCCCCAATTTCTCCTCCTTCCTTGTGACAGCACTGGCAGTGGTGTGACAAGACAGGGAGCCAGATGACAGAGCTGACACATCAGAAAACTAACCTGCTTGCTGTCATGCTGGTGTGTTTGTGGCTGGCAGGATGAATACTTGGTCATATTAGTTTTTTCACCTGGTTCCCCTCAACCCCAGGAGCGTGTGTGCTAACATATATTGGAAACAAGCACAGCCAGGTGGAAGATGGTGATATCTTCTTTGTCAGAAGCTTGTGACTAGTCAAGGCTAAGGGAATGTGAAGCTATAGCCCATGTCAACAGAACATTTCCTGTGTTCATGAAAATACATGAAACAGAGCTCTTTTCTGTCAGTGAAAGTTTCTTCTGACCGGAATCACCTGTGAGATTTTGCATCTTAATAGTAGCTCTGGTCAGAAAAGGAGAAAGTAGATTTGAATCTCTTCTTGTCAAAGGAAGATAAGCGAAGAATTTAGATCAATATAGTAGATACTGGTAGTTACCTTTCAGTTACCTAAAGACAAAATCATGCTAATTTATGAATGATTTCAATATTACCTCATTTTAGAAAAGAATGAATAAATTAATGAACATTATGAAAACCAAGACAAGGATCTCCAAACCTGAAAATTCTATTAAAATATTACAGATAGTCTCAGAAAATATCCTGACAAGTGACAGAATTTAATGATGGACATGTAGCTATTTGAGCCATCCATTAAAATCTGAGGCTGGAGATATAAAAATTTTGTTTGCCAAACAGTAAGATAACTCTTAACTTGAAAATACACACATGTTAAATTTGGTAGAGCTTTCTCACAAGGAAAACAAAAGGAAAGAACTTCCACTTGATTTTGACAGCTAAATAAAATATAGCTTATAATTTCTGTGAAGTTCTTTCACAATACAATTAATTTAATTTTTTCTCATGTAGAAGTATACCTGCCATAAGTTTTCTCAGCTTATAAGAACATAAGTTTTCAGTGTATTAAGGAACTGAAAAATCAGGTACACATTGCTTGGTGCTTTAATAACGAACAAAACACAAGGAAGTCTGGATCTTAAAAAATTAATGTATGCTCTCTAATGTTTCGATCATTTTAACTGGTGCATCTTACTATTTTAAGGAAAGTAGTTAGACATGGATAAACTTGGTTCTGAAGGGTGATTTAGCAAAGTAAATAGGAATGAATAAGTTCAGTTTTGCAAACAAATTTTAAATCTAGTATGAACAGAGCTTGTGTTACAGCTAAAACGTATGACTCCTAGGAGCTATTACTATTAACGTGTTTTCCCCTTTTTGCAGGTTTTGCCTATAATAAATTCACTGAACAACACATACAGACTTCTGTCCAATGCTATGAGAATTAACCAAGGTACATTAACCACAGGAAATCTTCAAAGGTACAAAAATATAATGCTTATTCAGTAATTAATTAAACCAAACAAGCCATCAGCATGTGCTACATAGCCTGAGTATTATGTCAGGTCAATAATTAAACTGCAGTAAATCTTCTGGAGGTTCTATCCTGCCAAACTTTAAAGGCTCAAGACTAACCCAAGGACCCTTAACATTTTAGTGAGCCAGTAAATGATTACACAGATAGCTTTTCAATCTAAAGTTTGCTACTATTAACTTTCTATTTTTTAAGACATCCAGAAATTGTATGTTTTGTGGTTGTTGAATAATATCCTGTGAACAAAATGTATGCCGTTCTTGAGTTTATGAAAAAGAATACTTTATGGGCTTGAGTTATGTCAAGATAAAAGTGTGCTTTTACTGCAGGGAAATATATACATGAAACAAAAAGTAATGGTTTGGAATTTTCCCTTGTTTATGTGAACATGACGATTATGAAAACTTGAAGCTAATCTCACTGTATGCAGCTGGTCATGGTAAAGAAAAGCATTATGCAAGCTGTCTTATGTGACTGCCAAAGCAATTCCAAAAGGTCTGCAGTAGTTACGTGCTTTCAAGGCCTGGCTGGCTTTTAGGTAGGATTAGGAGGTCACAGCAAGTTGTGTGGTGACCTTGTGATGTGGGAATTATGGCACTAGGCTGTGTATCAAATCATATGTCTCAACTTAACAAATAAAAATATAAAGCCACAAGACAGAGCACAGAGGAGGAAGCTTGAAATGCTCGGAGATTCATTTTTTCCCTCATCTGTATTATGTTCTGTCACCTCATTTACATAAAGTATATCTGGTTAAACAATTTGCAAAAGCATGTGATTTAATAGCAAGTATACGTGTGGCAGAGGTAAATTTGGATTTAAAATTAAGACATTACCAGCAATGCAAGACAGCTGGTATACATCAAGTTTATTTCATGTGTGAGTCTTTGGAATTTTGTTTGGATCCCGTTATTATTTGATATGTTAGCTCATAGTTTATTTTAATTACAGAGTATTTAAGTTGCCAGGTCTTCAGATAAGGTTTCATAACAATTAGAATGAATATAAGATTATTCAATCTTATTCATTCTGCTTTCTTTTCCCTCCAGATGTATGGCTATATATTGGTCCCATATAAAGTGCATATTGTGTGCTTGCATACAACGTATTATGGCTGTCCTATGCCATCAATCTAATCATTATCTCCAGTTCCATCTTTGTTTTCTCTCAGCTTTATCTAAATTTTTACTAGATTTATCTATAGGTATATCTATATTTTTCCCAGGTTGCTTTGAAAGAGGTCAACTAGAGTAGGGCCAAGAATTTGGCCTTAGATTTTTGTAGAAGTGGAAGTTATGAAATAATATGATTTGCATGAGTGATTTTGCTTTTGTTGAAGAGAATGAATTGCATCAGTATTATGTCCAAATGCAGGAAGCACAAATAATCTTATGAAGGATTTTTTGTTTATTTATATTTATATCTATGAGGATTTTGAAGCAATTTTTTCAGATACAAAGATTAATATCAAAAGAATAATAAAAAAAAGCTTGGGTATTATTTATCTAACCTGAAACTTTAGAGGTTCACTTTTCATTGAGTACATCTTCTGCTGTTGTAGAGAGATTTCACAAGAAAAATTTATAAACATACTTTTTCTCTACAGATTTAAGGTCATGATATCTCATACAGTGAAACTATAACTGTGAAATAGACATAAATGTAGTTCATATTTGTCAGTATTAGGAATTTAGAACATTTATTATGAAATAAAGTGTTATCATTTGCACTATGGATAAAATAGTTGGAAAGTTCCAAGAAAAATAAAAAGGTGGCTTTTTGACCTGAAGCTTAAAAATCATGTCTCTTATGTATATAATATATTAATGACACTCTCAGTGCAAAGACTTTCCTGGCACATTATCCATTGACATTCCAAAAGCCAACTTCAGTTAATTACATTGAATACAACTTAACCCTTGGGGTCAGTTTTTTTAGAAATGTGGTTTCATTACTCTATACACACATATCCTAGTCCCAGTTCCAAACAGGCTTTTGGATCCCAGTTTATTTTGGGGAAGTATAAGGGCTTGAAAAATCCCTTTCACTTCATCTGAAATGAGCAGGATCTTGAAACAAGAACTGGAGAGGCTTGCATTATGGCATTTCACTCCAGGTTACACGGCTTAGGACAGTGAATCTGTGTGAGAGATCTGTATATAAGTCAAGAGTACTGGGCTGACCATTGGTGTGTCCAAGCAAGAAACCTGGCTAGATGGTCAGATGGGTCTCACAGAATAACTTGGAAAATTCCCAATGGGCAGTAAACTATTAGGAGAGGCTGGGAAGCTGAGAAAAAGAGACATACAGCAAGTGCAAGTATAATTTTTTACAGTTCACCACATTACCCTTTACGCACATGGAGGGAACATCCACTGGTCTATCAGCAGAAGGTATTGCTGAGTGTCCTGCTAAAAGGTGTATAACAGAACCATGATCTTTTTGTAGGGTTCCTCTTTCTGCGCTGTGATATTTCGTTGTCATCAGTTGTCTGCACAGGGTGCAGCCAGGTCATGCTGAATTTGTAATTAGGCAGCCTTTCTCTAGCCATGATCTTGTAAAGCATCTTCATCTCCTTTTCTAGAGGCTTTTTCTTTGTCTCCTGCTGAAAGTTCACAAGGAAATACCTTCCAAAAACAGGGTAATCCCTTGGGAAAAATCCTCTGTCACTGAGGTACATCTCTGTGTTACATGCATATACATGTTGAGACATGCACCCACACAAAGATTATCTACTAAAAAAGCATGAATTAAACTATTTGCTTCTGCATACCTCCCAGGTGACCTTTGTCATCAGTGACCTTAATTCTATCTCATTAGTATATTCCACTTTTGGAAACAAAACTGATTCATTCTCAACTATTTTTTCTTCTCATGCTGTCAAGTTTTTCAGTTTGGAAAATAGGATTATGCAGAAGGGGACTATTAGCTGAAAGATAAGGGTGTTTCCACCTAAATGCATTAGGGTAAATAGCTTTTAACTATTTGTCTCTCCAAGGAGACACAAATTTGCCCCTTCAGTTTCTCTTTATTTTGTGACTTGCCCACAGCGCATTTCTGATCTGACCTGGTAAACACATGCTCTTTCCATTTGGTTTCCTTTTCCATCACCCTCTCACACACAGACATTTTATGTTTCTCTATATACACCATCAATTAAGAAGCAGAGGGAGTTTTTTTTTACAGCCTGTCAATAAAGTAGAAACTCTGTGATCTAGGACTTTTCACTTTAGAAGCTGTGAAAATGAAGATTCTGGGATTCACTTTTAGTATATCCATAACCTACCACATGTCACTTACCCAAAGCAGCAGGCACTTATTTGCCTTTGTGGCTGCTCATCCGTATTAAATTAGTTCACACCGGTAGAGGTACAAAGAGGAAGTACAAGGTTTTTCTCCTCTGTTTCCTCCTGCACCTTAGTGAAGGGGTTCTCAGCTGCTGTTTAGGTTGCTTCATTGACTTTTTTAGAAGAAAGTTTCTTTGCACCGCATGCCTTAATAAGGGGATGGTAGTCAGCAGTTTGGTGGGCAGTATGCTGAGAATATGCTCAGGAAAAGAGATGGGCAAGAGAAAAATAGATCCATAAACTTCCTTCCCTACCTTGCACCAAACTGAAGGCAGAAACTTTTGTGTAACTGTACTCTTAACATTTAAAGATTAAGTTTTTTAAATGCCAGTCTCTGAAAGTATTTGTGAACCTTTTCCCACATTTAGGTGGTGTTTTTTTCCTGTAAGAGCCGAGTCACTTGCTTCCTATCCAGTATCAGTTTCATTAACATGCCTTAGTGGAAAGTTGGCCCTATGGAAGAGCATCGAAATAAGACACATAGTCTGATAAAAAATAATTCTAACATTTCATGCAGTCATTTTTTAAAGTGTTTTTTGTAAAATAATTGTGTGTCACTATTTCCTCTACTCCTTCCAAAAATTTCCATTCTGCTGCATGTTTAAAAAGAATGGAGAACTTTTCAGCCACACATTTCTACTGCCAGTAGCTTGATCCGGAGGCATCCCAGTTTTTCTTTCAAAAATGCATGTCTGTATTAGGAAGTAGGCCTATAACATCATTAAGATTATAATGATCATAGAATCATAGAATCACAGGAATGTTTGGGTTGAAGGGGACCTTAAAGATCATCTTGGTACAGCAGGGACATCTCCCACTAGACCAGGTTGCTCAAAGCCCCATCCAGCCTGGCCTTGTTCAGTGCCAGGAATGGGGCAGCCACAACTTCTCTGAGCAACCAGTGCCTGTGCCTCATCACCCTCACAGTAAACAATTCCTTCGGTATATCTAACTGAAATCTACCCTCTTTCACTTTAAAGCCCTCCTTGTCCTGTCACTACATGCCCTTGTAAAAAGTCCCTCTCCAGGTATCTTGTAGGACTCTTTAAGCACTGGAAGCTGCTCTAAGTTCTCCCGGAGCCTTCTCATCTCCAGGCTGGACAAGCCTGGGTCTTTCAGCCTATCTCCATAGCAGAGGTGCCCCAGCCCTCCCATCACCTTCATGGCCCTCCTCTGGACTTGCTGCAACAGATCCACATCCTTCTTTTGCTGGGGGTCCCAGAGCACAGTAGTGCAGGTGGGGTCTCACAAGAGCAGAATAGAGCGGGACAGTCACCTCTCTTGATCTGGTGGCCAAGCTTCTTTTGATGCAGCAGCCCAACTTACAGTTGGCTTTCTGGGCTGTGAGCGCACACTGAATCTGGATCATATTTATTTTCTCATCAACCAACAATCCCATATCCTTCTCGTCAAGGCTGCTCTCAAACCATTCTCTGCCCAGCCTGTATTTCTCCTTGGGATAGTTTGGACCCATGGGCAGGACGTTGCACTTGACGTTGTTGAACATCATGAGGTTCACACAGGAACTATATTGCATGATATAGTCAGGGAATAGAAAGAAAGAATACTAGAAAGAGAACTTTTTTATGGCTCTATGTTTTAAAACCAGAATGACTAAAGAAAACAGCTAGAGAAAAAACATACAGACAGAACTGCCTAATGTGCCATCAGTGGTGAGATACAGTAACATTAAAACTGTAAATGTTTTTTGAGTGAAGTGTATGGATAAGATTAACATTTCTTCACAGAGGACTTTTTTGGTCATCTAAAAAAAAGATATATCTGCAACTGCTTAAATCTAGTTGCAGTGGGAAAAGCACTTGGACGTGTTTATGTATGTATATGTGCTATTGACATAGCAATGAAGCAGCTTACTGACTCAGGGCCAAGAAACCCTAATGGCAAAACTTTCCAGCATTTGTTGTTGTCTTGCGTATTTACAGAACTAAGACAACATTTCTTTGCTCATTGTTGCCTCAAGTTGCAGTCATTTTCCCTACCACCTCCTCAGTCCGTTCCCAGATGGAAGAAGGAAATGGCCTATTATCTGTGTCATACGAAGGCCTGGTAGGTTCTGTTCTTTACAAGCAACCAAATTATGTGTTAGTGAAGCACAGGCTCTCACCTAAAGAAATGTTGAATGTGAGGGTTTTACTTCTGAGGAAGAATTCAACCATGTTTTGCACTTTATTCCTCATGTGGAAGAAAAACGCATGGGTTTCCAACCAGTTTTGCATTTCCTAATATATAGGAGTGTGTACAGACAAGAGATGAGGTGTACACAAGCGATTCTCTAAGAAGTAATCATCCTTTTCTCAGCTCCTTTGCTGCTACACTGCAGTGAGAAAGCTAATTAATTGATTAGCCTGGTATTTAGAAGAACTTAGTCTCACCTTCTTGCTCCAGTCTAGACTTCCTGTATGATAGTACTACAGTTACTGCCACAGGGAAAACAGTGCTTCAGCATCTCATAGGGAACCTGCAAAAAAAATAAATACATTTAAGGTTACGAGGTGCTTGGATAATGCAGTAATGGGATGCTCATAAATGCCACAGAGTAATCACAGGCTTCATGACTCAACAGTTGAGTATCACACAGTGGGCAGGTTTACCTCTAGGAATGTGTCCAAGCTGGTTCCAACTGACAGAGTTCTCAGACCCCTTGCTTATTAGGTCCAGAGCTTCTATGGGATTTTGAAATCATGAAAGATGTAAATTAGGAAGACTAAGACAATAAAATATAATTACTGATTAACAAAGCAGGTCTTTATAAACATTAATGCTATATTTCTAAGTAGCTGGAGACATGACTGAGTGACAATGTTCAACCATGCAACTAATTGAAAGCAAATAAAGATATGATGAAAAGGGAATTGTAATTGAAATTAAAACAATCTTCACATGCATTTTTAGATTTTTATACACACATTAACTTTTTCTTTTAGATAGGAGGCCTCCCCCACAATTTTTCATAGTTGAAATAGTACCAAATTAAACCATCATGTACATTGTGTTTTCCTGAATATTTAAAACTATGCATATATACTGAAATCATCCAGATTACCACAAAACAACAAAATAATACAGTTTTTCTATGGAAACCTGGACTTTGAATTTAGGTTGTGATTTAGATAAATTTGTAAATATCCCAACTAGTGGCCATGATGCCATAGAACTGGTGTTTGCAGTGTCTCATGCTTAGGTTACACTAAATATTATAGAAGGATTATATTCTGTGATGCTCAGAATGAACATAGTGAATAGCCTTTACACGTCAAGTTACTCAGCTGGATCATGGTGAATTTTTTGCCTTATGAAAGAAGATAAATATTTTGAGAATATTTGGGGTTATTTTGGTAAATTTTATCTTTTTCTCCTGATTTCCATTCTAGTCACTACCAAGTGCTATCATATCAGCTTCTGAATGCATGGTCTGATTCTCAGGTACACTGAGATTTTCTTCTGGGTCTCTGCTGAGAGATTTTCTCCCAGTCTGAATATTGTGTGGATAACATACATGGCACAGGCTGGGATAAAAATAAAGAGAAGTGATACAGAGATGAAGCTGAAGCATGATGCTGAAATACAACAGCAGCAAAGATCTGACTATGAGCTCAAAGGATATTAACTAGAATAGATGGCACAGGGATGGTTAGAGGTGTTTGCTTGAAAACAAGGTGATGAGACAGAGCTAAGTGGATCTGTCATATTCCAGTAACGTTTCAAAGGTAGAGTTGTTTATTCAGGTTCTCAGACTCCTGAAAAATTTGTGGTGATTTTTATTAATGTGCAACTCTGTCATAAGACCAATATCATGAGGTTCCCATGTGATTCATAATGGGTTAGACATAAAAGTTATACAGCTTCCACTGTCTAACAAGCAATTTTACAAACATAACTTGTAACTTATAAATCACTAGTCCTAAGGTTATATAGGATACATTGACATATTCCTTTAAAAAAGATTTGCTGGGTAAAATCTTTAGAGGCCCTGTATAAGATTAATTATTAGAGTATCGCCATTATAATATCTGAACAAGCCATTTACTGCTGGGGCACTTGCCCCACTGTATCTGACATGTATGCAATTAACTATTGAGTTAATACACATGATGATATACTTTGGGTGACATGGTTTAGTGTGAGGTGTCCCTGCCCATGGCAGGGGGGTTGGAACTAAATGATCTTAAGGTCCTTTCCAACTCTAACTATTCTATGATTCTAAAAGCCCATTTGCTTTTATAACATTATTGGCCAGAAAGAGATAAAAGGAGGGGGGAAAGAAACAAGAAGACTAAACTTTTCGTTTTTTTGCCATTGGATTAGTCATGAAGTTTGTTATTCACTAAGCAAATGCGGCTAAATAAGAAGGAGTCACTTTCAGTGCAAGATGAATTTTCAGTGCAGGACAACAGTTTATGTACCTTCTTGATTAGTGCATTGAATAGCAACAAAATCTGTCCATAGATCAGAGTTTTAAAATACAAACTTGAAATGTGTGCACCTTCTATCTAAGTAACAAGGGAAGAGATCTCTGGCTCTTATGTTTCACTGGCATTTTTAATTTTCTGTTTGCAGACTTATGTCTTTCCTATAAGTATAAAGAAATACATTTTCATGTAGCGCTGTTACTTCACTATATGAAGGAAATAAGAAGGACTTTTTCCCCTGTCATTGAAATGCAGCCATTTCAGAGATGTGTAATTTTATTGGTGCTAGCAAACTGAACAAGAGTTTAGTAAGGAGTAGAATAATGTGTGCTGTTAAAACTGCAGAGAAAAAGTAAGCAGGGTAGAATACAGCTACTTAATTAAAATATCTTGTATATGTCTTAGAGATGTTGATTTTAAATAATGGGTATTTTCTTTAGCTGTGTGAACTCAAACGCTGATTCTATAAAGGGAGATGTTTGACCTGCTTTAAGTTATAAAAGAAGATTTGTGATTCTCCTAAGTCCACATGCCCTAGATTAATGTTAGTGTCAAACTGATTCTACATTAAGCTCATTTAATGTGCCTCTGAGCTATAAGATGTTACTTTGCCAGCAGCAAAGGTCACATGTTTTCAGGTATTGACAGTGCAAGTAATGACAAGTTGTTTCTGTGTTTGAGTGGGTCAGGGTCTTTTTAGTATTCATTCAATGAGTTTGGCAAACCGTAGCCTCTGCCCAAGACAGCTCTGTGCCTTTGAGCATACAGCAGAGGAAATTATTAAACCTCCAGCTCTCAAATCTATAGCTTCATTTAGTCAGACCTCCCAAAGGAATTCTTATGCCTTTAGCTGAATAACAAACAATTTTGAAGCTGACTTTACCTAGGTAGAAAATTTTTTCTTGATCAGAAGAAGAAATGAAAAGAATCATTTATATATTTACTGTTTCCTAAGCACATTTTTTGTTAAAATATATTTTATGTATGGTAGGTCAAATTAGCCTTACAACTGCAGTTCTAAAAAAAGACCAGCTTCTATGAAATTTTGTAAACATTTGTCTTAAGCAAGGAAGCCTGATCAGACATCTGAAACTCAGCAGTGCTGCTTTCCTGCCTCCTTCCCAGGTTGTTGAGTGATGAAGAAAGTCATGTAACAATACCAAGATTTACACAGTGTTGTGAGTCATCTTTAACAGGTAATCAGAAAATGCATTAAGCCACTCAGATGGGATCCTGACATTTCCCAAACAGTTATAGACTACACATGGCTACTTCTGTACATTTTAGTGGTGAAGAATGCTCAGAGAAATGTTTTATTCTCTAAGGCAAAAGCCAACAAAGAGAATTAAGGTTATGACACTCTGGGAATAGAATTTGCTAAGTATTATCAGACACCTACAATCTGTGTGGTAGATTTTTTCTCCCAGATTGGGATCTGAGAAAGGCAAAATGGAAACTGTTTTTAGTGGATGGCAAAGGGACAGATACCCTAGATACCTATCTGTCTCTTGCATAAACGCAGAAACCTACGTCAGGGCTATAGTCAGGCTTCTCTGGGAGGCAGATACTTGGAGCCTGAAGTCATGTCCTCGGTCTCAGTGCTTGCTCCTAGGCTTTTTATACATTATCCCCAAATTGTCATTGGATAAAGAGCAGAAAGGTCTCGAGAATGCCAGCACTCTGTCCCCACATCAAGTGATCTAACCTGTAGAACCAAGCCCCCCTCTTCTTTCTCCCTAGCATATGGATCTTGCCTTGGAGCAGCTTTCTCAGGAGAGGTTAACTGAACCTTTTGTCTCCATTGCCTGGTGAGTGAGGCACTCTCCTGGCACTGGAGCTAGAGCTGCAGACATCATCACGAACAGGAGAGTTTGAATCTTGGACTTCCGGTTTTCTGGTGGATCCCCAACATCCCACGAATTTCTGTGGCCAATGTGTGCCTCATAAATTGGTCTTCTTTGGAGACTTATGCCTGTTTTGCATCTCCCAAGCAGCTGTAGCTAAAAGGCAGGATCTTAGGCAGTTAGTACAACAAAGACAAGGTGACAACTGAGCAGACCCAGAAGCCTAGCATTAGGTCTCCAAGGAACTTTAGGTATCTTAAGCTGTGCAGCACGATAGGTATGGTTTGATTTAATTGCTCTTCTGAAGTTAAGCTGCTAAATTTCTCTGAAAGGGCACTGATGTGATTTGTTGCATGCTTGCTGAAGAGCACATCGGTTCATGCTGTAATGACCCAAGTACTGTTAGAGATTTTTCATTTGTTCACATATGTATCACAGTTCCCAGAAGTGTCAATGCAGAGGTTTAACTGAACCTGATTAGCTTAATCAGCACAGATTTCTGCATGGACATGCCTTTCTCACATCTGTCTCCCTTCTCTCTTTCCTGTTGTCACATTTCTTCTTATCAAAGTTTCCGTAACTTTAAACACATCCCTGAATCTTTTCCTTTTTATGGTCTTCCCAGTTGCCTTTTTATCTTTGTAGAAAGCTGTGGAAGATGTAAAAATGGCAGATGGAAGATGAAACTAAATATGGTCTGAAAATGCAATATAGTTTGCCCCCAAGCTCTTCACAGCAAAATTTGGGATATTGACAGCTTCCTTAGCTTGCTTGGCACAGCTGAGCAGAGGAAGGGCACTGTCCATGGCATAATAGGCTTCAGGAGAAACTAGAAAAAACACATCAGAGGGCAAAATTGTGCTAAGCTTTCTCTCACAGTAGCACTGGGTACTCAGGCACAGCTTTCTTAAAGCATAAGGAAAAGCAGTAAGAGAATATTTTTAGTGTTGCAAGTGAAGTCTTATGTCAGTGTCAAAAGCAATGGTATTACATTGCCTTATATCGTTAAAATACAGGATTACACTTGATGCTTCTGAACACAAGCCTATGTTTTTCCTCCCAGATGCAGATTATAGGACACTAATATGTTTTCTCTACCCTTACAAGGAAATAAGTTACTGACTTTTAAATACATGTATAAGAAAGGAAAATAATGCATATGTAAATGTTTGTGTGGGCCTGTAGGTAGATGTAGATAAAAACATAAGATATGGTCTCTAGGGGTTTTTTGTGGTAGTGATCATTGACTCCCGAGACACAAGTTAGGAAACCATAAAAATTTAAGAAACTCTGCCTAGGGTGACTCTTTCATCCTCTTCCTCTTTCTCTGTACCTTTTGTAGTTGTACAATAGTTGTACCTTTAAGCACAACTTGAAGGAGCATCTCCAGGGAGATTTTAGTCTGTGTATGTACAGTAGGTTGATTATATCCTAAAACTCTTTCAAGTTTGTGGGGTTTTCATATATTTTCAGTAGAAGGGAGTAGGCAATAACTCAGAAATGACACAAATTACCTCATCTACTGTGTGGGATTCAGAGACCTAGATGTAGGTGTTAGTGTGTGAAGATCTGGTCTCCCATTACAGGAAATAACTTTTGGGTCGATATAGCCAGTGAGGTTTGGAGAGCTGCACCTGGACAGTCAAATAGTTTCCAGGTTCCCCTAACTGAACAGACTAGATTCTCTTCTGACTGTTATGGAGGTTAGACACTTACTGCACGTAGTGACACAGACATTTTGAGAATTAAATCTAGGTGTCTACAATGTGGATGCGAATCTCACCTAGTATAATTATTTAAGTAGATACAGATGTATGTGTGAGGTAAAGATGGTGATTGGATTAAATTTGTTGCTGTGATTTTAACGTGAATAAAATCCAACCTATTCAACTTGTTATGTGTCCCTCAGGGGTAATTAAAATCCAGTGTATGGCTAACTTACTTTTATATGCATTTGCCTATCATAAGAGGGATATATATGCCTGTATTCATAAGGCAAGTAACTCTAGAGTATCCTTCTCATGTTTAAGTAATAAAATTCCTTCCTTTAAATAATAAGATTCAGCCTTGTTTTTCTGTGCAAAACAAGTTGTTGATACCCTCAAAATAAAGAAGGTTTTGAACTTCTTTTAGGCTCAGATCTCTTAAGTTCTGTCTCAGTACTGCCTCACTAGATATGTTGGTTGTGCACCCATTCAGTAGCAGGGTATAGTCAGTGCTTGATTATCCATGTGTTGCAGATTATTCATGCCACAGATATTAACTGAAGCTCAGAGCCACATGAATGTGGCTACACTGCTTCCAGGAGCATCTCAACTCCACAATCAGTACAGCTGCTTTTGCATTACGCAGAACTGGAGTTAAGAACCCCATATGAATCTTAGCTGGCTCCATGTTAAGCCAGTTCCCTGGGAAACACAGAGGCTTTTGATGGTGTCAACCTGTATCCAGCTGGGCTTTATTAATTTGTGCTCCATACTTCTCCGCCAAGCCTATAATGGAGCTGGCATGGGTGGCCACCCTGAGCCTGGCAGGTGACAAAAGGTGGGGGGAGTGAAGCAATTGCTTCTATAGCATGGTCTATTTATCTAGAGGAAGAGTGGAAGCACAGTGCCACAAGATTTCAGACAGTTTGTTAATTCTTTTTTTTTATTATTTATATTTTTAATTTTAACTAACATGTCTTTCTGAAGTGCCAGGAATAACTGTTGGACCTGTGTTCAGTCAGAGTGATCCACGTGTTCCAGAATTCACTCTGGCTACCTGTAGGTTACAGGGAGCTCAGTGCTTATTTAGGTTAAGTATTTTAGATGTTTTTAAGTTGTTAATAAGAGATTGATTTTAAGGATGTGTATTCATGTCTAAACTGTACTTCACATCAGGATTCTCTAATGCATCAATCCTAGACTGACACTGACACCATGGCCTGTGCAGCTCTTGAAAGCCCATGGCAAGAAGTAGTGCTCTAGCATGGATTATTTCAGTTTCTCCAAACTTTTAATATTCATACACATTTCTTCATATGACAGTGAGACATTTATGTTCTAGAGTAATCTTGAAAGCCTAACCTCAGATTTGTTAAAATCTTAGTAGTTTATGATGGCTGTGAAAGTTCCTGCAGTTGAAACATGCTGTTTCTATACCTCATAGAGGTACTTCCAAATGAAGTTGTTCTTTGCTGCTTTGGCAGAGAATTCTGGACAATAAACTTTTGGGATATTCCTCCAGGTTTTTTATGATTGTATATTGATGTCTTTAATTTTCTTTTCAAAAGTCCTATTTCAAGTAGTGGAGGTTCTGAGACTATAATGTTAGCTTGTGTATAAATGAAACCCAGAAACTTGAAACATTCTGTTAGAATGGAAAACTAACATCCATGGACAAGATAAACATAACTAGAGAAAATGTAACAAGAAAAACACCTTAGACATGCTGAAGCAAAGGTTCCTATGGACTGCAATTATTTTTAATTTCTATAACAACCTATAATCAAGAACTTTCTAAAACATTAATTGAGCTTCACAATTTGAAAGGTGATTAACAATTTTATTGGGATAGTCCTGTTTATTACTATAGCAGTCTGATGCATTTGTGATTGATATTTGACAGCATATAGACCTGTTGATCCAGATAGTAACAATCACATACAGCAAGTATTTCTAGATTATAACTGTAGACAATATTCTGACCCAAACTTTCTAGACATTTAATGTAAACAGTGGCAAAATTAAGACGCTGCCTAAACTGAGAAGAAAACTACTGTCAGTACTGTCTGTTAAATGCACTGGAAACTCCCACTAATACAGGTAGTTCCAACCACGTCTTGCTATGTGTCCGGGCAAGTCCCTTAATCTTTTCTTAACAAAACAAGGACCAAAGAAAGACATGCCATGTGAAACAGATTCTGAAAGCTCTGTGGAGCCAGAAAAATCTGTTGCCTGTGACCCCAGAGAAAACTTTATTAAGGACATTTGGTAAGACTTCAGTTTTCTTGTACTTCCTTGACCCTTTCTGCTAAGAGTGTTTAATTATTTGAACTATGACAATAATTGCCTAAGTTTGTCTATATGAGCTAAGTCATTTAAGAAATTACTTATGATGAAAGTAGTGAATCTGATGAGAGCAGTAAATTAAGCTAATTAATCATCAGTTAGTCATGGCCTTATATTTAGACAAGCAACTGTCTTGCAGTATGCAGTGCCTGCAGGCAGTAAGTAAGAAACCCATATCTCACATAAAGCGTTGGGGACATTTCTTTTTTTATTTCACTGTGATTGAGCTAGCCTATAGACTTACTATAAATTCATTAAAATTCAAAACCCAATGTATTGTACAACCTGTGCTCTTCCAGTGGTGTAATCCAGACACTGTATTCTTCAACTGAATTTCCTCAGCATGTTGGAAAAAGAAAGTGCAGGTTGCAAAAGTCCCTGTGCCATAAACTTGCATCTTCCTCTAAAGCTTCAGAAACTTTAAGTGTATACAGCAGGTAAACTAACTTATCTTCAGGGTGTAGCTGTTGCAGAACTGAGAAGAGATGATCTGTTTGGTGCAATGCTTAGGTCCATTCCTTTGTAGATGAAAATCAGTGCTTATCACACCATCCAGAAACAGTTAACCAGAGCAGGTCTTTACATCATTTCTGTCCTGTAACTCCCCAACTCAAATGTTCTGTAGAAGCTTCAGAGCCTTGGTGTGTTTCTAACAAGTCACAAACACTCATGATGTAGTACTGTAACTGTGTTGATGGGACAAAGGTTTTGATATTGATAATGGGTTTTTCACCTAGAGGAATAGTGTCTCCATTTTTATAACAGAAAGCTTCAGAAAAGCCTTGGTGGTTTCTGCTGTTATTTTCACCTTTAAGGATCTAACTTAAGGGCAGTTCAGCATACTTAGCTTTCACATGGCAGACCTGTGATGTGTCCCTCGTCTGCAGTGAATGCTTCCCTACCTGGGAGTTCCTTTCAGCTATGTGAATGGACTTTCAGTGCACCCAAATGAAACTCTTTCAGCTGATTCTGTGGCTGCCTTCTTCTGTGCTTCTCAAATCTATCTATCTGAATTGTACCAAAATTAACAGAGCTAAAAACAGAGCAGTAACTAGAAATTATGAAGATTACAGTATCAGTGTCACCAAATGTACTAATCATAAAACAGTAAAATTTCACTGCTCAAATGGCAGCTTGTTCGTTATACTGTACTGGTTTCTGTATTTTACATTATCAGTTGAAGATCGAAGAGTCTGTTTTTCAGGGGATGATTCAGTTCATTCATACCATAGCCATAGGCAAAATTCCTCAGTGAGCTGTGTTTTGCCATGAGAATATTCATGCTCTCAAGTCAAGCGCAAATGTTCAGTCATTTTAGCTATTTGAACAACCTAATTGTTTAACATTTCAAGTCACTTTTTAACAAAGTCCATTTCTATATAGTAATGCTCCTAGTTAATTCTTGAGTTTACTTTGCTAGGCCAACAACACTGAACTCTTGAACACCCAAGGAGTAGGTGCAGTAATATGAAAGTACAGTAAAAACAAATTATTATATTTACCTTAAGTAAATTAACTGTATAGGAGGCCCTGCATTAGCAGGCAGTCCAAGGAACTTAAGGCAATTATGTGATGCAGAGCTGTAGTAGCAATACCAATGTTCCCAACCTTGTCAGCATCCAAGAAGAAGATAGCAGGTTTTTCTGTGGTCCGGGAAAAGAAACAGCTCTTCTGCCTGTCTCTCTCTTCTCACCTTCTGCCCTATCATGATGAGTAGAAGAACAGTATCCTCACCAAATACACTACATGATACAATGCCTGATGAGGGAAGTTTCTCATGCATGAGGGACATACCACCTCATGTCTTGGTAAGGAGGCCTGCAGAGCTGGGAAAGGCTGAAATTTCAGCTTCATATGGTTCTGTGGTTTCTTAGATGGGTCCTCACCCTCACAGATGTGAGATTATTTCATTGTAAAGAACAGAAACAGGGAATTACAAACTTGTAATTCTATCAAAAGAAAAACATGCTTCAGAAACATATAGCTGGCTCGCCTCAGTACATGAGTGTGTTCCCTCCTACTCTCTATTTTTAAAGGAAGCAGGGGTTAACATGGATTAAATTATTAAATCAAATCAATTAACTAATAATATTAAAGCAGTAAGTTGGATAAAATTATTTGCTTTACAATATTTCAGATGCTAATTCCCTGCACAGCTTCACACATAAAGTAGGAAAGACTCTTATTTAATGGGATTTGGCCACAGGAGTTATGCAGAGGATCAGAGCCAGAAATAGCAGTCAGAAAGAAATGATACTTCAAACAAAGTGGAGCAGTATCCCCTGACAGTTCTGCCAAATTTGTTGATTTATTTTAATAATTTCTTTTTTTTTAAGCACTGAATGATGCTTTGTTTTAGTGAAGGTCACCTGCCCAAGCTAGCAGGCTACATGACACTGAAGTCATGTTTTGATCAGCATCAAGATTCCTACATGCCTAAATCAATTTATTGTGCAAAGGTACAAGAGCCAAAAAGGTAATACTCAGAATTAATGATGTTTGGTCATCCATTCTCTGGTGAGACTGGAAATACGGATGAATGTGGTGCCCTTCCCATTGTGTGTCATCAGAACTCTCTTTCCCTCAGCCCTGAAGAAAACACCTTTTTAGCCTTGCCAACTCTCTCTGCTTTATCACACACCTCATTTTTGGCACGGTGATCCTAGGAAAACTTATCTTTCCTTTGAAAGACAAAATAAATGTTCCTTAGGATTTAGAATTGCCAAAAAACTTTCAAAATGCACAACTATAGGGGCAATAAAGCCAAAAGATAAGCAACATGAACACAACATTTCTTATTTTTTAAATTATCATTATTTTTAAAACAACTTCTTGATTTATCTTGGGGTTTGACACATACCTTTTTATTTAATGTTTGCTGTTGGCAGGAGTAGAGTCTGTTAATTTTTCAGTTCTGATTTCTGCTGTTCAGTAAAAGTTGAACATTTCTGTTTCCATTTTCATCTGCATGGAGCACCTTCTTTCTTTAATGCTACCATTACTATTGAAGTAAGAGAGTGTTGCCAATAACTTCAGAGTGGAGCTTAACAAAAATATATTTTGGTAAATTTAAGCGGAGTCTTTCATATTGTTTCATACTGGACCTTTTGTGCAGCATGGTTAAATCATTGTTATTCTTTTATTCCCTCTATATAAATACAACAGTGGTATAAAAATCTTTTTGATGTCTAGGATAGCGTATGGCATCACAGGAAAACTAAGGAGGTCTTCTAAGCTGATTAAATAAAACCAACAAGAGTCACAGGAGGGAAGGCAGGAGGGAAAACACTTGCTCGCCTGATCTGAGATGTTTGCAAAAGCTAAAGCAATTCTCCACCAGTTAAGGATTGAAGTTTCCCTGGTGGACTGATGACCTTTGATGTGATAATTGCTGGTTTTCCTGAAACTCCAAAAGAGATCATGTATAGTATGGTTAGAAGAAAAAGGGATAAATATTAATGAAGCATTGCATATTCATTCAAAACCAGCAGGAGCCCAGCAGTTAAACACTCCTTTTCATCCCCTGAGGCAGGATAGAAACTAAGATCCCTATAATATTTGCCACATAACTTACGTACCTTAATCTTGGAGCAGTTTTACAGAGTGTTGTGTATCTCTGTGACTAAGAGCTTATCCTATTATTGAGAAGAATATTCTTTCTGTTAGGTTTTCCTTCTTTTGAAATTGTCATTTAAATTTTAATTTTAAATGTTATTTTAAGTATTAAGCTTTTACCTCTTATGTGATACATACACATATGTACAAGAGTATTAATTTTCCATCATGGTGGCCTCAGAACTGAATCCAGGTGGATCCTAAGTTACAACTTTTCAGCATCCTCTTCCACACAGTTCACTACCATCTGCTTGATCTTAGAAAATAACAGCTAAATGTGCTATAGTTAACATACAGTTCACTTGCTTTCTCATAAGCAGGGAGAAAAGAGAAATGTTTGCAGAGCAAAGCAGGGGCAACATATCCTATTGATTACTGCAAATACTTTATTTTTGTTATAATAAAGATGCAAGTGTATTATTTACCTCATGAAGTTACTTTGTTCTGGTGTTAGTTGTTGCTTTAGTTCATAGAATCATAGAATGGTTATCATAATCACAGTTAGTAGGTGAAAAGATACTTAGAGTTTGCCAAAAGGCTTATCATCCCAGTCAGATGTTAATTTACATGTCTGTCATGGCTTGGAAAAGATTAAGTATTAGCCTTTCTTCTACCATGTCAGCCGTATTGTGCTGTTATCTTGAAGTATTTTAAACCCAAATAAAATTGAGATTTTCAGACTGATTAGCTGGTGTGACTGCAAAGGCATTTTTGTATTCAAGAAATGTCTTTGTTATAGCAGCCATCATATCTGACCTGCTCCCTAGGTCAATAAAGATGAAGGGCTCTTGGTCTGTTGCAGAAGCAACTCTTTGTGGACTACAACTGGGCCTGCTTTCATATGCAGACACTTACTGCCAGCCTAGCAACATACATGTTCTCTTCAAATGATTAATTTAGCATCAAATGAGACATACTGTTTCTCTGGAAAACATCCTTGTAAAGCTGACTAAAATGGGAGGTTAAATATCAAAGGGCTAACACAAAGAAGGGGAATGATCAAACAACTAGGCTATTTTGTGATTTACATGGTTTATTTTGCTCATGATTAAGTAAAGAAAAACCTGCTGGGATGAAGAGTAAGCAATTACACATTGAGGAAACTCTCATACTTATTGCCTTATTAGTAGTATTCATAGACTGAGAGACCCTCCACAGGGTGATCACTTGTTAATTCCTTATAGCCAACAGCTTTGATGTGTTTACGCTATGAGATTTTCTTGGAGGAAGGGAAAAGGAAGGAAATAGTCACTGAATGCATAACCACTGACCATCAAAGAAGAATTGTGGAGTGCAGAAAAGATCTGTAAATAAAGAAGGCTTCATGCCATATTGATGGCTGTATCCCGTCTTCAACTGTCAATATCTTTTTCTAGAAGGCCAGTTAATAAGAATAGTATGTTAATCATAACCACTGGTTATTGTGAGATACAGAATAATTGCCAAAAGTGGGAGGGAGATACTTCATTGTCAGCACAGGTGACAACAGCAGTAATAGTTAGATATGGAAGTAGAGAAAACTTTGATTACAAGACCATAAAAAGTTTCTTTTTACTGAAGTTCCAGTGTATTACACTGAAGACTTGGGAAAATATTTTCACTACGCTAGTAATTTCTGGTTCCTCCCATGTGCAATATGGTTTCCTTTCTGGTAAGGAGCCTTGACTTTATGCTGACAGTTATTTTAAGCTCCTTTCCTGCTGCAAGGACAGGGGAAAGATGCTGAGCAAAAATTAGGTTCAAATGTGAGTTGATATTGTTAGATAGATTCAAAAACAATTCTAGTAATGGTGGATAGAAAAGAACATCTTACCTGTGTCTGTGCCAGTAATGAACCAAAACATCAACAACAGATGGTGACTCCTCCTTGAATGCCAGCAAGTGCTGTTCCTTGAGGCACAAGCATGTTGTGAGGACTTTTTTCTGTGGGCACCTGTAGTCTAGGGACCTAGGAACAAAGTAGGAGATAATAACAATAGCCTGATTGTAGGATCAGCAAGTTCATCCACTGGCACAACTGTGCTAACTTACAGTTCAAGATGTGCTCCACTTGCTGCAATGGATGACATGCCTAGTTAACAAATGATACATCTGCCATGATAGTCCACAACAGCAGCAAGCGATATGTCATAGTTTAGTTCCCACTGGCATTGTCATTACTGAAGTCTGAATGCCCTGTAGATTATGCAATTTAAATGCCCTCTGTCTTCAAAGATAGAAAAGGCAAGGGTGTTGAGGAGCATTTAAATATTGAATGTTCCATATTTACATATGGCAGAGAACCATAACACAGATGAAGACTGTAGTATGAACCAGTCTGAATTTTGTTTAATTAAATAGCTAAACATCAGTAAATCTTTCCCAGTTCCCTTATTTGGCTCCTAAGGTTACAAGCACTATACAGTTCTGAAAAAATAGTGTCATGGCTTAACCCCAGCCAACAACTAAGCACCACCCAGCTGCTTGCTCACACCCCACGCACCCCAGGATCATAATCAAGAAACGAGAAACAGAAGCATAAAAGTAAGAAAACTCATGGGCTGAGGTAAAGACAGTTTACTGGGACAGAAAAGGAAGAAAGGAAAAAAAGAGGAAAAATAATACCAATAATAAAATATTGGTATATATGAAATAAGTGATGTACAATGCAATTGCTCACCTCTTGTCAACTGGTGCCCAGCCAGTTCCTGAGCAGTGGTCCCTGGTCAGCTTTCTTCCATCCTGTTTATATACTGGTCATGACATCATACGATACGAAATATCCCTGTGGTCAGTAGGGGTCAGCTGTTCCACCTGTGTCTTCTCCCAGCTCCTTGTGCCCCTCCACCCTTCTCACTGTCAGGGTATGAGAAGCTGAAAAGTCCTTGAATTAGCATAAACACTGCTTAGCATAAACACTGCTTAGCAACAGCTAAATACATTGATGTGTTATCAACATTATTCTCATAATAAATCCAAAACACAGCACTGCACCAGCTGCTAGGAAGAAATTAACTCCATCCCAGCCAAAACCATGATATACACTCTGTCTGATATTCCTGCATTATGGAGCAGTAAGTGAAACCATGGTAATACTTTGAACACTGATCCAAATGCAGCATTCTGAGCTTATCATTCTTTTAAATAATTTCTGAATAGTGTGTGATAAGTTTACAGGTAAAGAGATGAACTAAGTGTAAGACAGTCTTAGCTCAAATGTAAGATTGATGAATGGAAACAAGTCAGGAATACATCTTCAAGGAGGCTTAGCTGGGTGATTATTAAGGATCAAAGCTCTTTGTCCAGTCTAGCTTGACAAGTCACCATCCATAATAAATTACAGAATGGTGCTGGATTTGGAAAGCCCTTCTGGTATAACATCCTTAGCAGTAATATTATCAGGTTTTAAGGGAGGTCTTGTACTTCTGACTGTTGTCATTTAATATCATAGGGATGTATGATCTGAACTATGTCTTTCATTAAAAGTAGAGCTGGACAGAGGATGACAGTTTAGCTTTCAAGAATTCAGATTTTTTGATTTCACGCTGCAATGAAAACAAAAGCCTTCTAGTGGGTTTTTGTTTGTTTGTTTTTCTTTCCACCACATAAAATTATACTGAAATTTATTTTCAGGTTGAACAGTTAAGGATTTTCTTCTGAGCCTCAAGTCTTGGAGTAAGTAAAAAGCTTAACCTGGACTCAGAGTAGTTGAGCTGATCCTTCTATGTTTTAGTTTCAATGTTATTTTATTGATACCAGTGATAATCAATTAGCTAATTCTTTGCACAGTGAATCAAGAAACTTACATAAAGACATTGTGTAAGAAAGCAGTAAAAAATGCTGAAGGTTTTATATCCAACATAAAGTTTGCAAACAGAGAATGACACATAAACATTTGTTCAAAAGTCCTGTTCAACAGGATATTTCCATAACATATGGCAGAAGGCGTAGTTTTTCAGCCATAAGCCTTAGGCAGGTATTAGATGCTAACTTATGACATTCATTGCACTGTCTAGGAGATGCATATGATTCACACTAGTCAATCAGCTGCCTTGGTTTTAAGCAATTTCACGCTAAAAGAAAATGTATTAGCAAAAGCTCTTTCTTATTTGGTTACGGTTATGTGCTTCCTAAAATTGCCTTCCCACTGTGTCCTCACCTGTAAGCTAAAATCTGTATCATTTGACTGTTAACAGTTGATTTGTATTTTGTATAGAGTGCTGAACTCAATGTTAAACCATAGAAGATAGGATAATTTATAATAAGTAGATCCCTTCTTATCATACTGGTAAAGGTGATGATTTGTGAAATGTTCCATTCTACTGTATCACAATTTTTGTTTGTTGCTGTTTACAACCTTCACCACAAAACTGTGGATTTATCCTTAATGGTTGCCTTGTGAAAGGTGCTTGTCCATTGCAGCTTTGAGGGCAACCTTTCTCCAGTTATAGATAATGGGTTTTGATTCTCATTCAGCTGTGTAGATACTTTTTCATTCATTTACAACTGATTCTATTTTTGCCTGTGCATGTCATGACCATGAGGACTTCTGGCCCTGCCTGCTTCTGCCCACCTCCTGGGTCTTATGACTCAGGACCCCATTCCAACCCCCTGGGGCTCCTCCATCACCTACCCATGTCACAGTGATAGAGGAGCCCCATTTCATCTCCCTGAAATCCCACTGGCTCTGCTAAGCCATCATCCATGGGGCCATATCCCTGCCCAGCTGCTCCTGGCCATGGTCCACAGGGCCCATGCTTTGCCCTGAAAATGTGGCTATAGGTGTTACTCGAAACGCATGAGGATTTAATTTGCAGGTACATTAAAATTACGTTAGCAAACATAGAAACACATTCCAATGCTCAAGCATTTTGCTGACTCTTTGCATTTCTATTCCATGAAAAGCTGAATATGTAACTCAATATTGTAATAAAGGCCTAGTTTGGAGGGAGAAAATCATGCAGGAGTTTTACAAATAGTTGCAATGTTAAGATAAATGCCTCTGACCAAGAGTTTTAAATGCAGGAGACAATGGAAATATAATCCAGTGCCATATGATACGTTAGCGTAATGCGTTTTGCATTTCAGATCCTTTCTCTCTATACCCTGAAATCTTTGGCATATTTTTTGCCGGAGTTTTAACATATCTATAATCTAAACATATTTTACCATCTAAGGAATGGGTAAGTTTCTAGGAGCTTCTAGTAAAATGGAAAAACCAAGAAGGTGGGGTAACCCGCGCAGGTGACCAAGCAGTGGGTTATGCTATGTGCTGTATGGGTGCTGTCATCCTGCATCACTCAGCCCAGGGGAAGGAATTTAGGGTACATCGTCTGCTTGAAACCACTCTGCTTTTAAAGGAGATGCTAAGGAAAGCTAGGAATTTCTGCATCTGCTGTCCAAGAGGCACTATTTGCTCTTCACTGTAAGCCATGGAAAGCACCTCTAATTTGGGGGGAGAAATTATCTGGAAGCTATCTTAGTCTAAGAAACCTGTGACCCTCCGTCTCTATTAATAAAAGCTTATGATCAGAGTTGCTTTTCTGTGGACACAAATGCATGTTAATAGCTTCATTCCTAGTGCAAAAAACCTCTGGGAAATACATTAATAGATCATAATAATATCTTCAAGAATAATATGGGGGTTTGATAGATTTTAAGATATTAAGAAATAAAAAGGATTTGTAAAATTTAATGCATGAAGGACTAGTTATGATTTCCCTGTTTTCCACTAGACTTTTCCTATAAAACTGCTTTATTGTGGTTATAAACTTGCCATCAAAATTTCTTAATTAAAATCTAGAAATAAACACATTCTGTAAATGCAGTGCCATTGTAAATAGAAGCTTTGGAAAATTATCATTATTCACTGTCTGCAGCCCGTGTTTAGAGTTTTTCAGTCTTCTAAGAAACTCATAAGCAGCTTGAATGATACTTTCAGGAACAATTGGAACTTGTTGACAGCACTAAAATTTTGAAATTCCATATTTTAAAGCAGTAACTGTTTCACATAGTGAGACAGAGGTTGTAGCTTAAAAGCTGCCTGCATTTAGACTTTAAAATCAGCCATATGGGACAGAAAGTGTCCCTCTGCAAAAATATTCATTTAACTCTTGATAAATTACTCATTTTTGCTTGTTTATTTTAAAGGACAACATACACAGGTATGTATTCATGGCAGATGAATTAGCTCCTATATTATGAGTATGCAGTGTGGTTAGTGTGAAACATTTACACCACCCAGCTCATCAGAAACCAGTCAGATCATTTGTTTCATTCCAGCTGTGCTCTTTACATTTACATGGGGCCTGGGACAGATGGGATTTCAAATCTCTCTTCCCTCATAAATAGAGTTGCACTTCTTTTCCAAATCCTGACTGCTTTAATCACTCTGCTTGATTAACAAAACAAAACACACACACAAGAAAAAGAATGTTTAAATAAGCTTTCATTTCTGTTGAAGCAATGACCCACTGGAATAATTGGAAGACTTCTGCCCAGTTCAAGGGGCTTTGGATAGGCCTGAAATTCTGTCTAATTCCTGTGACTGGGGAACAGAATTTGGCCTTTAACATTTAAGACTTTTCAATGGGAGGGACAGATGTCAGACATCTCTTATAAACTGTGTATAGTGACGAAATAAGTAGAACAAGAAGACAGTAGGAAGAGTGCTAGACTTGTGGGCAATGAGAGACACGGATGTTACTCTGTGATACTACTATACACTGAATTCCAGGACTTGCTTTGGTGCCAGTGTCCTTAAGAAAACAGCCTACTTGTGTGCTGCTGCCTTCTGTATTTTGGTCAGCCTGTAACTGTAAAAAAACTTGTGGGGATTTTTTGGCAGTATTCTTTTCTGGTCCTGAGAAAAACACAAAATGTTCAGAAATAACCAGAAATAGAAAAATCATGTTTTCAGTCAATCCAGCTCTTTGAAAATCTTTATTGATTCATTCGCTTTGAAAGAAAAGGCTCTGTGAAAGTTTTGTTTCACTTTGTTCATCTCACTTTTCCCTAATAGCAGTACCACTTTAAACAAATATTAAAACAGTATTTGACTCAACACTTGCTAAACAGCATCTAAAATACCATGTCCACTTCTAGGTCCCCGATATGGGAAAGACATAAGCACATGGACATCAAGATGGTTGGGGGTTGGAGCCCTTGTCCTGGGTGATGAGTACAGGGAGCAGAGTTGCTCGGCCTGGAGCAGAGACAGCTTTGGGATGTCTAACAACAGTCCCTCAGTGCCTACAGAGAGGTTATTGAGAAGATGGAGCCTCTTTCTTGACAGTCATGCACGGCAGGAGAACAAGAGGCAGTTGACATAAATGTGGACAAAAAAGTCTCAGACTGAATGTAAGGAAAATCAAATTTCACCCTCAACTCAGTCAAGCAGTAGAACAGGGCCCCAGTGCATTTGGGCTGTGTCCATCCTTGGAGTTTTCAAACCTTGGTAAAGTCCTCAGCAGCCTGGTCTGACCTCACAGCTGAGCCTGCTAAGGACAAAGAGGTGGATTCTGTATATGTTGGTCTAAGCATTCCTGAATTGGGTCATTGATGCAGTTTATGAGACACCTTTCACATAAGAACATCTCATCTACATTTACAAAAAAAAAAAAAAAACACCAAACCATCCAGTAAAGCAATCATTGATGGTTTCCCCACAATAATCACTGTAAACTGAGATGCCTCCGAGATTCCTTCCTACACAAAATGAAGAAAAGCACTACAGTTCTGTACTTTGCCTTTCTATCTCCTCTCCAATAGGTGGGAATGATTTCAGATACATCCTGCTCCTTCCTGCTCCTGATCTGTGCTGTATTATTCAGATGCTTCTACCTAATGATTACCAGTTTCCATTCCTGTCTTCCCTCTCTGTGCATAATGCACAGTCAGGCACTGGGACATAAGGTGGACTGCCTGTTCCATCACTGATAGAGAAAATATTTCAGTAAGTGTTGTGTCAGGCATCTTAGTAGAAGCTTGGCTCATGAACAGGCTTACCATTAATTATCTATAAAGCATTTATATGTGCTAGCCTTTCAAAATGTTTTCTGACATAATTATTCACAGAATAATTTCAACAAGTCCTTCTGGAGTCTCTTAGATCTCAGGCTGAAGATTATTTTCAAACAGCTCTTTGAGAACAGATTACCAGAATTCAGGCTGAGAAAATTGATATTCCTCAGACAGATAAACTGTACATGGTATATTCTGCCCTTGAACAGGCAAGGGTGACTCTGATTTTGGGCTTTTTTGAAATGAATACTAATTTTCAGATGAAACTCATTATCCAGATGATTGTATGGCCGTTCTCATGTGTTTAGCTTTTCTTGGAAGTATTTAGCAAAGATCTTAAAGCAGCTTTGCACCAGGGGTATATCAAAGAGCCTGCAAGAGGTTGTTTTAAGGAGCTGACCAGTCCTGCTGAATCCAGCAGGCATATTTATTTTACATAGCAGAACATATGTATTGGGGTCTAAGTAAGGACCTGGGACACCTGATTCGGCAGTAAATCCATCACTTGTGTTCCTTGCTCATATTTGCTGCTATTCCTGTGCAAAACCTTTTTCACCAGGTAGGACATGGCCATGTGGAGCTGACTTTCTGAGTTTCCCCACAGTGTGTCAGTTGCAGGTCACTGGGAATACCCCCAAGCATATGCAGATGTGTGCTTGAGTGGGGGCTGTGGGACAGCAAGGTGACAGGACAGGAAGGATTGCTGTG
Organism: Pezoporus occidentalis; assembly: GCF_034315485.1. NCBI lineage: Eukaryota > Metazoa > Chordata > Aves > Psittaciformes > Psittacidae > Pezoporus > Pezoporus occidentalis. The sequence continues at coordinate 3,624,418 of NW_026915724.1, read as the reverse complement.
ATAAACACAAGTCCCCTGTGTTTGTGGGCTGGGGCTGTACCTTGTGCCTGCCCAGGTGAAGCAGTCTGGGGAACACTGGGCCTTCCGGTTATAAATGCAATTGAAAGTAAGATTGATAGCAAGAGTGATGTGTTTCTCGGCAGTGCCTCAAGTCAGTGCTAACTGGTCTTTATGGAAAAGGATATGAAGCATCTGCTTTTTATAACAGATTGTTTCATTTGGTCTGACTGTGTTTACTATTATTAGTAAGCTGGTTTCTCTATAGCATAGGTTTGTCAGGGAATAACTTATTTAAAAACAGATTTCTTTATCTGTCAAGGAGCTTTTACATGTATATCAGTGAAAGTAAAATTTATACTGTGCCAGGACTGGAAAAGCTGCTTGACAAAAAGAAGTACACTAGTGAGGAAAATCTTGCTTTAAAATCAGTACTCAGGACCTGATCTGTTGGGTCTATCTTAGAATTCCTACTAAAGTTAGTTTGAACTTACCGAGAGTAAAACTCATTTGAATACACTGCACTACAGCTTAAAGTACATCTGAGATCCTCTCCTAGGAGTACAGGTGCTGCTATCTGTTTATGTACAGACACCTATATAGATTCATAGTGTCAGTTCCTCATGCTTCAGACCTAACATAGGCTCTTCTGGTCCCCATGAGCTCCTGATGCTTCCCCCTGTGCTGTCAGCAAGGAGAGTGGCCAGAGCAGCCATGCATTAGACTCTGCTCCCACCCAACGATCACCCACCCACATGATGGCACAACCTACCTTAACCTCTCCCTGTGATAATGGAGATGTGTACATTGCCATGAGGAAATGAACAGTTCCCTGCCTTCTCCTATATACGTAGATCCATAGATACGCTGTGCTAAAGATGCTGTATTCGTATTCAAGTTGGTCATGTCCATTTATTTAGGAAAACAAACTATTTACCAAATAAAAAATAAAAATTCCCTCTTTCAAAGACAATTGCAGAACTTTGAGGGGAGGTAAACATATCTAGGAAGGAAGCTTTTTAAATTGAAAGAGTTCTTTACCTAAAGGAGATGTGAAAATCTGTGCTCTTGAGCCGTTTCTAAAGCTGGTGGACTTAAATGGAAACATAAAGAAATGTGCAAACTGTGTCGCTGTTGTTCACCTCTGTTATATGATCTCCCAACCAAGACTACTTACTGGATTACTGAATCGGCACTGTGTTATTGTAAGGTATGTTTTCATAATGCCCCACACTGCTGAAGTGAGCAGGGATATAGCAAAGATATGTGGGTTTAAAATGGAATTTTAAAATTACCTGAAATTCTTTCATACACAGAATTTACTCTTTATGTTTGAAAAATAGGTGGAGTCTCTTAGTAATAATATTACCTGGTAAATGGAAAGCCACTTTCTTTAAAGATAAAAAAAATCTGGTATCAGAAGCCTGTTTGGACCCTAATGCACATCTAATTATCTTTCTCAGTCTTAATTATTTAACAAGTGCTAATAAAGTGCATGTATCATGACACTCGTGTTTAATAAGCATATAAATTTAATTGATTATTTTCCTCTCTTTGAAGACTAACAGACACGGAATTCAATCACAAGGCAATGGCATTATAACTTCCAATATAACATCAGGTTTTAATAAGCCTCCTGTTTGCTACACACATGTGCTTAAGACTGCCTGGAAACCAAATCAGTAGAGAAAAGGGATTACTTTAGATTACTTTGAAATGTGCATTGTTTGAAATGGCCTCTGGTGACCAGCTTTCATGAATGGCTGATTTTACTTGTGGGGCACGTCATCTGGCTCAATTATAACAGGCTCTTTTGTATGACAAGTGCTCTTCTTGGCTGTGTTGAAATATGAAATTCTAAAACAAAGTAAATCAGATGGTGAGAAATAAATTGAAGTAACTGCATATTATTAGCAGTTTGTAACTTAGCAGCATGCTGAAAAATATGCAGGAATTTTCTTTTAAAACTATCGCAGATTTGAAGCTAATACAAAAAGCATTATTTTTATTTTTCTCTAATGTTTTATTCAACTATAATAACAGCATTAAAATCAAAGACACATTTTCCTTTTCTCAAATACAGAGAATTTCTTCTGCAGTTACATATTTTTAAAACACGTTTGGAGTTTGTTGTTTTACTCTTGACATATGAAGTGTTGGAAACTTTTACCTAGAAGAATATTCCTTAACCTGTGCAAAGCTATAAAAGTGGGTTAGCAAGTGTGCATTATACTTTCAAGTCACTGCAGGCTTTTTCCTTTCCTGTCTGTAACTGTTTGTGAAATTACAATGTAAAAACGTAATATAAGGTTATGATTCTCTCTGCCTTCAATTGCTTTAAATTACAGTTGCTTTAAATTAATCTAGCCTGAGGCATTGACGATACATCATTACAATACACATATTATGTTTGGAAGCAGAGCAGATAACTGATTGGTTAGTAAAGTGTGCCAATAGATAATTATTAGATTAGACTCTGATAGGAACTACATTCTTTGTGTTCACTGCAAATCCTCTACTTTACAACTAAGATTAGGGGATTAACCTTTAAGAAGAGATGGTAGGTCTTACTTTTTTCCTGACTTCTGCTGTACTGTAAATGCGTTTCCCATGGCTGCAGGCTTGCTATTCCCACAGGAAACTGACCTGCAGATTTACGCGGTCATGCCTGGTAGTCTGGGATTGCAGTGTTTGCCTTTTAAATACAAGATAGAAGTGTAAGATGTGAGAAGAGCATTAACATTACTAAACTTTAAACAGTCCTCTCTCGACAGTTTTTCCACTTAAGTGCTTCACTGTATTACAGAAATTGAGACTTGTTGTTGTTGTAGGGTGTTACAACCCTCTAGTTGTCAAGGCAGTATGGTTTAAGGAAAGATTTAAGACTTCTGAACCACTAGGTTGCTCTGGACAGATGAATATCTCACCTCCCTGACCTTACGTAATTTCAATCTATCTGCACGATCTTCATGCAGTTACTAATCTCATGAAGTTGCTAATTTTATTGGGTCTCTAACCACACACCTGTTATGATTCATTTAGCATAGACTATGTGAGGGTTTAAGAAGTCCATCCACCCTTTGACACAAACATCAAAGGCTCACAGAAGCCATATGTGTGTGGCTGAGAAAACATCTTTCATTCCCTTTCACTTTGGAGTTTCCACATATGCAGAATGTTCCAGAGTACAAGGCATTGCTAGGTGGACACAGCTCACTTCAAATCAAGGAACTGAAAATGGTAGGCATAAACCATGGAATGTGACCTTTGCAGGGGTATGGATGTGTGAAGCCACCTCCAGTTAAGTTGATGACAGTGACAGCGATTTCTGGCACTACAGGCAGACTGGCAGGTGTTTGGGATGGTGCTGACAAGGTGCTCACCAATGTGACCAACCCTCAAGATCATACTGGAAATTACAAAACTCTGTCAACAGCAGAATCTCTACTCTGCTGTTTATGAACTGTAAGAATTCTTCTTGTTGTCCTTTGCCTTTCTACTTTTCTTATGGAGAGTCTGATTTTAAGGAAATGGAGAACACTGGGGTCATATTTCTGTAAAAAAATGTTCATTAAAGCTAAAACTGTCAGCAGTTGATAGGCAAAATGCATAGGAAGATAATGCTTTTCTTTGGGGTGAGGAAGGAAAACTCATTTTCTTGTGGTGATTGATATCTGAGGTCTTGTTTGTTTAAGAGGTTTTATCCATTTATTTATCAGAGAAACCTGTAAGAAGAAATTATCTGAGATGATCTTTTGCATTAAAGGAAATGAGGAAACATATCACTTGCAATGACAAGGCCACCTGCTTCTTTTCTGTGTTTTTGCTATATTTTTGTGCAACTTCCTAGCACTTGTCAGCAAATCTTAGAAATATCCTAAGTAGCAAAACATTCATTTTTGGACTATATCTTAATAATATACACCTATGTAAATTTTTGGAAGCAGGGAAATCTACATACAGAGAAATAATCAGTAGGATACTGCATAGTAATGAGGAACAAAACACTTAACCACAAAATTGCTACTGCATTAGGAGTTCCTTGATTTAGGATCCTTGTGGTACCTCACATTCTCAATTCACTGGGCACAAGTATTGCTAATATAAGCGGAACAGAATCGAGAATTCTGGTGCTCAAGCTCCAAATCACAGTCCACATTATTACTAGTACTATTATTGTTTATTATTACTGCAGCTTCCTTTATTGTCCATAGTTGATCTGTACTTATTTCTAAGGAAAGGCCACTAGAATAATGGGCCTTAACCTATGACTTTGGATAATGTGTTGTCCTCAATATCATGATCAAAAGAAAACACCAGCTCTGCAGTGCAGAGAAGACAAAGTAGTCTCACTTGGCCATGAATGTGGGGCATTGCATAGCCACTGTACTTATTAATTATGCCCACATTTGATTTCAGATTTACAAGCAAGAAAGAAATCTGTTCATATAAGCCAGGTGCCCTGTGTAAGGTTATGTGGAAGCCACATTTGTAGAATGTTAAATATAGAGAAGTTCGTACGCCTTTAAAGCTCATAACCGAGTATTCTTGTTGATACTCAGTGCCCTGTTTCAAAAGCAAAGTGTATGATTCTGGACAGATTTTTATTGGCCAAACACAAAATGGCACTTTTAGTGATCATAGTAAAAAATGTGGACATGAAAACAAAGTGGATTTTCAAAGGGAAAATTATCTTTTTTGAAAACTATCCGTCTTTTACTGTGATCCAAATTAAGCACTTTCAGTCAATGCACTGAAAAATCTTGGCCAAAATGGGTATAAAATCTATGAATTGTTTAAAAAAATACTATGCTACCTTTTGCTTTTCTTCCTAGTCACTGAACATCCTCTTAAGAGACCTAGAAATAAAGTCCTCCTAGTTTTTATGCTAAATCACATGAAGTGGTACTGTAGCCCTTCTTTGATGTGCCCTGCCAAAGTAATTCAAGTTTCACAGGTAATTAATTCTCCACACCAATGAGTCCGTGAACTGCCTTTTATAATAATAGCAGCATAGAACCAACCAAAAATCCAAGTTTTTCAGATTTTATCCCATGAATGGTGAGTACAAACTGTGAATTTGTGCTCCTGGGGGATAAAAAAAAAAAGGAATCACTGAATGAAAAATTGCATCCAGATGAGGAAAAACAGTTTCTTTGGAATTTTCTGGTTTCATTTATTTACTGATTACATTTCAGTTGTCCTATGTACATTCTACAGGGAAAATACCACTTAAATTTCCCAAATAGCATATATAGAAGTTATGATCATCACTTGTTTACTTGGCTAAAGAAAAGCATTTTATAGGTTTTTACTGCCTCGATTTCTGAACACTGCACAAAAAAATTATTTCTGCATGTAGATTTGAAAAGCTTCCTTTTAGAATTTCTCCTATTTTCATCTATTTCTCGAGACAGTTACAGTGTCCATAGGGGCACTTACAGATTGCCAGCCAGTATCCCACACAAACATTGCAGCCTTGACTTCCCTATCAAGCCTATATTTTGACAGTTTTCTTTACTTCCTTTCCTTCTAGGGCTGGGAAACAGACTTTAAAAGGGCAAGTTATCAAAGATCACCTTTTAATAAAGATTTATCCTATGCAAAACTGAAATGAGCAAGAAAAGGTGGCATTACTATGCTTTTGTGCAAGAAACATTCAATGAATCTTGGGTAATTAATTTTATATGTGTAGATCAGTCCTGATATCTTCCTTTGTCTTGCAAATGCCAAAAATAAGAGCTGGTGAAGAAACCCTTCACACTTTTTCCTAGAAAAGGCTTGTTTAACGTGGCCCTAACATGCTTAAGCAAAAGGAAGATTTAAAACTAACTAATAAAGCCCAAAAAGGGTGAAATGAAGAATACTTGTTAATATTCATTTAGGTTAGTGTAAATTTTATTAGCACTGAGGTGTAATTGTCAGGAACTTGCAGCTTCGTCCTTGGGGGTTTATTCAAACACATTGGTGCCTATGTTTGCTCAGTGCAGTCAGGATGACTGTGCTTTCTGGGTCAACATTGTCTGAAAAAGTTTGCTGTACGGTACAACTGAGGTAAGAAACTAAACAGTGAGTCTCACTTCACACAGCCTTTCATGCTTTGTGAGATGAGTCAAAGGTTTGCTATTTAAAGATCAGACATTTAGCAAAATTGTATTTCTGCTGTTGCACCAAGAGCATGTAGTGTCTGGTGTCTGTCAGAAGAAGGCTGACTTCTCCGGTAACCCTGGTCTTGGGGGCTTTTGCTGGCTTTTATGTGACTTAGAACAAATACACGGAAATTGAACTATTTTTAAAAGTCAGTCCAGACTAATTACAGACTTCCAGTGTACTTATCTGAATGTTGTGTAATCACTGAAATGGTATTTAACTTTAAAATGCCAATCCCCTGTATTGGCTTTGCAGTGCTCTAGTGTGAAGTGGGAGGCTGGACTGTTTGTTGGTGTAGAGACAATGAAAGACAAGACTTCTTTGCCACAGACGCTTGGATATTCCTTTTAAAGATGTTCACACTCTTCTGGTGTAATTGCAGGCTGCCAGAGTGAGGAGCATGAAACTGTTTAGCTTGTGAATCTTAAAATAAAAGGTGTATGTGAAAACAAGAACATGATCCTTTTTCTAGCAGTCCGACACCAAGTCCCATCCCCTGCCTCTCCTCTGGCTTCTTCCCCTGAAATTTAGAGCACCTTCCTATTAATGCATTTTTAGGTGAGTGATAAGGCCTTTTTTGTCTTCCCTGTTGCTCTCATTAAAGTATTTCTACTTATTAATCTGTTTGTAGCGCATGTTGAATGTCTGAATGAGAAGTCTCAGGTGTGGGTGCACGCAGACCTCCTGGTGAATTATGCTCCAGTCTAATTATATACTGTGCATCCCAGGTCCCATGCAGGCTTCCCCTTGGGCAGACCTCTTGAATGTTCTTGGTCTTGGGTGGGATTGTGGTTTGGGTTTCTTTATTGACAGATATCACTGTGCTTTATCCATAGCTCCAGAATAAAACCAGAAGAAGGAATGAATGTGGCAGGTCAATACCCTGGAGGAAGTAGGCATGACTCTGAGGTTTCTTTCCCAACCCCTTCCTTTTTGCCCTCAGAAATTCCCTTCCTTCCCTTGTGTAACAGGATGATTTTGCAAAGCTTCATTCAGTAATGCCAAAAGTGTTAAAGTGTAAGTAAGTGGCTACCCACTCCTCTCTGCACAAATCAGTCATTTTCAGTCACAGGCTTAAATCTGCTACAGCAAAGACAAGCCTCTGTGCTTGCATCAGGTCTTACAAAAGCAAGGCTGTTTGACTGACAGGTACAGAGAGGAGGTTCTGATAATGTACTAAGCTGAGTCTGGAAGCGGAGTATTGAGGATAAGGCTGTACCAGGGGTACTGTGCATTATGGATGAGGCACTCAGGTCTGTTGTTGATTGGGACAGTTACGCTCTTTCACAATGCTGGGTAAGATCAGCTGGACTGTCACTTAGTATGGGCTTTCTTGTCAGTGAGAAGATGACTTTTCACATAGTGATCAAATGCAGATTGCAAAAGGCAGCCATGCTCTCCCCTCTGCTTTGTAAGGGTTTAGTTGCTCATGCAGGTGATTTAACCTAAAATAGCTTTATCGCTCTACCACGTGCCATATGATGGAAGTAACTCTTATTCTTGGAATCTTATGCTGGCTATAAATATTGGAAAAGTACCTGTGTTTGATGACGTGAGATACACGTCCTTCATCTCTAGCAGTTAAGGTGCCATCTAACAACTGTGTAGGTATGGTATTAAATTAAGTAGGGAAGCTGGGGGGAATGCAAATTTTCTCTACATTTTTTTTTTCAGGGCAGAGAAAGAAGCTGTAGTGAGCAGTTCTGGAGACTTTGAAGCACAGCCACAGTACTGAGGTCTTTGACTGACAAGCCTTCTGCTTTCTGCTTCTTACAGGGCTCCTCCTACAGATGTTCTGAACACTGCATCCCAGCAATTTTTTACTGCTCCCAGGTACTGAGTATAAGGAACAAGCTGCGTAAAAAGAAGTGTGGGGTGTAGGAGAAACAGCACTGTGAGGATTATACTAGAAGTCATGCCTATACAAAATATAGGCAGTGGCATGACTTCAAGCAAAAATTATTTGAGAAGGCATAGTTGTGGAACGACCGAATTTATTCTTAGAGAATGACAGAAGAGAGCTCTTATTCAACAATATGGCTTATAATCTTGTTAAATGGTATGTTTCGAGCTTGACTTCACTAAGTGTCATCCTTTCACTGTGTGACTGAAAGTTTATTTATTGCTTGAACAGAATCTCTTTTCTTCCCTGCAGGTCTTGAAAAGTAGAACTCAGGCACTTCTGGACCAGTCTTTTCATTGAAATACTGGAACTACTATGAAGTCTTCCTGGTTTGCACTCATCTTGGCAGTGCTCAGTACTGAACTGCTAAGAAGTCACTGTTCCACTGTCAAATCCCCAAGGTTTAGAGGACGTGTGCTGCAGGAGAGGAAAAATATCAGACCAAATATCATCCTCGTACTCACAGATGATCAAGATGTGGAGCTAGGTGAGAAATAATTGTTATTTGCTCCTTCATTCCTGATGTCTTTCAGTAATTTCTGCCAAGCAGAAAGTACTTTAAATTCAGAGAAGGTACTAGTACTGCAACAATATCAGAATGTGGGACAAGTTTGGAAAATGAGTTAACTAATTTAATTTAATAACATTCATCACATTTAATTAAAGACTTTAGGAAATGTATGCTTATCAAAATCCACCAAGGAAGGCTTTAATCACCATAATAAAAGGATTTAATAATACATGCAAGGATATACAGTTAAAAAACTTGCATCAAAACCTCTTTCACTTTGTGGCTTTCTGTAGCAACCTCAAAATTTGAACTTTACAAGGTTTTAACCCTTCCCTCAGAGCTGTATAGGTGAGTATTTGTATTCTCTACATATCTGTCACATGCGTGTATGTCTTCTGACATGTTTATGCACATAGACAAACTGGTCTGGTTTCAGGAGAGATGCTTATGTTTTCCATAAATTATTAAACCATTTAAAATCCATCTGCTTTTAAACTATGCTATATGTATAAAAATAGGATAGTTTTGCTTTCACAAGTATACTAACTATCTGAGCACAACCTGAACGTACCAGCCAGAAGTGATTTTTATATATTTTTCTTAGGGTGGAAAAAGTTCCAGGAGGCCTTTGAATGTTTTCCATTAAGTTAGAAAGATATTAATGGTAGTTATCATATAACTGATTTTTTGGTTCACTGCCCAAAGTGAAAAATCAAGGAGAACAAGAGGATAATTTTAGGTTACCCCCAAGCAAATATTTTAGTTTTGGGGGTGGAAGGTAGGATCAAAAAGGTGAAAAATTGGCAAATGAATTGAAAGTGAAACCTTGCATTCTTAGTGTTTTTTAATGCCAGACATGTTTTTAATAAAACTATAGTGAATTTTTAAACAAAATGCCATATCACATTGAAAAATAAAAACACTTCATTCCAGACAACTTATAACAAAATAGTTCATTTTTTTCCTAAAATCACATACTTTCAGACAGAATGTTGTAGACAAAAAGTGGTGTAGATCTAAAAGCAATTCATTAGTTGCTAGCATGCTTGTATTGTCATGATGCAATAATAATTTACAGAGTCCTTCAGGATTGTGAGAACACAATTAATGAACTCTATTTTATGACTGAGAGTTAGTGCTTTTATGTATCAGGGATCCAAGACCAGGTCTTTAGATCTGAGCACATCTTACCTTTTTTATTTCTCACTCTTTCAAACGTCTGCTCTGTTTAGCCATGCTGCATAATGAATGGCTGTTCCCAGCTCTATTTCTGGCCTAAAATACAGCTATTACAATAGGAATGCATTTCTTCTTGATAGAGTTGTTCTGAAATCTTCGTTAAAAGGGTCAAGTCATGTCTTCCTTTTTGTGGTCTAAAAAAAGCTTATTTTCTCCAAGACACTGGGGGAGGTAGGTCAGCAGACACGTCTCTGAGCAGTGTTACTGACTTGCTGTCTTCAGTCTTGTGAGAGGGTTTGCAAGTGGTGAAAGAGGAGGAAGGATGTGGCAAGCCACTTTGTTCATATTGTGGAGCTCCTCTCTTTGAAAGCTGCTCTGGATGTTTGCAGGGCACTCTGTCTCCTATTAGCAGACAGTTGAGCAGTAGCCTGGATGTGTATGCATTCCCACTGCACTGAATGAAGACACAGGTTTCCCTTTTTCATAGATCATTTCACAGGAAACAGGATTCAGCCCCAAGACTTACTGTACTGCATTATTTGAGCTTCTGCTAATAAATCATTCTGTTTATTTGAAAAGTAAAGCCATACTGTTTTCCATGTGTGAATTATCCCCTCACCCTTCAGTGATTCCTGAGAAAAAAACTTTAGTTTCCCAAAGGTCAGTGCAAAGTAACGCTTTCTGCCACAAACAGAATAAAACTTGGGCATTGGTATCCAAAAATCATAAGACTGAAAGTCTCTTGATATGGATTCTTTGCTATTGTATTCCCTCCACGAACATTTCTAAAAGCTGTTCTAAATGAATGTTTTAACATAAAAGCATAAAAATACGTTATAGACTTCAATCAGAAAGAATTTGTCTCCAGAGCACGTATAGGAATTGAACCAAAATATTCAGCTGCCTAAGTGCAGATGATATACCCAGGAGATATCCAAAGCAAAAGGCAGAGAGCATACATTTAGCTAGTGCTCGAAGCATGAGTATGCACATCTTCCTATCGATCTGCACCATCCCCTAGAGTTTTGCTTTCTGAATACAAACAAGTTTAGCAGAGCTACTGTCTCATTCAACTTATCAGATAAAACACACAAATTGCTCCACAACTCCAGTCAGTTCCTATTTATGCTGGGAGGAATGTGTCACAGAGGATATTACAGATCAGCTGGTGGATGGTAACTTACGTGGTGTGAAGCAGCCTGGCCCACAGCTCTTGAAGAAACTCAGCAAACACCTGGGCCCAGAAGCTGGGAAATGTCTGGTTAAATTATGCCTCTGCACTTTCTCTCCCCTGCCAAGATCCTGAGGGTAGAGAAATAGCTGCCCAGCACTGAGACAGATGGGCATCTTGCTCAAGGCAAAGCACCAGCTCCTAGGAACCAGAACTGCCCAGAAGTATTGCCCCCCTCGAGAAAACAAATTGCTGCTCTCCAGGGCAGTGGCCCCAACTCCCTCCGGGGTCAGGTCTGTACTCTATTCAGGCCTGAGGGCAGGTATTTCCAACCTTTTCCTCACTCTTTAGTCTCTTCCCCTTCTCTCCAGATTCTCTATCACTTGACATATCAGTACTCAAACCATGATCCCAAAACCACTTTTACAATCCTCACTGTAAATAACTTCTCGTCAGAAAGGAGTCAAAATTAATGAATACATTGGTAGTTTCAGTTTTTCCAACCTAGAGGCTTTTGAGATGGCAGGGAAGTGGGAAAAGGTAAAAAAAAAAAAAAAAAAAAAAAGGAGGGAGAAGTCCGTTTGAGACAACTACTTTTTTCTGTACCCTTGTTCACAGCCCAGTGCACCACCCGGTGAAATCCATATAAACCACCCACTGAGTACAGCACTGGCTGAAGAGATCACAGCATCATCTGGATACGTCAGATGAGGCATAATTTGCTCGGTTTGCTTTCCATCTTCACTAGAACTAAAGCACTAGAAAACATAAAGTGGCAAAATGGGGATATGTGCTGTGACATGAGAAAGTCCATCACCTTTCTGGGGCCTTGCATACAACCCATGTAAAGACAAGGTGTCTCTAATTGTCTCTTTGTAGAGATGCCCACCTGTGATGCACCTGGATAAAAATCCATAGCTACTTTAAGACTTGCTGTGAAACCTTGGTTACTAAACACATGTCTTGATATATGAGAATCCCCTGAGAAGTGACACTGAATTTCTTGCTTGACAAAATTTGCTAACTTCTGTGTCCAAAGTGGCCATTCCAGTTACTTGGTTCCCCTCAGGTGCTCCCCAATTGGTCAGGGAGAGCGCAAGTGTCCTGCTGTCAGGCAGTGCCTGGGTACATGCCCTGAAGACTGTGGACCAGATGGTAAAGAGCACAAGCTGTGACGAGAGCTGCAGACAGCAAAGGGCTATAACTTATATCAGCAAGTTTTATCTCCTAGCTGTGTTTTATTTTCCAAATGAGGAAGTCTCACCTGCTTTGAAGTGCTTATTCTGGAATTTCCAGAGGGCCTAAATCTATTATCAGTGTCAGTGGGTGCATACCTGGAAGAAAAACTTACATGTAAACAGCAGGTTTGCAAGAGCAGAGGGCTGACCAAGCAGAGGAATGAGGAAGCACTCTAACAGCTAGTCATTTATAATGCATAGAGGCATGAAAGTGCATATCAGCTCTTCTGCTGTTACTGTGCATTACTGTACCTGAACAGTGCACTTTGCATCTGAGGACCTCAGAGCACTTCACAGCTAAGTTCTCAGCAATAAACTGTGACATTTAAAAAACAGGAGAGCTATGGCAAAAACAGAACAAGACAAGACAAAACAAAACAAAAACTAAAAAAGCCAGCTTGTCATCCAAGATAAGACAGGTAGAATGAGGATGATCTCTCATTCGACTTTTACTCAACAACTCATTGAAATGCTCCCACTCATACAAATGAATATTTGTGTTCAGCGACCGCTCATTTACTCCTCTACTTCTCTATATTTTTAAACACATGGCTTTTGTATGTATTAAGTTCAGGAAAGCATGAATGCGGTTGCTCTGTATTTGGAAAAGAAGGCCTGTGAAAGAGGAAGAGTCCAAAATGATGGTGACTTACATGCAGGGTATTAAATGTATCCTTAAAGACACAGACATTGGCACTGCAAAGGAAATGCTGAAGAGCTGTCTCTTCCTCTTTTTAACCAAATAATTTTGATGCAAAAGATTTTGTATTCAGCACTGACTCCTTAGTCCAAAGGCAAAACAAGGCATGCTTAACTTTAACTACTAAGATAAATTCTAACTTTTTTAAAAATTTTATTTTCAAATTAACCAAACAAAACTATCAAGAAAAACTCTCACTCTATCAGTGGTATCAATGGACTTAAACTTAAACCTGCAATTGTTAACTGTGCAAAATTAATTGTAAAACTAAGGAGAAAAAAGTAAAGTTCCAGAAACCTCTTTTTACCACCAAAATTTTGCAAGTATTACAATTCACAGTGTCAGTACCTTTCCTGGGCACAAACTGACATATCTGTGGTTCACCCTCACCTTTCAATCTCTGCTCTGTTGGATAACAGAAATCAAAGTTTGACAGCTGTCAGCAAATACTGACAGGCCCTAGCAGGACCTGCTCAGTGTATCTGCAATCAAAGTCTGCAAGCCCTGCTTGTCTCACCTTGTTGTTCATTAAAATGTTTTGAAGGATGCAAAAAAGGTCTTTGTACTTTAAACTGGATAAGTGTAATTTCTTGAGAAAGGTGATGAATTTTACCAACATTTTTGTACACAGATTTATCCCCAGAAGCTGATTTTGAGCACAGTGCTTTGGCATTGGAGCCAAACATGCTGGTCCTGCTTCCATGTAAACTTTCCTCTAGAAAATTGTTGCTGAATTCTGTGTCTCTCCTCCCATCAACTTTCACTCCTTTTACCTCCTTCCTCTCTCTCTCTCATATTATCTGATAAAATGGAAAGAATTGTAGCAGATTCATTGGTAATCACAACATTTTACATATTTTACTGGTGCATTAACTAATGACACAGTCTCTGTAACACACTGTTTTCCTACAGCCATGTTTGAAGAACTGTGCACCTATAAATCTGATGCATCTTTAAAGTTTAACATTCTGTTTCTACGTTAGTGTTTTGAAGCCTGAGATAAAAGAACTCTGTACTTCTGGAATCGTGAAAAATATTTTCGGTGATATGATAAAACCCTTCTCTTCTAAAATTACCTAAGCTACAGAATAGAACAGACTGATGTCCAAAGGCAAGCTAATCACTGAAACTTTACTTTTAGTAACATAATAGCAGCCAATATATTCTTACTATTTTTTTTTTGCAGCACAGTGATGATCAGTACCTCTTATTGCAGGGTCTTTGCAAGTGATGAATAAAACCAGGAGGATTATGGAGAATGGAGGGGCCACTTTTATCAATGCATTTGTAACCACCCCAATGTGCTGCCCATCGCGCTCTTCCATGCTGACTGGGAAGTATGTGCACAACCACAACATATACACCAACAATGAAAACTGCTCTTCTCCCTCATGGCAGGCTACTCATGAGCCACGTACCTTCGCTGTGTATCTCAATAACACTGGGTATAGAACAGGTAAGAAACAAAACAACAGTAGTTCTTTGTTTAAAGTGAAGATGACAGATATTCAGCAATGGGTCTCAAATCACTGCCCAAAATGAAGCAACTGTTGTCCCAAACTGAGTTTACAGAGCATAGATTTAGTGTTATGGAGAGGGAGGGTAGTGCTGCCTGCTGGTTCAGATCCGTAACTAAGAGCCATGTAAAGAAACTCACTTGTAATGAGCAGCATATTTTCACATTTGGATGTCCCAGGTGGGAAATTAGCTGTTGAGCAGTTAAACCCAGTGTGAAAGAGGTGCTTTTTAGTGGCATTGTGGGTCTGAACTGGCAGTTCCAGCCATGATTATGGTCAGTATTATGGTCTGCTTGTGGACAGCTGCTAACTGTTACAGAAGAAGATGTTGGGGCCAGGCTGGAGACTGGTGCCAAAGACCTCACAGGAGCAAAGTGCCTGTCATGGAAGTGAAACAAGGTGAATGGTATAATTTAAATTTTGCCATGGGGTGATATTTCATTTACGTTTTCTGCAAAGGAATAGAAACGTCTTTAAAAAGGATTGTCTACTGTGCACCAATAAGATTCGATAGTTTTCTTGTGAATTCCTGGTGGTTTTCCGTAGTTAGGAGATCCCTTTCCTGTCTACAAAGAACTCTTCTTATTCCTCTCATCTGTGCTTCAGCTTGATGTAAAACCTGATTCATTTCTGCATCACCTATCCCCTAAGATTCAATCCATAGACATGTTAGGCTCCAGCCTGACTTCCCCTTCGTAAGGTACAGGAGTTGTGCGAGGTCATCAGAGTGCAATTTGTCCAGAAGCACCGTTTGACTACAAAGACTCCCCTTTACAGGACCAACGAGGCACAGATCTTGGTGCCAACTGTGTTTTTTACAATGTAATTGGCAGCAAAGAAATTTGTCTCTATCAGTGACTTAGGCACAAGAACGGATCCCTTTCAAAACACAGAGCAGGCGAATGTCTCCATGCTGTCTGCATGTCCTAATTCTCTTAATGCTGCTATATCCCAAACCTCAAATTTATCTGCCTGTTTGCCATTTTCACTACACAGACAGTTCACTCTTCTTAATTCTGTCTCTCTGCATCTGTAGTTCTGAAGAGCTTTTGCTCTGTGTAAAAAGCAAAAACAGACAAATACTTGACTTCTTTGAACCTGGTGCTGGACATGTGCTGAATAGTATTTCAGTCTCTATTAAGCTGGTTTTAATAAAGTTTCCATCTGAGTACAGCACTGCTAAACCCGAGTAAGGGTCAGCATCAAGGTTTTGGAGAACAATAGTGAGAGAATTGGCAATCACTGCTAAAAAAGGTGCTGAATTCACCCTAAAATATAAGCACTGTCTCATGACTTATGTCTCAGAAATCCTTTCTGTTTGATCTGCTTCATGTGGGAGTCTTTCTTTAAAAATTTATTATCTTATTGATCTGTAATCTAATACTTGCACAACTAAATGCTTGACGCATTAACTGGATAGCTCTGTCACTAGCCCTCTCTGCACTTCTCGGGGGAAACACTCTGCTTTGGGCGTATCTTCTGCACTGCCTTGTATTATGAAGCCATGTGTAGATGTCTGCTAAATACAGACTTGGCCCTATTAAATGGAAAAGAAAAAAAGGATCAAAAGAAAAGGAAAAGGGAAAAAATCCCTTTCCAAAAGCAGGCAGAGAGAACATCAATCCTAAAATTGTCAGGGTAGGTGAGTTTTAACAAGGGGCAGGAAGGAGAAAAAAGAAATGGAAACAAATGAAAATACTTGTGTGAACCTCCAATTGTGACCAAGTACATTGTTCAACTCTATAATAACATGGTCCCAAAGAATTTAACCATTTACTCCTTGCAAGATGAGCCTACCTTCTAATTACCCCACAATTATTTTTTGAAGTGATGGCTTAATTATCAGCAGATCTTATAATACATTTTTCAAGGACAGTGTTGCCTCATTAAGAAACCATCAAAAGTTCACCAACCAACTAATAACCCACATTTCAGAGCTCTAAAGTTTGGTAAAATTGTAATGACTCAAGAATACTGGGGGGGGTGAAGAATAACTGGGAATGAAAAAGAGGGAACTGGGGAGAGAGAGTAGCTACGTGCCAGAGAGAGTAGCTACGTGCCACATAGGCTACTGGTGACTCTGTGATGATATTCCAGATGTTATGGGTATTTATCCTGTGCATTTCTGTGTGTTTTAAGAGGAAATCATCATCCACCTCAATTGGAAACTGAGGAGGAGAAAAAGAAGTGGGTGACCCAAGGCCACTCAGTTTGGTGACAGTCCTAAATAAGGCACTGGTCCAGAGAGCTCCAGTGCGGAAGAGGCAATGTGCGATAGCTCCAACCTGGTTCAGCGTCTGAAATGTTGAGAATTTAGCTCTCACTTTTTACATAGGATGAAATTATTATATAAGATGATGGAAGTAAAGGAGTGGGAGAGTGTTTATATAATATCCTACTTCTGTTCACTCCAAATAGTTTCCAACATCTAAAAGCATCTGCTGTTTAAACCTGCCACAGCCTTAACTAAACCCTCTCTATTGCAATTGATCATATGTGGGCAGACTGCTTGTGAGGGGAGTCCTGCTGAAGCCACGAGGACTCCGAACAAGCACAGCAAGCCATTTAAAGAGAGGTCTGAAATGTGTTCTAATAAACTGCAGTCGTAATCAGAGCCCACTGGCAAAACCTCACAAAGAGCAGAATGGGTTTTTCTTCCCCGTTTCTGTTTTACTCTTCTACTTCTGTTCTACTCTGATGTGACTTAATGGAGATGTTGCATTTCATGGAAAATATTCCATTTTGAAGATGATATGTCATTGCTAAATCATAAACAGGGACTGTCAGGTACTGTCAGGGCATACAATATTCAGAAACAACACTGACAAAACAAAATCACTTTTACTTCTAATTATCATTTAAAAAAATATCCCAAAACAGTTAAGGATGTTTCAATGTTTATGGTTTCCCTTACTCACAAGATGTGTGAGTAAGCAATGAGTCAACTGCACAGCTTTCTGATTGTTGGAAGTTCACAAAATTGGTAACATGAAACTGGAATTCATAAAAAATAAAAGGGAAGACACAGTAAATAAGTAGAAAGAGAAAACAAAGCAATTCTGGAGAGCTTCAGAGAGAGGAGATATTTGTTTCAGTTACATAGGCTCTAGCTGCTCATACTGGGGTGGAAAAAGAGTCATTCTGTAATCACTTTCAAATTTTGTGGAAACTGAGAAAAGCTTGTGAAGTTTTCTTTCACCTTGTAGTTGTTAATGTCAATACACATCCCCTCAGCTATTTAGGTTCAGAAATTTTATTCATAAGATTGTTAGATGCAGGATTTAGGGAGTTTGCTTTGCACTTTTCAAAGTATTGGCTGGTTGGTTGCTGTTCTTCCAGTCCGCCCTGCACTTCTGTTAAAATCCCTTACTTTCTTTACCTTCTACTGTTCTGTGCCAGCCCTACAGCACATAGCTTTGCCTCCCAGATGTTCCCTTTAGTGCTGCCAATTCACACTGCCATTCACCTACACAAACACAAAGGAAAGCTTCAGGAGTGCACTACCTTAACCTTGGCTTCCTCCATCTTAATCACCAAGCAGTAGCTAAGCATTATCTTAGTATTTTAGAAGATGAAGATATGACAGCAACATAGCCAATATTCAGGAGACATAAATATGACAATCATGTTGTTGTTAAACAGTATGTCACACTTTGTATACTGCAGGATTTTTACTAGCTGAAGTTTCATCCCTTTGCAGATACTAAGAGAAATGCAAGTTTAAAAATCTCACCTTGACTGAACATGTTTATGCATTCAGAGCCCTCTCTGCTTAGTGTTACTTTGTAGAATTACTACCTTCTAATCCTCGCTCCTCTTAGCCCTTCACAGCGAGCATAGCTGTGCAGGAGAGGAGTCTGCCCAGGCTCAGCAGCTGCTGACAGCCTCACAGCAGCATGCCAAACTCAAGACCAGGCTCTCCCTTATGGAATCTCTCTTGAAAGAGCTGAGATCACCAAAGCAAGCAATTATTTGCTTACCAATTTTTTAGAATTGCCTTTGGGAAGATTTATTTCCCAATATTTTATTTCTTGCTCAGAAATACCAACCAAGCAGAACAACATTCACGACTCACGCATGAAGATGTCCTGATGGTATTCTCAGCCTTCTGTGGGACAAAAATTGAGCAACTCAAAAATTTCTAACTAATTGCTTTTGTAAAACTCAAAACTCAGGAAGTGACTGGACAGCAGGATGTCACTGTCTGGCACATTTGGACATTGTTCATAGGCTTCTGTATAGTGATGAACAGAAATGGTCACTTGATTGACATCTAGTTAATGTGTTCAACAGTATATGTCAGCTTCTGATGCGTGTCAGTTGACATCTGTCACTTATGGGTACATTTCTTAGTGTAGTGACCAAAGAACTAATAAAATGCCATGATGACAGGAACCTGAATGCTAAGGAGTATTTAAACTGTGAACCATTCCCTTCTGACACACAGGGGAAAGTTAATCTTTCACAGAGGGAGCAAAAACTATGCCTGCTGAAGGTGTGGGCAGACAATATGTTTCCTCTGGAGGCAAAGCCAGTGTGTTTCCTGTTCACAGCCTTACAGTATAATTCAGTGCCAGCGCATGCTATTTTTAGTCTGCATCGTTTCAGTGACCTAATTTGTATCCTGCCTCATGCACCCTTTCCAAACAAAGTGACAAAATATGGTACAGGAGTGGGGATGAGTGAGCAGCGGATGAGTCCTGGTTTTCAGAATATTCCTGAAGTGAAAACAAAGGAAGAGAGAGAGAGAAAACTCTGAGCTTTCAGGTTCTTTCTTAATTGGTATAAAAGAGTCTGGGAAGCATCAAATACAATTTAACTTGTAAATATTTTAAATTATTAAATATAGGCCTCACTTTACAGAATAAAATTGCTCTTTCAGTCAAACTAAGAAATCTATCAATAAAAATGAAATATGCTGAACATATTCAGATAGTCTACAAAAAGTGAAATATAGAAGAAAAAGGCACCTCAGCCTGTGCTCTGATTCTTGTCCCTATGCTTGTATGTCCTCAAGATGTTCCCATCCACCATCCTCTCCTGGGTCCAGTCAGTCCTTGACAGACATGTCCTGTTTCCACTGCTTACCATTAGCGATGTCCTTTGGCAGCCTGATCAGCAAATCTTCCTCTCCCACCCCCCTTGCCTTGTCAGTCAGCATCTTTCTCCTTTCTGCACTCACTGTCCAGTTGCTTGTGGTTGACATCACCAGTCCTGGGCCCCCAAGCCTCCACTACCCCTTCTGCTTGCCCTACCCAGCTCCTTTGCTGGGTCTCCTGCCATTCCCCAAACTGCTTGTCCTTTTCTGGTTATCTCATGCCCTCTGCATTTCAATCAACTTTTTCCCCAGTGCTGACACCACTCACAGGTGGACAAGAAATAAAGCCCTGAGGTGCCCAGATCTCCAGCAGATGCAAATGCAGGGCTTTTTTGAAAACAGAAAACTTTGGACTGTTCTCACCAATATGATAAGAGATATCTCCTTGACAGAGAGTCCATCATGTCTTTGACAGGGTTCGCGCTCTCAGGGCAGAGCATGGAAGTGCTATCAAATGAAAGCTCACTTAATATTTTTCAGATGTTAAACATAATTCATTTTCCATTACTGCAGTTCTCAAAGATGGCTACTGTTTGGGCTAAGAAGTTTCAAAAAAAAAATCAGCCTGAGGCAGACATCCAGTGTGGAAAATTTCAGTCCAAGTATGAGAAAGTTATAAGCAACTGAAAACAGGGTCTTATAATGAGAAGTGTCAGACAACATCAGTGCTGGAAAGTGCTACCAGCTTGGCCCATAATACAGGCTTTGTTAAAGACATCACCCAGTATAACGAGTGCTATATCAAGTTATAGGCTAATGCCTTTTGCAACTGCCGAGTTATAAAATCTTTAATGCTCTTTTTGGTTATAATGGTAAACCTGGCAGCAACTGGGAAAGACTTACAAAGCTGGAGAAGTAGAAAACCTGAGTAGAAGTAGAAAACCTGAGGTTTTCTACTGCGGTTAAGTTACAAGACTGGGAACTGCAAAATCTGAATAATATTCTTGGCAACGCCACAAGCTTCCAGCATGACTTAGGTCTAGCTGAAGGTTAACCTCTTGGTGCCTCAGTTTCCTCACCACATTTCTGGGACAGTGCTTATTCCATTTGCTAGGCAGTGCTGGCATCCTGAACTGGCTTTCTGCACTTTAATGACGTGATACCCTAATCCTCTGTAATTTCTCACAAAACGGAAAAATCAAACTTCTCGGCTTTGAATCTATCACTTGCATAATGGGAAGAAAGCAAGGAGGAATTTACTGGAATAATCCGGAAGTTGCAGTTTTGCTGGGCTCTGTCCCCAGAAGCACGGAATCACTGTGTGTCAGCCCTGAAATGTCATATAAACAGCTCTTCGCAGCTCCTGTAAATGGTTTCCTGACTTTGTTAAAGGAAGTGGGCTGTCTACTTACAGCTCTTGTCTGGGTCACGGTGACTAAACCTTACTGCAGCATGCCTTTTTAAAGGCTTGGGTTTGTTTTAAATTGGAAACATTCCCGTAAGCCTCAACAAATAGCAAGGGCGGAGAACATAATATATGTCCTTTGATCCATGGGAGTGCAGAGATGTCTCACCAAGTAGATGTAGCCCAGTTCACCGGTACTCTAATCCACTAATACCAGCAGGAGTTATGGGACTAATTCTATTGCGTAACACTGTAAACATTAGTCATAAATGCTTGTGGAAGATACTGGGGAAAAAAGTAGTGGGAATCTGGAAATTATGAAAATTTGAAATACATTCGTCTATAAATACCCTGACTTCAAACTCCAGAGATCCTCTGGGTCAAATTCTCCTTTTCTTCCATCCACTGGAGCCCCTATATCTCTCAGACCAGTTCAGGAATCATTATCTGATGGCTAAAGAAAAAACAAAACCTGTGTTAAGGTGTCTATTCATGTTAGGTACCAAACATGTATATTCTGCAACCAGTCCTGAGACGTATAGATGTCTGCATAACTGTTCACCATGTTGTTGTTTGCATAAACTTAATTGAACATACTCATGCAGAATACAATTATTCTGATATACTAAGCTACTCTACATGTGATTAAAAACTAACAATGTGTCCTGGGAACAGTTAGCAAAACTGCCAGAATGCAGATAAAAACTGCCCTATTAAAATGCAAAAATCGGTATTTATCTTTCTTGTTATCCCTGTGGGGGCCATTACATGCAATAATGAAAAGATGTCCCTTGAAATGGCATTACTTTTTAATGAGGCTTTTACTCATTGAGCCATAATCTCCATTTTATTAATTACAAGCAGAAATGGTTCCCTAAACCCTGTACTGCTGAGTTCAAGTGGCTTCTAAAGCTGAGCATTCCCAGTCAGACTTGGACAATTCAGCAGGTGTTGGGTAAATTAAAGATGTGGGTTGTCTTTATGAGCCAAGCGTATGAAGATCCAGCAAGGACGTTTACACATCATGATGCTGGCTTCTAGGCAGTTCTGCAACGTATTCTGTAGCACTTGAATTTTTTGCAATCCTCTGGTTAACAAAAAACAACCAGGACACCCACCGCGATTGCATGCTATTATTATTTGTCCCCATGGGCACTACTGTGCTTTCCGTTTACTGTGGCACTTGTCTTCATTCAGAGCGTGAACAGTCAGACACTAACTGCTGGCACAGGGCTCCAGCTCTGACTCATTTGCCCTATTCTATACTCAGTGGTACTTAGAAAACCCCACCATGAAGGGACTCAAACCTTGTGTTTCAGTAAAAGCCTGTTTTTTCCCTTCATCTGTCAAAAGCTCATATCTTCCTGAGCTTTTGACCAACAAATTACTCTTGGTTAAAGCAGTGTGGTAAATGTGATGATCCATAATCATGGCTACCACTGCTCCTATTAGTATTCAGGGCTTTACTATACATTTGACATGGGAACTGCTTTATTCTGCAACAGAGGGAAACATCTAATTCTGCAAACCGTCACTCCAGAGGCTGCTTAAAACTTGACAGTTCTGAGATTATTTTTATGATAAAATAGTAAATTGTTGCCAACACAAAGGTGAATTGTTCAGGCTGTCAGTCCAGAGTCTCATAACATGGACGAAAATCTGGAGTTCAGGGGCCACGGGGGAGCTAACAAAACATTATTAAAGTTAGAAAATTAAGTAATCTAAAGCAAGGAAATTCCAAGATGAATTGACCCTCACCAGCTACAAGCCTCCCTTTTCTTTTCTAAATTCAGTTTATCTTTTCTCGTCCTTATGCCCCAGGTCATTTCATCTCTGCATTTTATGGTGGTGGCTTTCTCTCAGGTAATGTCTGAATATCAAAAAGAGAGAGAAAAGAAGGAGAGAAAAAATCTGCCAATACTGAAAGTGTGGGGGCTTTTTCAGGTCCATAAAGGAACAACCTATAGTGACATTAAACTGAGAAGCTGTAGTAAGTCTTTCCTAATCATCTGCGCTACAGTTTTTCAGAGCTTGGCCATTTTCATAGAATCTTAGAATCACAGAATAGTTAGGGTTGGAAAGGACCTTAAGATCATCTAGTTCCAACCCCCCTGCCATCGGCTGGGACACCTCACACTAAATCATATCACCCAAGGCTCTGTCCAACCTGCCCTTGAACACTGCCAGGGATGGAGCATTCACAGCTTCCCTGGGCAACCTATTCCAGTGCCTCACCACCCTAACAGGAAAGAATTTCCTCCTTATATCCAACCTAAACTTCCCCTGTTTAAGTTTTAACCCGTTACCCCTTGTCCTATCACTACAGTCCCGAATGAAGAGTCCCTCCCCAGCATCCCTACAGGCCCCCTTCAGATACTAGAAGGTTTCTATGAGGTCTCCATGCAGCCTTCTCTTCTCCAGGCTGAACAGCCCCAACTTTCTCAGCCTGTCTTCATACGAGAGGTGCTCCAGCCCACTGATCATCCTCGTGGCCTTTCTCTGGACTTGTTCCAACAGTTCCATGTCCTTTTTATGCTGAGGACACCAGAACTGCACACAATACTCCAGGTGAGGTCTCACAAGAGCAGAGTAAAGGGGCAGGATCACCTCCTTCAACCTGCTGGTCACGCTCCTTTTGATGCAGCCCAGGATACGGTTGGCTTTCTGAGCTGTGAGCTCACACTGCCAGCTCATGCTCATTTTCTCATCGACCAGCACCCCCAAGTCCTTCACCACAGGGCTGCTCTGAATCTCTTCTCTGCCCAACCTGTAGCTGTGCCTGGCATTGCTCCGGCTCAGGTGTAGGACCTTGCACTTGTCATGGTTAAACTTCATGAGGTTGGCATCAGCCCCCCTCACGAGCGTGTCAAGGTCCCTCTGGATGGCATTCCTTCCCTCCAGCGTATTTTGAGACAGATGTTCATAGCCAGCCCTGTTATTTACAAAGGCACTACATCAAAACCTGCAGATACTAACATTGCTTAAAGAAAAGCTTGCCAATGATTTTTAAATGGGCAAATTAATTTATTTTTCCCTAGCCTTTTTCTTGGAAGTTGCTGAACTGTTCAGCTAAAACGTTCCACAGAGCAAAATATAGTCTGAGTCAGATAGCATGGAAACTATCATCACTAATGATTGAAGTGTGGCAAGACTGTAAATAGGAGAGTTCAGGTCTCTGGATTAGTCAATATTAATTATAGGTGGGGCTATCAAACCATTCTACATGATAAATTGCCATAACTTCCATTTCACAGCCTGAAAACCTCTGATCTTTGTGGGAGGTTGGTTGGCAGTACAGTCCCTTAGAGAGGAGTACAGCATGCGGAGGTTCCCCAAGGTCACGTAGTAGCTGCTGGTGGATCTGGGATGGCATTCAGGAGGGCTGACCTCAGATCTCTTCTATAACCACAGACTGTCCTTGATCTTGTTTGGCTTGGTAATGCTTCCTCTGTCTTGGTCACATCACTTTCCCATACTTTTCTTCACTGCTGTCTCTGTCTTCTTTTTCTACAATTTCCTTGGCTTCCCATCTCACAGTGTTTCAGCATTTACCCTTACACTTTCCCTGGACATCTGACTCCCTGAGAGTTTAACCCAGTTTGGCTGCCTTCAAGGAGAGTTATGGTTTCCATTCTGGCAGGCAGCAGAGCTGGGTACATATTCTCTCCCCACATTCACCCTCTTCACCTCAAGCTTCTTGACTTCTGTTCGGCCTCCAGAGAAAAAAGGAGATGGGCTGGCTTGCTTTCTTGGTAGCTGTGGGAGGAAGAGCTGGAAGCCTGGTCTAGTATCTTTAGGACTTGTTTATATGTCACATTCCACGTGGTATAGGAAAGTAACATTATATATGACCGTAACCTCTGGTTAGTGACATTTGGCAGTTATATGGTTTGATTGCACCATATTTATCTTGCCTCAGGCAAGTCTTAATTATGAACGTTCTGATTTTTCCACCAGTCTTCCCAGGAAGTTCACCATGCCCACATCAATCAGATCTGTTTTATTTAAGCCCTTCCAAAGATGTGCTTTTTTGGTTAGATTGAATGTGTCTAGGTTGAATGCGAGGTTTTCCAAAGTGACTTCATTTCCTAGTACGAAAGAAGTGGAGGGGCTCGATGTGTGTCCCAGTGCCCAGTCAGGCCTGGCTGGCTGAGCCGGGGCTGGCAGTGAGGACTGGGGCTGTCCACCATGAGAGGTGCAGAGAGGTGAGCAGCTATCACCCAGAGGATCTCTGTCCCTGGAAAGGGAGAGGTCTCTGTCATTCCCTCCTATCCAGGGGTGTCTCATTTTGTGCGTACCTTTGTGCTGACTGCTGGGGCATGCACAGCAGAACTGCTGTCACAGGTGACCTTCCAGGTTCTTGTAAACCACAAGAACATAAAGAACGCAAACAGTGAAGTTACTCAGACACCCCATTAACTTGCTGGGACAGAGATGGAGCTAATAAATCCCTAAAAACACAAGTTGAAGGCCCTGTCAGGTGTTTTGTCACCACACTTCCCAGGCACTGGAAAACCAGGGCAGAGCCATCCAAACTGACTTTTTATCCAGGCCAAAGACTATACACAAGCAGCTAAAGAGCTTTCATACCCATCTGTCCCTAGAAGCAATGCAGCTGTAGTTGCCAGGGTGCCATGCCAACATTAATCTTCCCTCCCAAAGCCAGTTGGCTGGCTTTTGGTGTCTGTGTATCTTTGGCATAAGCAATTCACAACTCCCAGATAGCTGGGAGCCCACTGCACCATGATATTGTTTTTCTTTTTACTTCCTTCTAGAGGAATTGGCAGGATCACCTGCAAACCCTCCTGGGCCCAACAGCAAAAGCTGAAAGGTTTGGTCTGAGTGGGTTCTGATTTGTCCCCTGGAGCTAATGGAAAAAAATACACTTAATTTGGCAGGCCAGGTAGAGGTGCTTGACCTCCAAGTCTTTGCCTCTTCATTAGTTTTGCTTTACAGAAGCTGCAGCAGCAAAGCAGGGTGGGCAGTCCCTCTTGCTCTACCCAGACGTGGCCCAGTGCAATGCAGATCTGGACTTCCCAGGCCTTTTATCAAACCAGCAAATGCAGCCAGGCTGCCAAGCCCAAACTTTCAAAAGTCAGAAACAGCTCCAGACCATCACAGAAGTTGTTTAAAACCACAAGGTGTTTCTCAGATGTTTCCTCTGGGCACTGCGTTTTTATTCCATTTTCAAGTACAAACCAAGAGAAACATACTTATTCTAAAAAAAAAGAAACCCTGAAAATATTTCGTGTGAGCACTAGATTCCAAAAGATTAAGAGTCACGAAGGCTTTCAACTCTCATAAAAACTCTGGAAATAACTTAATTTTAATTTCAAAACCCTCTGAGGTATAAAAGGAACATTTTTGATAAAGCAATTCTGACTCATTCTGACACATTTTATCTTCATTCATGCATGCTTTTGATGCAGACTGTGTCTTGGATTGCAAAGCCTCATGTGTGTGTGTGTTTTGTTTCTTTTACCTTCACAGCTTTTTTTGGAAAATACCTCAATGAATACAATGGCAGCTACATCCCTCCTGGGTGGAGAGAGTGGGTTGGATTAGTGAAGAATTCTCGCTTCTATAATTACACCATTTCTCGCAATGGTAACAAAGAGAAGCATGGATTTGATTATGCAAAGGTACTTTCCAGACACATAAATGCCACATCATTAATCCATATTAAGATAACTTTCAGATAATTTATTAACCAGATAATTAATTAATTAACCAATTACAACCACAAAATTGAGATGTCATTTTCTCTCCATGTCACCGCAGATTGATTTCCACGTAAGAATATTAATCACACAGTGGATTAATCACAAGGGCTCTTCAATAGAGCCTGGTGATTCATCCCTTCCTTTCTCCCTTCCTCCTCCCTCTGCTAGAAAGTGATGGATTGATGGCAGAAGCAAATAATAAATAAAGACCTTTCCCCAAAATAATTGTGTCCCTTGCGCTACTGAAATCTGAATGGAGCTGAGTGCTGTCAGTTACTACCCACATAAGAGACCTTGGTTAATGTTGTTTTGCATTATACAGTGGACACCAAAAAAAAGGCTGTGAGCCTTTGGTGTCAGACTCTGGGTGTGACTATGAGAAAAGATAAGCAGGAGAATACAGCCATTGGAAAACTTCAGAGCTTGTTTATGCTTTTGACAAAGTTTGGAAAGTATGCCAAGGTAACCTTCCCACTGCTGTGAAGTTTCTCAGAAAGGCTTAGGAGTGCAGATCGCAGACTTTCCAGCCTGGAGAAAGCAATCTGGAATTTCCTCAGACTGTAGCTTACGGAAGATGATACAGATGTTGCAGCTGTGGTTTCTGACCCATGTAATGAGATTTTATTGGAAGCTTGCAATGCCTGTTTCTGATTTCCCCACATGTAGAAATTACATGATTATATATTTATATATATATAAAAAAAAAAGAAATAAAGAATATTGGTTAGTTATACATTCCTTACACACCCTGAGTATGTAGCTAGAATAAATAGGGAAATAGGAGGAGAGTAAATGCTTTTGGAGAACGGTCATACAGGCGTTTTACTTGAACAGGCCGCAAACCCAGAAATTATCACAACCCTGCTGCCTCACATTCATTGAAAACCAAAGTGGAAACCAAAAGGTGACTCACTGTCTCTTCCATATCCTTGCAGAGATTGTAGCAGCCAGGTTTACCGGGTGTGCTCTGAGCATGCTACAGGAGAGGGGAAGGGGCAGGGGGGACAGGGAACGGGTGAGCATGGAGGTCACAGCTGGTTGGCTTGTCCTAGTACTGACATGAGACACAGATCTTGTCCCTCAGGCTCTGCTTTTGCAGCTGTTCGGGGCCTCGAATCCACAACATAAGATTAGTCATGCCTGGAAGTGCTTGAAATTACAAACATTGTCTCAGCACTTTCTCAATGAAGCTCGCGCTAGACCTCCAGGCCAACAGTGAATACTCCAAGGTGACAGGTGGTTTAATTTAAGTTTTCATCTTTTTTTTCTTAGTTCCATTTCCTCCCTTCCCCTTGTAGGCTTCCATTTGCCACCTTGGCTGTGGGTTAAGCCAGTTTATTAGCAAGTCACAACCTTAATCTCAGCAGCTGCACTTCTTAAAGTTGCACAATCAAATTAACAGAGCCTGCAGGAATTCAACTGCTCCCTGCATTGGCTTTTGCAGTTTCTTCGGTAAAGATTTTTGCAATCTGCTACCTGTTGTAGCTTTCTTCCACTTTGTACATATGTAAAAGTACACTCTGAACAAAATGTAGGCAAAAATTGTTTATGTAAACAGAAAACTAATGCAAGTGTCAATGATTTCTTGCAGTTAGGAGTCATTACCTTGTGAAAGTGTTTTCTCAGTGAAATTCAAGAAGCATATCTTTGTCAGTATAGTCTGTTATTTTTAAATGTTACCTAGCATTATATTACAAAATCTGATAATCATATTTACTTAATGCCTTCTGTTGTACCTGATTTGCAAAATACTGTCTCATTTTGTGTGGCATCTCCTGCTTAAGAAAGCAATTCCTGCTCAGTCTCCCCTATGCTCCCTTGAATCATACATCTCTTTGATGGCATGTTTTTACTTCCTGATCAAGCTTCAATGAGGGCTTGAAAATAGCGTAATAACATGATAGTATGTGATCTAATTAATCTTGCACTTTGTAACTTTTGCTTTGTGTTAATCATATGTTCCAGGACTACTTCACAGACCTAATCACTAATGAAAGCATTAATTACTTCAGAATGTCTAAGAGGATATATCCCCATAGGCCCATAATGATGGTCATCAGCCACGCTGCGCCCCATGGCCCCGAGGATTCGGCACCACAGTTCTCAGAGCTCTACCCCAATGCTTCACAGCATATGTAAGTCAAATTCACATGCTGCCAGACCCACTCCTTGTAGCTGCTTCTTTTGAGATACTTGTTTATGGAGACGTTGCAGGAACAGAAAATTCAAATGTAGGAAACTCATAGTAAGCAGCGAATGTTTGCTTGTTTCTTTTGCCGTGCTTGCTCCTCTCGGGGAGAAGAGTGACAGCTCTAGCCATTATTAAAGCAGAGAGAAGCTCTTTTCCTCCTGGGAAGTTGTGGGAGATTAAAAGGTCAGTATTTGGCTTTGTAAGGGCAGCTTCTTACAATACCCTGAAAATATGTAGACACAGGTCAGGATCTGTTGGAAAGATATTACTTCCTTAGTCTTCCTCTAGGATATGTGCTTCCTGGGCAATAACTAAGTGAATACACTGAGAGTAAAAACACCCTTTCGTAGCTTTCGAGTGCAGCAGATTTGCTTATAGACTAGATGCCCGCAGATTCCCAAAATAGCCTTTTAAAGACTGCATTTTTAAATTAAATATGCTTAATCTTTTCTGGTCACTACAATAATAATTTTTGAAGAATTCTTCACTTTGTTTCTAGAACTGGAACCAACTCCAGGTAAAAATCTGTGGATAGTCCTGGATTCCACATCTTGCTTAATACCTTCTTAAGCATCTTCTGGGTCCTTTTCCTCATAGTGAGGTGTTATGGAAGCTTTCCACTGCCTTTCTGTGTACCATGGGCATGTAGACCACTTTTTCCATTTGTGCTTAAACGATGTCTTTGCACCTGTTTCCACACAGGAAAAAAGTCTAATAAAATACTTTACCTGGACTGTATATTGATTTGACCTCTGAGGTTGAGGAGGAATCACCTTCATCACACAGTGAAAAACCTCTTTGATCTACAAATTGCATTTTGGACATTCTAGCTCACACTAGGGGATGTTTTTCATAGTTATATTAACTACTTTAAAATTGCAAAGAGTAGTAATTGCTGCATAAACTGCATGCATAAACTCATCACTAGTTATGGCAAGAAAGACACTGTTCATGGCACATGGTTGAATATTTGTTAGTTTGTACTTTTTTGTCCTCTTATTGGCTGCTACTTTCTAGATATGCCACTTTCCCTTACATACTTAACTGTATTTTTCTTTTCCTATATTCTCAATGATCCCACATTCCTGAGTCTAGACTTTGCAAGTAAAGCAAACCAGCCAGCAGTGATTCGTAGCTATTTAGATGTTCAGGATAATTTCTACCTGTGTAGAGAAGTGATGAGATTCAAGTTTGTATATATTCACTTTAAACTGGTTCTCAGGTAATCATGCTGAAGAATTATTATCACCTTTTTATATCCAAAAAGTAAAATAAGATAGACACGAACGCATAAAACCTGCCATATTGGGTTGTATGAAAGAACTTTCTAACTCAGTATCCTGACTTATGTGATTCAGCAGAAAGCAGCAGGGATTGTTTGAGGGGGGGGGGAGGGACAACACTCAGATAGAGAAAACCTCACCAACAAACTGGGAGAGGTTCATTTTCCCTGTTTTTCCAGCTTCTGAAAATTACCAGTTCAGGCAAAGCATCAGGCCACTGTGCCCCGTTCCCTCTGTATCAGTCTGATCACTACTTGAACTGCTGTGTCAGCCCCACATCTTGTGGCAACAAGTTCCACAGTGTCAGCCCATGCACTGGGGACAAAGGACTGCCTTTTCTTTCCTTCTAACCTGGAGCTTGCCCATGCAGGGTGTCCCCTGCTTCCCATCTTGTGAAGAATAATGAAAGTCACTACATCAAATTTAATGGACCTCTCCCATGTCTTCTTTCAGTAACCCCTTTTCATAGGAAGACAGTTATATCTATTTGTTGTCGCTCTGTTCAACAGATTGCTTCCCATTTAGTGGCACAGATTGCCTGGCCTCAGGCAAGCCATCCTGTCTGCTGGGGGACTATCCATCATTCAAGAGTAGAATTGAAACGTTTCCGCTTAGCTGTGGGGACTGTGTCTGGAAGAAAAGCACTGAATCTTTGTATCTCACCCTACCTCAGGCCAAAGCAACTCATTTTAGGCTCCATGCTCAGTGTCTTCTGATAAAAGAGTGCTTGTAGGAGCTTGCATTGGTTTATCATGCTCCTGGCACTTTCTACTGCTTTGTGTTTTCAGCCTACTTGTTTTCTAGCTTGTGCTGCTAGAACCAAGGGTTTAGCTAATGTCCAAAATTATAATGCCCTCTCCACCTTACAGATTGGATGATACCTGCAAATACCAAGTAAAGATCCTGGTTATCTGTTTGCAGGCTCAGTTTCATTTCAGTACTTAATTTAATTTTTATTTGCATGGACTACTGGGGTCTGAATACCTTGCTCTGCTAGGCTGCTTGTGAGATAGCCCAGAATACGAGACTCAGCTGTGCTGCTTCTTGTCTTCTGGTGGGGTTGATTTTTTGGCAACCTTCTTGCAAAGAGGTTTTTTTTCTATTATGACCTTAAGAGGTCCTTGTTGGGTTGTTTTGTGTTTCTTATTTCATTGACTGACTGCATGTGTCTGCAGACTAAGAAATGAGACAAACTGAGGATAAACTGCCAATCTGGGTGGCTGAGGCCTCCAAATAACTGATTTCCTAGCAAAAAAAAATATTAGCGACATACTCTAAAAGATATAGGAAGTTTAGTTCTCATGGAAATATTCTGTGTTCCCTGTGAAAACAGCACAAGAACAATAAGATCGCTCCTGCCAAGGTTTGTGTAATTTGAACGTTTAACCCTTAGGTTCTCTTCCTTGGTGGTCAAGCAACATTTGTATCCCTTTCTTTCTGACCTCGGGTGGCAGCCATCTGACCTTGGATTTTGTTTTTAAAAATGTACTTGCTATATCGTGTTACTGTAACGCCTACCTCCAACAAAGAAGGGAAACCAGGTCAAAAGCTGCTTGCTGGCTTTACAAACTGGAATGGAAGGTTATGCCTACAAACCAAGGATTAAGATAGCCTGTCAACCACTTGTGACGGGAAGTTTTGCTTAAAAGGACAGTAGCTGAAGCAGACCCTTAAATTACGTGATGTTTCTTTTCTAGTAAAGTACCTGTCATGTGATTGAAATATTACCTTTATAAATTAAAAAAAAAAAAAAGCAAACCCAAGCACAAATAAAATATTTGTTTAGAAGAAGTTTTCCACTTGCACATATGAAGAGGGGAGTGGCCGCAGCAGGAAATGCTCCAGTTCAGGGAGAGTATTTCTGCCCACAAAAGTGGGCGTCTGTTGGTCTCATTTCCGCACTTAACAATGTGGAAAGAAGAAAATCAAATGAAAGCAGCAGCAAAGTCCGTAAGATTTATGAAAAATCATCAAAAATGAAAAGAAAAGGAAGAATTACAAACCAGTGTTAACCTTACAGTCCTGCAGTCCTGTCCTCCTCAGCAAAACCAGCCTTCTTGAGCGGCATGAAGAGTCTTGCAAGGACAAGAAAGGTAATGATGTATACACTGCTTAATCATTAATTTTAAGTGGTTCCTGCTAATTCTCATTAGCTGCAGTTTAACATGAAACGCAGGCTATATCATCCTGGAAGCAGCAGACACTCTACTGTTTTTAAGCATCCGTTCTCTCTCTCACTCTCCCACCTTAAATATGTCCTATTTGTGACACCTAAAAATATTTCTGAAAATTTATCCTGGCTACTATCACCATAATGAGTGATATATTTTCTGAAAAGAAATCATACTAATGCGTCTACTCTAGCTATGGCTCTAGAAGTCATTTTTGTGGAAGAAAATAGGATTTGAGAAGATGTACTAGATGAAAGCAATACTTAGATTTTTGCTGTGGTAAAGAACATCATCTGTGGGGGAATAGGGTTGGTAGACCTTTAGAAATATTGCTAAATATGAAGTTATGACACAAGAGATGGCTCTCTAGGTGTCCCTGGCAGCTGTTACAGGGCAATCTTGTTCCATCAGACAGCTGAGCGGAAAAGCACTGACCCAAAAAGATGGTCTAATGAAAACCTGAATTCCCAGTTATGTTCAGGGTCTCTGGCACTTTACTTCCCTTTACCTTCCAGTGTGAGCCAGTCTTGGGGGAACTGTGAATCATACCTAAGCTGTTTATAAGCTGTGAAGTAAACAAACATTAGAAGCAAAAATCTGCGGGAGGCAGGTTTACTGAAGAATGTAAAAAATGGAAATCTGAAACATTGATGTCTGTGCTGAGTTAAAGATCCTTGGGCTGGCAGGGGGACTGACAGCCAGATTAGATAGACTGGAAGCTATACTGTTGCCAAGCTGAAAATCTAAGGGGGAGCAGCTACAAGTGGTATCTTGGAAGAGACTGGAAAGTTTCCCAAGATAATGTGAGAAAATGTAGGTAATTCAGGAGGCAAAGCTTTATGTTTAAAGATACTGTGAAGGGTGCTGATTGACCATGTCTGGCTGTAGCCGTGTGTTTGCAGTAGCGAAGCATGCAGAACAGTTCTGTTGCACTTCTGCATCCCCATTCAGCCTTAACTGTGAATCTGGGGTGTGAGATGGCTGTATTCAGGGTGCCTTCTAATTGCTGAGTCTGAGTCACCAGTTATGATGGTACTTCTTGTACTGTGGGCACTTACCCATTAGAGTGGGATTGTACATTTGAATCAATAATAAATCTTCACATGTTAGTCTGTTCTGTCACTGCTGGGCTGAGGTCTACTTGGAGTCCCAACTTAGAGATTAATGATCAAAATCATTGCTCACATCATTGCCAGTGTACAGGACTAGAAGAAATAGTGTGATACAGAAATGCAGTAAGATTCTAGTTACACAATTAACTTCTATATCAGCAAGAAATATTTTTTCCTAAAATGAAAAGGTGTCATATTTAACGGGTAGCAACTTTTTTTTCTTCTTTATTCTGAAATATAGCAGTTGTTTACACTTCAGGAGTGAAACTTTCATACCTCACATCCCCAAATATATAAATATCCCTGGGTTTCAAAGATTCTCCATTTAAAAGGCAGAAAAAATAGACCAAGAATGATGAAATTCAACTTCACATTAATACTGACCATGCCACTGATCATGTTTTTTTGACTTTTAATTCTGCCCAGAACCAAGGCTTCCTGCTTTCCAAGAACATTGCCTAAGCCTGGAAGTCTGCTTTCCCTGGAAACAAAGGACTTGCTTCCTTTGTTTATTTCCACTTTTTCCAGAGAAACATGATCACTGATGCAGTGTTTGTTAATCATATCTCAAGGAATAATATAGGTGTTAATTTTGAACAAAGCTGATTAATTTAAACAATGAGTTTTAGCATGGGTATTATTTTAAAGATTTGTTGACTTCTATTTTCATGAAATGAAAATTTTCCTGGGGTGTACAAGTACTGTGTTATTTTCACTAACTGGAGGACTCCCAATCCAAACAGAAGATTAGCCAAACACTTTTGGGATAAAACCCCCTGAGAGCTCTATGGAATTAATCAAAACCAACATTTTTAGGCAGTATTTTTGTGAGTAGAATTTTCTTTTGTTGAATAGGAACAGGAGGGGATTAGGAGATTGCAAATAAGAGTCAAATACAGATTTCTAGTGTGAGCAATTGATCAAATGTTTGTAAACATCCTTGTTTCTTTCCACATTAACTCATCTATAAGAGACGTATATATTTAGATCAAATTTTCAGAAAACAAATGTTAATTTAAAGTTGCACTGAATTCTGAGAGCTTTTGAAACATGCTGTACTCTTTATTTCTTTTCCACACAGATACCACAACTGTGTAAACAGAATTAGCCAAGCCGAATCTCCCATTCTTTTCTTAGCTTGTAAAATACCTTTTTCGTAATAATGATTTGCAGAAGGATTGTATTCCATTTGATTCATGCAATATCACACAAAAAGCAGTTCAGTTCTAGTGGAAGATAGTGTAAATCATTTCTGACTGATTTGCTATTTGAGGACCCCATTTCAATAGGTCCTCAAGTACAAACATCCGTTCTTTTGTGTTGTTGAGGGTTTTTTGTGTCTTTTCAAACTTGAAGTTATTGTGATACCTTAGAAGCCAAATAAGATGCCTTCTCTATTTGAAGTTAAAATTTAAATACAAATATGCTGTCAGAGTAATTAAAATGTGTGATATGAAATGCTGACTGTTCGTGTATCTAACGGGCATTAAGGCCGTTTGGATTCAGACCACAAATCTGAGTGCTAATATAATTACTTTCCTCTTGTTATAACTTTAATTATCTGTTTGAACCGATGCTTACAGATAAACAAATGATAGATCTTATGGTGAATTTTTCTTTAAAGAGAAAAGTGCACTAGTACTTACAGGTATTTACTCCTTCTATAACCTACAGAACACCAAATTTCACCACTGGGGGCTTTCCTGTTGCAGTTTAACAGGTGGTAAATAGACAGGAAGTGCAATTTCCACAGTGTAGCATGAACAAAAATAATACATGTTGATACAGGGACATTAAGTGCTAACAGAACCCAAACCACAAGTTATTACTTTCCTGAGGAGACTGTAATCTAAGGCCTAGAGAAGGCTAATACTAATTTGCTTTTTTGGTTTTTTTGCAAATGTACACATGAAATGGGATGATTTCTCTGTAAATTTATTCACATAGGTGAATGGTTATGAAATCTCGGGATTTATTTGTTATCATACTGAGCATGTGTTTATGGGAAAGTGCCTGACTGGGTTCAGCAGTTGTTATTGTTAAGCATCTGGAATTTTTTTTGTTAGTTGAACTAAGGGCAGCAATTTTAAATTTTATGAGCCTGGATGTTCTAGTGTCCTGCCCAGTCATGGAGTTTCAAGAAGTCTCTGTGTAGTACGTTCCGCACAGCATGTGTTGGACAAATGTAAGTGAGCAACTGAGCGATCTAGATTTGTCCAAGCTAGTATAGCCTGTATGAATGCTAAATACTGTACCTTTTTAGTAAACTAATCATTTGCTCTCTCAGTCCTTAACCTCTCTACAAATTTAATATTTGTGTAGTATGCTTTTAGAACAGAGTTACATGAGGTGGAGCACTTTTTCGTGTATCTATTTTTGTAACATGTAAAATGAACTCTCAGACAGTCTCCGGGCACACATTCAGAATTTTAAGTGCTTTACTATTTGCTGATCAACTAGCAAGAATGACCTTGAAATCAGAAGCTGCACTCTGGGGCAGCATCTGAGAGCTATTCAGAGCAGCCAGCAAAGATCAAAAGGCAGGTGAGCAGTAGCTCCTTGCCAGACTTACAGGCCATGGATAACCTGAAGACAATGGGGTATCTGGCGTTGTCTGCTGATCATGGATCAACAAAATGCGCTCAAGACAAGATAGGCTCCATTACGGAGAAGAGGCAATAGTGAGAAGAGGCAATAGAAGACACAAGACATATCTGCAATCTCATATTCCCAGTGCAAATAGGAATCAAGGAAATGTAGATGTCGATGCTACTTTACAGCAGTACTTGTCAATACACAGTAAAGTTGTTCCCAAAAATGGAAGAATAGAAACAGTGACAGACTGTGCCATGATGTCTTTCAAGGTCTTATAACAGTTGAATATTTAGTTGATATCTCCTACTGCTTCAAGAAAAAATGTTGTGATAAACAGTTATCACTGACAGGGAAGATGTTTGTCCGCTTGGAAAGGTTTTCAAAAATCAGCAATATTCTCCCCAGAATTCACCTCTGTTGGGTTTGTTTGTTTGTTTTACACACAAAAAGGTAGACAAATCTGAAGGCAATGTCAGATCTTGTGCCTGGCCAGTAGTGCTGTTCTGGTGGATTTCTGCAAGGCACAACAAAAGGGGTGTGCAGGGAATATAGATGATCTGGATTCCTTTCTGTCTCTTCTTTAGTACTCTTTCTCCTCTACTTTGGACCCCTGTGTCACATTTCTCCATCAGCCATTGGCACTGGCTATTTCTCAGGAGGTCCTGTTCCTTGAAGTGTCTGGGAGGAAAATTCTGCTCACTCTTTGCCTACTGCATTTCTCACCCAGAAAATTCACAATGCATTTGGAAAGTGTCTGTGAAAGGTTTTAACTGCCCTGCTAAACCCTTGAGTGCTGTTTTTAGAGACTATCCATTATGTGGAGGAGGCTTCTCACAATGGCCTGGGAACATGAGACCTGAGCTTGCTTCAGCAGCTGGCTCTCCTTCCTGGCACAGCGGCAGGCTGTCACAGTGCTGCTGGCTGAGTGCAGCTCACAGCCACCTCATCTCTCTGTGGCAGGCGCACTCAGGAGTCCACTAAAAAAACCCCAGGCTTTTGCTGGAAAACAGTGGTTAATCAAAACTGAGCTCTTTCATGAGAAAGTATCTTGTTTGACAAAATTACACAGAAACACAGGAAAGTTTGCACTGTCAGTGCGCCTAATACCTCAAAACTCGGAAGACTTGCTTCTTCTTCAAGGTCTAGGGCTCCATAAGTCCATCTGCTAGGGCTGCTGGCTAGCCAGCAACCTAGAGGGCTGTGCTCCTGGGCTCAATTTCATTAATTTTGTGGTAGTAGAAACACCCCTTTTAAAAATCATATTTTAACCATGGAAAATGTAAAAAATTTTGATTTTTCAACCTGAAATAAAAGACTTTCCAGCAGAAGAGTAGTTGTAGTTTATGTTTTGTCTTCGCTAAGTAGGAATCTAACCTTTCCATGTTTCTTAATATGAAGCAAAAGTTCACATATCCTGTGATACCACTGTCTCACTTCTGTTTTGCCCTGGGCTAATGGTTAAATAGGTTAGTCAAAACTAGCTGTATGTACTGGACATATATTTCTCACATTCGACCTAGATTCTCAAAACTGGTCTCCAATTAAAGTATGGACTCCACTAAATTATTGCAGTTGACTATCAGTCTATTATGTTGTCCATTGAGCTGACTTTTATCCTCAGAATATATAGTTATAGGTTATGCATATGATAGCTGATAAAGTAAAATCAGCTGCTTCACTAAAATAAATTGCTTCCACCATACTGTGGTCGTATACCACCATGACAAGAAAAATGAAAGCTAAATGAAGGACTGGTCAAAGGTGTGACTTTAAGTTATCAATATACAATGTTCTGATAGTGTTCCATGCTACCTCTTATGAAAAGACAACTACACATAAACATTTACGTGGGGTAATGCACGTATCTAAACAGTAAATCCATATTGAATTGAATTTGTGTTATAAACTGAAAAGAGAACTGCAGAAATCAAATTAGTTCACACAACAGCATTTTTTCATTTTCTGTTTATGTTTATTTTTCAAAGGTAAGGCTGCAATGCCTATATCATATACTGCAGTGTATTGGAAATCAAAACAGCAAAGCCTAGATTCGGCAACTTTTAGAGAAAGACAATGCTCATCCACAGATGAAACTGTTACAGGACAGGGTTTTTTGGTTTCTTTTCATCTTTAAGTTATCACATATGCTAGGTATAAAAGCAGGATTAATTGAGAGCTTTTTTAATGTGCAAATCTATACAGCAAAATTAGTTGGCATATTTTTTGCAGTACCTTTTCTTCAGAGATGATGTATCGGTGAATGGATTCTTGTTTCTTACATGATGTCCTTCAAAAATTCACTGGCTGTGGATAGAACACCTCTCTTATATCTTCCTTTGATGTTTGTGCA
Organism: Pezoporus occidentalis; assembly: GCF_034315485.1. Lineage (NCBI taxonomy): Eukaryota > Metazoa > Chordata > Aves > Psittaciformes > Psittacidae > Pezoporus > Pezoporus occidentalis. The sequence continues at coordinate 3,586,184 of NW_026915724.1, read as the reverse complement.
AACTCCTAAAGCATCATTCTTTGCTTCAGTAGGACTCTGTGACATACTTCTTAGTACTATACTATCACTACCGGTATTAGTTCAACATTGTTACCACAGTTCGTGTTATGCTGGTAAAGCACTGTGCTTTGCATTCACGTTGTAAAAATAACACTTCAACAGTATTCAATGTATAAATAAATGTTATTTTGGTATGACTGGAATTTGCACATCTTTGGGTGTCACTGGGACATAGCTCAGGTGAGGGCCAAGGGAAAGTCTTGGAGACTGAACGTGAGTCTGGGGTCAATGTCACTGGCTGCAGCACTTTCTCAGCTCTCTGATAACACGAATGTTGCTGTTCTTTAGAACTGACTCCTGAATTTCTTTATCTGTCAAAAAAAAAATTATCTTCCTTAGACTTTTGTCTAACCTGTGCTAATATAAAGGTAATTCCCCGTTGGAAGATCAGGGCAGTTTACCTTAGTACTAAGGGGAAGTAGTCATCTTTGATCTCTGACTTTCCTTCATTTTTCTGCTTGTTATGGGATGCACTATTCAGATAAGCATTTTTACTGTTTACACATTCCTTTGAGAAATACATTTGGGCATATCTTAAATATTAATACAGATCTGGTAGTGGTCTTTGAGCCTGAAAGAAAGCTGAGAAAGCAAGTGGTTAAAAATTTTGAGGAAGGGATCTATGGTATGAACCAGTGAAGCTTGGAAGCCACTGAAGTGATGTTTGCTGTTATTTCACATTGGAAATACCAGATACAACATAGAATCTGTGGTTTAACTGTTTGTTGGCTATTCCTGTATTAGGGAAGTTGCCACCTTGCTCTGATGCCTGTGATCCTTTCTTTTCTTCCCAGCACTCCCAGCTATAACTATGCACCAAACATGGATAAGCACTGGATCATGCAGTATACAGGGCCCATGCTGCCTATCCACATGGAGTTTACAAATGTCTTGCAGCGCAAAAGGCTTCAGACCTTGATGTCTGTTGACGACTCTATGGAAAGAGTGAGTTCAAGAAACTGCTGTGAATACAAACTTATTAGTTGGTAACAAAATTAAACTATTTCCTTCTTTACCTTCACCAACCACAGCCTGGGAAAAGACCTTGAGCTACAAAGAATTACTCCGTGTATCCCCAGTAGGAATGAATTCTGGTTCTCTGCAACATAGTGCCAAGCTCCTTGCCTGTTTCTTTTAACTGCCGAGTAGATAAATGATGATTTTTTTTTTCAAAGGAAGAGTCACTGGGCCTAATATAAAGCCTGGTATTAACAGAAGATGCATTACCTGCGTGTACATGTGGATAGACACAGGTGCGCATATGACAACTTCTATTCATTTCGCACATTCCCTTCACAGTTTGTCCTTTAGCTGAAATCTGGGAATTGGCAAATCACAGCAACTCAGGTGTCAGTCTGCTAGTGTTTGCAGAAGTTAGGCAATGCAGCATACAGCTAATTATAGGTAACCTGATACGCAAACTGTTAGGTGTACTTTGCATGACTTTTTGTTCCAAAATCAAGCACCATGACCAAAGATCTTCCCCCAGAGAGACTTTTTTAAACTTTAATAAAAATTTACAGCCTTTTCCCAAGCCCACAACTAAGGAATGAGAAAGTTGTAGACTAACACAGTAAATCAAATCTAAGTACCATTTGCCCTAAAGCTGTAGCAGTCTTTTTTCCCAAGCTGTTTGAGTGTGTTTGGGCTGCTTGAGTACACAATCACTTTTGGACATACTAATGCAACTTCACCAGTATTACCATATTTTGCTACTCTAATTTTCCAGACCTGTTTAATTTTCCCATCTGACAAATGTGAAATTAAACTTGTAAGTTGATATTTTTGGCAGCACAGTAAAGACAAGAAGTAAAAGTGTCCATCCTGAGATGACCACTTCAACAACTTCATCAAGGCCATGTTTGGTTCAGTAAATTTAAGGGAGTAAAATGGTGGTTATACCTGATTATGCACAAAACTTGTTTTGCTACATTTAATTGAGAATTTTTCCTGTGCTCTGTTGCAGTTATACCAAATGCTTGCAGAGATGGGAGAACTGGAGAATACCTACATTATTTACACTGCTGATCATGGTTACCATATCGGACAGTTTGGACTGGTCAAGGGGAAGTCAATGCCATATGACTTTGATATTCGAGTTCCTTTCTTTATTCGTGGTCCAAGTGTAGAGCCAGGATCAGTGTACGTTCTCTTATGTCTCTAGCACAGCTGTTGAGCCTAATGTAAGATGTTTTTAAGAGCCTGTAATTATTGCTTTGCTCAGTTTCATTTCATAAAGGATGTCATATTTTTGCAGACCAGCGAGTCTAATAAAGAGGAATGTCTTTCATTTTGCATATTATTAAGTTACAATGCAGAAGAGAAAATTGTATGATGTGTGGTCCTGTAGGATTAGGCTTTGGGTTTTGCTTTTAAAAAGTAGGTGCTCATCTTTATTGCTCACCTTCTGGTTTATCAAAATGGATGGCATCATGCTGTCATTATCAGTGAGATAAGAGTAGTGTGGCTACTGCTCCTCCATGTTTTATTTGGCTTAGCCTTTTCTTTGTGGTAGCACTCTGCAGTGCTGGCCGGTCGTTCTGAGTTGCACACTTCAAAGCGGATTTTCTAAATTTAGCACTTCTGTAGAGCTTTACCTCTTCAAAGCCCTGATAAACATTAATTACCATTCTGTTTGAAGGGAATGTGAAGACATACATATTGAACATATGACAACTATGACCTTTTCTGTTGATTTGCAGAGTGCCTCAGATAGTTTTGAATATTGATCTTGCTCCAACAATTCTGGATATAGCAGGACTTGACACGCCTCCAGATATGGATGGCAAATCTGTCCTAAAGCTTCTGGACTTGGAGAGACCAGGGAACAGGTGGGTCCCAGCATTGTATCTTTTTAACCAGTTCAAAAGCAAACACCTAAGTAAATCAACTGAATGGAAAAAGAGACTCTGTGAAAATGAGTTGTGTCATGGCAATGACCACAGCTTTTGCATTTGAAGAGTCTCTTAAATAACACATCTATAAAATTGCTGGTGTATATACAAGTGGAGAGGTGGGGTTTTTTTCAAAAATAAATTGTTAACACTGGCAGTGCTATACATAGGTGGCAGCAATAAATATTATTATTTTGCTTTCAGATTTCGAACAAAGAAGACCAAAATTTGGCGTGACACATTTCTGGTGGAAAGAGGGTAATTATTAGGGGTGAGAGAGTTTTGGGACAGCCTGCCTGCTGGGAACATTCTCCTGTGCATGTTTCCTTTCTGCTCCCTCCTCTTCCTTTTTATGGTCAGCAAAGTAGTAAATTTTGCAAGCAAACTTACAGGCCTGACTTGTTTCCTATTTTCCCACCACTGGCTTTGCAAGTTGCTGTGCTCCCAAATTCCTGTCTCTGAATAAATTTGAAAGCATGCTTTTCTGGTGACTTTCTTAGCTTGTACCTCCTCTTTCTTTAACATTGTACTTATGCCCGTTTATGTCTCAGTATCTGACTCATTTTCTTACAAAATCTCTGTTTCAAATCCAGCAGAATCCTTTTATCAAGTAGTTTTGTATTTCCTATCACATATCCAAAGCATTCTTCGTTTTTGTTCTAGCTAAGAAAAGGTTTATGTGTAAATGAGATCTGTAACTGCTCCTCATTTCACTGATACCTCTTTACACTCTTTACTTTCATCTTGCCAATTACTGCTGTGAAAACTTTCTCTTGGTAAAAATTTTACAGCAATTTCCTCATGGCACTTTATGGCTTTACAGACTATGGAAATTTGGGGTGATGTAGTACAAAATAGTGCATATAATGCACATTGTAATGTATAAAATATAGCCAGGCTAAAGCTGAATGAGTGTGGGAGCCCTGCAGTGTCTTCAGCTGGGCTTTTCAGCCAGGCAAGTACTGATTCAATGTTTTGCTTTGTGAAAGAGCATCCATTTATATATGAATGGTGCTGACCTGTATCACTTACACATATTTCAGCAGCCCTTATTTCTCTTTGGGAAATTCCCAGCAAATCACCTGAGACTTTTTTTTTCAATGTATGACCTACCTTTAAGGTCAGTAACAGAAATGTGTTGGCCTTCTTTCCCTGAGAAGATGTAAAATCTTCAAGTAGCTTTGCTTTTCCAGTTAAATTCATTATCTCCAGAGTTTAGAAGAATGTATCTAAAATATTCAACTTTATTTTTTTTTAAAGCAAATTTCTACGCAAGAAGGAGGAACCCAACAAAAACACTCAGCAGTCTAATCAGCTACCAAAATATGAGAGAGTAAAAGAATTATGCCAGCAAGCAAAATACCAGACAGCCTGTGAGCAACCAGGGCAGGTAAGCCACAAGCAACTGCAGTCTTCTTGGTGCCACAGAGAAATACATATTTTCTCTATGGGTCAAAAGAATTCAAAGAATATGCATTTGGAGGAGAGCTAAAAGGCTATTCTTCTCAATACCTTCAGAGCAAAGAAAACCAGACACAAGTTCTTCTAAGAAATGGTCCGATTTAAGATGTTGGAGGGCTGGTCCATAGTTTGTTGTCTCAGTACAGGGCTTATGGTAAAACTCCCATATAACATAACTAATTTTAATTTAATTCAGTGTATAGCTCAAAATGCAAGATAATTCAATGCTAATTATAAAAAAGGTAGATAACCTTTTTGAACAGTGGAAGCTTGTACTCACTGGGATAATTCAAAATTACTGAAGCAAACTGGCTAGTCCTATGGTTACACATGATTTCATTTGCTGCGATAAAGTGGACAGCACACTTGGTAATCATCATACTTTATTACTTATTGAAACACCTTTAATAGAAGGGCCCCTTGCTCAGATACACTTGCCGTTTAAGGTCACATTAAGGATTCAGACAGTGATACCCATGCCGAAGCCTCGCTTTTCCCTCTTGTAGACTTAATGATTTCAGTATAACTCCTGACTCTGATACAAAGGTCTGGTTGCCTGCTCATAAAACCTGAAGTTACTGCACCACTGACTGTTCTGCTTACACCTGCAGCTCTACAGTGTGTATACAGGGAGGGAGCTAAATTAAGAAAAAGTGAGTCTGTCTCCAGTTCTTTTCAATCCATTCTGAATTAATGTTATACCTATGGTAACATATGAAGATGAATTTACTGGGGAGGTGTGTAATGTAGCTGTATGCCTTCCCACTGACACCACCTACAACCAGGCACATGCTAGGGGGCCCAGGCAGCGGCTCGTGCCTGCCCTGCCATCCTCCCCCTCCATCCCCATCCCCACACACCTCCCCACTGGAGTGTAAGCTGATTTGTCCCAGGCAGGCGCTTGCGCCTTTCCCGCAGATGTTTGCTCAGACCACTGCAGCCAGCTGTAAACCTGGCACTGAAATATTGGTAAACTATTTTGAACGGGGGCATAAAGCATTCACTGTGCTCTGCTTCCATCTGCAGCCACCCATGGTGCTTCACTCGTGGCAGGTAGAGCTCTTCACAGCAAACCTGAGGGTGCTGGGAAGAGCTTGCTCACTTCTTAGAGAAATGCTCTGTCCCTTCCTTTACCCTTCTCGTTCATTCGAGTGTAGTGTTACAGTGAATCTCAGTTAATCCCAGATTGGACTGGAATATGTTTTGGCTGGCATATCCTTGGTCAGGTCCTCTGCCACAGCTCTCACCTCACACATGCTCCTTAAACGCAGCCACTTTTGAAGGGATATACACAATATCACAGTCTCACCCAAGGGCAAAGTTTTCAGCAGTTTAAACACTGCCATTGTAAACAGAGATTAAATTTGAAAAACTGCGTATTTTTATAAAAACTAGAGGAGATCAATGGAGTCATTTAGACTGTTAGACTCTAAAACGTTTAGTTTTAAATACCAAAATATTTTCTTTGCAGTTATTTCTTATATTTATTACCTCTCATGCCAAAACACAGGTTTTGGACAACTTTACTTTTCAACATGTGAATAGAAGAGTTTAAGTGCCCTGACCAGATATCACACCTGAAGCAGCAGGAAACACTTCTCACAGCCCTGTTCCCAGCCTACTGTGTCTTTCCATCACATATTGGTGAATCCTGTTTGATCAAAGGAAGGAGAAGGCCTTGAGCCAGCAAGGAGCTTATGAGAGCCATGCTATTTGGTATTGGCTCATGCATCTACAAACTCCCATTGAGGTCCTTTAAGTGCAGAAGATGCACTTAGAGGCCAGCAGCCATCTCTCACAGCTGAATGAAGGACAGGGCTGAACTGATCTCTTTCAGACGAATTTTCAGACCCAGCCATTGGTATTCATAAATTATTTTTTTAAAGCAAAATGATCAAAGTTGCCCCTGATACTTCTAATATTCTGAATTCCTGCAGGGATACTGGAATTAAATGTGTCTACAGAAACCTTCTGTCAGACAGAGCATCATGGGGAGTGAAAATGCATCCTCTGGATTTGTTCAACCCATGGTGAATGCAGCCACTTCTCCTGCCCTATTTCCTCCTGCACCAGCCCTGAGAAGCAAGGGCAGTTTCTTTTTCGGGGATGGACTACATGAGGTACTCACAGGGAAGTCAAAGTAGAATAGGCCAGGTTGAATGGAACTTTGAGCAACTTGGTCTAGTGGAAGGTGTCACTGCCCATGGCAGCGGGTTGGAACTAGATGATCTTGACGGTCCTTTCCAACCCAAACCATTCTGTGATTCTATGATTCTATGAATAGGAAGGGTGAGAATTTAAAGAGCAACACTGGAATAACATGAACTTCAGTGAGGCATTGCAGTGTGAAATAAGTCTCCACAACATTTTTTCCATGTAAAAAAGTTCTTTAAAAAAAGTATAATTTAATAATCCAAATAATTTTACTTTAGCCCAGATAATTTCCAGTGTGTAATATGAGGCATCATAGTTTACTATGATGTTCCTCCAGCACATTTCTCCTAGTCATTTCGCACTTCTTGGAAAAGAGAAAGAGGAAGCACTATTATGTGGGTCTTAACTTAGTTTTATCTTATGAGATTAGTTTCTTTAATTTCAATTACATAGATGAATATATAGAAAAGAAATCTTCATTTTAATTATGATGGTTTATAATACTTCCTACATCTACTCTAACCAGTTGCAGTTAACATCACTTAAATTAAAACTACCTTCACAGAATGAGTGATTGCTGACAGATTTTTAAATAGTTGAATTACTGGTCTGTGGGAAGCAGCTGCTAAATATATGGAACTAAGAATAAGCATTTGGGGAATTAATACACCAATGTACTGCCTAGTACATTTAGAGCTTGATCTGCAATTTAATTTACTTTGGTCAATGTCTAGTGTATTTGAAATGGAGAACACAAATGGAAGTTGAAAAGGAAGAAAATTTGGTTTTCCTGATTAAAATGAGATGTAATCCTGAGACCTATGAGTTTTAAAACCTCCAAGGATGTGGTACTCATAGTTGCTTTAACTTATTTTCTATTTCATAAGTAACTTCTAAATAAATTAAAAAAAAAAAAAAAAAAAGAGAGAGAGAAGAAAACCCTGCTGGCATAGTAAATACATTTTTTAAATTAAAGGTTTTGAAATTTATTTTTTTTTTTATGTTCAATGGCTATCTGAATATAGGTAAGCATAAAAAAGTGGGAAAAAAGGGGAAATCTTAAACCTCTGTATAATTGCTATCATTGTTCCATAATTTTGTAAGTTCTAAATAGCTGCTTGCCAAAAATATATAGGAAATTTAGATTATGGATTGCAATTAGCTGCAAATCAGCAAGGCTTTGAATGATCACAATAACTAAATAAATAGAGTTTTGTTTCATTAAGAAAAAGTAGGTATAAAATGCATATGTAAAGCTGAGTTAAACTATTTTCGCTGTGATTTTTTTTAAAATGTACATTTTTTAGCATTATTGACAGATTTCATCACTTCCATTGCAGAGCATTCTCCCCTAGCTATTTTTCCATAATCCCCAGTTTCCCAATGTTCACTCCCCTCCATGAGAACATATCAGAAATGAGATATGCACAACTTCATGGAAATGTTCACTTTTGAGTTATGTTTAAGCAGTCATTAACTTGGGCCAGCAGTGAGTCCTCATGGAGGGGAGGACCATGCCTGCTGAGCTGCATTAGCAAGTGAACAGCTAACAGGTCATGGGAAGTGAGTACTTGCCTATCCTTGGTGCTTGTGGGCTGCAGCTGGAGTGCTACATTCAGGTTGGGACCTCCATTAGCAGTGGTACTTTGGTAAGTCCAGCGGAGGACCTCAGAGGTGGTAAGGAAGTACTGAGGAGAGGCAGAGATTTGTTTAGCCAGCAGAACAGAAGGCAAAAGGGGAATCTAATTGCTTCCTTCAACTAATGACTAATTAGAGGGAAGACAGAGCCAAGCGCTTCTTGAAAGTGCACAGCAAAACAGGTATCAGCAACAAAGTAGCAGCAAGGGAAAGTCTGACTAGGTGTGTGGAAAAAGAAATGTTACCAGAAGAGTGATTAGGCACTGGAGCCCAAAGAGGCTGTGGAATGTCCATCCAGGGATATTTGCAAACCTAATAAAGTTGTTCCTACTTTGAGGAGGAGTTGGTCTAAATGACCTCCAGATGTTCCTTCCAGCAATTGCACATGCTCTTAATTTTTGCTTGCTTAATAGCCGAGCTTGAGGATTTCACGTTTTCTTCTTTCCCTTCTACTTCATAACTTGGGAAGTGCTATTAGTTTTGTCCATCTTGTGAGTTATGGGTCACCTGCCCATGTTGTATTTGCTTACAGCCTAGATTTCAGCTCCTGCCCTGACCCAGCTGTTGACCTGCACTCACTCACAGCACAGCCAGTCCCATCACACCCAGGCCAGGTTCACTCCCCCTGCAAAGGGAGCAGCAGTGGGGTGGACTCTCTGCTCAGCTCTGGGCCTTGGGGCAGGGTAGAAATTTCCTTTGCAGTCCTTCCTTCACATTGCAGAGAGCGCTCTAGAAATTATGATGGGAACAGGAGTTTTCCTTCATAATATATATGCCAAGTTTGTCACCAGTTTATGTAGTGTAACTTACTGAGGTCACCTGATTGAGCCCTGTTGGTTTAGTAGTGACTGTTGATGGGGTTTAACATTTAAATTGTTTGCAGGTTTTTTTTTATATTTCAGTGGTACATTTTTCCCCTCTAAGCTTTATGTAATAAGCTACACAGTACAGAAATATCTACTCATCTGTAACATTGCTTCCTTCCCTGTCATTTTAAAATGGGAAACGATGCAAAGTTTTAACTAAAACTTCTTTAATTTGCCAGTAGAGCAGAAATAATAGCATGTGAACAAGTGTCTCTCTGGATTAATGCAACCTTATCATGACACAAATCTCCTCTCAGATTTCCACTGAAATAACCTAAGACGAGAATATGTGTTAGTTCAGGAGGTTCAGAGGCAAGCTGCTCTTAAATCTTCTGGAAATTATTTTTGTTGAACTCACTCCATCTTCTCACCCATGAAATTTTTCTGGATACTTAGCAAATATAAAACAAAAACATGTTAACTGTGTTTTCATTTATACTTCTTATTTCTCTCTTTGCTTACCTAAACATGTAATTAATGAGTTAATTCCTAAGTATCTATTCTTTTTCTCCCTGCCAGTCTGAGTCATAAAAGTTTTTCCCGAGGCATAACTTTGACTTCCTGGACTTAACTCTGTTTCCCAGATAGCAGTTACCTTTGAGCTCTTGTGACCGATAGGCTGGGTGTCTCCAGTGTACTGTTCAATCCGTAGCCAAACATGCGTTTTTATCCTCTTACAAAAACTACACAACCCACAACTTTATTCTAAAATTTTCCCAACAGGGAAAAAAAAAACCAACCCACCCAAAATGAGGACTGTAAAGCTTTGTGTTTAACATTTCAGCTCTTAGGCTGGATGACTCAGAAACCAAACCCAGACGCAGGTCTGTTTATTTTACGGGCATACATCTCCTGCCATCTGCTCAGCACTACCTGCCAGTTTCTGAACAGCAAAGGTCTGAAACTTGTAAAGATCTGTGGTCTGCTGCCAGCTCCAACGAGCACTGACAGTGGGCAGAATGGAAAAATGTGTCATGCTGCCTCTGTTTGTATAACATGCATACCCATGAACACAAACTGAACGGGACAGGTATAATGCCAAAGCTGCTAACCTTCCTCGTGCTCTTTTTTTACGCATCTCAGCTGTAGAGGTGCAGAATATTGTGTTTCCTCCTGAGGAAGTGTATCCCCAAACCTCCCTAAAGAAATAATGTTCTGTTTAGAGAATACACCTGAAAATGGTACAGTGAGATTTTAGTGAATTAAGTCTCAATGTATTTCACAGTGATTTAAGGCTTTACAGGTAGCCACTGGAGATATGTTGCTGAATCCACGCATCAGCTCTGTGGTAAATGTGCAAGATTTTTCTGGCTGTGATCCAAAGAGCAGGTTATGTCATCTGTACATACCTCTTTTTTTCTCACATATCCTTCATCATTTAAAAATCTAGTGTAAAGATGTAAATTTATTGTTCATGTTTATATTTATCGCATTATCATATCAGCATTCAGTTGAAAGCATGTCTATTTGTAATGCTGAAACAACACTTGCCATCAATCAGCTTACAGATAATATCATAAAGGAAATTAAAATGGGGCTTATTAGGTGTAGTCTGGTTTGGCTCAAGTATCTATGTTCTCATAAAATAAATATCACAGACCATACATTTGTAAAGGTCAGCTTTATGACCAGCTGTGGAGTATGAATAAAAACACATAAGCTGGTAATAGCTGGCCAGAAGTGTGAGATGGCTGGCCAGCCAGTGACAGCCAGACCCCAAGCACCCACTAAAACCTAACTAAAATTATGATATAGCATATAAACATCACTCATAGATCCTCCCAGTTTCAGAACAACCCCCTGATGCTTGCAGGATTCAAAAGGCACTGGTGATCAACCAGTTTTACCAGAACATTGATTCAAAGCTGGCTCTTCTTTGCCATCTGCCCACTGATACCACCTATTCTTAGACATCATTTAGCAGACCATCTATACAGAGGCTTGACTGGAAGCATATGTGTTTGGGACCAGTCGTGCTTAAAACTAAGTACATATTTCAGTGCTTTCACTAACAGAACTCTTGCAGCTATTGCTCACTTTAGGCACTGCAGAGTCATCCCTCATAGTTGACAGAAACATGCCTGCAACTTAGTTGCTCAAGAATTCATAGGAATTGCCAGAATTATGATATCCCTTGTTAAAATACCACTCTGTTTATTACTTAAAACCAAATATGAAGATACAGTCCTTTATCTCTAAAAATAATACTTCAGAACACGGCATTTCATATTTCAGCCTAAATATTTCATATTTCAGCCTAAATATTTAAATTTCCTATTAAACGAAGGCAGCTCTTTCCAGATTTGTCAATTCTTCAAATTTAAGCAATTCTTAATCTGAAGTATCAGCTCCATTCTGGATAAAATCCAGAAATATTCCAGTCTGGGAAATTCACTGGTTTCATTGGATGCACAACTGTGTTCACATTTTTACCATTATCTTATCAACGTTCTCTAAGAGAAATGGTAGAATGGTACCTTTAAAAACAATTCTATGTACCAAAAATGTTTAGACAGAAAACATAGGTTACACAAGAATAATTTTTAGCACTATCTGTAGTACTCCTTTCTCTTCTTACATGGTTTCTATTTTAAAGTATCCAGTGAAATATGATATAAAGTAAGTCCTCTGCAAATTAAATATATATAACCAAATAGTAATGGATTATTATTGGTATTGCTATTCATAACTGAAAGGCTAAATTTATCCTTTGCATTGGCTCCTATTTGTTTGCACCTGAGAATGGGCATTTATTGGATGATAACTAAAGTCTGTTGATGTTGAGTTGTAACTTCAGACAAGCTAGCAGATTTGGTGGAGAATGCTATGGAAGTGAAATATTTGATGCCTTGACTTAAGTGCCTACACTTTTAGATCTGACAATGCAGCCTATGCATTTTTTTATAGCTATAGAACTGCTATAACTGTGACACTTAAAATAAATCTTGTCTATGCATCAAGAATGAAAAAACTGTGTAGTCTTCCTAGGCTATTTTCTCTTTCTTCTGTTTCTTAAACACTGTAGCTCAAAATCGGCGATTTTCATGGTTATTTCTGTTATACAGTGATTAATTTCTTCATTCTTTTTTTCCCTCTAGTTCTGTAATTTAACTGTGCATTTAACTGAATGTATTTTAAAGACTGTGATACTTTTCCCCTTACATTACATCAGTTCTTACAGGAAAAATTTCTTCCTTATCTATCTGTTGAGCCACCCACCATTGCACTTTTCGGGAACACTTTCTCAGGGGGTAAGGCTGTATATAAATAGCCATCTTTGAATATATCCATGTCAGTAGACTCTGGAGCTGTGCATGATTCAATAGAACATGGTCCAGTTATGAGGGAGTGGTTCAAAAATTGGGATCTGCCCTTATGGGCAGCGTCAACACAGTTCTAAAATGAAGGATGAGATTTTTGTTCCACAAAAGTGCAGCAATTCCAAATCCACTGAGCTAACCTGGCACACCAGCCCTGCTAAACAGCTGCACTCTCATGCAGTGTTCAAATACTGCTGAGTTGTAACAACACAAATTAATATTTCCAGGAGCATTTAGGAGCCTCAGTCAGGATCAGGGTTCATGACTGCTCTGTGGGAGTGCATAGAGGACATGGCCTTAGCCTGTAAACATTTCTCAGTATTCAGGTCAGCAGAAATAAACTGTGCTATTTACCATAGCCAAATAATTATAGGGCACTTTTGAATGTGCTGTGTGACATGGCCTCTTTGAATGGCACAGAGAAAGCAAAAACAGGACTGTTCTTATTGCAGTAACACAGCCCTAAACCAGACTCCCTAAACCAGTATTATCTCATCAGGTCCCCTGACACTCCCCCAGATCTGGTTACTGCTAATAGAGGAAAATGGTACAAACATACACAACCCACAATGGTATTTTCATCTAAACTGTTTTGCAATTTAGATCATACCTTTCAAAACAGGAAAAAAGGGAAATGAGATCTTGAGGACATGTTTAAATTCATGAAGTCTTCCTTTTCATATCTTAACATTCCCTGGGCTGAGCAATAATACTCAAAGTCAGTCATACATTACAAAAATGAAAAAGCACCTGTAAAAATATTGTGGCTGTGTTATATTTCCGGTTGCATGTTTTTCAGGGTTTCATAGCTTCGTGATAAAATCTGACAAGATGTTTAACACTGAAGTGTCTACTGCAAATACCCAGTAATTACATTTCATAGAAACCCTTAGCTTGCCTACTGTTAAGACACCTTTCATGAACTAATTAACTCCCCCCCTGTATAAGGGAGCAGCAACTCTCTCAAAGCTTTCACAACCTATTAACTAAACAAAGTTGATTTAAAATCCTGCTTAAGTAGATATTTACAGTGCAGCACATCACAATGATTCATGCCAAATGCATATTTTATGTCTTAATTATATTCAGTAATGAAATAGACTTACTAAATTTTAAGGCTGTGCACAAACTGATTAATACCAGAAAACTGAGACCCAAGGTAGTTATGAAGTCATTTGCTGTTGTCTTGCTCATGTAGCGGTAAGTTGCAACTGGAAGCATGCCACTAGCAACACAATGCAAAGCAACCAAGTACAAACAATACCATTTTAACGAGCTCCCCTTTGCCTTTGAAATGACTTTATAAGGGCAAATTTCTATCCACAGAAGAAAATGCATCATGAGGATGACATCATCCAAGGAAAAGCTCCTGCTGCAGTCCTGCTGCAGTCTGATGCTTACCTCCCCATGGAGGGGCAGGTGTGTGTATGTATGTGTTTGCTTCAGGCTTGACAGATTAAAGCATCCTGAGCTTCTGAATGACAGGAGAGGAGAGGAGAGGAAAGGAGGAGGAGAGGAGATGAAAGGAGAAGAGAGGAGAGGAGAGGAGAGGAGAGGAGAGGAGAGGAGAGGAGAGGAGAGGAGAGGAGAGGAGAGGAGAGGAGAGGAGAGGAGAGGAGAGGAGAGGAGAGGAGAGGAGAGGAGAGGAGAGGAGAGGAGAGGAGAGGAGAGGGAGAGGAGAGGAGAGGAGAGGAGAGGAGAGGAGAGGAGAGGAGAGGAGAGGAGAGGAGAGGAGAGGAGAGGAGAGGAGCAGAAATAATAGTTCAGCTGGAAGGGACATACAACAGTCATCTAGTCCAACTGCCTGACCGCTTCAGGGCTGACCAGCAATTAAAGTCTGTTATTAAGGGCACTGTCCAAATGACTCTTAAACACTGATAGGCTTGGGGTATGTGGCATTGACAACCTCTGTGGGAAGCCTGTTCCAGCGTTTGACCACTGTCTTAATAAAGAAATGCTTCCTAATGTCCAGTCTAAACCTCCCTTAGCGCAGCTTTGAACCATTCCCTTGTCCTATCACTGGCTCCCAGGGAGAAGAGATCTGCACCTCCCTCTCCACTTCCCCTCCTTAGGGTGCTGTAGAGAGCAATGAGGTTGCCCCTTAGGCTCTTTTTTTCAAACCCGAAGTCTTTGTCCACTCCTCAGAGACGCTTAGTCCTTTTACACACTAACATCTCCTGAGCTGCCTCTGCAGTTTTCTGCCAGGGGGCAGGGGGAAGAGGGGTATTTTCTTCTATGTTTTCCTTGCCCTCTGAAGTTAAATTGAGGCAGAAGGAAAAATGAAGGTGGGGAACTGAGGTGAGAGGGAAATAGTTGCTGGAGGGTAGGTGATGAAATAAAATGAAAGAAGGACATGATGAGTCAATGACAGGGAAAAGGCTGACACAGGTCAAGTTTCACAACATGACTGAAACAATATAGCAGCTTTTTGCAGCCAAATGGCAGGGTCCTGCTTTTTCTCCACTGTTTGTTTTTTTAACTTGAGTTAGTTCCCTTTTCTCTTACTGAGGAGAGAATAAATCAGTGCAGTCAACATGCAGCCAGAAGCAAGAGCTATCCCATATTCCTATGGCAACAGTGAATTGTTAGAGTAGGTATTTTGTGAAACATCACCGTCAGAAGGAAAATAAGAAAGCATATACAAATTAAAATTTAATGAAGACATATTTAGTTGTGTATGCACCAATGTTGTTTTTTTTTTTAATTTATGGAGAAATGGGGACCCAAAAATCAACCCTAATAGTCCTGGACATTAAACAATATTTTGGTATTCATAGCAGGAAGGAAGGTAGAAAACAGAGGAGGGGAAGGGGCACTGCATCAGCCAGAACCTTCTTTTATGTGCATTAATGCATTTTATAGATTTAAGGATGAGCAGAAAGACCATTATGACTTACTGCATAATGCATGCTCAATGCCCGATTACACTGGCATGGGCAAAGATTCAGGAAAGTTAGTCTAAAAATTCCATCTTAGAACTCTGAAGCATCTTTATAATGACATCTTTTAAAGTAAAATAAAAAAAAAAAAAAAGAAAAAAGAGTAACTGAATCACTGAATTGCATTTAATCCCTGTTTTAAATAGAGAACTATTATTGGCTTGTACTAAACACAGAGAGTCTTGTTTCAATGTTAGTCATAATACTGTTGAAAATGATCTAAATGGCTACTGAAGCCACTCCTGGAACCTCTTGCTATAATTAATGTTAGACAAAGAGAATACTTATTTTACTTTAAAATGGTGCTTTTGAGACTCATTAAAAATTAGTGCCATATGTTTATAAATGTAACATGTACCTAATAAACACAGGAAATATAGTGGCGCAGTCAGTTCTTACCCTGTGATAATCTTCTCTTGCTATGGTAGGAAGAGTGCACATGCTGTTGCAGAATAAAATCCTGCAAAGTGTTATAGCTCTCAGGCACCTTTACTTGTAGAAAGTCACCCTGTCACTTGTAGGTATACGTTTACACTGAAAGTCCAGGCACGAGTGTGATTTCTCAGGCAGCCATTGACTTGTGCCAGTCTATGGCCTTTTACACATGATTTACTGTTCAGGAATCAATCATGCCAATCCACAGGCAGCACTGGATCTGTCTTTTAACTCAGCCCACATGTTAGGACAGAAAGTGCTCTCACAGTGCTGCTGTTCAGGGCCACATCAGCTCACTACTTGGGTTATCAGGTCAGCAAATATACCTGCAGCTTATTTTTTTTCTTCCTTCCTCAGGCAGCTAGACAGCACCCCAGAAACAGTCCAGAACAGCCCTTAGTTAACGGAAGAGACTTACTGAAGTGTGTATGCGCCGATATTAGCATCCATTTCAAAGATTAAGTTGGGGACTCCATTAGGGCCAGCGTCTAGCTGTCTGGCTATTATTAATGAGGCACAAGAAAGCTACGCTATTCAGTCATGGGAACCAAAAAATGACACATTATAAGGAAAGAGCTGAAACTGCAACTAGAAACTTCCAGTTATCAGTAACATTACTGAGTTTTTTTCTGCATGCTATCTAGCCAAATTTATGTGCTTTGTATGCAGACTCTGGTCATTTGGGCTAAAGATGTGAACAAAAGTGAACAAAACTGGGTAATAGTCATCTATAGTTGTACTAAAATTGTAAATAAGCATAGCTATTTCTAGTTCTCTGTTTCATTATCCAGGCTACAACTGACTTAAAAATTTCACAGGCTGCTTAGCTTGTGTAGGGTGTTACGAGTGCTGTATATGGCAAGCTCTGGGCACAGGCAAAGGAGCTCTGGTCTGTCAGCACCTAGCCATGTTTTTAAAAAAATTATATTGAGCTTCTTTAAGGCAGTTCAGTACGGAAAGAAAATGAAAGTCCCAGTTGCTTTTTAATTTGAAATGTGAAGACAGTGGGATCCGCTGGAAAAACCCACCTGGAATCTTCCATCTGATTCAGTGGTGTTGATAATCAAGTCAGACAGATACTGTGCAGACAAGCTGAAAAAGCTCTGTTTCATCTCATTCTTCCACAGTTGCTCTGATATGCAGCATGTGTCCAATGCCTTTTACAGGTACTCCTTCCAGACTGCACCTTTTCCTCCCAAGTCTGATACAAATCTCAAGACTTTGGTATCCAAAGGATTTTATTCAAGCTAATTTATTTGTTCACCATCCCCAAGGTTTTCACCTCACTTGCACCTGCTGGGCATAGGGAGGCTGGCTGAGGGTATCGTGCTCTCAGGCTTTTCCCTTCTCATGTGAAATATAAAGAGCCAGCAATGTTTGCAAGTGTGAGTGTCATGGTTTGCAGGGGCATGTCTTAGGGTGCAGGTCCTAATTCTGGCCACTGGAAAGGTAATAAATTACATGCTATTAGTGGTTTATGTATTTTTCTATAAATCACACCCACAATTTGTTCTTCTTTTTCCAAGGAACTCTACAATTAAACCAGTTTTTCTTCATCTGTGGAGATTTCTAATTTTCTCCTCAACCGTGTTAGAAATTCCAAGTCACAGAACAAAGAAAAAGTTTGTTTTTTCAAAGAAATAAAAGAGTTGGTGAAAACAGCCCTGACAGCTGTACTCCCTGGCTCAGTAAATTAAGACTTTTTACTTGCTCCTTTCAGGGATGTGTTTAGTCTAGATACTCTTGATTTATATATCTTTTTTGGCTCAGTTGTATTTTCTTATGCAGATTTGCAGTGATTTCATTCAAGCTTATGTTTGCCCAGCATGAGAGAGATGTTGAGAAGAATGTGAGTGAATTTAGTCCTTAAAATTTAGCTTCTCTTCTCAGTTTGTTATTTAAGGGACTGCTTAATTTTTAAAGAAATTTGCCTGTCTTGTTTTATAATGCACCTGAAAGTAGCAGGGGTTTGGAAGGCTACTGGGAAATCATCTTTGTTTCTTTCTGTCACAGAAGTGGCAGTGCACAGAGGATGCTTCCGGCAAACTTCGAATTCACAAGTGTAAGGTATCTAGCGACATACTTGCCATCAGGAAAAGGGCCCGCAGCATTCACTCCCGGGGATACAGCAGTAAAGACAAAGACTGCAACTGTGGAGACACTGATTACCGGAACAGCAGGACCCAAAGAAAAAATCAAAGACAGTTCTTGAGAAACCCTAATGCACAAAGTAAGTGTTAATCTGATCTCTTGGACTTTGAGGCAAAGAGCAGGGGGAAATGGCTTATTGGTACACCCTTGCTTTCACCTTTGTGTCTAATGAATACATCTGTAATTAGCAGGTTTTACATAATTGCCTTGGTAATAACAATAATAATGGTAGTAGTAATAATAAGAATATTTGTCCTTTGGATCACAGCGAGGAATAGTGTTTAGGCTAGTGGTGGCGGTTGCGGTGGTGGTAGTAGTAATGATGATGGAGGTGGTGATGGCAGTAATGGTGGTGGTGGTAGTGATGGTGGTGGCAGTGGCGCTGGTGGTGGTGCTAATGCTGCCAGTAGTGGTGGTGGTGGTGGTAGTGATGGCTGTGGTGATAGCAGCGATGGTGGTGATGACAACCCGGTGGCACCTGCAGATGAATCGGTACCATTACATGTCAAGATGTCCAGTGCAAGGGGTTTCTTACATCGCTAACACAGAACTCACAAGCTGCTCGGTGATACTTCAAAGACATCTTTTACATGAGACACCGCAATGCTGCGGCTGCTTTCGCGCTGAAATACTGCTCAGCTGCGACTCTCCGGCGGGGACACGAGTGAGGTAGCAGTGTCCTCTAGTGGAGCATGAGCTGAATGGAATTTACACGCAGGATTTGTTTCTGCTATTTCTACAAAATAAGCCTATTTTTAAAAGCCATTATTTTAAATGGAACAAGTATTTTCTTCTGTCTGCCCAGTGATGAAGTTCTGCATCTACAGCAATGCAATCAGACCCGGATTTCAGACTTTGTTCGAAAGCAGGCTGTATTCTCCTGCTTTCTATGTAGAATACTAGATTGGGGAACGAAATAAAAGCTGGTCTTTAAAACAGGAAGGGAGTGAAGTGGTATGAGAAACACAAAATTTAAAAGATGCTTCACAGATGTCTGTGAAATAAGAAAATAATGTCAATATAATTCCAAATATTTCCTGATTTAAAGCTTCCCCTCCTCTGGATGTGAACAGGAATCCCTGGTATTCTTTGTACATTCAACCACAATATTGTCTGCCTTGAGTTGTCTCATTGTTCCGACTAAATGCTGCCTTGATATAATTTTTTCCATTTGTTCAGTATGATCTAAGGAACCTCACAGTGCGTACAGGCAGACCTCTGCTGAAAAGTTTGCATGTCACAGACTGACAGGGTGATTGTCACCCTGTGGAATGTTACCCCAAGTGATATTTTCAAAGTACTTGTCGTGTACCTTGAAAAGAGGTCTTGGAAAGAGGTGTTCCCAGGGCACCAGCAAGGGGTGAATGAGAATTGCAACCAGGGAAAGCTACTTGGGGGGAGAAGGTAGAGAAAGGATAGAAAATAACTGAAGGAGGCATCAAAAAAAGTCCATTTGTCATACTTTTCTCCTTTACAGCATTCTTACACCTCTTCCCTCCTCCTTCTCCAAATCTACCTTAGCACTCCTCTGAATAGAGAAGGGAAAGACTCATGATGATGAGACATTGTTAAGGGAATGATGAGTTCAGGCCTCAGTTTTTAGATTATACTTACGTAAGTTGCTTATATTTTCTACTCTTTCTCTTGATTCATAAGTACTATCATCAGAGGCTGTTGAAATGCCCGAAATTGTCCCATCTGGTCCTATGAATCTTTCTACATTATTTTATTAAAGATGTTAGATGAGAATGATGCTTTGAAATGAGGGGCTTTCTCTTTAGGAAGATGAATGTCTTGACTGGGAAGCCTTTTTTTAACCTAACAGCAGGCAACCACTGAAACAGTTTAGGACAGGGTGGTTTGAATGAAGAGTTGGGTGAGGGTCGCTATTTGCACTTCTAAAAGATTCCTGCAGGAAAGTCTCCGTGTGAGTCTCTCAAAGACACTAACATAAAAACTGCACTAAAACTGGCACTACTGGCCAAAGGCAATACTTTCTTACAGTTTCCATTTTATTCTGCTGCATGAATACTTACTCTTGGGTGACAAAGGTGTAGTCAGCATAGATGTAACAATGGAAATGCCCTACAACTGATTTTTACAAGCATTTATGAATTTCTAGGGCTCTGAGCTAGTGTGTTTGCTAGACAGAGCATGATTTGGTGTGGTATCAACTGTGGAGTTTACCTGCTTGATTTGCAACAAGTACATTTAGCAAAAGAAGTAAAACGTGTAAGGTCTTCCAGACTGAGCCCAGACACAGGTATTATTGTATATAAGATCAAAAACCCTGAGAGTTACATGCATAGTAACTAAAAGAGCTGTAACCCTACTAAGCTCAGAGCTTTCAATGGGTAAAAGTGACCTAATAAATCCCACTGTAGCTCTATAGTGCAGCAAGTTTTTGGTGGTCTGTGACTTGTGCACATAAATATGGATGATGTGCCTTTCAAAGTATATGTGTGTATATATATATATATATACATTGATATATGATGGATTCTTGACCTTCTAGTGCCTATATTTAAAAAGAAAAAAGTGTTATCCTTTAAAAAACTCATTTTTATTCTAAAGCAAAAGTCAAACATGTCATATGCCAATTTACAGGTGGTGAGTTTGTTTCACAGTACTGAATGGTTTCATTTTCTAAAGTGGTTTCTAATCCTGTGGCCTCTGATTTTCTGAGTCTCTTTCTAGACATCTGATTTCTGAGATACTGATTGTATTTGGAGATACAGATGCTTACTGTGGCATAAGGTCAAACTAGCTTGAAACGCAAACCTTGAAGCAATCAAAATTTCGTGCTACTCATGAAAGCGTGGGCTCTGATGTGTTGAAAAATCATTAAATAAGTTTCTGTAAAGACACAAACCCACCTCACTGCCACTGCTTTTACTGCAAAACATTCGTGCTGTTTGGAATATGTTTTGTGTTCATGGCATAGGTCATGTAGATATATATATATGCAACATATGGGAATGTTTCTTTCTTCTGCTTCAGAATACAAACCCCGATTTGTTCACACTCGCCAAACCCGATCCTTGTCTGTGGAATTTGAAGGCGAAATCTATGACATAAATCTGGAAGAAGAAGAACTGCAGGTGTTAAAGACCAAAAGTATCACCAAGCGTCACAATGCTGAAAATGAGGGAGAAGCAGAGGAAACTGATGGTGCTGCTGGTGACTCAATGATCGCTGATGGTGCTGATGCTATAGGTCAACCCAGCTCTGTCAGAGTGACGCACAAGTATGGTTGCTTTTCTGTGTTTTTATTTTTCTTAAAATGAAAAAAAAAAGAAAATCTATTTGTTTTCTCTCAATTTTTAATGATTTTATAGTTACAATGTTTAGGAACTTAAAAACATCATTGTAGATTTTAGATAAACCTGGGTTGTATTTGTTAGTAGGTGGAATCGTTTAACTTTAGCATGTGTATTTTAAAGGGAGGCATTTAGTTTGGGTTTAATTTCTGAGGAGGAGTAGGCATCTCCAGAGGGAGATTCATCCTCCATATCAAAATATGCATCTTATGATGGATTAATCACTCTGTGAGGCTGACACTCCTGCTGTTCTTTATAAAGAAACCTAGGCTACCAGCTTAGCAGAGAGGCCTAAATTTGACATGACTGAAATCCCACTCTAGATGAGGGAAGCTTAGATCAGTTACATCATTTTTCTTAATGCTTAGTTGTTTGCAGCCACTAACATACAATAGACCTGTTTATCCCTGAAAAGACCCACAATGATTTTAGTTTTCTGGGGAAGTTACTATTTCTCCATAAACTTTTGACTTTTACTGAATACAGTATTGCTTTCAGAATACTTTGAGTGAAGAAAAACACATAATGGGATAATATGCAGAGAGATAAGCACCTACATCTTCCTTTTCGTTCTTCTCAAAAATTGCAAGAAGGGTTCTGATGAAGCAGGACCCAAGAAAGGTTGTGTCTATAAAATTGGAATATTTCTACAATTAAGGAATTTCTGTTTGTCAGCATGATAAGTTTGG
Source organism: Pezoporus occidentalis (assembly GCF_034315485.1). NCBI lineage: Eukaryota > Metazoa > Chordata > Aves > Psittaciformes > Psittacidae > Pezoporus > Pezoporus occidentalis. Next base: position 3,564,257 of record NW_026915724.1, on the reverse strand, counting down.
AACCCCAGCCTGCAGTCTGTTTGATTTGCCATCTCAGTCCATCTCCTTGGTCTTGCATGTGTGCGCTTTTCTCTTGGTAGAGCTGTTGTTTCTGAATTCTATGAATGTTTCTGAACACTTTTTAACTTGAGTGTTCTGCTGGTATTTTTTAAGCCATTTGTTTGAACTCTTTGCTCTAACTTTGATTTTTATTAATCTTTATTGATTATATTGATCTTCAGTCCACTGACTGTACTTTTTTTCTTGACTATTTTGCGTAGCTGGAAGATGGGTCACATTCATGTGGCAGGAGAAGTATATTTCTCAGAAGCTGGTGATTAAATAAGCAATGCCACATTTGGTTAACAAGAGGCTTTAACTTCTGAACAGGTTTTTATGTCAGTTTCAATTTAATTTCTAATTGGATTAAGAATCTCCAAGATGGCATTGCCATTGCATTTTTGCTTAGCAGGCACAGAGCATCTGTCATGGTTGAGGATTTTTTTTAATTATTAATTTGCAGAGAAAACAGATAGAAGCAATTATTAATATTGTTAAGTCAACAGGAGAAGAGTTTATTTATTTCTTAACATAATATCACAAAGAATTGGTTAGGAATGTTGGAAGAAAAAAGAAATGGGTAGGCAACTGGGAAAGCACTGACCTTCTTTTTCCTATTTGTTAAACTCATGGCTGCAGATGTTTTATTCTTCCAAATGACACTATTCACTGTGAGAGGGAGCTGTACCAATCCGCCAGAGCCTGGAAGGACCACAAGGCTTACATTGATAAGGAGGTAAGAGGTATTTTAAAATCTGAGTGAAGTCTTTGCAGTGCTACCTGTCCAAAGAATAAGTCTGACTCAGAAATATTCTCTTCAGATTGAAGCTCTCCAAGACAAAATTAAGAATTTGAGGGAAGTCAGAGGACACCTAAAAAGAAGAAAACCAGACGAATGTGATTGTAGTAAACAGAGGTAAGAGAGACGGCTTTCAACACTGAAAGCTATGCTTATTGTTAAGGCTTACACATTTTCTAAGTTTTTTGACATGGAAAAGAAAGAACATAAGCTTTATCGATATTTATAACCACTGTAGGTACTAATTTTAGTTAGATCCCTTGAAGAGTAGAAGTTACTGTGAATTAAAAGCAATGTTAACATTTTCAGATTAAATATGGTTGCATTCTACTGACATATTTGAATCCAGCTGTAGTTTTGCTATAATTTAGAATACAATCACTCACACATTCTTTAAATGAAGTGAAAATCATTCTGTGTATTTCCTAAAGAAAATGTTATAGACGGAATGTTTCTGGTTTGGTTTTATGTTGAAAATGGCTTCATGACTTGATAATTCCTAATAATTTTCCCTATAGTTATTACAACAAAGAGAAAGGAGTAAAGGCCCAAGAGAAACTCAAGAGCCATCTTCATCCCTTCAAGTAAGCTTGTTATTAACCTCTCATCCTCTCAGATGGCTTTTTGGTAACCAGAGAAATACATCTCGGAGAGTGTTGGGTTGTTTTTTTTTTGTGGATAGGGGAAGGGAAGAGAGGGGGGAAATAAAAGGTTACATATAGCAAGCACTCACAAGAAGCCCTCATTAGTTTTGGACAGACTTGTGAAAGTTTATGGATAATATTTATGCATTTTTCTCATGCTTACTGAAAAGAATGCCTTATCATAACAGCTAGGGTGGAAGCTGAGCTAGAAGAAGGGCATATTCTCATCAGTCCATCTTTAAAAAAGCCGGAAAGATTTAAAAACTGCTAGTGCTGTTGTTAGCCAAAGAGAGACTGTTCTCTGTCAGCATGCCCAACTTTCTCTATAAACAGAGAAGCAGCACAGGAAGTGGATGGCAAACTGCAGCTGTTCAAAGAGAACCGGAGAAGGAAGAAGGAAAGGAAGGGGAAAAGGCGCCAGAAGAAAGGAGATGAGTGTAGCCTCCCTGGACTGACGTGTTTTACCCATGACAACAACCACTGGCAAACAGCACCATTCTGGAACTGTAAGTCTCATGTCCACATGCAGATGTGGTATAGGTTATCCTCTGCTATGTAACATGTTTCTGCTTCATGTAATCAGAGCATTTTTCACTGAAAATTAATAATATGTTTCTTTAACTTATAGTGGGCTCTTTCTGTGCTTGCACAAGCTCGAATAACAACACTTACTGGTGTCTGCGAACAGTTAATGACACCCACAACTTCCTATTTTGTGAGTTTGCAACTGGCTTCTTGGAGTATTTTGATATGAACACCGATCCATATCAGGTAAACTCCTTTCCCTGTTACAAAACATTGCTTCACCAGACTCCTCTATGGGTTGGTGTTTTTTTTTTCTGTTAACAAGTATTTTTTATTTCCATTTCTCTATCTCTCAGCTGACAAATACAGTACACACAGTGGAAAGAGGCATTTTGAATCAACTACACATACAGCTAATGGAACTGCGAAGTTGTCAAGGTTATAAGCAGTGCAATCCAAGGCCAAAGGGACTTGAAACAGGTACAAGAAAAAAATAAGTGTTTATTTCTATTTTATTCAGATATTTATTTTTGTCTGCTTAAGTACCAACGAAATCCATGAAGTGTCACTCTCCTGAGTGCTGCTTTGAATAGTTCAGGGTGATCCACATACAACATCCTGCACAGCTGCATAACTAGGAAGCTCCTTTGCAAGTTGGCACAGGTTACTCTACAACATTTGACAGAAACATCTGCAGAAAGTTGATCATGTTATTTTAGCTTATTGATAACAAGCATATGCAGGTCTTCACAATCATAACTTTTCTCTCTTGCAGGGTTTATTTGGTTAGGTTTTGCCTCCCAGTAGCAGGTGAGGTACAAATCCTGTGTTTATCCCAATTTCTGTCTGCCTATATGAACAGCTTCAGGAAGCTCTGCGCCACTATTGAGACTTAACATGGCAAACTTCTCAACAGCAGTAGTCTCCTCCATTTTTGAGGAAAGCAGTATTTCTTTACAAGAGACTGAGTATGAAAATAGCTGGTGGTATACTTCATGACTCTGGAATTCACTGCACTTGAATTTGCGTAATTGAATATTGTGATTTTTCTTTTTTTACAGGACTCTTCCCTTCTACATCATTTGTGGTGTTGCATCTTTGTATCTCTTTCTTCAGCTACAAATGTTTCTCTTTTTTACAATAACTAATTTTTGGGGGGATTTATTATTTTTGAAAAACTGTGGTTTTTCAGTTCTTTTATAAAAAACTTCCAGGAAATCTTTGTTGGACTACAGCTCTGTCTTTATTTAACACAGTACATTTCTTTTTAGGAATTAGATGCTGTGCATGGAAAACTACATTGTGAATGGTTTTACAAGTTCTAAACACTAACAAAAGTTACTCTTGTATTTTCCTATATCAGGAAATAAAGATGGAGGAAGCTATGATCCACACAGGTATCCACACTTTTTTATTCTCCTCAGCAGCTTCTTTCCAAATAATTGCATGACTCCAGTTCATTTCAACTAATGTCTGTACCCTGCCATGTTGCGCACAGCATAGCTTTTGATGCATGCATTTTCTAACTACTTTACACTGAACCTGGCCATTTATTTTTTAGCCATACCATTCTGCATTTAACGTAGCTCATTGTCATAGCAAGACTTCATACAGCCCAAACTTCATGCCTGTATTTCTTAGATGTTTACCTGGGGGAAATTACACAAAAAGTATCACCTCTTTTGGGTTGCTTTCCTGCTATTGGGTTGGGATTTTTTTCTACTTTTATTTAGGAAGTCTGTACAGCTGCTTTTTAAACATAAACCAAATGTGCTTAAAAAACTTTCTGAGGTTTATGTATCCAAAAAGCCCAATGAGACCTATGGAAATGAAGTAAAATATTCCAACCGGCTTTAGGATGCTGTTTTAAACAAAAGCAATGCTCAATATGAGCAGCATATGCTTAGAAACCAGCAGGAGACCGTACAATATAAGTGCAGCAGAAAGAAGAGGTACCTTTTGGCTGGGGGTGTTACTTGAGGGTGTTACTTGAGGTGTGACCAGAACACACAAACATGAAACAAAATTTCTTTTAAAGGTTGTAGTATTTGAACTGAGGAAGGGTACCACTTGGGGGTTTTTTTATGCCTAATGCTTGAACCTGAGGAATACATGGAAGACTGCTGTTTGCAAGTATATTTCTCTCTTTGGAGCTATATCGTACCTACATGTTTATCATGCAGAGCCCAGTTTCTCCTGGTGGAGGAACCAGTCAATCATAAGGCAAAAGCCTGAGGAGACTCAAAAAACTCAGGTTTTAACAGGATTGTGCTTGCTGTTCATTGAGCAATGTGAGCTCAATTGAGCAAAATTTCACCTGTGTTCATGGTGAAAAACAGTTTGTGGTGCCATATTTAGACTTGATACCTTTTCACAGTATATCAAGTTTATACATTTTCATCTCTATTCATTTTGGTGGAGTAGCTCCTGATATACACTGTTTACCTGAGAAGTAAACTGATTCCAGGGAGTATACAAGTCTGCATAAACCTTTTTTTTCACAGGGTCTACTGAATAGAACCTTGTCATTAACTCTCAGCAGCCAGTGAACAGTTAAGATAACGTATTTCAATGTTTTATAGATCTCCAATTTAAGCAGCTAATTTTTCCTTGCAGCCAATTTTGTATTTTCTCACTTGAGTAGTTTTAGGATCTAGGAAAATGATGGTTTAGTTTGGATACATCCCAGTTGTTTGCATTGCTTGTTTCAGCTTGGTGGGGACTGGTTACTACAATGATAGAAAGTAATCCCTGTAATTATGATTTTAAGTCTTTCATTAGAAGATGTCTTTGTAAACATTCCTCATTTTAACTACGGATCTAATAGAAATGGCATTTTTGAATTGTAGAATTTCATTAAACAGTAGAACACACGGGATTAATCCTTAAATTATATGTTGTTACAATGCTTAGCAGTGGAAACATTTTAACTTCTGATACCAAGTCAATAAATACTGTGCTACTGGGATAATTAGCAGGTGTAACAGAAGTGATACTGCTCTGTGCTGTTGCAATATACACCCAGTTTCTCAATATATACAGGTTCCTAGGTTCAGCATTTTGGTTCAAGCACCATCTTTGTAGAAATTGGTTTTCTTTTCTAAAACAAACAAAAGAAAATTAAATGAACAAACACAATTTATCAGGAATCATCAAAATGATCTCTTCTTGATGCCTGCAGAGAAACCAGTGGAATAAGAAAGAAAAAACCCTGTGCTGCTAAGTCATTGAACTACCCTCAGGCTTCCTTCAGATCATGTGGTTTCTCCACTCAGACCTGTTCCCATTCAAAATGCTCTGCATTAGTACAGCAATAACTGTATTGCAAGTACACTGCGGGGACAAGAGGCCTGTATGGAAACAGCCAGTATAGTGCTTTTGGTTTAACACATAGGCAGACAGCTTCAGCAGGGAAGAGCTGATGTCATCCATGCCCTTTAATGGACAGGTGTCTCTCCAGACATGGCTGGCAACAGGATGTGGGAATTGCACACTCCTCCCTCCTCTCCTGCTAGTCCGAGGTTTTTCAAAACCACCAAGGAGATGATTGTACCTGCTTGTCTTTAGTCTCAGTGGAGATATATCCAAATCTCTTACTAGTTTTGAGACAACACAGACATGGATGGCATCATGGGACTCCAGAGTATGATAACTGGAGAGTGAAGCTTAGCTACTGCTTGATTTTTAAAGAATCTGAGGAAGTTTTGCTGTGAACAGATAGCAACAACTTCTCTTTTTTGGGGCTAGCTAAGGAATTCCAAAATACTAATCGAGGAAGCCATTGCCATGCTGTCACTCACAGGCACTCATCTTCACTTTCCTGTTTCACATCTATTTTTAATGAGATTTCTTACAGGGGAAAACCTTTTTTTTCCTCTCTCCTTCCCCCTGTATACTTCAGTTTCAGTGGGAAACTTTTCATGCTTACTGCTAAGCTGTGGAATTAAGCTGTGAGGCAACTTGCTGACCCAACCAACTTACAGTCAGGCCTAGGATCTTAAGATTTTGTTTTCCTATTTGTTTAACATGTATGAATACAAGTTACCTCTGTCCCATGTGTTTAAACACGTTCTTCTGCTTGACATGAAGATCACAGAAACAATTTCCAGTGCCTTCCCAGCTGTGAAGACCCCTGAGAGTGCAGAAACAATGCCAGAATTAGAGAGTAAAACATAGATCCAACATGAAGGACCATGTAGCTCAGACTCGGTCTTTGAGCTATTTTGTAGGAATTCAACTAACTCCTTGCTGATCTTATTTCTCTGTAGCACAGCCCCATTGCCCCTCTGCTGAGGCTGCTGAGAAACCCTAATCTTTGCTGCTCCCCAGACTTCCCTGTTGCCCACCCTGCCACTCCAGCTTGCTCAGCTCAACCCTCTGTCTCACTGCCTGGGACAGGCAGAAAAGGTTCCTCTGGGCCCAAAGGCATCTTTCTAACTCCTGCTTTGCCCCCCACTGCCCTGGTCCATCCCCAAACCTGTTTCTGGTCAAATGGCAGCATTCCTCTTTCAGTTTCTGCCGTCACATGCTAAACCATTTTGGCCACTGACTGTTGCTACAGCAGTTTGCATTCCTATGCAGGATCTGATCTGGCAAAGAAAAAAACTATGAAACCATCAGTACAAATAATAACAGAGCAGAATTTAAACACTGTCGCATTTGCAGTGTGGTTAATATCTTACAGGGTTTGGTGACTCAGTTCCTGAAAAATGCATCCCTTCCCATGATGTTTTCTAGGGCCCTTTATGCCTCTAAGTGCTGGAATAGTAAAACTTCTTTCTTGAAAGCTCTGCACAATTTAATTATTTTTTATTTCAGGAAACAAATTATCTATAAGTCAACTTAAAAGATGGCTCTCATGTGGCCATGCCATGATTTTGTTTCTCTTGTCTACCTCAGGAAAAGAAAGAAGGAAGATGCTCTGTCGTAGCTGTCCTACTGAATCCAAAAAGCATGCATTGCTTCCTGTAACAGGAAGATTGCCAAGTGTTTGCAAAAAAAAAAAATATATATATGTTTATAGAACTTGCTTTAAAAAATTAAGATATTTAAATTTTATGTTTTAAAGTATTTACAGCTGTTGTATTAAGTGAAAAAATATCAGCTAAGAGCAGAGATTCGGGTGTTTCCAAGTAAGAACAGTGATCTCCCTTTGGTGGGAGAAAATCTGAAGTTTTTTTCTGATCGTAATGGTATTTTTCTGACTTTCCATATGATGGACTAATAATTGAGAAATTCTTTCTACCCTGAAATCCCAAGCAAATAAGGAAGCAAAGAATATAAGCTGTAATAGGAAACATTATATCTTCTGTTTTACTTGAATAATGAGAAAGAGCAAGTTAAAATACAAACAAATTAATAGAGATGCCCCTGTAGAAATTAAGAACTCAATATAGATAAATGCTTGTGCTCAGTTCAGTCTGTTTGACTATAGGCACTTCAGCTTCCAAGGTAATTGCTATCAACCTAGCTGCCTATACAATTTCCAGAAAGAATGCAAGTCATTTCAGTGGACTGATTAATAAGTACTGCCTACAACATCTTTTGTAAGGACAAGCTGGCCACTTCCCCTGACAGGCTTTTGCATTACCCGATTAGTTTTTCCTTGTAGTCCACTTTGTTGATAAAATCTTTGGACTGAACACAGTCTGCACAGTGATTTAAATGAAATAGTGGTATTCAGTGTTACTTGTCAAGATAAAATGGGCTTCACACTACAGCTGATAAGCTGAGCCACTGTAGTCACTCTAGTGACTTCAAAAATCTTTTGGAAAAGAATTTCCTTCATGTCTCTGCTTTTTCTGGCTGTGATCACTATAAAATGCAGATACTTATAGGCTTATATCTGTGCCCTTCAGTCAGACTTATTATTTGATAAAGCTGTTAGATGTTTTCTTTGAAAGCTTTTTTATAAAAAAAAACACAGCCAACCAAGCAAACAAAACCTGTATATTTTAACACTATTTTACAGAGTTGTGCAGTGCTAAAAATTAATTCACACCACATTTTTACAGCTTTTATTTCTCCTAATTGCTCAATGTAAATTAAAATGAATGTTTACAAAGTAAATAAAAGCCTGCCTTCAGCTATCATTTATTAAATAAAATGTGGCTGGTTGTTTTGTAGACATACGTTTCAAGCTACCCAGAAACCAGATTCCTGTGGGTATTGTTGAAGTTCACGTTACTAGTGGCTTTCAGAATTAGTTCCATTTTTCATACGTAACCCTAATTCAGTTATTGCACGTTTTGGGAGTATTTAGGAAAGGTGAATGGACTATTCAAGTATTGAAGCAACTTTCCTGCCTTGAAATATCAGAGCACTTGTCTCTGAACATCATCACAAAGGTCCATTAGACCAGGTTTTGTTCTTTTTTACTCAGTCCAAAGATGCAGCAGAAGACAGGGAGTCTCTTGCTGCGCGTTTAGCAGGAGCTGCAAACACACCTGAGGCCAGAACCATTAATCTGATGGCAGAAGACATGGAGCATCCTATATTTTGAGCTAGTTACAGTATGATTAGTGGTACTTTTGAGAAAATTGGAGTAGAAAAACATGTGGAAGTTTCCCTTGCACTTTTAAGCTGGTGTTCACAATTAGGCTTTATTCCTTCTTTCAACAGAGGACAATTATGGGATGGATGGGAAGGCTAACCTGCCCAGTTTCACTGGCGACATCTACTGGCAAGGACTGGAAGACTTGTACAGTGTGAATGAAAGTGTGTATGGACACAGATACAACTATAGACTTAGTCTTGCTGACTGGACTAATTACTTGAAGGATGTAGATAGAATGTTTGCACTGCTGAACAGTTACTACCAGCAAAATAAAACAGACAGGGCTAACACTGCTCGAACCAATGAGGATGGGGATGAATCATCCACTCCATCTACCTCGGTGGAAATGACTTCTGCTGAAGAATCGAGCGGCCTGCCTGCAGAAGAGTTGCAGCTTATTGTGCCAACAGACTTTGCAGCCTTCACTTTGAGCACAGTGGATATAAGTCAGGAGAGGAAACTTGAATTAAACAATGATATTCCTGAGAAAAGTCGTTTGAATGACGCACACTGGAGAAGTAATCATCAAGCTGAAAAATGGATGGAGGATAAACAATCAGACCATTTTGACATGGATTTCAGTGGAAATGGTTTAATAGAGTTGGAGTCCCGGCATAGCTTCATTCTACAATCCATCAGCATTCCTCAAAAAGACACTCATCAGGACAGTGATGCTGTGGAGGAGATATTTGAAGATCAAATATATCTCCCCATAAGGTCCGATGAACCCCTCGTTCATCAGGCTGTAAATGCATCCATTAGGGATTCATCTGTCGGTACCCAGAAAATGAGAACTTCCTTAAAAAAAACAGAACAGAGTCTTGCAGGGGAAACTTCACAAATCCTAAATGTAGAAGGCAGTGCCTCAGCTCCACTCTCCTTGGATTAGATCAAGTTGTAAACCATTAAATAAGTTCTCCCTTTTCTTATTAGCAAACTAATAAAGGTAATCATGACAACTGACATTCCAGGTTTATTGTAGATACATTTTGCAGCTAAATTGAGCCCACTTCAGTATTTGTCTGTGTGCATTTATTTTTATTCAACACAGTCACAGTAATTCTCCCCACTGGGAAGCAAGATTTCCAGTGTTTATTAAAAGAAACAGTGTTAACGTTCAAAGGCAATAGAGCATTCTCCAAAAGCTAAAAGTTACTTCTATGAAGAGGATGTTCAAGATACTTTATTTCCAAATGATCCCACCATGAATGAGTGTTTCAGTCCATGCAATCTCTCTGCATAATGTCTTTTTCCTAAGTTATTTTAACCACTGGAAATTCCTAATGTCATGCTTTTAAGTAAAATGCACTTTTAAAATCTGTATGCCATACCATTTATGAATCTAATACCTTATGTGTTAGTTTGCTAATTCTTTCATGTCATTGGGAAACCAATAAATAGGTTGACAAGAAGAAGGTAAACAGCATGGATTGAAGAAAAAGATGCTTTGAATATTATTTTAGCAAAAGTATTGCATGTTTTTGTTACTTTAATTAAATTTACTCTCAGAAAGGTATGGCTAATGATTGTTTAACTGTAGAAGGATTTGTTTAAATTGGATTGTTTCCCTATATGTTGATATTGTCAGTATTAAAAATCTGTGAGGTTTTTTGACTTTTTTCTTCTGATGCTGGTAAAAAGGTTTACATCGATACATATATGATTTTGTCACCACATTTGATTTTTATTATCCTGAAGAATATCTTGAAAGCATTACTATAATTTTTGAGGCTTAAATTCTTTTTCTTTTCAACAGGTATTAAAGGGAATGATAAAATCATGTTAGATTTACATTACTTTAGATAAAAAAAGGCACATGAGAAAATAGTAGTTTAGATAATTTTTGTTGTTATATTCTAAATTTTTCTTCAACTTTACCAAACATTAAATTTTATAAAGTATAATACAAAAATGACTGAAAATCTGTATTACTCAGAACTTAGTATCTTCCCTTGCTTCTTCATGAGTTTCTAAATAATTAGCACAACAACAACAAAAGAGAATTACCTCAAACAGATGTAATTCCATAGTGTCAAATTCATGGGCGTATTTCCTATCTGTTACATGTTATTTAGTGTAGTGAGTCTTTTTTGGCTGTTGCAAGCACTCCAGATTAAACTTCAGTTCATCACATTGTATTTTAAGTTGAAACTTTTTAAAAAGGAGATTCTTTTAGTAGGATTTTAATAATTTTAAGAAACAGTCTTTTTGATGGACTCTGTAAATATGTTAAAATTACTAGATCTTTGTCTGATGTATGTGTCACAGGCAGATTGATAGAAAACGTATTTATGGTCATGAATGATGCTATTTGTACATAGATTTTAAGTTACTAGGATACAGCCTGTGTTTTTAAATCTTGTATAATATTTCTGTGATACTTTTATAGTACAATTCTGGCTTCGGGAAAGTCTAGAAGCAATATTTCTTGAAATAAAAAGTGTTTTACTTTACCTGCTTCGGAGCAGTCCAGGTGATCCAGTTTTCCTCCTAATTGAGATTTATTTTAAAAATATGTTGTGTTTCAGTTTTAAGAATCCATCCACATTTAAAGCAATGGGTAACAAAATAACACACTACATTCTGTTACTTATAAATTATTCCTGAGGATGTGAATAATGCATACTTTTTGTGTAAGACATGCTGTGATTTTTTTTTTTTAATCCCCAGTTCACCGAGTCCTTTCTTCCTTGAAGTCAATGCACTGAGCTGCACAAACTGCAGTTCCCAGAAGTAAAGTTACCTGTGCCACCTTTCCCTTGTCCCTGCAGTGCTCTCCCTGTGACAGCAAAGCACAGCAGACCAGACTCACGGGGTTTAACAAGGGTGGACCACAGATCTCTAGTCAGGAGGAGTGTCTCCTTGTGCAAGAGTCATAACAAAAGGAAACTTAGGTTTCAAGGTAAACTGTCTCTTACTTGCACTCTGTATTTGCTCCATGGCCTATGAATAAGATTAGCTTAATAGCTAAAATCAGCCTCTGAAGCTATACTTCGTAAACTCTTCTTTCTTCTACCCAGTGCCTGGATGCTGGTGCTGCTGCAGACATGAAGTTACAGGTGATGTTTGTGGGAATCAGGAAAGTGGATCAACTTAAGTATTAAAAAACAGTTGTTGCAATGCCAGATAGATCCCTGAGAGATGTCTACCTCTGGAAAGCACACTGGCAAACACAGAATGCATTTCAAAGCAGTATCTAGAGCAGGCTGAGCCAGCAAGTTTGGGAGGACTTCAAGAACAAAGGCAAGTTGAAGCAAGCATACAGTTACCTCTCATACCTGTGCAGGGAGTTATCCAGCACCAACCATGTGTCCTCCATTATTTAAAAGTGTACTTTGAAAGCAAGATGCTTTCTTCTCTTTAAATGCTTGGTTAGAGATAAAGAAGGGAATTGTGCAAGTGTGGTCCGCCCATTCATCCTACTTGTCCTTCCTCCTTACACGAGAGCTTAAAGTACTCGCTCAGGAAATGGAAGAAATCACATCTTCCTCAGGTTGAAAATAGTCAACCTTCCTTCTTCCAGGACAGTGCCCAGTCTTCTAGACTATCAGAAGCTTAGTGTCCTATCTATCTTCTAAATCACGTGGGAGCCTTTTTTTAAGCTCACTTACGGAAATATAGAGGGGGAAAAAATATAAGAGAGACTTATTCTGCAGCTAAGTGGTACAGCGACCGATGAGCTCTGCACTTTGCTCTCTGGAAATATGCACCAAATATAAAACCAGACCAAATGAAAGAAGCCAGAAGTTGTCTTAAGTAAGTGTTCTAAGCAGTGAGTTGCTATCCTAATACATTTTGGTTTTCTTTCTGTGCAGTACTTGTATTGTAGCTAAGGCATTTGAGTCCATGTACAGCACATGCTGATTGTCAGCCTCTTCCAGGCATTAGGCAGTTGCAGGCTCAGGAAGAAAACAAATGCCTAAATCTGACTTTATAGGCAAATGCTCCTCACAGGAAGCACACAGAGAGCAGGGAGCAAGAATAGTAGCAGGTGTGTCTATTTTGAAAAGCAGTACACGGTTACATTCTAAAGAGGGCCTGGAGCTGGAATGGAGTAACTTTAAGGCTTACACATCTTTGGGTGGTGCCATTGTTATGTAAAATGCTTCTTCTGGGGTTTAAAAGAAAGCAGCAAGTACTGTCCTTACACCCTTGGACTGTGTGAGACATTCTCTGAGACCTACCAACCGAAAGCCCCCAAGAAAAGCCCTCAAAGATAGGCAATGTTTAATTTCCAGAACTTCAAACATGACTTAGTGGTCTTACGGGTAGGTAAATCCTGTTGTTCCTGAGGTGTTAATGTACACAAACAGAAACCAAAACAAAAAACCTCACACATTTGGATCAGAGCATCAGTCTGGAGTTCAGCCACCTTAGGTTTATGTGGCAGTCAATTGAAGGGTTTTTTCAGAGTGCAGCTCTGAGCATAGACTACCTCCACTGTCTCCACCAAAATCCCTTTAGATGCCTGCAGCTGTCTACATTGGAAGTCATGCAAGCAGCACAGGAGAGCATCTGTGTGCAAAACAGTGACAGCTGAGAAGGCAATAGCTGCAACAGCCCTGTTCAGGGAGGATCTGCTCAGGAATAGTCTTGAGGTCTGAGCACCCATGGGTGGCTGGTGCCCAATGGGCGTTATGCTGTAATAAAACATCCCTTTTTGGTTTCAGCAAAATCCAATACAGTTTGTGTGCTTTGACACCATTTTTCAATGAGAACCAATGTGCAGTAAGTGGGGTACAAGCCACGGCGTCACTTCAAAAACATAACGTCCCACCCGAAGGGACACAATCACAGCCTGAGCCCCCTTGGAGCTGCCCTGGGTAATTTTACTCCTGCTCAGGCAGCAGATGTCAGTACAAAGCAATACAACGGTGCCTCTCCTTGACCTCTGTACTACCCTGCTGTGCTTCCAGACCCTGCCAAGGTAGCTCATTTACTCAGTTTTCAACTAGCAATGATACCTGTGATGTGCTAGAACTATACTGATGATAATTTCATCCACAGCACATCCCTTGGTTTAACAGTTCTAGTCTTAGACACAAGTGACATTCAAGGGGATCTGCAAGATACTTTTTTGTGTGCTTATATGTATTGGAAATTAAAACTGTTAAGACTTTGAACTTAGAAGTCTGAGAGGATCTGAACCCCATGGATTTCTCTATCATTCATGAAAACAGTAGTTCCTCCCTCGTCACATACATTGGCTGAAGCTGCACTGCTGGCTGAGGGCCTGATTCTGATAGGTGCTGTGCACCACCACAGTTTTTGCCTATATTCTAAAACCAAAAGCACTTAGATACTTCCAAAAGGCAAGCCATGTTCTGAATCAATGCGGATTCAGCTTCCATGTGGCAGCAAAGTTTTGTTTGGTCATTGCAGGGGTGTGGGGGCTCATAATATTCACAGTACACCAAGAAGTGAGAAAATTTCATAGAAACAAGCTACAGCTCATCCAGCCATGATGAGCACAGCAGGTCAAAACACTTTGCTATAAAGGCTCAGTAATGAAACATGTCTAGAAAGACACTTTCAACTTCAACCTGCTGTTCTTTTAATCTTGAAAGACATGGCTGCCTTGGGACAGAATTTCCATCCATGGATACACCTATACTTTTAAGTTAAAGTGAGTCCAGAGAGTAGGAAACAGGTATAACACTTACCCACAAACCACATGGAGGTAGTTGGTTGGTGTGGTCCATATCAAGAGCCCACGAGTGAACTAAGCACTTAGCAGTGTGGACATCCAGAGTCCACTCCTTGGATTCATGTCCTGTTCCCCTTATATTGAGTAGCATAGTTGCACATGGACTTGTACCTTATGTGTTTTTTCTAACACTCAATATCTATTTGAAACAAATCTGTATTTTTCAGCATATAACTAGTATCAATCAAATTTAGTGCTAGAGGAAAGAGGAAATGGTGGAATTTTACAGTTTATATCTGCATGACCAGTACTTAGCTGGGATTCAGTGGTCACTGAATTCAGTGGTAAGATTTGGTTTGTCTGATGACTCATTAAAAGACCAAATACTTCATCACCTGATCCAGAATGATTGCACTGCTTCCAAAGTACCTTTTTTGCCTCTTGCTTTTTTTTGGTCAGAAATAAAACACAGATGATACGCTATTTTTTATTTCCAAATATCAAGTATTCAAGAGTTTGTTTTGTAAACACATGTTTACAACAGCTGTTGACAACAGATTTCATTAAATGATGTGTTACACAGCTTTAAAATTATTCTAAGCTCTGCCGAGAAATAAATACCAATTAAAAAATCTCATACAGGAGCCTAAAGTATGCAAAAGAAACCGCATAAACCAATTAGTGTCTTTTTACCACAGCACAGCACCCACACACTCATACGGTCAGACATACTCTACAAATTTCCTTAATATTCTACACGTTTGCTTAATAATGAGTTTTTAAAAAAACTAAACAGTTACAGGCAGTGTGCCCACTCCATGCTCCTAACATACTACCCAGACCTTTGCTGTTCTGCTTAA
Organism: Pezoporus occidentalis; assembly: GCF_034315485.1. Lineage (NCBI taxonomy): Eukaryota > Metazoa > Chordata > Aves > Psittaciformes > Psittacidae > Pezoporus > Pezoporus occidentalis. The sequence continues at coordinate 3,549,187 of NW_026915724.1, read as the reverse complement.
ATCATTTGGTAGAAGTATGCACTGCAGCCAAGGGCAAAACTCCTGTTTGCTCAACTGGGAAAAAAAGCAGTTTCTTCTTGGAGAAAACGCTTCACTCAAACATGGATCTCACTGATTCCAAATTCACTTGGGTTTTTTGTACCAAAACTCAGTTCCAGATGATTTTGTGAATTTTTTGTTTTGTTTTGAAATTATCCTCTGTGTTTTCAAATACAGGGTTTGCTACAGAGGTAACATTTCTGACCAGTCAGTCAGAGGTGTACCTCTTAGTGCTATTTACAATAGAGATACCTCCTCTGTATGAGCAGTCTAGGCACAGTAACAGAAACTAATTACCTTTTAGAGTTCAATATGGGAAAGAAACTCTTTTTAAACCATAGCTTACTTTAAAGTTGGCCAGGTTTGACCTTTTTCAATTGCTAAAGGTGGAATTTGCTCATATTCTACCCCTCTTTTTGGTATTCCATGGAAAAATGTTAGTATTTCAGATCTGAATCCTCAGTTCAATGCTTACTAACAAAAAAGAATCGCTTACTAATGCTGCTTGGTTAATGGGTCCCAGAATTTATCCTGATGTTTCTTGTCATTACTATAGAATTTATTTTCAGCCTCTGCTTAAGCAAAGCCACTAAATTAAATAACATGCTACAGCAGCATGAATACATCCTACATGAGATTTCTGTGGTCAGCTTTTACCTTAGCTGTTAGCACTAGGCCAAATGCTATACAGCCTCCTGAAATGACTTTCCCACAGAAGAGCTAGGCAGGAATTGGCCCACGAGGAATTACAAACACTGTCTTTGCTGGAGCAGTACAGACTTTAAGAACAAAAACACATGCAGTTGCATCACTGACATGCCTTGAATATGTCATTTAAGTCATAGAGAATACACTGTAAAATACTTCATTACCTAGTAGCACCACAGTGTTGTTTAGTCATTTGTCCAAAGATTATCAAGCTATCTCATACTTCCTTGAGGTGAACAATGTTTTGGATGCTTTTTGTAGCCCTTCATGAATTCCACAGCTTTTCACTTCTTCTGTATCATGAACAAAATGCTTTTACAAGATAACATTGTGACAATTGGTTTGTTAAGACAACACAGTACACACACAGATAATGTAAGTAGAAGAATATGTAGAAGGTAATGTCAGAAGTGTAGAATGAAACCTGAATAAATAGCCTGCTTCATGACACTTGAAACCAAGAAATGTTTGTAGCTACTTTGAACTTGCAGAGCTATCTGTGTTTAAAAGGCTGTATTAAGTCAAATGAAAATAGCTTATCTAAAGGACTGAAGGGGGGAATTGTTAAAAAGTACAGTTATTTACCATAGTGAACATAATGGATATAGCTATAGATAGTATTAGCTGTCCTCCTTAATTTATGTAATATATTCTGTGGAAAGGATAAGAAAAAAATCCTTCCTGATAATCAGGTAGGCTTTCAAACTTTTGGCCACATAATAACATGTATTTGTGATATTCAGTGTAAAGAAGACAAATCATGTGAACCCTGGCCATGCCTAGTGCCCAAGCTGAAGGCTCCACATCTCTATTCTGCAACAGTGTTGATATGTAACCTTTTTGAATTGTTATTCATAAAATGTTATAAGATAAAAAGAAAGCCCTAATTGAACTACCATAATATCATGTTGACTGTCCACCTTCTAAGCACTCTGAGGGATAAAAATGTCTGTAAAATCAAGTCTGATACGTGAAGAACCTGAATCAAACATGTTGATACAGGTTTAATCTACAAGGGGCAAACACTGTCCAAAGCAATACTGATTCAGACTGCAGTCCAGGTAAATCTCTGTCACCAGGTGTTTTAAGCCCCTGGAAGGAAACCACAGCTGTATGGCTTCTGCTAGGGGAACCCCGACACTACAGCATGCAGCATAGCATCTCTTGTGCTGCTATAAAATACACATTATTGAGAAAACAGAAAAATATAGACTTAATTAGGAAATAGTTTGTCTTTGATCTAACAACCAGTAACAAAGTAATAACAACCAGTGAACAGAGTATAAATGCTAAACAAGCACTTGATATGTCTTAGCTCACACACACTTGCTAAAGCACCAGCTTGGTAATGTCCAACCCAAGTTACTGGTCCAATCCTTCAGCCTCATCATCGCACTGATGAGACTGAGAATCTGGCTCCAAAACAGAAGTAAGACACTTTGGACTATTTATCATCAGTTTTATGTCAATATAACACCATGAAGAGTTGTGATATTACACACACAGGAAGCGTAATAAGGCAGCAATAACCCAGGCATTTGGGGGAAAACCTGCAAGAACAGTACAGGACCTGCTGACCCCTCTCTCAGCCATTCTGAGTTGTTACACTGAGCAGACAGTGCTCTGCTCTGTTTGCGCTGGACACTGAAAATTTGCCATCTGAACCTTTAGTCCAAATTCTGTGAAAGGGCACAATCTAAAGTGTTACTTGAAGCAATTTCATTAGCTTTAAGGTCAGAAAGATGCCCTTATTTAATCTATCTCCCCACCTAACACACATTTTCAGCCAGAAACTGAGAAAATAAGAGATTGACAGGAAAAGTTAGAACGTATCTTTGAGCATGTCCACAAAATATTTTAAATTTGAATTCTATTTGAAAATGAAGGCTTTCGTCCACTGCCAGATACAAAAGTAACCACACATGAATGCCTCCAGGGAGTACTCAAGTGCTACTTTGTGCTGTTCTGGTTATAATGATCACTGAATCCATGGTGAAAAAAACCTCAGCATGGAAATTACTCTTTGGGTACAGGATCTCCTTTTTGAATGAAAATGGGATTCAGTCCAATACTGACATATATGCATTATTTTTAAGTGCACTACTTAAATAATAAGTATATAAACTTACACACATAGTTGAGTGTTCTGCTGAATCAGAGCCATAATGCATGGATAGTTAATGATAAGAATTAATAAGTATATTTTTTAAAAAAGAAGAATCCATATTTTTCAAAACACTACACTCAGGTGTTTGTAACTAATCTGGGGCTTTTCAAGTTTATAATTCTAATGCCTAGGAGGAGATTTGTGCCCCTTCTTCACTTACAGAACAGCAAGTTCTGAAGATATTCATGTTACTACGTGCACTTTTAAAGGTAGGTTTGTTTAAAGAACAAAATGCTTCCAATTACATATAAATTGCATGATAATATTCAATGTGTTCCTTGCTGCTCTCACACTGTACTGAAAAGATACAAAATGCCACCACTTACAAATTATACCATATTCTATCCAATATGCTCATGGAGAAGACCAGAGAACAAAACCACAGGGCTTTTGCCTAGAACTGGAAATACGGAGAGTCCAACTCTCCAGGTATTCCAACCTCCAAAAGATCTATGAACCATCTCTGGAGGCTGCTGCACTCATAAGCACTCAAGGAAATGGCTATGCCCTTTCTGAGGTTTTCCCCTTTTTGGGGAAACAAGGATGAATGGGAAGCTTCAGTCAGGTCCATAGGGGGCTACTTCACTCTAAAAGTAGTCCAAGGGGATACTTCTCCTCTCATGTCTCTCACCCTAAATCAGGAATAAGTGGTGTAAATGGAAATCAAGTTTGCTCTTGAGCATTGTGCCTTGGCATGATGGTACTTTGTGGACTTGCAGATAATGACAATATGATTGCTCCATACTATCTCTGGCTGGTTAACTTCCTGTAGGCGACTTGGATTTGCTACTACCAATAGCATCCTGTGAGTGTTTGGGACACCTGCACTACCTTTTCTTGTACTCGCTACTATGCAGCCTTTAGTATTTGGTGGTAGAGAGGGAAGGTGACAGAAATTACAAGTGAATGGAATTATATATTCTATGGTCAGAGGATTTCGCAACAAGAAAATAGCATGGCTATTTTCACCAGGTGACCGATAAAGTTCCTTTTTTCTTCTTGTGAGTCAGTTTATCACCATACACAAATCATGACTACTGCTAGGGATGCACACAATTTCTCTAGCAACTTTGCTTCTTCCTTCAGCAATGACAACCTCAGAAAACAGTGTTCGTTCAGCAGGTCTCAGCCCACATTTCAGTCAATGTTGACAAGGTGAAATTGAGTTCTCTAAGAAGTTAATGCACTTCCCCTGTGTGCTGTTACTGGCTTGGTTTAGACTGTTACAGCTTACTCACAATAAAACCTCTTTCAGGAATCAATCAAAAACAGGCTAGAGTTTGGGTTTTCTTTCTTTCAGAGGGTGCTGATTTAATTAAGTGATTTTGTAGAAATATATTCATATTGTCAAAATCATCTATCTCCAAAAACACTAACAAATTTGTTTGAAAAGTAACAAATTACTTTTTGTTTTCGAATATGATTTTGAAAGGAAAATTAAAAGGCTATTGAAAGTATGTAAACAAGGCTTTTTTGGTATTTCCAAATTGAACATCTTTCCTTCTACATTCAGTTTCTCAAACATTTAAAAAAAAAATAATGTTTTTAGAAGCTGAATTGTCAGTATTTCCTAAAAAAACAGGTGGCCACCATTCCAACAAGCTTTGAATTCCCCTGAAATCAGCTCAGAAGCAGCAGCAGTTGCAGATGTGTCACTTCTATCACTCTCATTCTTTGCCACCAGCGTCAGCTCCTGACAATCCTACAAGACTAATCTTCTCTCCTTTGTTATTTACATGGAAAAGAAGCACATACAAGGCATGAAACAAAATAGAACAGGATAGATGATTCATCTCCAGCCTTTTACAATTTCCTGTATGTTGTTTCTGAGGTATATGAGAAGATTGTTGTTCTTCATCTCACCCCAGGATGCTTAAAATGGGCAAGTGATTAAAAGGCATAGGTGATGGGCTGCAATTACGTTTTGTCCTACTACTTTGCCTCGATTTTTGCAATGGCAGGAAATTCCTGGTGCAAGAAGCATTTGAGACTAGAAAAAATGGGAATATTTTTATCATCTATTCTGACCTCCTATGGCAAAAAGAAATATACCAAATACATTTGAGCTAAGGAAATTTATTTCTCAGGCTGAGAAGTATAGAAAGTAACATCTCAGGTGGCACATGCTGACTGAGGATGTATTGTATCTGGTGGCTGCACAAGAGAAAAAAATTCTCAGGCTTGATCCCAGAAAGCTATGAATATGTACTTAATAGGAGGAGGTGATTATAACAATATTCCTCTATGTTGCAGTTTGGGGTAGAAGCATCTGAGTTTGCAGAGTAAGTGGAAATTATTCCAAGCTATATAAATGGACTGAGATACTCCGAAATAAGCAGCTACTGTTTCAAGCAAGGAAAACAGCCCCATGGGTAGTCCCATGTGCCAGTCAAAAAGAGCCATGGGATTAGGAAAGGCAGTCAGCAAAGGAGGAGAGGGAAATCTGCTTTTCCCAAGACAACTCAATGGATGCCAAGGAGAATATTGCCTTTCATTTCAAGAACTTGGTTCCACGTAACATTTGATCAACTTGCAATTAAAAATTAAACCAGGAATAACTCTGTCCAAAAATACGCAGAAGTTCTGCTCTTTTCTATTTATTTTCATGCAAGCTCTCTACATGGCAAAATCCAAACCTGACTATCAATGAGTCTTCTTCAAAGAGTGCTTTTTAAATTCCTAAACTTCTGAGACTTTCCCTGCAGGGCAAACTACAACTTTGATTTCCTACGGTCCACCTGAAATTGTTCCCTGCCCTTTGAGACATCATTAGTACATCATGTGCATGCCACTACAAAGCCTCCAGGGCAAGAAATGAAATGCCAAGTACATTTCATTAGAAAGTCTCAGCACCTCCTGGGCAGAAAGCACACTACAGTAATTAGGAATATGCAAAGGCCACATCACACCCTGTGGGTCCACACTTGCAGACAATTTCTATTGTTAGCTCTTCCCATGGAAGGGCAAAGGAGACATGACTCGCCCTTTGCCTTCACAGAAGCTTTTAATGAAGCTGCGAAAAGGAAAGGTGTCCACTTGTTGGACAAACCATTCAACTAGGACCTCCAGGCCTGTCCCGCCATGCTCATACCAGGCACCACAACGGGCAGGCTGCTCAAACCCACAGCAGGGCAGCAAGCGATGACAGCCCGAACCCCATGCCATCACAGGCTGCAAGGGGTCTGCTGCATCCCAGGTGGCCAGTCAAACATGAAATGAGGCCCTTAGCTCTCCTAAAGATTTGTTCACTGAAGCACAGCCAAGTTCTTCTTATCAAGCTATACCCAGTTATTTTCTTCTTCAGGAAAAGTATGGATCTGATGCTAGTAATAGCTCCCCAGATAACACGACAGAAATATGCACATATCTGCTCTGGTATGTGTGTGTGATTCCTACATCTTAATGTTATTATAAATTAATACTGAAGTTTTTTACTCCAAGCATTATATTTTCCTAGCCTGTGTACTTTGTGAAGAATGACTACATTGAAAATTAATGCACATTTTGACAGGATAAAAATATTATGACTCAACTTTTGCAAATGTTACCTGATACACAACTTTTGTATGGCTTAACATGTTAGTAACAGTACTTTAAACCTTATGTTCTTTTAAAATTTAATGCTTATGTCTGAAAGTAGCCCCTTTCAGTTCAGTTGCAGTAATGTTTTTAAAAGCAAACTTTAAACTCAATTTGCTGCACATACAATTGTCCAAATAAGTTGCATAGTTTAAACAAGTTCAGTTGTGCTTCGTAGCAGAACTCACAGTAATTCCTCATCTCTTAAAAATACAATTTGTGGATATGAAGTTGACGATACATTTAAGCGTTTTTGTGACGTCTAGACATTAATGATATGAGTTTTTGTCACTCTTTCACTGACTTCTATTGTCCACAGTACCTCACCCTTACACTGATATTAGATCAGAGCATGGACATTTAATGGACACATCTGAAATAATTACAAACAGAATTTTTAAAACTCCATTGTTGGGAGGGGAGAAATAAGAGCTTAGGTTGGTATGAGGTATCCAGCCCTCAGGAATATACTATGGTTGTTTGCATTAAGCTTTGTTGGTTTTATCACATGTTACATCTAGGTTAAAAATAGAAGGCACAGGTGTTTTACAAGGCGCCATAAGTAAGTCAACCAACAAAACTAAAGACTACATTACCAAGCCAGGGGTCTATATCTCAGCAGTGACTTCTTCCAATGCATTTTCATACGAGGAGTTTATTGCTTCTGAAAAAGGGCCAGGGTATGTCTGTGCTACGCAATTCATTCGTTGTGCCACACTGATGTCCCCTCGGGAGCTGAAGGTAGGGCAGGATCTAGTCCGTGCATAGTTTTGTTGGGGTCCAGTTTGGCCAACCATCTCACTCACAGTGTTCACCGGTGAAGCCCTCCATCTCTGTCTCTGAAGCTGCTCTTCTTTGCACTTAATGGAATACCAGGCCAGGAAAATAAAAAAGAATCCCACAAACTTGAGAGCAGCTGCCAGTCCAAAGTAGACAAAACGAAACGAGGTGACATCGTATTCCCAACAAGATCCTTGTATGCCACAATCCTGTTGCCAAAGCATGCACGTGGTGTCAATAACAGCCCCAAAATAAATTGGAGTGGGAATGTAAGCTGAAAGAAAATAGCAACAGAAATAATGTGTTAGCATATAGTGGAAGGCTTCTAAAGGAACTATTTGCCTTAGCTGAACAGTGTAGGTTAATAATTTTTGAGATTTCTATATCACTGTTCTCACATGAAGTGTAGGATACAGAAAACTGGTCAACCAATCTTCCGACCAACACTACATATCCTATACATGAAATGAACCACAAATGGGAGAGAAGCAACCTGCTGTCCACAAACACCTCTTCTTGAGTTATGTGTCCCCCAAAAGAAAATCCAATAATGCTCTCAGGAAAAAAAAGGCAGAAAAGGAACAAAATACAACACTGTCTTCAGAGCATTCCTTGCTGAACATCCATTGACCATGAGCTAGGAAAGGGCTGAGGTTGCTGCTTTAGGTTAGAAGAAAAAGTCCCAATGACTACAAAATGTCTTAATTGTCATAAATTTTTCTTTCAAATCAATCTTCTACAGAAATAGACTTTTCTAAGATTGCTAAAAATGCAGCCAACCCACTGAAGGTTCCTGCTTTCTCCAGAAACACAACACCTTTAAGTCCAAAATGCCCTTCCTCAAAAGAAACTTCCAGATGCGATTATACAGGCTTTTCCTCTTGTTCTCTTAGAAGAGCCCTTGCCTGCTCTAGTCATATGCTTTGTAGTAGATGAACCCACAGTGCTCTTTTCAGTGTTTCTTTATAGAAGTTCAATAGCTTGAAAGAAACTACTTCAGTGGAATAGACTTTTAACATGTACTCTTTTTGATTTGAAACATTTGAAATTAGACACTAAGCAATAATTGCTTCTGATTTAAAAAATGCAAAAAAGCTATTGTTCTTGCTAAAAGCAATAAGAATTGGTTTCTAAAAAAAAAAAAAATCCTTATAAAATTTAGTAAGAATTTTTAAATAAAATTTGAAACTGTAAAAATATCTATGGGACAAAAATGTCCCAGAAAGTCAGTAATAGATAAAAAAAATAAATGCATTATTAGCTACAATATTTTTAGAAGCTAGTAATTTTAAGTTCCTAATAAAATTAGTCAGACAATTATTTGCAGATTTATGGAATTTTAGTATTTTTCTGGTACATTTAAGCTGAATTCAGGGAACCTTTATTGAAATGCTGAATAATTGTAAAACTTACCAAGAGTTCGTAATAAAACAAACTGCATTCCTAGTGCAAAGGGCCGCTCCCCATCTTCTACAGACCTAGCAGGCAAAATGAAAACTCCTCTGAAGAAACAGTCATAACAGATAATCATTGTGGGATGTCCTATGTTTTTTCTGAGCTATAAAAAGATCCTTGTTTAAATTTAGCTTTAAATATTCCATTTAGCTTTAAATATTGTTAACTCTTATTGCTAGGAAAAAAATGCTGCCAACTCCTCCTGTTCCTGTTTAATCAAAATCTCAGTCACGCCTTTTAACCTTTCTTTACTTGCGTAAAGCCTGACAAATTTGATTCAAACCCATTAAGGAAATTTAGAGAATCCAACCAAAATGTTTATGGCTTCTCATTATAATTTCCTATTATTTCATATAATGCCTTGCTTTACTTTCTTAATTTTTTTTAGAAAAATTAGACTTAATGGAGAATTAACTTGCTGAAAGCTGGACTCAGCTTCTGAATGCAACAGATCTCTGTGCAGCATTAAGTGCTTCAGAGTTGCTTTAGGAAAAATATTGGTAGAAACATCCAAACAGTCTCTTTGAACACTGTTCCTTTTCAGTACAAGTAATATGAGATTTCTTCCATTGGTTTCCAAGGCAAAATGTCAACCTTTCAAAAGACCAGATACAAAGTAATGATATACCACAATGCAATTACAACTTTAGTAAACCACAAATTTTCTTCTCATTAAAAAATACTTTTAAATCTTAACCTAAAGGTCTGAAATTAACGTTAGGCAGTTTCTAATGACATTGAAATATAAGGTAAAAACACACAAGGGGGTGCAGCTGTAAAATCAAAGTTTTGAAGTCAAGCACTCACTCAGAAACTGAGAAATCAGAGAACCAACTCGGGTCACAGAACTTGGACCGAAGCACTGTGCACAATATGTAGTCTGAGGCAGTGGGTGTCACTGTTCATGTGTGGGGGCCATCTTTTTTTTCTCTGAACATTACAAAATCCTGCTGGATATGTCCATTATGCACCTCTCTATTGTTAGACTTAGTGCAACATTAATGTTCATTGACCGTAGTTTAGTTCTGTGTAATGTCAGCATAACGACAATGGTTTTATAATAATTATTGTACAGGTGGAAAACCCGGAATCAGAAGGAATAAGGTCAGAAGTCTCTGAATTATGACAGTGTTGTGCACATGGTAGTTGAACTAAGGCTGCACAAGCAACTGGAAGTCTGATGTGCCCACTCCTGATAATTTTAGGTACTAACTTTTTTTATTTGTACTTGAAAATCCAAACCATTGCTTTAAGAAGGTTGAAAACTTCTTCAGGAGTAATTATTTTCTTACCTGATGTTTTTACTTGTTGTCTCTTTATAGTGGCTGAAATTTGCTGGGCACTGCATGTTTCCTAAAGTGGATTATCCTGTTACATATTCTAAATACAAGCAAGTTCCACCCTATCCTTGTCAGCCCTATTCTATTCACTTCTTAATGATACATAAGCTTGAAGGAGTTTGGCTGCACTGCCCCAGCCTCTTCTGACATAAGTACTGGTGATAGCAGGCACAGCAAAAAAAACCATAACTGAGTTCTCACCTGAGTGTCACTATGATTGCTGATGGCTGGGCACATGCTGTTATGAGGGTAACAATGAAGAGAAATATTAGGAACGGGATAAGCGTGTTGCAGGTTCGATCACACTTCCCAGAAACAGCATAGCCGTTCTCATTCAGGTAGGTTTTGACAATGACCAGCCGGAGCTGACTACGCTGGCCCACCGTGGGTGGAGTGATCACCTGGCGACTCTGGACACAGGCACATTCTGTGTAATTTCTTACCTGGGGAGAGTGAAAAGAACATCTCCACATTAAAAACCCATGCAAGAAAGACACTGCGCAGAGACATGGTATGACAGTCCCATGGTACCCCCCAATTTTTATCTCTAGCATCATTACCACAAGTACAAGTGAAGTTACCATCCAAGTATTTTTAAAGCTGGACAGGACTCTCCATAATGAGATTGCACTTCCATTGTTTCATTTAGGCTTTATTAAAAAAAAAATAAAAAAAAAGTCTGGAATATTTTTGTAAAATTCTGCCAATACAATTCAATCACTTCTGACAGGGAAGCTGGAGAAAGCACGTTTCTACTGTATTACAAAACCTGTGAGGAAACACTCTTTACACAACACTCACAATGCCATTTTCTGGAATTTGGCAGGCTGTTGATCTTCATATTCAGGAATTGTCTTCTGCCATTTCAGTGGAAGTATACCCAAATTCAGCTAAAGAGTAACAAGCTCCACTTCACACTTGGAGCTCAGGACCTTCCAGCTGGATGTAGGAGTGGATGTGGATGGGATGTGCACAAGAACAAAACCAGTGAATAAGGGGAAAGCAGAGATTTAAACAGTGAGACCAGAGGACAGGAAAAACTCTTACATGAGCAGAGAGGCTGAAATTAGGATGAAAAGACTGAATAAAGAATTGGCATTTCATTGGCAAAGGGGATCATGATTTAAGCAAGGTGAGGAAGAGTGGGCGTAAACCATGACAAAGAGCTAGGTCAGTAATAGCCTCCTGTCACACTTATTTTACTACTGTTTTCAACAAATCTAATGGGAAAGGGGTGCGCAGATAGAATACTCTAGCACTAGAGAAGAAACAGGTCGTGTGATGTTACACAAAGGAGATTTTCCTTTCAATGTTTTCAGTCATAAAATCTAAGACCAAATGTGCACAGAAGATGCATTATGACACCATCTTAAGGTTGCAAATTTAAGCACTTGGACACAAGGAAATAACCAAATTATGGTTACTTGTCAACTTTAATGTACACCTTTGTATTTGTTTGTGCTCTGACATAACCTCACATTTTTGCCCATGGGAGTTAGCATAACAATTTATCAATTTTTACCTCCCACTTTCAAAATGTGGCTCCAGGTATTTTTCTTCTCACACTAAACATATTCCTCTACAAAGACAGAATGACTCACTTTTCATAAGTATTTTTCTATCAGACTCACCATTATTGCTTAACTTTTTCAAAAAGGAGTAACTTCAAAACAGTTATGAGATGAAGCACTGATGCTGTTATCTCTATTTTGTAGCTAAGTAACTGAAACAGATCAAAGGTTTCATAAATGTGGGTGACTAATTTCAAACAATTGGACTCATTTTTTTGCAGAACATTTTACATTATATATAACTTACTATATTCTAAACATAATTTTTTGTGCCTTCACATACAATTTAGGCAGTCAGTGCTTCTACAAATGACATTTCTGGTTATCGCTCATGTCCCTCATTCTGGAATATGAAAAATACAAGATTAATGGCTGACTGGGAAACGTTTTGCTTAAGTGACTTGCCCAACATCGCTTAGCAATGAAGGTAATGACAGAACCCAGTTTCCAAAGGCTCCACTCTAATACCAAGTGAGTACCTGCTTCCTCCTACAGTCCCTCACCTTAATCTTACTGCTTTCAAATGCAAATACCAAATAGGCATCATATATCATACAGAAAATAGCCATCTTTACTACACAATCTGGGTTTATCACCAGAGAAACCAAGTCCATTCACTAAATGAAAAAGATATGGCACAACAGAAACAATACAGTAGAGGAACACATATAAAACCCAGGTAAGAACTGCACACTGGCATCTTTTTCTCCCATTTCTAATTTTTAAATGGCTAATTCTGAAAACATTGTATATTCTAAATTTAAATCCATATGTTATAGGTTAGCAACAGTTTGTGTGTTATATGGTGGGACAAGATTATATTTAGTTTTCTAAAAGTACTCTACATAAAGCATTATTCAATGAAGATACGTATTTTCCTACCAGTGTTGGCCCTATTCTGTTCATTGCTAGCTACCAAGTTAAAACTTCAGGCCATGAAGCATTTTTTATTAAGTTGTAAGGGGAGACAGTTTGTTTCAAAATCTGTAGTGAAAAGCACTCCCAAATTACCTCCCTAGTAAATGTATTAATAGTGCCAGCTTGATATCAGGTGAAATGCAGCAAAGATCAAACCTATGTCTCAGTCCAGCAAAGTACAAATAAGATTCATATAGACACTGAAAGTTAGCTACAGGCTCACATCACAGGCTTTTCCAATTGGGCCAAAGCAATTTTCTACTAAAAAACAGCAAGATACTTTTAACAAACAAAAATATAAAGGAAAATAATCTGTTCTGTGGCATCTGTGTATGAACCTGCCATTTCAGACCATTATTTAGTCAACTTAGAAAGCAGAGCACTGCACCTAACAACCTTCTGCTTCACAGGCTGGCTCAGGACTGCAAATCCTTATTTATAAAGCATTATAAATAAGCTTTCTGAAAAGCACAGTCAGGTCCTGAGAAAATCCGTATTTACATTAATTCTTGTCATAATTATTCTTTTTTAAAGGATGGTTCTGTAACAGAATTTCAAAGTTTGGGGTCTGTACAAATATAATGCTCTGATGTTATTTAGGTCAGATTCTACATTTCAGCTGTTTTCTTTTGCCCACTCCTAGAAACTGCCAGATTTCCATGGTGTGATTTTACCAGCAGGATGCCCTTCTCCAGTAGAGCATAACTAGAAAACTGGGCTGTACAGGCAATGTATGTCCAAGAAAGAAAGTAGATTATTAACTCCTTTATGTTCTGGTTACTTGAGTTCAGTGACACTTCATTTAGCCTGGGAGAGGTTTAAAGAAAGGTTATGAGAATGGCCGAACTATTTTACCGGAGCAGAATACACTGGCAGTCTACACAAACAAAAGGACCTATCAATGCACTGTTGCAGGTGCAACAGCTAGCATGCAAAATGACAAGCCTGTCACAAACACCAATGACTTTACAGCCCATAACTCAATTTAAATGGGAGCTTTAAACACTTCCAACTACCTGAAGAGTCAAATTTTTCCTTCCATTCAGAGAGGGAGCCAAAAAAAAACCAGAACAGGTCTTGTGAGTAACACTGATGAGATTGCAGAAAGGTAGTATGTCATGGCTGCCTGTGCCTATCAGAAAGCTGAATTATATGACATTGACTCTAGGTCCCTGCTCCAATCCCTGCAGAAACAAGCCTCTCCAAGTACTGTTCCTGCAGGAATAGGAAAGGAGAGTTCCTGCAGGAACAGCAGACACACAGGCCACTGCCATCAGGGACATCCGAGTCTGTAATGGAAACACCAACCTTCCCTACACTGTGGCACTTTGCACTCACTTGGCTGGAGGATTTACTTGGTACAAATGAACTTGTGCCTCACATTTGTACATAACTAAAAGGAAGGGGGGGAGAGCATGCAGTAATAGCATTACCAGCCTCTCAGAACATGGAAATACTCATGGTCTAGTCAGTTGCACAGCAACTCCTCTGAAGCTTAGAAGGGGGATGTTTGAGCCAGAAACAGAGCAGTCTTTGATCCACATCAGTCCCAAGGGGCTACTTGCAGGTTGCAGGTGTTTGGGAGGGTGAAGCACTTACCCCTGTGCTATGATTTCCACCACTGATGCAGCCAGCTAGGCAAGGATTAAAATATGTTATTCCATCTGATCCACAGACAGGCTCGTACTCATGAATCTTACATCCACAGTTAACATTACAGCTCCCAGTCAGATTCCTGTGGGCCATGGCAAGAGTGGGACTGAAGAAAGGAAAAAGAACATGCTAGTAGAGAAAGCAAAGATATCCTCCTGTTCAGAGGCAGAAAACATCCTACTCATTAACTTTGCAACTGAGAATTTATTATCACAGAAAGACTGCATTAACTCTACTTGTATCCATGATTTAAACTATATAGAAGAACAACCAAGGCATTCTTGCCATTAACTAAAAACATAATATAAAAACAATACTGGTTTAAAACTTGTACCTTATTCGCCTAGGTGATAGTTGAATTTTTCCTTTATTTTTTTCCCTTTAAGAGTTATGTTATATATCTATCCTGAGCTGCAGCAATTTGTTGTTGATTACTAGTGAAAGGCTCAGTGACAAGATGTAAGCATTATGTGAACTAATAAGCATCTCTGCCCACATACCAACAACTGCTCAGAAAACTTAAAGCTTGTGTTATTCATACAAAACCTACAGGAAGCTCTCTAGATCTGGAGGAATGCTGTGCTTTTACTGAATGTCTGTATGAGAACCACTACTCCACTTCCCTAGACGATTCCCAAAAATCTTGCCAAAACCCAACTTTCTTTGTCCTCCCCCAGAAGGGTTTGGCAGTATACTCGGAACTAAAGGAAATTTCAAAGCTGAAGGACACATACAACCCAAAAGTAGGTTCTTCACTATCACAGAACCACAGAATGGTTTGGTTTAGAAGGGACCTTAAAAATCATCTCATTCCAACCCCCCCAGGGACACCTTCCACTAGTCTAGGTGGCTCAAAGCCCCATCAAACCTGCCCTTGGCTCTCTCTATCACAGTTGCTCCAAACAGGCAGTTGAACACATCTCATCTGCCACAGCAGAGAACTGTATCAACTCTTCACTGGCAATTGACATGCTAGCTTGGGCACATCCTCATGCAGGATGAAGGTGCAAAGGGACGCCACCAAGGCAGTAGCTCATGGCACTCATCTGAGCTCAGTGGCTCATGCAACAAGGGCCAAATGAAGCACTGCACTGGGACAGCTCCAAGTCCCTCATGACTCACCCTCTCCTCCAGCTAAGCTAGGACCTCTGCATGGCACATCTTGGCCCTGTCCACAGAGAGCAAGTCATTTGGAAGCAGTTTTGCTTCCCCAACAAAATGGTGCTTTTTGCTGCCACTAAGAAGAAATCAGCTCTGGTTACAACTGATCACTGGCTGTCACCACCACAGGTTTTGACACATGCTAAGTCACACAGTCACCAAATTAACCAACTCCTGTCTTACATACCATGTCATTTCAGCCCTGCTCAAAGCAACTCTCAGGTCACTTAAAAATGTCCAGCTTCAGGCACAAACCATAGAAGAGACACCCAGCTACTCCCCATGCTGAAGGAAAGCACACGGTGATACTGGATTTCTAACATTCCTAGGTTGGGTAAGGGCTAGAGTACCAGAGGAGGAAAAGCAGCAACAGGCACAAAGGCAACCTCAGTGAAAGAAAATAATAGTTAAAAACTCCTATGTAACTCTATATGCAAATTCTGGTTACAGAGAAACAGAGAGAGTTAAAGAGAAAATGGATACTAATTTGTTCACCAAATAAAAGACTGGTATATCTGGACCCAGTGTATATAGAGCTAATATCAGAGGATGTAAGATATCAACATTACATCAGAGGATGTAAGATATCAATCTCTATTATCTAGAAGGTCCTCATTAATGAGGAAGTAGTTGATGACCATTGACCATATCATATCTTGTCTTGGGAATTATGTTGGTATGCACAACGTCTCCACGTAATACTGAATTAACTATACTGCCTTGTTTCATCCTTCTCTCAGTATTGTTCAACGACCACTGTTGTTTAAAACTACCTCAAGTATCTCTGATCTAAGCACATCAGTAGATATCCAGAGAATTTTAGCACCTCTTCAGCCATGCAGGAGCTGAACAGGAATCTGGTTTGGGTTGGTGGCTGCAATGTCAAAATTGTGTACACATGCTCACTGACTGTCATGGCTGGGGAGCCCCACGAGGGTTGCCATTTGCTTGCATTCACATCTGCAATGTGTGGGCAGGACCACTGTAAAGATAAACAGCTGGCATCAGACTTGCTGCATCCCAACTATCCCATGGACCACAAAGGATATTCTTTTGCTCCCATCTTTTACATCCTACTAGACCAGAGACTTGGCTTGGGAGACATTCTACATACGACTATCACCTGTGTCATCCGTCACATCACCTCCTGTCATTAGGGACACTAAAAAGTATGACTGCTGCTTAGTGGCTTCCATTTGACTCATTTTTAATGTATTTATACATCACTATTTGCTTTTGCTGAATATGCTTGTGTTTCCAGGTGGGCACTTTTGCAGCCGATCAAGTATTACTAAGTACCTCTTAAATATTTATTGACTGTCTAATGATCACACAAATCAGGTTCACAAATTTAGCTCTTGGAGCTACTTTACACTTTATGGTCTAGTTGGATGTTAACCAAAGCCTTTCTTAGTGTTTTCTTTCTTGTGCCATAAACAAACAAGGCACAGTTTTAGAAACAAGTTGCTGCTTGACCAGGAAATTAAACATCCAGGATTGATATTGGTTGTGTTGACTTCTCAGCTACCAGCTGAAACTTGTCTTATTATATCACGTTGGATTCCAGAAAGCAATACACAGCATCACATCATATAGCAACAGGCAGACTCTTCCAGTAATCTCTCAACAGAACCTTTTCTCCAATGGAAAACACCGCATCACCAAAACATTCCTCGGGAACATATTGATTTCAGCAGCACAGTGACAAGTTTTTCACACCAACAGGAGAGGCAGCATTTTTGGAGTTTCACACACCCCTCAGCAGCCTGATGAGCTGGATGTCCCAGATGCCTGAATACTTGGGGTAAGCAGGGACTCCCCAGCCTGGCTGAGAGACCCTTGTGCCCACATCCTGGCTGCCAGCAGAGCTCTGCCACCCTGCACATAGACAAGTCCAGGGACAACCCAGGCTGCCAGGAAAGGTACAGCTTGGGTTGCCCTCCCCAACCTCTCCCACCTTGTGAAATACGTTCTTCTGACCTCTCATTCCACCACCACGCAAACCCATTCTCAGCAGCAGATGGGTTGTGCTGTTCCACAGGCATGAAAGAAAACTCCCTGGCTTGCTCCGCTTACGTGGCTAACTCTCTTCAGCTGCACTGCTGAACATTACCATGACACAGAGCTTAGGAAATCAGCTTAAAAATAAAGGTGAATGAAATCAGGCATGCAACAAATGAGAAGCACGAAACTGGAAACTAAAATGAGGCCACTGTGATAAATTAATCTCTGGGGCATTTTTTGTTTGTCCCAGAAGAAGCCTAAAGTTTACGATACGCAAAGCAAATATGCTCAGATTACTAACAAGCTACTGCAAGCTGTGTCTCTCCAGCTTTCATCACTTTTTGTACCTCTGCACATCACTGTAAGGGGGATTTTTTGGTTGTTTACAGCAAATGCCTTGCATAGAGATATTCTTCCCAACCTTTCAAGAGCACACGATACAAAAATTACCTATTAGCTCTGTTTCCAAAAGCTTGACCTTGACACACTTGTGAGGTGGGCTGATGCCAACCTTAGGAGGTTTAACCATGCCAAGTGAAAGGTCCTACACCTGGGTCAGAGCAATCGCAGACACATCTACAGGTTGGGTGGAGAAGAGTAACAGTTTAATAGGTTCATGTTTTCATCTTTATTACCTTCACTATTCACTCCTTGTTCACTCCTTTGCCAATGATGAGAAACTAATGAAGGAATTCAGATGCTGGGAACATGAAATCTTTACTTACACGTATCTATGTAACCCCATTCTCCTCACACTAATCTGCCATTTAGAACACGTTATAACAGATTTCTATGAACACCTCTCCCAGGAGGGCATAAATTTTTCCAGCAGTAAGATAAACCAGAGTACTCTACTAATCCTGCCTTCTGACACTGGGAGACTACCTACTCTCCACAAAGAAAACCTGAGCTTTGACACTTGAATTCTGCACATTGTAGAGTTACCTATATTGGTCAAAAAAAGCAGGATCTTATGGAAATTGCACCCAAGCTAGTAAGTCCTGCTTGTGAGCTGTAGCCTGTGGGAAAAACAGCTTAGTTTCAATGCATCCACTGCTCTAGACACATAGAATGTCAAAGAAATAGCCGCCCTGCTTGTTTCAGAGGTTACAAATACTGCATCTGAGCAGCCAAAGATACCCGGCATGCATGAGCATACTGACAGAAACCAGACCCGAACAACAGCGTTTCCTGAACTATTGTTTCAATTGCAAACAATGACACAGCTTCTTTCATTAACAAGGTTCAACTGCAAGTTTGCTAAACATGTGTGCTGGGACAAAACCCAGAATCCCAACTGACAAATTGCATTTGTTCACTTCTCAGGGAGACTGTTCTTTGTCTCCATGGCATGATGCCAGTAAAGCTAATAAAGAGGAGACCTTTATTAGATGTGACTAACAATAAAAATGACTCTAATTCCTAACATTTTGTTTCTAAATCCTGTTTTCCTCTTCAACTGCTACTCTGTGGAAGGTTTGTGGTATAGGAGTAAAATAAGAAAAGTACAGGGTAAGATTTATTGCCTGGAGTTTTTAGAACTCTGACCTGTTATTTCAGCTACCCAGGCTTGCACTGAAATCTCATTGTGCTGGCAGTCAATGTACACATATTGGAAAACAAAAAGGTAGACTCTCTTCCCATGAGGCTACAGTCTAAATGAAATGGAGTTTAGGAAAAAAACAAAACCCCACAGTGACTGACTATATTTTAGTAACAGCTAAACAAAGAATTGGTTTGCACATGGGTTTATTCATATTTTTTTAGATCAATGTAGTAACCTAGAGGACCAAGGAAATAAAAAGGAAAGGAGACAAGCCCTCACCACAGAATTTTTGTAAAAATATTGGGCTATATGGCAAAAAGGATTATCTTAATTTGATAGCAATATTTTTGGATTGGTATTGAAGGATTTTCTGATGACAGAGATTTGCAGTCTCCTTCTTGGCAAGCAGCTGGAATTGCAGCAGTGATGCAATTTTTGTATAGCTGTCAAACAAGGGACCCTCTCACTGTGTTAGCTGGACTCCTTTATTGTTATTGTTCTGATCCAGTCAGCCACTGCTTTCAAGTTAGTGGATCCAACTGGCTGACTGGACTGAAAGATACAAGAATAACAGAAACCCAAACTGGTGGTACAAAAGGAAGAACAGAATTACTTTTTTTTATGTGAAGTGCCTCAGTAAGTCAACTGCATGCTTTAACTAAACCTTAATTGCACCAAATCAACAGAAAGCAATCAAAAAGAGTCTGCTTTGACTCGTCACATACCAGAAATATGAGAAAAGAAACTGAACTAATTAAGTAATCTCTCACTGCGGGTGAGTTCCCAATGAAGCCTGTTTTAGTTGCCGTACATCACAAAACATAGAAGAGACAGGTCCACAACCAACCAAAGCAGCTCATCGCTGCTATTTCATCTTTATTCAGCACTGGTGAAGCCACGCCTGCAGTGCTGGGTCCAGTTCTGGGCTTCCCAGTAAAAGAGAATCATGGACATACTGGAGAGAATGCAGCAAAGGGCCACTAAGGAGCTGAAGGAACTGGACCATCCATCCTCTCAGGAAAAGTGGAGAGAGCTGGGTCTGTCCGGCTGGAGAAGTTTCAGGGATCTCACCAATGTATTTAAATACCTGAAGGGAGGGTGCAAAGAGGACTGGGTTGGGCTCTTTCCAGTGGTGGGCAGTGACAGGACCAGAGGCAATGGGCACAACCTGAAACACAGGATGTTCCCCCTGAATAGGAAATACTTTTTCACTGTGAAGGTGACTGAGAAGTGAGCGGCACAGGTTGTCCAGAGAGGCTGTGGAGCTACCCTCCTCAGAGATACTCAAAAGCTGTCTGGACAAGAAGATGATTCACCAATTCAGGAATCCCCATTCAGATGATTATGGTGCAAGAAAAGTGCTGCTGTATTTATTGTGGTTTGTAAGACTCCTTACACGCTGTTCAAATACCAAACACACCTTCAGAGGCAATCCTCTAAGCAGGTTCTAAAGTGTTGAGATGTGTAATACAGAGATGCCCTTGACCTTCCTGATAGCAGAGCTGCTGATGACACACCAATAACAGCAAAACTGCTTGTTTCTAACATAAACCAGCAGAAAATCCTTGTAAATGTATTCTAATCTGTGCATGCCTCCAGGTCCCATTCACTTCATTGCAGTTAGAAAAATACTGAGTTATGAAACATACTGAATTATGAAATATCATTGCCTACTTTGCTGAGTACCAGCATGTACATACTTTTATGTTAACTAGACACCAGCTTATCCTTCTCCTCTGTACTGGTTTATGTTTCAGCTCATCTAAGGAAAAAAAAAACAAACCCTACTTCCTGAGTGTAAAAGAAAAGAACAGTACAAGTGAACATGTTTGTCCAGAGACGATTCTCCTGCAGGGTATGTTTACATTGCCCAATGTAGCTGACATCTCTGGGCTGCTGTCAGCAGAGGTAGTTCAGATCAGACTGGCAAAGCCATGTTAAGGTAGAGCATCATGCAAGGCATTTCTCTGAACCAAGAGCTGTACTGCTTCTCCTATTCAATCTAGCCTGTTGAACTGGCTCTCATGTCCATACACTGCACTTCATTGGAACTTGAGAATGAAGAACGTGTTTTATTAAACCTCAAAATGAAAGCATGCTTTTTTGTTACGTGAACAATACCATTCTTTGATGTCTGAGTTCAAGAGCCTACCAAGTAAATGACTGGAAGCTATCAAATGATTTTGATCATGAAGATTTACAGAATGTTTATCTTGTCAGATATTCAGGCTGAATTTATGTGTAGTGTTACTTCTTTATTATCATTTTGATAATAAATTTGGATTTGATCCTGCATTAAAAAAATCCTATAGAGCTGGGGCTGCAAACTCCTGAACCTTGCTATATAACATCCTGGTATTTCTGATGATATTACACTCTGCATACTGATTTGAAAGAATTGATATACCTCAACACCTTTGAGAATTTTGCCATTATCATGTCTCGCCCCTTTTCTCTCTAAGAACAATTAGATGAAGGTGGTAAAGTAATGCTGCTGCAGAATTTCAGAACAGCTGTGAATTAAGTGCCTATTTCAATTCATGCTATGTATTTACTGTAAACGTTATTACCTACTGGAAAAACAAAAATTGATACTCTTACAGTTCCAGTGTGAAGGGTATGTGTTACATAGCAATAGTTTGCCTTGTCTTCAATTTAGAAATAGATTTAAATTACATAGCACTTTTTCACAAACAGAAGACTACAGCCTTATTAGCCAGGCAGGGACATTCTGACTTACCACACAGTTCAGTCAACTGCGATCTGAAACTATGTTTTAATTCCTCATAATTTTCATTTCTTCATCTCCACCCACAGGCTGCCACCAACATCATAGCAGGTGGACAATCATACATTCCAACTCCTTCTCATCCTCATTCTCCCCTTCTTCAGCCCACTATGCTCAAGCAAGAATATATCACCATGCTATTCCCCTCTACAATCAGCCTCTCAGCACCAGGCTTTAACTCTAGGTTATTAAGAATGCAAAGGAATAAACCAGCTTTCCATCAGGTCATGACTTTCAGTTGTTTTCCCTTGTCCTAGGATAAAGGTTTGACAGCAATGTAATAACACCCAGCAACACGCAATGCGAAATATTCTCTGTGTAAACAATGCCTATTTTCTTCTGCTCTTGCTTCCCATTTTGTCTCTTTGTTTTTCACTTGGCTTACTCAGTGCCCCACTGCAGTTCTTCTTTTTCCCATTTGATCTTATCTTTTCCTGCTTCACACTTCTACATTCTCTTCCAAACCTCAAAATGTTAGTTGTGTCCAGAGCTGGCCTTTAAAAGCAACATATTCACATGGATCTTATACCTGGCACCTGGCCATAAATAAAAGGAGGATGTTGTCTCAGATCTAAAAGAAAAGGGATAAATTGCTTCAGGTAAGTTAGTGCTCTTCAAATGCTTACTCTGTTCTAGTGTTTAAGCTACATGAAGGCAGCAGTTTGGGGGAGAAGGTAATGAACAAAATAAGCAAGAAAATTAAAGATCATGGTCAGGCTTCTGAGGAAATACCTTCCAGCAGAACACCTTCTTACAACTTCTATCACACTGTCTTCCTTCCAAATATCCCCTACTTTTTTTAAATGCCCTTCTATGCATTTCTTAATGTCTCAGTTTAAATCCCTCACTCCAAATGCCTTCCTCCCTCCATAACTTTTTTTTCATTATAGCTTTTCTCCTTCTCAATATAACTTTAAGGGTTCTGATTTAGTTGCTGTCTTGATGATGACCCAGCAAGTGTTGAGGGCATTCATACAACTAGTAAGTGGTTCAGAAGCAGTTCACACCACTAACATTGATAGCACATGCCCAAGTGTTTCCTCTCAAACAGGGAGTGTAGACCTAAGACGCTATTATGATGATAATAAACAAACCTATTCAGAAATAATCTTTATAATCCCTTTAGTATTTTCACAATTTTCATGGTCAGAAAACATTTTGAAACACCAGCTAAAGTCTGAGCACTTCTATGGGACACTATTGCTTCTTTCCTGCAAAAGTCACTGAAGCCCATTCTGATGCATTTTCCCACCCCACAAAAAGGTGAGGCATTACATAACCTTCATTATATAACCTTCACTATAAACCAGATGTAAAAATAAAATAACAGTGTGTGTTTATATCACGATACTCACCAAATTCTCATTTGAACAATGTGGCTTCTTCAGTATATCAGCCATCCAAATTTTTTATATTTCTTTACCATTTTCTTTATTGGAAAATCATGGGTTTGCCACAGATGATTCCAAGATACTTACCCAGTAGTGTAAGGTATATTTATTCCCCCTAGATTAATGCTTTCACATCCAACAATGAAGAGAGTTGAAAAGCACAGCAGAGATACACCACTGCAGATCATAGCCAACTTTGCAGACTCTCTCGCACCAAGTTTCAGTTTTTTTATAATGTAGCCACCAAGGACAATACCAACACCAGCACTTGGAACAATAATCACACCTGCCAGGAAGAAATTCAAGCAACATTAAAACGGGACCTATAGAAATGGTATAAAACATAAAAATTGGTTTCATTCCCTAATTAGATGACTGCAAATGCTGTACTAAGATCTCCATTGTCTAATTCTCTGTTAGCAAACTGAGTCAGACTTTTCAAACCTCTGGAGTGTTGTCAAAGAATTAATAAAAGCCTCCTTATGATATTACCAGCAGCCAAAGCACAATAAGAGAACTATTGTACTGACAAGCAGAAACATTGCTTTGTATTTATTTTAGAATGGGGAGAAGGGCTACATATTGCCTCAGTTTAAGTACTGAAAATTTGAAGAAATCCAGATTTGGACATGAATCTTCTTCTCCCTACTCTCACAATTAATGCCAGTGAATCACAAGTGCTAACCTCAGGCCAGACCCCAGAAGTCTGCCCACCTGGGAGTGCACATATGAGCCAGGCTGCTAATTCTGCCTTCTAAATACTTAACTTAAGCTTTCCTGTGTCAGCACCCTCATTCATCTTGGCACAGCCACATGGAATATAAATTGATCAAACACAATTAGAGAAATTAAGATACTAGAATTAGTATTTGGGTAAGTTTAAGACACAAAAGATGGGCCATGAAATTCCTCTTGCTCTGCTGCTGTAGTTGTAGCAGTTCAGCAACACATCACCAGTCCGTCCTCATTTGTCAGGGCCTAAGGAGGCATTAAATCTGAGAATGTCTTGCACATCTTCACTTATCTTGGCTTTTGCTTTTCACTGACATGTAAAAAGGTCTTTAAATTAGGTTTTTGCTAACAAAGATGCATTCCCCATAAATATGGAATTTCAACAACTTTTGGCAGCTTCATCTACTTGGAAGGAGCTATACTTTATAATCCAAACTCTTAAAGATGTTGATCTTCTTTTTAAAGAAGCCAGCAGGACTATAATTTGCAAGTATCCTTAATACTATTGCAAAGTATTCTCATTCTCTGACAATTTCTCTAAAGTTGAGGGGGACATTATTTTTATCAAAATGCTGAGATCATGAAAATACAAATAAAAGGTAAAAATACTTGCTGCTTTAATTATACTGCCATCACCAATGGCATTATAAAATAAAATGTCATTTCATGAGGAAGATTTTTAATAATAACCCACCACAGAATCAAAACCAGTCTTTCTCATAGAGCAGAAATTAGATGCTTAAGTCCTCCTAGGAGAACTAAATGATTTTCACAAAGTTCAAAGCTGTTATCTCTCTTGAGCCTTTATATCTGTCACATTCAATGACTGAATATGAACAAGGAAGAGAAATAATGCAAATCCTTTTACTTGCACTGAGAATGTTCTCT
Organism: Pezoporus occidentalis; assembly: GCF_034315485.1. NCBI lineage: Eukaryota > Metazoa > Chordata > Aves > Psittaciformes > Psittacidae > Pezoporus > Pezoporus occidentalis. The sequence goes on along the minus strand of NW_026915724.1, from coordinate 3,524,467 downwards.
CTGGGTAAAAATTGTAACTCAGCCATCTGAGTCTACTAGGCACGCCCTGCTCTATGAAATCTGTGTCAGAGAAGCTGACATCCATACCAAAGGCAGATCAGGATCCCTTGCAATGTCTTCTAAAACACCTCTGTTAGTTGAATCAAATTCCATGGACCTAATCCATGGCTATATCAGTTATATGAACTAAGGATCTAGCCCAAGGTAAGAGCTTATTGACAATAAATTAACCTCAGTATTTTATTCTTCCTTCCACCTTAGAGCTTAGGCTTGAGTGCTCAACCTCTTTTGGACCTGAATTTACCTTTTCTTTCTTATTCTCTTGAAAGCATGGATATTGGAAAAGCCTTGCACTAGAACTGAGACTCTGTGTGTCTGCGTCTAGTACCTTGTAAAAACTGAGCATGTCAATATTTTGCTAGGCATTAGGTTAGTGGTTCTTCCATTAGTGAGTTACCCTGTGCTGCTGTTTTCATCCATCTTCTGACACACCATGAAGATCAGAACATTAAACACAAGAACACAAGCAAATTGCCCATCAAGGCTCGCTCCCATTCAGAAAGATGGAAAGGCTGGATGAAAGCCTACACACAAGATGTATAAAGACCAATTCTCCATGCAAAGTAGAGCTGGTGATGGAGCTCTCTCTCTGGGAGAAACTAGAAGGGCAAGAAGAGATTTTGCTGTTTGTGGTGAAGGCCATAGAAAGAGGCACTCATTCCCTTCCTGTCAGGAAGCCTGACAGGTTCTTTTGCCCTAAGTACAAACTCTTCATCCTTATGCCCCTCTCTTTCCACAGAGAATGTGAAATCAGAAGTGATGTACTGTCAAAGGAATGCAGCTCTTCCGGGCGACTTTCCAGGGCAAAGCAAAGCATGTACATCTAATCAGGAGACACATTCTTCTTTTTCAAAGGCATTTAGAGGAATAAAGCTTAAGATTCAATACTAAGCTGTTGCACTGCACTCTCCTTCATTTTATAATGACAGCTTGGCTTATAGGAATCGTGCGTGTGCTAAATACACTCCTGGATACAGTGCTCCAAGGCAATATCAGCTTTCAGTCAGCAATTTTCAAGCTTTGTCCTTTTTGCTGCTGTCAGGATACTGCAGCACTTGAGGCTTGCCACAGCAGCAAGAGATGATCTTAACAGCCACTAATAGTCTGGCAACAGAAAACTGCAGTATCTGCTAAGCAGGCTACACTTCCAAAGGGAATAAAATGGACATTTTCAAACTAATTCTGACTGAGATATATATTATACCTTTTCTAAAGCTAAAGATAGATCCAATGCATTTGTAACCATTTTAGCAGATGTTACCAGAACAGTGTTTTATGACATATAGTGCACAGTTCATCCAATTACAAATTATTTGAATTGTAACTCTCTCTTTCAAATGTAAATATGTTAACAAAGCACCTGAAATTTTAACCTGGATTTGTCTAAGATCTACCTGTACTCTATAAAGTCAGAGTTCTTTGTGGTTTTTTCTTGGACTTAAAGCCTGGAGGCTAAATGCCATCTTCTCTACACACAATAAACAAAACTCCAAGCAAGACAAGACTGAAGCACAAGCTGCACAAGTTCAAGACATAAAGTTTGGCACATGGTATTTTTGCTGATGATTAATGCTAGGTTTGTTTAAAAAATGGAAAGAAATTGAGACTTAATGAAAGAATTGTTGGTTATGAATTGAGGTAGAAAATTACCAGTAATAACTTCACATTACTCACATGAAGGGATTCAGCAAACACATGTACTCAGCTGGCAATGCACATACAAGTGTAGATGTAGTAATATAAATAACATGTTAAGTCCTCCTTTTATTAGCCAGAAGTCTGTAAACTGGACATGTCTTTAACTAATTAGCCAGTAGCTACAAAAAGAATTTATAAAACTAGTAACAACTGTTGATTTTAATGCTAAGTTTAGGAGTTGGGGTTCTGGAAGCAGCGCTCACTTGTCTGTGTTGCACATCCAGCCTAAGCTATTCCATCTTCTGCTTCTGGTTCATTATAATAGTCTTTATCAAGCAATTTATAATAGGGAAAACAACATAGCTTCACACTCTGGACAGGGTCACATCACTTTTTTCTCTTTTAATGTACTAGCTGTTGAATATCTTGTCTAGCAATGTTTTTGATTTATCCTGAGAACAAAGCAACTTACAGAGTATCAAACCCATCAAGACTCATTACAGCACATGTGTAGCTACCCTAAACTTCTGATAGAATCAGGTTCCCATCAATCAATGTTTCCTCCCTTTATGCAGTACACAGGGATTTCATGCCCTGAAGAAAATCTCATCTCAACAAGCTCTCAAACAGAAGTAACTATATGGTGCTTTTCTGATGTTTCCCCTCTGCAGTCTAGAGAGACTCATATTTCTTCCAGCCACTGCAGCTGATACATGATTCCTGCATGCGGTCTGTGTGTCTTCTCTCTTTCTTCTGCTACTTTTTGTCTTTTCCTTGACTGAGTCCCTGGGCAGCTTCACCCCATACTTCACCCCTGTTCCCACAACTCACTCTCCACTCCATCACTCCTTCTCACACAGAAGATCTGGAAACATGGGGGAGCAAAGAACTAACATGCTTTGCAATTAGCAGCTATTCTGTATGGGAAGTACTATGGAGAAGTCAAAAAGATGCTTACAAAGATAAGCGTCTTTGATGCCCCTAGGAGAGAGGGAAGATAGTCTGCATGACACAGGCCCCAATTCTGCACAATATTTCGGCCCCTTTCCCTAGGGAAGTTCACACCTTGCCGTCCCGCAGAGCAATATAAAGCTTAAAATGTAGTACTTTATAGCTCTGTTAGAAGTTGTGCTTGGCTGTACATTGCTGCTGCAACAGCAGGGAAAGAACCACACCTGCAGAACAGGGGTCTCAGACCTAGAAACACAGGTGGGAAAGGATCTGGGGAGCTCTCTGGGCTAGACTGGATTGTTACGCACTCAGTGTGAAAAAGTAAATAAGGAGAAAACCACCAGTCTGGAGGGGAGAGATAACTGAAGTATGGGACAGATAAATCTTAACTCGTCACTGGGGAAGAAAAAAAGATTAGGGCATTTTAAAGATCAAAGAGGAAGTAAAATTCACAGAAAATAAGAACAGCCTTCAAAAATCTTCAAAAATCACAAATTGCAGTAACGCCTATTGGGTCTCTAGCCTGTTTTTATTGTTTTTACCCCTCCTTGAAGACCATTAGTGTATTATAAAATGTCTGTCTAGGCTTATGTAAAAGCCCCCAGCCCTGTAACAATATAAATGGGTTCACATTTTACTAAACACATATAACAAACATCAAAAAATTGCCTGAATATCTACAGAATACACAAAGCTGTATCCAATCTCCTGTTCCACCAAGCACATTTTTGGTTCATTTCTACATTGATTCATTTCATTAGTTGAAGAAAACCAGCCCTTGCAAGGTTATACTATGTGGCAATTCCTTACCAGTGTAGATGCTGGCATTGGAAGCTGGGATGCCAAACTGTGACTCGATGAACTTGGGAATGAAGGTAATAAAAGCTGTGACAATGGCACTCTCAGCTGTGTATGACAAACTCACAAAAAGGAATGTCATGTTGCTTAAGATCCTGACAGCTGCTCTTGGAAGTTCTATAAAATGACAAAAATTACAAACAAATGTTATCAATAATGAACTAGAAACAAAAGTAAACTGAAACCAACTTCATTTTCTCTGAGATGGACTGGCAAGAATGGCTTGCTAGCATCTGGCTACATCTGCTAAGCGGAAGGAAGACTGCATATTTGGGATTGCAGTCTTCACTGTCTGCTCGTACCCTATCTCACTGCATCGCCCCAGGGCTGCAGTCCTACTTTTCACACATGCAACTGAGGTCTGTTTTAACAAAATAATCTGAAGAAACAGGGTCTACATAGTAGCAGTCTAAAAGAAAAAAAAACAAAACAAAACAGCAATAAAATGTAGCAATTTTTGAGGTATTCCGATGTCTCACTTTGAAATTCTCTATAACATGTCACACTTGTGAACCAACAGCACTCAGTTCTGCACTCCACAGGAGGAAAACAGATCACATACTCCCCCCCTGTAACTCTGCTTCAAGGACCATGCTTGAAAACTGAGATAATAATATCAAAATTTTTAAAAAAGAACAAAAAGATTTTTAATTAAATATTTTTCTATACAATTTAGAAGTATCTACTGTAAATGCAAAGTATATACTGAAAAATTATGTCAGTGATATCACTGAATCTCAACATAGTTTACATACAACTCGTTTAATATTCTCAGAAGGGGTGAAACAATTAAAAATGAGAATACATCATTAACTTAAATTGAAGAAGTATTCACAGATGTTGCAATAATTCTCAAATTGAATATCAAAACCCCATGAAATTCAGCACTGTAGTTAAAAGAAACTCCTAAATAATTCTAAGTGAGTCTTGTAGTGATGTCAAATTATCATCACAAGATGGTATCTCTATTCAAGACAACTTTTTCAGATTAGACAGTGTGATTTTAAACTTTCTTCTTTTTCCTTGAGCTTATACCAAGATCAGACCTTCTCTTCAAATGTTATATCTAACCTACTATGGTTTGGGGTTTTTTATTTGCTTTTCACTTTGTACAAAAAAATGAATGCTGCTTGAATCAAAGCACATTGAATTCAATGACAACAGCACCCATTAGAAATGTAGCACGCTGAGTAAGAGCTCTGGATTGAGAATTTCAATGATGTTAAAAGTTGTCAAGTCAAAAATCTGTCTTCCTTTCTACATTGATTCCAGTAGGTTATATATATTAAAGCAAACAGAATTTAGACTCCTGTCATGTCAAAACTTGTCAGGCTGCAAATTAGCATGTAAGTTGTCTTACTGCATTCAGTCTTAGCTTATGCCACTTGTCAAAATTTATATAGAGTTCATTATGAGTACGGGGTTTATAATTTTAATGTAGTCAAATGCTCCCTTACTGCTCCCTATGAAGAAATGTATTAAATGTTAAATACAAAACTTGGAAATAAGTAATGAATAAATCATTAAGAAGCATTCATATATTATAATCTTAATGGTTTTTACCACCTACAGTTTTTTTTACAAATATATGTGTCTGCTTGCAGTAGAAAAACAGAAAGAAACAAGATAACAGGAGAATGAGACAGTATAGTCAATGTGAATATATGGAAACTGTAACACAACTGTGTACCTTCAGAAACTACATTACAGTGGCAAGTTTAGATAAAATAGCATCAGTAATTGTTCGTAAATGTGATGCATGCTTAAAATACAGGTGCACAAAATTTATCTCATTGTTCAAAAGGAAATGAAAGAGAGAGAGAAAAAAAAAAGATCTAAAATACCATCAGATGTCAGCCCTCAAATCTCACCAGCTTCAGCTTTGTGTCTGTTTTGGGGTTGGGTTGGGTTAGCTGATGGGGACTTAGATGGAAAAAGAAATCTAAGGGTAACAGCCAAGATGCTCTAACCCAGCTTTTGCAAAGCCTCTCATGGGGCTACATGATGAAGTTTAAAACGGCTGCCACAGGGCTGCAGCAGGGCAGCTGTAGCAGGATTTCCACAGGGACAAGGTGCAGGATTGAGTGCTTCGCCCCCTGTAGCAGAAGCAAGAACTTATGACCATACCGCTGCTGCTGCTGCAAGACAGGAGTCAGGAAGCAGAAAGAGGGAATGCCAGGATTGAAACTGAGCTATTTGGTGGCAGCTGCTCACCAGTGCTAAAAACATGTAGAAGAAAATTAATAAGATAGTAACTCTCAGAAGACTGGATATTAGAAAGAGAACTATAATTTCACTAGTACGATGAACTAAGTGCTCTTTGTAGAAATGAACTGGAAGTCCCTGGCCAGGGGGTAAATTAAAGATCTTTGCTAAATCCATTACTTCACAGGGCATGGCATAAATATCATAATACCTGGTAAAGTTTAGCTCTTCCTGGTAAAAGTGAGCTTCAGGAAAATGTCTGGTTTAGTATTTTTGATCTAAAGATACTGAAGAACTAATAAGGGAATAAACTGCAGAGTTAACAAACATTTTGCTCTGATGTTTGGATGTAGAGCTGTACCTTCTGTTGACTCCTACTTGCATCTTATCTGAGCACTCAGTCTAAAGGTCATTATTAATTTCAAAACTAATTAGAATTTTGAAATTGGATTTCTACTGATAAATAGATAAAACTTCAGTGTCTTAGAATAAGCACAAGTTCTCTTACACCCATGTGAAGGATTCTTCAGTGAACAGCTCTGCTGATTACTATCATTTTTGGTATGAAATGAAACAGCTTATTTGTGTATGCTGCACTAACAGACACCACCTGAAGCAGTTGAGACTTGAAGCTCTTTGTGATTTATACACAGAAACTGTCTGGCATACATGGAAAAGATGCTATATGGTAAGAAATTCTCCAATAAAAAATAATTATTCAGAATTAGGTTTTCCCTGCTTTCCTCCTATGATTACAGTTCAAATCCTGTGTGACAAAATCTGTATTACACTTCTGAATTCAGAAACCTGTAATAAAAAGGCGTTATAATTGTCTCATATCTTTCAACCACACTAATTCTAGTGAAAAACAAGAACACTAAAAACTTCAAGGATCCTTTGTACTACATAATCAATCATGGATTTAAAACATTCCAATGTCATATTACCTTTGTGTGACTAGACATAGGGCTAGGTTTTGATTTCAAGGCCACTGTTAAACCTGTCAGGTTCTGATTTTTAGGTTTTTGAAAAAAAAAAACACCTCTTTTTTTTTTTTTTTTGCAAGTGTGCACCAGAAACAAACCAACAAGAACTTGCAGTTTCTCTCATTCTGTCATTTGAACAAACAAATCTCTATCAACTACATTCCTAAAACTGAAATGATCATTTAGTACACCTGTAAACATGTTTACACTTCTGCGTAGTTATTCCAGCTTTTAAAAATCCTTTCCTTTCCCTTTTCCTTTCCTTTCCTTTCCTTTCCTTTCCTTTCCTTTCCTTTCCTTTCCTTTCCTTTCCTTTCCTTTCCTTTCCTTTCCTTTCCTTTCCTTTCCTTTCCTTTCCTTTCCTTTCCTTTCCTTTCCTTTCCTTTCCTTTCCTTTCCTTTCCTTTCCTTTCCTTTCCTTACCATGTAACTAAGAGTATATTAAAACTGCCTTGATGGACTAGTTTGCCAGTCTACCAGGAATTTTCTTCCTTTCAGGGTCTTTGACAATATTCTTTTTCTCGTCAGAATACATTTTCTTTCATTCATGTGTTGGACCACTGCTTGATTCATGGTAACGGAAAAGCATAAGAAAAATCTGCAAGCAATAGAAATATTCATAAATACTGCTCTAAACAAAACTTTTGAAGCACTATAAACAGAATTCCAATAAAAAATGAAATAATTCTGACTTCACCTTTTTTCATCATTTTATATATTTTCTTTTATCCCTGTTCTTGTGCATCTAGGCCAAGGTGATGCAATGAATACAACCAAAGGACTAAACCATCCCAGTCTACAGCACTGTCCTCTTGTTGTCCATCATCAAAGCTCCTTGTATGGGTAACACAGGTATTAGCTAAAGGGCCTCCTTTCTGTTGGCGCTCCAAGCCTGGACAATACTATCCATGTCTGCAGCCTTTGAAGAAGGCTGCCTCCGCACCAAGGTCTCAGGGCTAGCTTCCACTCTTTTGGAGTACAAAGCAGAGCCAAGATTTGAAACAGGTTTGTTTATCAGAATGGATATGAGCATTTTTTAGTCACACACAACTACTTCAAACAGATCCTTCATGGGGCTAATCACTGAATTCTAAAATAATATTTTCCCATGTATTTAATTTCATTACCTACAAACATACCATTTAAACAACTGCATTCAGCTTGATTCCTCAAGTGTTTTCAGGACACGCCTTAAGTACCTGGATGGTGGCCAAATCGCTGAACAGCCCCTAATATCCCCTCAAAAGTAGGGAGTTTCAGAGCAAGTTTGATCTGATTGTTACTTTTGTTAACTTGATTTAGAGCAGTTTCTCAAGGCTCTAACTAATGCTGCTCATCGCTGCATGGAGTCATGCCGGCCTTTTCTATTTTGAGCTCTTCAAGACAGCCTAAGAAAGGGTAAGGGGGGAGCAACTTGCTCAAGGTCAGGGTCAAAGCAGGATCTCCACCCCACAGACTGCTGAACTTCCTGACATTTTAAGTGCTCACCAAGAGCCCCACACACAGACCACTGTCGTCTCCTCCTTTTCTGACTCAACTAGTCTCCAGATACTGCAGAAACTCCAATCCAGATCCTTGGGGAAGCACTGCAGTGGGCTTACCCTACAGCCACCAGCCTTTCAGGAGTTTCTTTTACCTTTGCTGATGCCCTGACAAGTGTTATTAACCTGTCTCTGTCCCTGCCATGGACTCAGTGGGAAGCGCATGTGACAGCTGGTAGACATGGAAAGACAGACATATTTCATATTCCATGTTTAAGTAAGGGCTGTATATAAGGACAAAACTCAATATATGCATGTATATATATATATATAAAACAAACAAACAACCCACAGACTACAAAATACTCAATACCCTTCAGATTATATGAGTATATTTTAGGTAGCGTATACATATGCTTTCTTTACACTGCTCCTTTATCTGTTGCGCACTAAATTTCAATACAGAGGTAAGCAAAAAGGACTGCAGATACAGTTTCCACGGACAAAACCCTAAGGGGATTGATATAATAAATGAAAACAGCGGTTTTGTCTGCTCAGGTTCATGATTTATCTGCATGCATGGGACTGAACCATGGCTTCTTCATTAGAAATCTTCTTTAGCTGCCTTTATTTCTTTATTTTTATTAGAGTCCCTATAGGGATGCTGGAGAGGGACTCTTCATTAGAGACTGTAGTGACAGGACAAGGGGTAATGGGTTAAAACTTAAACAGGGGAAGTTTAGGTTGGATATAAGAAGGAAATTCTTTCCTGTTAGGGTGGTGAGGCACTGGAATAGGTTGCCCAGGGAGGTTGTGAATGCTCCATCCCTGGCAGTGTTCAAGGCCAGGTTGGACGAGGCCTTGGGTGATATGATTTAGCGTTAGGTGTCCCTGCCCACGGCAGGGGGGTTGGAACTAGATGATCTTAAGGTCCTTTCCAACCCTAACGATTCTATGATTCTATGATTTCTCCCACTAAACTACATCAAGTTTTCTTCCTCCTGTGACCTATTTAATGTTTTATTTAATTCATTTGATATATGTCTCAGAAGCATTCTCCTTCTCACATTTTTTACTTGCAACATAGGTAAGAAAAGACTGGATTCCAAACCCTCCATCTCAAAACATAAGAAAAAGCAAAGATGTATCTGTATTTTTAACTGATCTCAGATCTACTGTGGGCCAAAATAAAGCTCAGGCCACAAGCTGAAGGCTACTTGCAGAATGGAACCAATTTTGGTTTATTTCTTCAGCCTGTACTGGCATCCATTGCAGGAAAAAGGACCCCATCCCTCTCCTGTCATACTTTTTTGATTCTTTTTCATTCATCTTGAGAACTAACCCATGTGAAATTAGGGCAAGTGACAGCAGGCCATGAATCATTCTGCCAGGCTTCCCAGGTAACACCATATCAGAAGATCAAAACAGTTTCTTCCCTGGGACTTCCCTTACCAAAGCTGCATGGATTTTCAGGGATGGCACTGACCTCTGTCATGACAGATTGCAACATCACTGATACTTATTAATACCGAACAGAAGACATGACCTACTAAATCATCAGTCTCCTGGCTACTGCCTAAGTGAAATTTCTGTCCTTCGTGCTATAAAAAGATGAAGCCCTGAAATTCAATGGGAAGTATAAAATGTACATTCATCTCAGAATAAGCAATGCTAAATGACTTAAGACACATGCAATCCTTTTTTCCTTCCCATTATAAATGAAATTTACCTCAACTGAGAAGCCTGAGGCATGATCTCATGCCAAAAAGCCCGCTTAAACTTGAAAAATAATTAAATGATAGCGCATTCCTGCTGCAGGCCCCATTTGCTAGGCTAAATGACACCTAATGGGAAAGCTGTTATCAGCTTATAGCAAAATACTTTTGTCTGCATTATCTCAACTCGTTTAATATCTTTCTGACATGTGGAATACAAGGCTGCTTCACTGGTAAAGTGTTTCCTCTAGAGAAAATGAAAGTTTCATGTATGAAAAGCACTAATTTGGTAGCTCCTTTAATATATTAGTATAGGATTTTGTAGAAGGTACGGTACACATTTAGGCAATTACATATCAAAGAAACATCTAAAATTAGATATACAGAAGTTTTAATTTCTGTGAAAAAAAAAAAAGTACTGGAAAACTTTCTCCTAAGAGAATACTTGTTTTCTGTGTATCTATTGTGCCTGTAGTGACACAACACAACCTGGAAGGTGAAATTATGTACAGAAACAGAGAACTAGCACCAGGAAACTCATTCAGATGCAGAATACCTGTATGTTTTCCAGGTATACCTACAGGATGAAGCAGCCCCTCTGCTATGACTTCACCTGCAATGATTAGGAAGGAGCCCAGCAAAGACTGAACTCCCCTTCTCACTTCCCCAGGCTAGTGAGAAAACCTCAACAGAGTAGCCCTGAACTACTTCTGCTAATCAGAGGCCAGTAGGTTTGAAGTTAAAAAAAGACCAAACCCACAACTAGCTGTATGTATTTAGGAGAAAACATCATGTACAGGGAGTCAAAAATAAGGGAATAAAGAGTCTTAAAGAAGGAAGTAGACAACACGCTCTTCCTTCTCCACCACTTTTTTCACTACTTTGCAAAGTAGCTAAAGGGAGAACATGGAAAGATCCAATATTGCAGGTTTACCTTGTTTGCTCTGTGCCTTGATTAAGACGATGTTCTATAAGCTAATAAATAAGAAAATTCTAGTCTCCAGTTTTTAATTTACTTCCATAGAAATTAACACTAACTTCAGGTACCTTGTGAGTGCAGCTATAAATGCAGTGTAGAGCAAATCAATATACATGTGGGTGAACATTACTCAGAGTTACACTGGCTTTAGTCTAAAGCCAGCATACTAGTTTTACTAAGCCTTGCCTACTCAAAGACTGATCATAAATGCATCATTAAAAATTCTACCAATGACTATATCCTGGACTGATACCCAATGAAAAAGATAGGCTAGTGTTCATGTCAACAAAGAAACACTTGAAGTTTTGAGTTTAAATTACATCTAGTGGTACAAAGGACATTTCATGGTTTTTCTTAGTCCCATTGCATTTATCTGGGTACCACAAAATGGCACAACCAGCATTTGTATCATGGAATCCAGGGAGGACACAACAGCATTGGCAACACAACAGCATTAAGGCATGCTCATTCTTGTCCTATGCTGTTCAATATTATGACACTGTTAAGCCTATATTGTCAACTCCAAATGTATATGCCTCACAGTAATTAGTTTTTAACAATAATACCCTTCCTCCTGCAGTATTTTATTGATTTTTAATACTTTCTGTTAGATTTTACATTAATGGTTTACTTGAGTAAAATAAAAATCGTTATTACTTGTCAGTCTTTTAGTCTTTTCATGTTTCAAAATTTGCACAGGTTTTATTTGTCATAGCCTTCTGCGAATAAATAGCTTGCAGTGCAAAATAGCCAGGAAAGCTGTATGAAACAAATAACCTTTCTTAATTAGCTTACCCAAATATGTGAATGCAATTGAACTCATTACTAGAGTTCTTTTCACTTGTTTCACTTTATTCTGTGAAGGGCAACTTAAAGGAAGTATGACAGTTACAAACTGTAAGGTGCATAAATATGTCTAATAATAGAGGTCCTATATCTATAGGAAATAGGCTACTTGTTTGTTACAGATGCACACTAAACACTTCAATAATTTAAGTAAATGGATGTCTTACACTCATCACTGCAATTTGTAATTTTAGATGATGACCATCTATTAAAACCTCGATAGCAAAACATGCTATTAAATACAGAACGTTAACTCTGCCTTCAATTACACTTATATAATTCTAGATAACCTTGTATACAAAATGTAAAGTATTTAAAAATTAAAAACAAACTTCACCTTTAACATTTTTTCCAAATCCCATAGAGGCAGGAACTGCACTGTCTGTTTGTATTTTACTATTTGTTTTCTCTTTCATCACTTCATCATCACTTGAAACATCATCAGAGTTCATCTTCTTTTTCTTTTTCCTTTTTTTGTGGCGAGGAGGGAGTTTTTTCGGAAAGGTAAACATGGGAAATATCACAAGGAGCATTGCAATGGCACAAAGGAGAAATCCACTCCACCTAATTCCAGGAGACAGGAACAGAAATGAAAGCTAATGCATTACAAGAAATGAAAAAAACAAAGTGATTCTTACAGGCTGCACTGGGTGGAAAGACACATTTGCAAAATATGGAATACTGACATTAAGAGTAAAGGATTGGAGTGGGTGAGAGCCTTCACTGCACTAAAACCCTTAATTAGAAGATGTTTCTGTTGGCATTTCTACTCATAAAAGTATTTATCCAGAACCTACCAAATGTTATGAAACAGTGTCAGCTTTGAGTTCCCCTAATTTTTCATTTTTGGTAATTATACAGTACCAAGTGCTGAGAAGTAGATACTCACTTTTACTTTCCCTTTCTAGGGTAATTTCCAGTAAAGTGATACTGTATTATATAGAGAATGTAGAATTCTAGAGTTATAGAATCATAGAATGGTTTGGGTTGGAAGGGACCTTAAAGATCATCTAGTTCCAACCATGCTGCCATGGGCAGGGACACCTTCCACTAGACCAGGTTGCTCAACGCCCCGTCCAACCTGGCCTTGAACACTTCCAACGATGGGGCAGCCACAGCTTCTCTGGGCAGGCTGTTCCAGAGTCTCACCACCCTCACAGTAAAGAACTTATTCCTAATATCTAACCTAAATCTCCCCTCTGTCAGTTTAATCATTCTCCCTTGTCCTAACACTACATGCCCTTACAAAAAGTCCCTCTCCAGATTTCCTGTTAGACCCCTTTACGCACTGGAAGGCTTCCATAAGGTCTCTCCAGAACCTTCTCTTCTCCAGGCTGAACAAGCCCAACTCTCTCAGCCTGTCTCCATAGAAGAGGTGCTCCAGTCCTTGGATCATCTTTCTGGCCCTCCTCTGGACTCGTTCCAACACGTCCACATCCTTCTTCTGTTGAAGAGCAGAACAGGGTGGAAGGATCACCTCCTTCAACCTGCTGGTCACACTCCTTTTGATGCAGTCCAGGATACAGTTGGCTTTCTGGGCTGCGAGCACACACTGAAGCTGGCTCGTATTAAGTTTCTCATTGACCAAAACCCCCAAGTCCTTCTTCACAGGGCTGCTCTGAATCTCTTCTCTGCCCAGCCTGTAGCTGTGCCTGGGATTGCCCCAGCCTAGGTGCAGGACCTTGCACTTGGCTTGTTTGAACTTCATGAGGTTGGCACTGGCCACCTCTCAAGCATGTCAAGGTCCCTCTGGATGGCATTCCTTCCCTCCAGCGTATCAACCGAACCACACAGCTTGGTGTCATCTGCAAACTTGCTGAGGGTGTCTCAGTTCCACTGTCCATGTCGCCACAAAGATGTTGGACAAGACTGGTCACAACACCAACCCCTGGGGGGCACCATGCATTACTGGTCTTCAGTTAGACACTGAGCTGTTGACTGCAACCCTCTGCATGTAGCCATTCAGCCAATTCTTTATCCACCGAATAGTTCATCCATCAAATTGATGTCTTTCCAGTTTAGAGACAAGGATGTCATGTGGGACAGTGTCAAATGCTTTGCAAAAATCCAGGTAGACATAATCAACTGCTTTGTCCCTATGCATCAGTTCTGTAGCTCCATGATAGGCCACCAAATTGTCAGGTATGATTTGCCCTTAGTGAAGCCATGTTGGCTGCCACCAACCACCTCCTTGTTTTTCATGTGCTCTAGCATCATTTCCAGGAGAATCTGCCCCATGAAATTCATATGCATGTGTAACGGTTTGTGTGTTAAACAGCAAAAATAAATGCAAAGAGAAACACCAAACAAACAGCCATGTGTATTGCCAGTTTTGTTAGAAAGATTGCAGGGGAAGCTTTTGCAAGGCAATCTAAGTGGCTGAAAGTTTTGACTAATTTTGATATTATGTAAACAGAAAGTCCTCCATTCATTTTAGCTGATAACATACATGGCTTAGAAAGCAGACTTTTAGGAGGATTATTCAACACTGTCAAACAGGGAATAAATCACTAGACCGTATAAAAATGAACTAACATCCCTTTTAGGATCTCAAAGTCAGAAGCTGAAATGGCACTGATCAAAGAAACAAACCGTGGCAATAATACACAGAAATCTGAAACCACCCACTCAGGAGGAAACAGCAAAGGAGACAGGGCTGATATAGCACTAGATGAAATTTAAAACCACAGGGACTGTTATGGTAGCATACCAAGTGCTGGAGATGTCACAAATGCAGCACTGGATGAAATTACCTGCGCTGTCTACACTCCACACCTTCCTGGAGAAATATTAAAGAATTGGAAAACAGACAAAAGACATTATCAGAAATAATATGACCTTTGAAGGTCCCTTCCAACCCAAACTATTCTATGATTCTATAATAAGGACACCTACAACAGGAAATGAGAGGTCAGAACAGGATCTGTATTAATTAAAAAGCCCTTGATTTTCTGTCTTCCAAAGTCAAAGAAAATATGCAGGAGAATACCTCAAAGGCATATGCACAAGCCCCAGGACCTCAAATAAAAGCAATTAAAGCTAAGGAAGGACTAGATAGTGCTGGAGGAATTCCTTTAAACTTCTTGTGTGGAATGCTGATGAAAGACTATATGGGAAGATCCAAGTATTAAACAGATTCAGAACCAGGAAAACACTCAGACAAGTGTCAGCAAAAGAAAATCTGATTCATAGCAGCTGATAGACTGCCAAGGGCTACTTCACAACTAATGAGGTCCCTATATAGCATATTAACAATTCTCAAAGACAACTTGCACTTGGCCTTGCAATGGATGATTTCTAACAGATATTCCTACAGTTACCACATTTGAATAAAAGCAATTTTAAACATTTGATGGGCTGGCACAGACAGCTGGCCTGAGCAGAGCACCTACAGGAAGCCCAGGTGTGTAAAACCCAGGAGCACAAGCCCAAGTTCTCTGAAAATCAAGGAAGAATCAGATCAGAAATAACCCTGAGAAATAACTACTTTATCAAGTTTCACAAAAGATAAACCAAGTTAACTACCCTGCATACATGCAATATACCTCTGACAAAGGACCAACTTAAGTAAAAAATAGGCTTTACTGCAATTTTTGTTGCCATATATCATAGTTACTGTACTCACTATTTTGCCTGGCATCATTACCTCCTTTAATACTATGGTGGCTTTATTTTACTGGGTCCCTGCAATAAGTTACATTAGAAACTTTACAGCTATAATAAAGAAAAGATGGGAACAAAAGACACTAATCCACTCCATGGGAGACAAGGCTGAGAAATCTCAGATACAACTTCCCATTAACTTATCTCAACTGCACCCTACTTTTTAAAAGTGTGTCATCTGAAGTAAGTGCTAGGCTACTCTTATATTTCAAATTGTTAGATTACATAAATAAAAATAGAAAATGCCATGGTCCCCGAAAATAGATTTTAGTGGAAATCTATTTACCACTGAAAAATAGGAAAGTCTATACTTCCAGAGTTCTCTGCAACCAGGCAGTGAGCGGTTAAGGACAAAAGATCAGTCCTTACACCATGATGGTCTTCGTTTTAATGGGTAGACAAAGCTTCAGAAACAGAAAAGAGAATGAGGTGCAGACGGTATGAACACCACCAAACTTTTATGAGAGGCCACCACAGACTGTGAAACAAATTGCCAGAGATCTGAGCAGGGGACAGTCTTCAGAAATTTAAGAATAAAAATTGAGATAGCCAAAATTAAAACAGTAATACAAGCACCTGGAACACCCTTCAAGGAAAGCTAGACTCTATAACCAACATGATGGAAAAAGGAAACTTTGAATGACTTTTACCTGTCTATGCTCGTTAGAATACAATTTGCCTGCTGAAAGGCTATGACAGCTGATTTAATGCCCTTGTTTCAGTCATATTTTGATCACTTCTGCTGGCACCCCCACGCAAAGTTGAAATCACCAACACATTTGTTCAGGTGACATTAAACCTTGGAGATATATAAAATTTATTTAGCAATTTGGCATAAAATGTGAATGCACAAACTAGATGCTCTTTTCTCTATTTTGCTTGCACGGCCTTGCATAGTAGATGTTTTGTAAGCCTGCCCAGAGAAGTGGTTGTAATAGGTGACTTTTCACCACTTTTGCCATGGAGCTCAGCAGTTACAGTATTCCCACAGGATGCTGGAGAACCATCCCTGGCACTGGTAATGCCACCCACTGCTTCTGACAAAGAGTAGTTAAACTTGTAGTTCACAAGCAAGGACAGGCATATTTTTTGACCAACCTCTCTTACACGTTTGGCTATTGACACCATTGGATGTTTATCAAAGCTAGCTTTAAACAATCAGTATTGGCCATCCATAGAGCCTGGTGCAAACGGCCCAAGAAGCATCAAACTGATGTGTCCATGCTGCTTTGGTTACTTTACCTTCACCAGAGCTGTTTAAGCTGTTAACTCACACAGGTATGCCCAGATGATAAGGCAGTTGTATCACTGGTTGCATTATAGATAAAGTCAAAGCTTAACCTACATTTGTTTAGACTCAGTGATTTCAATTAACAAATATATTTATGGGTCTGTTCACAGTTTCTGTTGAAAAGTAATGCTCTTGGACTAAGACAAATAAAGCAGGACTAAATCTTCAAAGGTTTATGAACACTACAAAGAGAGAATTTTTCACATCAAACTGTCAGGAGACATCACTGCAGGATAAATAGAAATGGATATGATCTGACTGCAATGGCTCAGTGACAAACACTAATCCAGTGTACAAGAATGAATGCTACACTCCACAACTACAAACCAGAAGTCTCCTTTCAGGATAATGAACACTTCAAGGCAGATTTATGAATTATCTGAGAAAAGAGAGTTAAAGCCTCCTGAAGATGTGCTTCTTCAAAGAAACATTTACAAGGAGGCCATATCTCAAAGGCTGCCTGAAGACGTCAGTCAACAACTATAGCTGTCACATCTCAGTGCTGCTTGAAGCATATTACTTACTAGAAAATAATGTGACGGTTTACATCATCTGCTGCCTAAACACAAGCTATCACCTTGAGAAGCAAGACTAGAAAGGTCATATTCTGATGCCAGCCTATCTCCTTCTTCTGTACCAGGGTAAATTAAGTCTACTGTTTCCCATCTGGGCAGCAGAGCTCAGTGTTTGATGCTGTCTGCTATGGAATATCAAATAAGGGATTAATCCATCTTCCAGCAGGAAGGGCTCAGCCCTGGTCAGCTGTGATCCCTGATGGCCTCCTGCAATACCACTATCCTGTCCTGCCATCAGTCAGCCCTCACAGTGGTCAGAGGCAGTCCAGAAGCAGCCAGAAGCAGAAGATTTCCATGCAATGTGCCCATGAGCTTCTGTGGCAAACATATCCTCTCTGTCAGAGGCTAGTTTGTAGTAACCAACAGAAGCCTCTTCCTTGACCTCCTTCTACAGCCTTAAACAAGCCCTCAAGGGATATGATTTCCCAACCTGTCTCAATTCCCATCTGGCCATTTAGAGATTAGTTTTGAAAAATGCTTACCAGTTTCCAATGAATCTTGGGTCACTCTGGTCAATATAAACAGTTGTCCTAGGATCAACATAGAAACCAATAAGAAGTCCTCCTAGCAAGTATCCAGCTGCAGGACCGAGTGCTCCCATTACGTACATGATGGCTGAGGAAATAAAAGATCAAGGTCATATATCAGTAAAATGAATGATTCATTAGTAATTTACACATAAAATCCAAAAGTAAAAGATGTTTCTTAAAGCAGGAAGTTTTGTATGCTAAAAACTTCAGAGCCCTTTTTTGCAGCCTTCAAAGGTAACAACTTTTGCATAAATAGCATATTAATTAGAAATTTTTATGTGTATTTTCAGTCAAATTACGGATGGAAGTATACACTTCAGCATTTTGGATGGAAAGAATACTTGACTTCAGCATTTTTCGTATTTGGTAACATTTCCTTTGAAACAAAACAAAACTTAATACATAAATTAAAAAAAACATAATTAATGGTAAGCAAACAGAAAAGCAAAGGATAAAAACTGTGTAAGACACCAAAGAACAAAGTACAACAATCCAACTTAGTTACCATAAGACTAATACTGGGTTTAAAAGAACAATCCAAATTATAAAATCAAATATTCTTATCTCTGAGATTGACAGAATTATGATTTTATTTGTGTAGCCACAGACTTGTCACTGTTCCACAAACTGATACCACACAACCATATATACTGTATTTCCTGCAAGACACTTGCCTTATTTAGAACATCTGATCTTTTAGATTTAAAATCTTACCGCTATTTTAAAAGAGATGTCCTAATTTAAAAGGCAAGTAAAATGAGGGAGGGAGACACATCTTAGTATGAGGGCAGGACACAGCTGTACCTGGGATACAGGAAACCTTCCTGCATCTCCCAGTAGAGGCATAGTTGTGAGACACCAGCAGGAACAGCTAAAAACATCTGGTCTGTTTGCTGACAAGAACTGAGTGCTGAGAATTAGGAATCCCACTCTAAATTCCAGGTTTTGTAAGGCAGATAATTTAAAGGCTGTCATCATTAGCCTTGCCCTTAAGCCTTGCCAGTTCTACTCCTTTCCTCTTCTACATCTGCAAATCCCAAATCAATTTTTTACCTAAGCCAAGGTCGGTTATCACAACTTTAAATTCAGATGCCTTTTACAAGATCCGTATGATCTTGACCACAAAATCATGACTACAGCCATCTTGCAAAGACTGTTGTACTGTAAGGAACCAGTTGTATCAGCTGAAGGTTCACAAGTTCACAATCCTGATGGGATTCATCCCAGAGTACTGACAGAGATAGCAGATGTTATGACAGGACCCTTCTTGATCATCTACCAAAAGTCTTGGGAGTCTGGGGAGGTCCCTGATGACTGGAAGCTAACCAGTGTTATTCCAATCTACAGAAAGGACAATGAAGGGAAAGTCTTCACCACAAAATCTCTTTATTTCCACATGGTTTCTGTGGACCAGTCATCCTCCATGGTAGTATGCAGCCTCCATCCTTTTTGGTCCAAACCTCGATCAGACATGCTGCAATCCTGGACTGCAGCAGCTGAGAAAGCGTTAACTGAGTTGTTAGAGCTTGGGTTTCTGCATTAGCAGTTATAGTAAATTATATCTCACAAAATAAGCAAAATGAAATCACTAAATTTGCATGATTAAATGAACTAATACATTTTCATCTTATATTTTGAAATAAGTAAGAAAAAGCATATTCTCATGAGTAAAAAGGGGCTGCTGAGAGCTGTATTGCAAAGGAACAAAATCACAAAAGCTGCCACAAAAAAATAAACTGCCTACAGCAAAAAAGGCTTCCAGACAACAGATCAATTAAACATACTTACCACTTTTAAGTTAGTCCTTCTTAAACACACTTTTAGTTTTCATGAAACTGCAATTTCAAATAATTAGATTTTGCTGAAGTCCTTTTTGTATAACGGTTTCCAGAACCATGTTCACTATTTAAATTTGTTCCAGCCATGTTCCCTTCTGGATTGATTGTAAACAATTTCTGTATGCCTAAAATGCTCCATCAAGCATTGTAACACTGCTCCTTAGCTGTAAGTGGCTAGTAAACCCCACACTAACTTTACTTGCAAAATCCACATCCATAAGGATGGGAAAAAGGAAAAAAAAAAAAAAGGAAAACAAACAACTTCTACCCACTATAATTAATTTTGTTTTACAAATGTTTGCTTGGAAGATTGATTCAAACAACTACAGCAAATTCAGATCTCCAAAGTTTATAGAGGAAACACAAAGAGAGCAAAAGAGTGACCTAATCCATTCATTTCAGTACTCAGAAAAAATACTTGTGCTGCATTTATTGAGCTTCAATCCCACCACTGAAACAGGCAAAATTCAGCAACTGCTTAGGTTTAGAAGCACTACCCAGTGTATTTTGTACACCTGGTAACTTCAGAGGGTTTTCTTCGTAAGCAGGAATACTGTATAGTAAATATAAAACTGACAGTGTTCACCGTGCTCCATTAGACAAGGGAATGCTGTTGGCAATTTCAAAAGCATTTTAAAATTACTATATGCTGTTCAGGCTTCAAGGGTTTTTGTAATATAACTAACAGACAACAATTAACTTTCTGGATCTTTCAGAAAACAGAGAGGCCCCCATGTGCCTCATCCAGGGCAGGATAAAAGCTGTGAGCAGATGAGTTCCACAGGTGACATTTTAAGACACTTTACAGCATCTTCCTCAGCACATAGTACTGGCCACTATCAGAGCCCAGACAATGAGGGCAATAAACTGATTTGGACTTCTAAATAGGACTAAAGATAGAAATTTCAAAATTATGAACTTGAAAAGCCTGCTCCAAACCTCCAAACCTTGCTGGAAATGAAGGGAGAACCCTCTCCAAGAGTCACTCTGGCAGGCTGCTCTAGGTTCCTGAATCCTTGAAATTCTGGTCACAGCCCTCACATCTATGCACCCCAATGTCTAGGAATAAAGAGGTTCCTGATTCCCAAGCAGGCTATCAAGATTACTGGATGATACAGAAAAAAAACAAACAAAAAAAAACCAACAACAACCAAAAAAAAAAAAAAACAAACAAACAAACAAAAAAAAAAACTATAAGGAAAGGTTCAATGAGGGCATCATCAAAACTGAACCCACTTCATAAATGAAAAATTCTATGGAGAACTGTTGCATAAATTTTCCACTCAGATCACTAGGAGGTCTACAGCTTCTGGATGAAAAAGGTTCTGAAACATGTAGATGATGTAGGAGCACCTTCATTTCAGCCCCCTACCTGCCACTTCAGATAGCTCTTTTTGGTCCTGTCTCTTTGGGCCATGATCTACAATCTTGACCTAGGGAGTTGCACTGACTCAACAGCTGACAGGTTTCAACAGAAGAACAAATATTTTTATCAGGGGACATATAGCTGGAGTACTGTGATGCAAAGGCAGGGCACATGGTATCTAGATGCTTTCTTAAAATGCACTTAAGGAAATCCAGGATTTGTCTTTTAACCTCTTAGCCATAACCTTGACTGGTGCTTAGATTTGCAAGTTGCTTTCAAATTTCTTAAGTCATAAAAAAGTATGCTACAAAATAGCAGTAATATCCCCTTTCCCATGATAAAATAGAAATTATGTACATGCTACACATTATAGCTCTACTCCAAAGAATGTCATCTTCAAAAGATTAAATGAAGAAACTATTGTTAACATAGACATATGGGCTACAACATGCATCTGATTCTCTTCTGATTAGTCTTAATTGAAATGAAAAATTATACCCCTCAGAGTTACTGCATCAGCCATGCATGTTTAAGGCAGGCAAGTCACCACGTACACTTCTCTAGGAAACAATATCTACAGATCACCCACTTCTAGCTGGTCAGTTTTTAAACTGCAGCTGTCTATGGCTAGCCAGGCTTAGCCATAAACATCCATCACAGCAAAGATGTTGGATGGGAGAGAGAGAGCGAGTCAAAGCAACAGTAATTGAATTACACATGGAATTTACTTACCAAAGCGAAATAAGATTAAGCAATGCCATTCTTCTTCACTGAAAATTTATCCTGGGACATGCTGCAATTCTGACATTCTGAATCTGCAATGCTGCCATTCTGACAACATTTGACAAAATTGTAATATTGTCGCTTGCTTCCATTCATAGGAGATTCTCCTTCAACAGATGAAAGCTTTACATGGAGACTATTGTAGCAAAGTCTCTACAACTACAATAAGATGGGCCACATACTCTGCAAGTCTAAAAATCCCTGTGTTCTCATCACATGCATGAAATAACTTTGTTGCCAAAGATTTATTTTTTTTTTAATCTACCCACACTATAAAAATACACTGAGACAGAGGTCAGAAAAATACTTTGAATGCTCTCTTCCTCCTCCAATCACACCAAAGGACAACTTCAATACATTTTGCATATGGCAATATGCAACATATGTCCCTATGCCATCCTCAAGTGCATACAATGCTAAGCCTCTGACTGTGCCTTTTTAGATTACTAATGCTAGAACCAACCAGTTACAAGCATCATATTGCTCCTAGATGAACAGAAAGTGCACAACATTAGTGAGCTATACAACAGGCCTTTTGGTCTCTGGGTTCTTAAAAGTCCACTTTGGTGTAAAAAGCAAAACCAAAGACAATAATTGCTCAGCCCCTCTCATCTCCTCTGTGTGCACACACATGTCACCACACGGAGTTTATCACTGGATGAGGAGGAACATTTCTGAAAGGTCTCATTGTTTAAATCTTGGCCGCACACCATTGTAGTACAAATGTTCATTTCATACATGTGTAAGGCAAGCAGAATTTGACCTTTATTCTAATTTCAATGGAAATTTTAGAATTTGTAAAATCCTGCAAAAGCTACAGTGTGCATTCTGGAGGCGTTTATATCTATATACATAGAGAGAGAGATAGACAGACAGATAGATATGCATGTTTTTTTCTATCAGAATAGGATGGCAATTTTAGTAGATTTTGCAGTGACAGAGAAGTATAATCCTTCTATATCTGCAGATTTCAATTTTTTTCCTCCAAAAACTTAACTGTCATTAGTATGAGGGTCTTGACTGGGAAATCAAGAGATACAAAAGATAAAATCAATCTCCCATAGTTATAGAGTGGGAAGTCCCAGAGAATAATTTATTTCATCAAAGCCATAACTCAGTGTCCTACACTCATCCTAAAAGAAACAGCACAGGGGAGAATAAAAACAACAAAGGAAGAAAACATTCATACGAATTCACAAGAAGAGCCATACACTTATAGCTACCTGGGGTTAGCATAGGATTTTGCAAGCAAAAGGAACATCACCATGCTATGGTACCATAGCATATTCTCTAGTCCTACTAGCAGCACATTCTCTTGAAAGCTGAGCTATGCCGTCCCTGGAGAATAAACAGCAGGATGTTTCTTTAGGGTGTAAAGCAGGTTTTAATTTCCCCACAGAACAAAGCTGACAGGAAGAGGTTTCAATGGGAACGTCTCGGCTCTCCCCTGTCCCTCTCATGTCCCAGCACTGTGATGGGATAGCAAAGAACAAACATAAAGCAGCTTTCAAAGAAACATTGGTCTCATTCATAACAGCATATTTACTTCATCCTGTCTAAATTCACTCACACAGAAGCTACCCCAAAAACCATAAGTTTTAACCCCTCTTTTGAGCCTGAGGACACAAAACAGAGAGGAATTGTGAGCAGAAGTCAGGCAGACTTCTCAAAAGGTTTTAAGTCAGGAAATCAGTTTACTTCCCGCTTTTCTTCATGAGCACACAACCAAGCCTATCTATACATGCTTCAGGATTTTCTTCTTTAATGTGGTTATTTGCTCAGGAAATAACAATGCTTTGAGCATTATTGTAGTTCAGATGATAATGTACAGCTCAAATCTCTAAATCACTTCCTTTCAAAATGTATTAGTGTTACCATGACTTTAAAAGTCTCTTAGATCCAGTGCTCCACTCAAAACAACAAACAGAGCAGCAAAACTACCCCAGCAGCCTCCCTTGATCTTTCTATTTTCACAAGCGGATTCCACAGATCTAGGAGACAAATTTTTAGAGGTGCACAACCAAAGCATAATTTTACATTCCTACTATGAATGAATATCTAAAATGAATGGTCCATCTTACCACTCCATTAAAAATGCTGAAATCCAAGTATGTCCAATGACTTGCCAATGCCAGATGAAAAGCATTACATTTTTTACTTTTCTCTTACAGATTTATTACTAAGATATCATTTGGATCTCTCCCTGGCTTAAACAGCTAAGCTGCTTTATGCATTGTATTCTCCATTTGTGGTCATATTCTAAAACATTACAACCATTTTCACAGGATCCAATTCTAATATCACAAAAAAAAAGAGGAAAATAAACCCAAACAAGAAAGCTAAAATAGGCTGCCTGTCCCAAAGTGTACCACTCATACTTACTGTCACTGTAATGCTGCTCCAAGTCACTTGGTTTTGCTGTAGAGTCACAATGCCTATACAGCAATTCATCTCCACAGGCTGGAAGCAAGGATGGGTAGACTGGGAGGAAAACTGAGAAACTGTCCAAGCAGCCAGAGATCAGGTGAAGAAATCTTTTCTTGGGCCCAGGGAAACTTCATTAAGTTCAACAAGGCCAAGTGAAGGGTCCTGCACGTGGTTTCTGGGCAAGCCCAAGCAAAAATACAAGCTCAGCAGAGAATGGATCGAGAGCAGCCCTGAGGAGAAAGACCTGAGGATGCTTGTTGACAAGAAGCTCAACATGACCCAGCAATGTGTGCCTGTAGCCCAGAAATCCAAACATATGCTGGGCTGCATCAAAAGGAGCATGACCAGCAGATAGAGGGACATGATTCTCCCTGTCTACTCTGCTCTCATGAGACCCTACCTGTGGTACAGCACCCAGCCCTGGGGTCCCCAGCAGAAGAAAGACATGGCCCTATTGAAGCGAGTCCACAGGAGGCCATGAAGAAGATGCAAGGGCTGGAGCACCTCTCCTATGAAGACAGGCTGAGAGAGTTGGGGTTTTTCATCCTGGAGAAGAGAGGGCTCTAAGGAGACCTCAGATCATTTTCCAGTGCTGAAAGGGAGTCTGTGAGAAATCTGAAGAGGGGCTTTTTACAAAGGCATGAGGTGATAGGACAAGGGGGAATGGCTTTAAACTAGAGGAAGATAGAAATAGGTTAGATATTAGGAAGAAGTTCTTTACTGTGAGGGTGGTGAGGCACTGGAACAGGTGACTCTCCAAGAAGCTGTGGAGGCCCCATCCCTGGCACTGTTCAAGGGCAGGTCAGATGGGACTTTGATCAACCTGCTCTAGTGGAAGGTGTCCCTGCCCATGGCAGGCAGTTGAAACTGGGTGAGCTTTAAGGTCCCTTCCAACCCAAACCATTCTGTGATTCTATGAAGCTGTTGGCTGTCCTTAAGAGATACTGAAGCAGCCTGTTTACTCACACTCACTCTTTCTGTTAAGTCATGTCAAACGGGAATACCTCGATCTCTGACTATTAATTGCTTGGCTTTGTTTTTTTTTTAATGCTTTGGCAGTTGAGACCACATTTACACTTAATTTTCATTAGGGACTATCCCCAGGCATGTGCTTACAGAATCTGTTGATCTCAACTTCTTCAAACTAATTTTCATTTCTTTAGCATTACTTTTAATTAAACTGAAGTGAGGCTGGATTGTTCATTTGCATCTGATACCTTTTTCTTTAGGTTATCATAACTGAGATATATCAAGCTGTGAAATACGAAATTCGGCCTGCAAGCGTCTGCAAGGTCTCTTACCACGCAGATCATGAATAAGCAAATGAAAGATACTGAAGTATTTTTAAATCCTATGAATTTAAAATTGCAGTGAGAAAGCCCAGGTCCATTAACTGCAAGAGCAGCAGAACCTAACCCGGAAGAGTATTTCAGGGAGTTTCTATATGTCCTAGGTTTCTATCACATTCAGGCAGTCTAACAGCATAAGCAGACAGGAATATATAATTTAGGTCTTCTTTGAACTGAGAGAATGCACACACTCCTGGAAGAAAGGCAGAGAAGAGCCTGGTGAGAGTTATCAGGCACAGGACCAGATGTTAAGAGTATGCCATCATGCCCCATGGGAAGAACGAGGAATAAGCACCAATTCTTTACCAAAATCTATGTACATTAAATACCTAATGTCCATGGATCTGGGATTTACTGGCTATTGTTCATAAACCAGGTAATGGCACTGGTAAATATCTGATTTTCAGAGCAGGTTTGATACACATTTTACATACTTTAGCATTATCCAAAACCAGACTTTTTGTGCCTAGGAAAAAAACTGTGAGGAAGAAATGGAGATAGACCAAATATCCACTGAAAGGGAAGGTTAGGTGTGATAGTCAGAGAGTTTCTATATATATTGACTTTGCCTTTGTCCCACCAGCAAGACAACAGAATAAAGAAGTAAGGGCAGAAATTACTTCAATCATGTTCTTAGAATTAATTTCCTTCCAAAAATTTGTTTCTGCTTAGGAGGCACATATTAATTATTGAAAATGCTGATGATTGTTTTTCCCTTGACTATCTCTTGCTAATAGATTGCAAAGCAAAGCAAGCCAAATAGTATTTCTTCTTGTTTTCTTTGCAAATTGCACTTGCATTTTCATCTTTCAACTGAAAGAACAGGAATTACAGTTCATTACTCTTATCTGACTGAGAATCTGCCTGTAAGCAAAAGCATATTATTCCAGTAATTTGCAGATGACCCTGTTAGTTTTATTAACATTTATTGTGTTGCTTAAGAAGTTATTATTCTACATTCAAAAAGGCTGAATGCTGCAATAGACTCAAAAAAAAAAATCAAACAAAAATTGGCAAAGTGAAATGCACAGTCATATAGCCATATTTGAAACCATATTGAAAATATTATTACAGGTCAGAGAGTCTGAAAAACATTTCCATTTATGTGTAACAGTTATAAATAGCAGAGGCTATTTATTTTGGCTATAGGACAACATCACCATTTTATGAAAACCTCCAAAGTTTCAAAATTTGCTCTTTATTCTCAAAGGAACAAACATTATTTGGGCATTTTCATGATATTGGAATTAGGTCTAGAAAAATAGCCTGAGCTTCAGGTCTCTCCAGGCAAGGGGTCTCTCCTTCTCCGTGTCTCCATAGAGGGATCATAAGATAGACATGAGAGACTATCCAACTTCATGTTCTGCTTGGAGACAACAAAGATTTTTCTTCAGCACCAGCATTAATTTCTTCACCATTGAAGCACAGTCTGCTTATCAACCACAGATGGATGACAGAAATAAAAGGCTTCCCCTTCCTTCTCCATCACTGCCCACTACAAATATGCTTTTGGGTTTGATGCAACAGCAAAATGTTCTTAATGACTCTAATCACAACTTCTAATAGAATTAGGGCAGGACAATCAAAACCACCTAGAAGAAAACAGTGCTTAGCCAGCTCTTCAATAGCCAAGGTTAGATATCTAGTTTGATACTATCTAAATAACACGTTTTGCAGAAAACCCAGGCCACGACAAGCCTAACCACAGACCAGATGGCCTTAGCATCAGCAAAGCAAAAGAAAGTTCTGTATAACCCTGTGGCAACACCACATACCAGGACCACTGTGAGCTTCTAAGTCCTGACTTGGATTCACTGAACTAAGACTCCCAGGATTTAATATTTTGAATTAAAGAAGAAATAACCCTGAGTTAAGGAAAGGGTTATTTTCACCCTTGTGCAGATATCCCAGACTACAGAGAAATGCCAGCAAGAATGCCCCAGCACCTCCTTTCCCATAGTTAAGGAGCTAATGGGTGCCCCACAAAGAAACAATTCCCAAATGACCCTAGCACTCTTGACACAGTCAATGATATAGAATACAGAAGCACAGAGCTGCTGCTGCTGATCCCTGAAAAGGCCCTGATAAATCCCCTAGATCAAAGGATGTGAAGTTTTGTTAAGTTTCTTTTGTTTTGGTTTTGTCTGTGTCAAGTAAAAACTTGATTTTTTCTAAATACTAACCTGTATTCCTACATTAAGGTCAAAATAATGCAATGTTAGTTAAATATAAATATAAAAAAATAAATTACACTAGTAAAAATATTAAATCAATATATCCCCAAAATCAATATTTAACTGAATCATAATTTGCCAGGGCAAAACCATCAGAACATCTTTATCAGTGCTAGTAAATAGCATAGTTTAAAAACCAAGTGTAGCATTGAAAAATTTATTGCTCTTATAAAAAGCTCTTATTAATATCATAATTACATTTGTCTTCCTTTTTAAGATATAAATTGTCACTGTGATTTAGGGGTCCATTTGCAGTTTATTCCCAGTCACAGTAAGTTATGTTAATACGTTAATAAATTATGTATTACTAACTTGCAGTGTTAGCATTTCCAAGAGAAACGTATTTATATTACAGGGATTCTTCCTGATGTTCAAAAATACTTTTCCAAACACCATGCACGGTTGTTTTACAAAACCTGAAAAATTCAAAATCAGCTTACTTACACTAATTAGGCAATTTAATTACTCAGCTGACATGTTTTGTGGAAAATTGCCCAATATCCTTCTATTTAGTCTGTAGGTTTTTTAAATAATTAGTGTTAATTCCTGTGTCTTTCTGTCTTCCATGAGTAGAACTAGGCATGACAGCTTTGTTTTTCAGCTACTTAGTTTAGCAGATTATTAGGCATATTGTTATTCTCCAACAGTAAAAGATGCTTTCGCATTTAGCAGACAGATGTGGTGGCTAGAGGCTACATACAAATGACTTTTCTCCAACTTAAGGCACACTTTCATAGCAGTAACTTTTTAACAGGATAATTAACTATATTATATTCTTATGAATGTGGCAGACTTCCTGTTAACTGTAAGTGGTTCATTTTAAGCTAAATGGTTTTATATAAATAGAGCTTTGCATAGGGACAATGCTCTCATGAAATCGGATTCAACACAGATATCAGAGTAAATGAACATTAACAGCCCTTTCTGGCTCAATAAAGCATGAAATTATCCTATAAATTCTTTTTTCATCTCTAATAGTAGATCTTGCAAAAAGTCATCATCCTTTGCGAAGAAGGATGCCAAGAGACAAGAAACCTCTTCATCTTTCTTTCTTGGCCATGCTGCCTCAAGACATCTCCAAAGGCTTTACCCAGATAAGAGAAGGACCAGAGCTGGGCCCCTGTCCTTTACATATTTCACTGCTGTATCAGTTGACCATTTAGCAGAGAGACCCAGAATAGGTGGCCTTGATACAGACTGTGGCAGGTGGGGGAACTCCAGGCTATCCTGAGCCACCCTGTGGCATCTCTGCTAGGCTGACCAAAAAGCAAGAACATCCCAGAAAAACAGGAGCTGGTACTGATGCCTGAAGACACAGAGACTGCTCAGCCAGGGTTAGGAAAAAGTATTAAGTACCTATGAAAATAAAATACATTTCATAACAGATTTTGTTTTCTCAAGCAATTCAGTGACTATTTTTTTTTCAGTTTCTTCATCCATTTGCATCCCTTCTCATAGGGAACATGGCTTTTGTTATTTACATGAGGAAAATTCAGTTGCAAGATTATACTTATGCATATAATCTGCAAACTATAACAGCTTTCCACCAGTTTACCACAAGCAAGTTACCTGTTGAAACTCTCGGCTTGTGTTTGCAAAGAAAATTAAATTTGAGCCCTAAATCCCATTGAAATTCATTGAAAGTCAGACCCCCTGACTTCCTTAGGCTCCTAGGGAAATCCTAACCTGAGTTATTAAATTGTTTTCACAGAGAAAGAGAGATTGACAGGGAGGTCCTGCCAGAGTGATACTGGAGTTACCTGGAATAATCCTGATTGCAAGTGTTACCGGGGTCTCTGCTGTTGTCAGAGCTGTTCCAAGTCTAATGAAAATTGATCTGGCGTCTTTCCACTGTAAGGGAGTCGTAGAAGAGAGACTGTCTTCACACGCTACTGGACCCTTAATTACAGGTCATACTGGTAAAGTCTACTTCTGCCATCAGTGCTGACCCTACACTCAGACCACAAGTGGCTCAGACAAAACAGAACAGGTTATAAAAGGGTCTTTGGAGAAAGAAATACAGACCTTCTGAGAAATACAGATATTCATCTACTGTAGCCTTTTATAGAGGTAAAGTTCTTCAGCTGTTTTATAAGGTATAGCATGGTAACACTCATACACAGAATACAGGAATCAAACACTGCACAGTAACTTCAGTTTGAGATACCTCTTGACACAATTTCCTCCTCCCCTAAATCAAGCAGTTCACCCGCTGCATCACTGAGGTCACCAAATGTTACACTGGAGTGACACATCCTTGTCTAGCAGCCGATTATAACCCACAAAACTGTGTAAACCCTTGTCAAACGCATTACGGCTATTCCATTTGTACTCCAAAATTTGCTCACTGCTTTCTAAGCGTTTTGCAGAGATTTTCTGAGCCAGAAACATACTTACAGAACGAGGATTCTTGCTGGATTAAGTGCAGTTAAATCACCATCTGCTAAGTCATATAATAAAACACACAGGCAAATGTTTCCTTCAGAACAGACAAATGATAATAACAGAGTATTATGCTTTTCAAATACTAAAAACGTTGGGGATAAACTAGCAACTAAAAGATCAAAACACTGCAGCGACAAACTAGCAGAGATACTGCAGCAGAATCTGACACTTATTCTTAGCAAATATAACAGAGTAACCAAACTAAAATGTTACTTCTCAGTTTCACACATATGAAACAATGTGTAGAAAACTATTAACAGCACGCAACTCCTTTTCTGGAGGAGGCACAATTCAGTTACCATCCCAGGCTTTTATCTTTGAGATACTCAGCACACGGCTGACAGACGCTGCCTTCTCTAGCCATTTTTATGAATCCATCTTTTCATTTCAGCTGTACCTTTACAAGTGTACAGAAAGAAAATCTTATATTTAACAGAGGTGGGGTTTTTTTTTATTTTTTTTTATTTTCCATATAATCACAGGAAATATATAATGTTTCAATCATAGAAGAACTGGCTCAGGAGATGAAGTAAAAGATAAACTGTCTGCATAGGCCTTAAAAAGAAACCAAAAAGTAAAAAGCTTAGATCACACTACATTCTCCGTTACATTGGTGTGATACAGGGGGAAAAAATTCCCAGAAGTCAGTGAAATATCTGCAGGCTGTTGCAGGAAGAAACAAAATTATGAAACATTTTTTTTCTCCTTATTGCTTATTTTCAGGAACATCCTGAAGACCTTTGGATGGAAAACAGGAGCACTGATTTGGGGAACAACAAGTCAGGCTTGAAAATAAGCCCTTCCCCACTGGTGGGGTTCAGTGCAGGTTCCCTTTCACACTGGTGTGTGGTGTTGTCCCGCCTTGTGCCTTCACACAGCTTTACCAGCTAACAATTCTTCAAAACCACTTACTTCCATTTACTGCCATTTTTAAGGCAACAACAAAAGAATGTTATTGCATTTCCTTTACCTTTCTCTTTTATTAATTTTAAAGTAAAAATCTTTGACCTTTCATTGTAAGAAGAATCTATTCTGAATCAAACACCTTATTAGGCTGTAATATCAGTCTCCCTATGTGCTACTCAGTGAAAGGGCAGCATTTTAATCTCAAAGGTTACTCTACACTATTTATTTATTTATTTATTTATTTATTAGACTCATCATCACAGCATCTGAAAGCAGATTACAATAGGCAGACTTCAGCGTGAGTCTAATGTCTCCTGGTTTTCAGAAATGAAATTGAAATGTTTCAGGTAGGGAGCACAAGGTGAGCCTGGCAGCAGTCCTCAAGAGATATATGCTTGTCTATGCAAGATGCTGTGAGAAAAAATATCCTACTACAGAGGAAAGAAATGAAGCATGTCTTTTACAGGAATGATCAATTCCCATCATTTTTTCTTTATCATTTATTTTCACTATCCAGTGTTGCATAAAACCAAGTAAGTTTTATATTTGGCTGCTATTCTACATAAGCACCACATTAATGAATAATGTATTGCTATTAGTTACAATATTACCTTGAAAATTTGTATTTAAAAGTGTGTAAAAAGAGTATCAATGTCTAACATACTGTTAACTACAGTGCGTGAGCTTCAAACATTTTCAACAATAGAGGGGAAAGAAACCTACAGAGAAAATACTGCACTGACAGATGCACAATGAGGAAGTCATCATTCCAAATATGATATAAAAGAAAAATCCTCTCTTCCAAATACTAAAAATACATGAGCTATATGGGCTGCTTTCTGGCTGTCCCAGCTGTCCTCCTCCTTCCTATAAGGGCCAGCAAGGCAAGGGAGCAGATCTGGGGTGAACCTGGCCTGTGGTGGTGAGGGAGTTCTGTGTCAGAGCAGCAGCAAGTCTGATCCACACTGAGTGACAGAACCCTTCAACCCAGTGCCAGGGAAGCAGCAGCATTACACACCCACAGTGGAAGGAAAACAGCGGTGCAGTAGAAGACCAGATGAGCCATGCTGAGGTGAAAGCACATCTGCTGACTGACAGAAACTAAAGGACAGCCTTCAGAAAACATGGCATCCAGATCCAATTCAAGTTAACACAAGCCTTTTGGTTTTGGTTTCGTTTTGTTTTTTGCTTTATATTAACAGCATATCAATGATATTAAAGGGATTTGGAAGCCTGTAATTCAGAATTCAACTTGTTATGTTCGTTTACCAGACCTGTAAGCTATTACACTGTACTAATAACATTCAGCTGCGGAATCCCAGATGACTAAGGAAATTAAGTGTTATACACTTAAAAATCCATCAAACCAGGAAAATCCAAATGTTTATGCTCCGCTTTTTTTTCTTGTGATGTAAGCAATCATTAAACTTTGTGACTCTAATCCAGTACTTCTGATTTATTCCTTGTAGAAAGTATAGACTAATTACCTTGATACACAACTCTTGAACCATATAGTAATGTACAGTAAGAAAACTTTAATCACACAAAGCCCACAATATATGAATATATGTAGCAACAGGCGCTCAGCACAATACGACAATATATTAGCATCAATGTGATATGGAAGTTTGCTCCCAAAACGAAACAATGAAACTGTTTGTACAGATAACCATTGGTAGAAGAGGTGACACAGGGTTACCTAAACACAGGCAATCTCTAAACAAAACTGAAAAGTTTGTGGATGGCCCCTGGGAGTTATCCAAATTGTCTGCAATTACAGCTCAAACTGGATTACATTAGTGCCCCTGCACAAACAGGAAATCATCACAGAGATCATCCTTTTATTAACACACATTGCTGAAACCCATCAGGGAAACATTTACAAATGTCAGATTGGGTAAGCCTGAAGCCACAGAGCTGGTATCCTCAGTGAAACCAATGGAAAAATTCATCTTCTCCAGCCTACCAGAGTCTAAATATGTCTTGAACAATGTGATAGATGAAAACAGGAGCCAGAGGAGTTGCACAGAGAGCAGTCTTGAAACCAAATGGGATATTATTAGTACTGTCCACTCAAGAACGAATGCAAGACGAAATGAATAGTAAAAAATTAGAATTAAAGAGAAAAAATGCATCTCAAAATGTCAAATTATGAAAATAAGTATACACTGATGGATAAACATATTTCCACTGGAAATACTTCTGCCATCAAACTCAGATTAATGAAAATGATACCTGTTCCCAAACTGTTTTCACTATGGCAAAGAAACCTTGTTTTATTGTTCCCTAATTGGATTGGTGACTTAAAAAATGTTTAATAAACTACATGCATTTTCATTATTTCAGATTACGTAAATAAATTTGGTACAAAAATCCCCAAAGAACTTATTATCTGTCTAAAAGTGAAAAAGCTTTACAGATTGGATCCCACTCTCTCATTCAATATTAGGTGTACCTCCTTATCTTCAGGGGGTCTGGGAATGTGCAATAGTTAGTGTGATTTATTAACTTTTCTGGAAAGCTTTTCTAAATGTAATGTTCATTAGAAGCCAGACCTGAGAACGAGTAGACCAAGGCAGCAGTAACCTACCATGACTCTGGCCCTCATCAGTACAAAAACATTAGTATTAATTAAACGCCTCCAGACCTTCCTTTCTGCTCTGACTGTGCTTGCTGCAGAGCTAATTGCTTCTCTCCTCCGGCACACGTCTGTCATGTCTGCCCTGCTTCACAGCAGCCAACTTCATGTTCTCTAAATGGGATGAGCAGCCTGCAGATAGTAACTGATTGCTTTCAGAGTGCCTCATAAAACAATTGACACATTTTATGCAGACTAATCTTGCACTGTTTCCTCATCTGACTTTTTCATATGAGGAAATGAGTTGAATTATAAAACTCAAAAT
The DNA here is from genome assembly GCF_034315485.1 of Pezoporus occidentalis. Lineage (NCBI taxonomy): Eukaryota > Metazoa > Chordata > Aves > Psittaciformes > Psittacidae > Pezoporus > Pezoporus occidentalis. The sequence goes on along the minus strand of NW_026915724.1, from coordinate 3,490,439 downwards.
CTCTGTGGCCTTTTTAAAGCAACTGCATCAATTAGAAAGATGAATAGAAAGGTCTTGATTGCAGCTGACATTACTATTGTGAAGTATTAGCATACACAGCTGGAGAGAAGGACTTAGTTAATATACAGTTTAAGAAGAACTAAAGAATCAAGGAGATACAAGTGACAGATAATGTTTACCAAAAAAGCAGCTCTGAACTTATGGCACTGACTTATGCTCTATTATTACTTGCTTCAGAATCCCACGTAAGAGGATTACTGTCTAGTTTGGCACTATGTACAACAAGACTATGCAGCACATCACCAAGGGGTTGTACCAGGAGGCTGCCTTATATCATCACACCCACATATATATTCTTCAAGTCAAATTTCCCACATCAGAAAGGCACCAGCTGCCAGCTCCCTGAGCTCCACACCCTTTTATAGCTCGAGAAAATGGGGGAGAAGCAAAAAATGTCAAGAAGTCTTTTGTTTTCAATATAACAGGAGTGCAACACAGCCTAAATTAAGGGCAGAACTGTATCCAAAAAATAAGCACCAAGCTGCTCCACACACTCCACATCCCAACTCAGTAGAGAAGCAGCAGAGAGCAGTCCTAAGAGCATGCAGGGACTCTCTGACACAAGGGTTACACTACAATCTATTCTAATGCTATGCAACTAATTCTTCTAATATCTCTGGACAGGCCATGCAAACTGGGATTAATTCAGCACTAAAGTTGAAGAGTTGCTTAGTACAGCAGTTGTTCTTTGGAGAAATCCTAATGCTCGGACCACAGAATAACTGTTCTGAGCATCTTATTAAACTAGACAAAGGAAATTCACTACATTCCTTACACACTGCACCATTTTTTTTCCTGTCAGGCACAATTCAAACAAAAAGCAGCTGGCTCATAGTGTAGAATGCCTATCTGCTAATACAAACCTCATGGCTATCAAACTCTTCTACCATGTCCATTCAGCACTCCTCTCACTGTCTGGATCAGTTACATCTTCTTCTCCTACAGGAAAGTGGTAAATCTTGACCCAACAGTTAGTATAAGATTTCAGTATGCCAGCTTGGGCAAACAATGAGATGTTATTTCTCACATACCCTGAAACTGTGACATGAAATAAATCCCTTCTTCAGTCTCTGTAAGACTCAAAATAGGTATAATTACACAGTACAACTCTGAGAATTAAAACATGGGGTTTTCTTGAAAGTACTGCACTGCATCAGGCCCATGGGAAGCTCTTTTTTGTAGGACTTAATTTTGGAGTGTGGGGATGCAGGGGAGGATGAAGAGGGGAATAAAGTTGAAGAAAAGTTAATTATAGACCTTTCTGATCATAAACAGCTTGCTTTTACTTTTCCAAATACTTAAAATATGACTACATACCCAAAGGAGTAATGGCTGCTTTAACAATATCAGTGTAAGAACTCTCAAAATTAGTTCACCTATTCCTCTATTTTTCTCTAGTAAATTGAACCTCTTACCTTTATGGTAGGCTGAGAAGGCATATAGGGACCCAAGGCTTCTGACTCACTACGTTTAAAAGTGTTCTTCAACACTTTTCCCATTAGCTGGTCTGGCAAATCCTAACCAATCAGGTTTACTTCATTTCTTACAGTAGGCTGATATTATTTTAATCATCACAAATGCATGGATGTGGTAGTCTTACCCACTCTTTTTATTTTGCTTTCAAGGTAAAATGCCTCCTTACTTGCTATCAGTGTCCTACTTACTTCTGAGTACCCAAAGTCAGTGAAACTATCTGTAAACTCAGTAAGCATAACAAGTGTCCACATCTAAGCAAAAATCAATTGCTAACAAATCTCAAGTAAGGCAAGGAGCAAAAGCTAATGAGGAAATGTTTTCTACTTCTTCATAAGCCCAGTTGCAGAGGTAGCCTTAAATGTAGAAGGTACTCTCAGAAATTATCACCTTCTTTCTCCCGGAGCATCTGGAGAAGCCATGGGAGTAAACATGCAGATACTATTGCCTACTTTGCTTCTGCAGCCAAAGGAATTCACCAGCCAGCTATATCTTTGCCGTTATAATCACTGTCCCATTAAAATATTCAGTCACTCAGGTCAATCAATATACAGAGTTTCCACATATCAAAAAATTGCAATTCCTACTTAGGAATTATAATTTAAATTACTACTCTTAAGCATCAAAATTCAGTCCTCAGCTATGTTTTTGAAAAATTATTTACAGCATGGCATCACATTACAGTGGTACAGCGCTGAGTTCTGAGCCTTTTTATTCTCCTTGTGTAACAGGACTTATATTCCTCCAATAACACAATGCAGGGTTAGTAACAAACTCACATCTCCTTTTTTCAAACAATCCAAAAATGCCAATTCCTTCCCTCAGTCATGCTATTAGCAGAAGAAACACAGTTTTCTGAAATTCCTATTATAGGGCAATTATGTAACTTACCAAATAAATGCCTGAATTTGTGTGCCTCAGCACTATAATACTGCAGACTCAAAAGCTCATGTGTTATCTAAATTCCCCCATGACTATAAAATTTCCTTAGGGATACCCTCTATTTCTGTCACTAGACAGCTGTATTAAATCAAGTTAATATAAATTGCTCATCCTGTTTACAGACATTACAGAATCTAATACCATGTACTGGTCTTCCACAAATTTTTTACTTAATTTAAATGGGAGGGTTATTACTGAAGCTATTTGCACTCCAGAAGGTTACACTCTCTATTAATCATAGAATCATAGAATAATTAGGGTTGGAAAGAACCTTAAGATCATCTAGTTCCAACCCCCCTGCCATGAGCAGGGACACCTTACGCTAAATCATATCACCCAAGGCCTCGTCCAACCTGGTCTTGAACACTTCCAGGGATGGGGCATTCACAACCTCCCTGGGCAAAAGATTAAGCCTCTTTTTCATTCACCGGGATGAAGCTACAAACAGAAAATGTAAATTCATACCAAAAATCACAAAGTGGCAAATTCTTCTGTTATTGTTTTTAAACTACAGCTACTGAAATGGCAGGGATTGATGAACAGTGTGGAGAGGTATATTGGGCAATAGCAGGAAATGCTGGGCAGGTGAGAAAAAAAACATAGGCAGAAGGCAAAGCTTCTCTGTTCTCCCCAAAACTCCCCAGCCTTGCCAGGGCCTTTCCTGGACTTCACAGACACTACAGCAGCTTCAGTCCTTCCCACGGATTACACCTGGAAGTGGCTCCAGCAGATGCCCATGGCCCTGAGCCCCTTCTGGCTCTGCCCACCACCACCCTGAACTGCACCACAGAGGCACTGCTGGTCCTACAACACTGGCACTATGCCTCCCCTCATCCTTCACCTTTCCTTGTTTTTGTTCAGCTGAAAAATCCCACCTAACCAGCATCTTCAGGGTATTCTGTTTATGAATTTCATGTGGTTTTGACCTCTGAGTCTATGAGCTGATTCCTTGGGGATGTTTAATGGAAAAGGTAGTGTTTTCAGTTGTCTTACACATAGCAAAGTCTACTGAGCCAACAGCTCACCTGCATACACCAATATCTCTTTAAGTACATGGAAAGCTTAACACATAGCAACTTCTGATATTATCTTAAACAGTATTTCCTTTAGACATTCTTAGACACAAATGAGGCTTGTCTGACACATTCTGTTTGAGTAATTATAGGTTAACAACCACCACAGTGTACTCACAACTATTTCCCTGTCTACTTTGGTTTATCTATAAAAACACATCACTTAAAATGATTTCTGGGAAGGTCAGGTATTCAGACTTTCATCTAATGAGGGATGGAAAAAAAAAAGAGAAGTGGGAACTAAGGTGTGACTGACAGCACTTGACTTCAGCAGTGCCTATGTGACACCTGAAGTCAACTTCTGTGAACACATCTGTGACAAACACCAGTGTAAGCTACAGCTTGGGTATTAAACAGCAAATCAGAAGTTATCAGAAGATCCACTTACCTAATATATGGATTATCTGAAATATTCTGACTCTAGAGAATATTTTAATTAATCCAGAAGGAAAGTATACAATCACAGGAGAATCCACCCAGCATCTACTTTTTAACACTTACAAGAAGCTGATTCAAAACAGACATAAATATGGAAAGTAGCTGCTAATTTACAAAAGTTCACTGAATTCAAAGAACTGAAGAGCTGGCAGCTGATTTCAGTGGAGCACTAGATTTTAAGAAAATCAATGTTGAGACTTTCTTGAGGCTTTCAGTGATACAAGACACAGGGGGTAACCATCAGATTCAGGTCCTATTGTGCATGGTGCAATGTAAAGAAAGTTTCAACATCAATATATGCAAGAAAAAGGAAGCACCCCAAAAATACCCCAGCAAACTAACAAAAAGAAAGCAAGCTGCTGAAAAAGAACCTGTGTTGGAATAGAAATAGCACAGCAGCATATCATTAGTGGACATGCAGTACTGCTTTGCAAATACTTCACGTGATACAGTTTCTTTATTTTCTTTGAATAATTTCCATATCTACTTGTTCAAATCACAAGTAAAAATAAACGTTTCCTACCGCATCTCCTCCAAACTCACCATAAAATGCAATTCATACCAGAGTATGATGTTTTTCACTGGTGTAATCTGTGTTTGTTGCCAAGTAAACTGTTTACCTACATGAGATTATTAACAGCAGCATACTTTCAGTCATTAGACTATTCCCACGGGTTGAGATAAGAACAGTTTAGTAACTAAGGTATAACACAAATCACTACTGCTACCACCAATGATAATAATGATAAAGGAAATAACAAGGGAAGAGAATACATCATCTCACCACCAGCCGACCGATAACTCGCCCCCCCAGCCCGACCAAGCTCTGCCCGATACCTCCTCCAACCCTGCAGTCTCCCAGCCCTTCCGGCTAACTCCCAGTTACATCCTGGGCATGACGTGCTGTGGTATGGAATACTTCTTTGGTCAGTTTGGGTCAGGTGTCCTGTCTCTGCTTCCTCCCGGCTTCCCCTCCTCCCTGGCAGAGCATGAGGCTCACAAAGTCCTTGGCCAAACCAAAACATCGTTGTTATCAGCTCTGTTCCCGAGCTGAAAGTCAAAACATTGCACTGCACCAGCTACCAAGAAGGGGAAAAATGACTGCTACTGCTGAACCCAGGACAAATAGCACTCGAGTTCCTGGGTTCACACTTCCCAATTCCTCAGGTAAGAACAAATTCCCTGTGGCAGAAGAGAAGGGAAGAGGACAGGCTGGGGTTTCCTAGCTCTCCCGTTAATGCCATGCAGTGTGAATGAATTTCTGGCCTTGTGACAGTGCAACAGATGCCCAAACTCCTAACTCTTCAGCAGCAAAGTGGGACACAGCCTATACTTCTCCACGCTGCCGGATGCTGACATATTCTTTCCCATCACAGGAAATGTCCTATTATATTCTCGGCACTTGGAAGGAGTTGGGGTATGGATCTGACTGACACAAGTGAAATTAGCTTGCATGCACACTGCAGAGCTGTCTGTTGTCAACTTTACTAGCTCCAGCCCATGTGCCCAGATAGTCCGAGCAAGCTGCGTTAAAAGCACCACTGCACTTGAATAAAAGCATGGACACCAGGACTCAGACGTTTGCTCTATGTGCATAGCCCTCCCTCCTAGAGGCTTCCTGGGGAAAACATTTCCCTCTTCTGACTGTGTCGCTTCAGTGCCTTCAGATTACAGCTCTAATGACTCTCAGCATCCCCTGTAGCTGCTGTGGGACGCTGTACAGGCACCCTTGGACTTGGAGATGAAATTGACAGCTCTGGCAAGGATTCACAGAAGGCAGGCAACGGCTTGCCCTGCCCTCAGAGTGCATCTGGCACCACCACATCCATCAGAGGTGCCAGATAGCGCTAACACTTACTTTGACCCCCATAGGCAACAACTGCCAGGGGGGACCAGTACAAGTTTGTGCCACTTTTGCACAGTAACTTCTCAACTCTTTTTAAAAGAAATAGGAAAGACATGTAAAAACAACAAAAAATGAAATCTGAGTTCATGCTTCCCAAGTAACAAGGGGTTTTGAAAGTGCTATCAGGGTAAAAAAAGACCTAAAATAGGATTAAAAAAAACAGTGTGAGACTCGAATCTAATATGGTTGTTTACTTCCCTTTTAAAATCCATGGATGAAATCCATTTACCTATTTTTAAAACTGGAATTTTTAGCTGTTGGCCTTCAGGATGAAACAGCAGGTCAAGCCTCAGTTATATCTGCGTTCCCTGCACAGCCAAGACAGAAACTTATATATCTTTGAATGACGGTAGATAAAGAGAAATCCAGTGTCCTCTCTTTTGACTGCATAAGCACTTTTTACTGCAATTAAGCCCTCCCAGGTGAGGCAGTCACTGAATGAAAGTTAAGTGAAAATACATGAAACACAAAGCATCTCTAATCCACTTGCAAGAGGAGTAGTTACAGTGACTCTTTACAAAATAGTTGGTGTATCCAGCAGACAGCTAAAGTTTCCAGCCCTAGGGTAATCAGACACTAGATCCCAAGCCTTCAGTTCCTGGGAGAAGGTATAAACAAGCTGTTACTAAACGGCCACTCTCACATCTAAGTTTCCAAGCTTCTCTGGGGACCACGGCAGGTTCAGATGCTTGTCTGCCCAAACCAGCCCTGCTGCAGAGCTCACCAAAGAAGAAAGGAGCTGCTTCCCAAGAAAACAACATTACCAAGTTCAAGGTATTGTCAGCCTCAGAAATTATATGTGAAGCATTTAGACAAGTGCTAAGCAAAGAAAATAACTGAGCCTTGGGACTTCAGTGACTTTCAGACCCCTGGATTCAACTCAGTTTTCCTTCTTCAACATAAAAGAAAAGGACTAACAGGAAAGTATGTGCGTAAGTCTCTTCTTGCTCCTGTGAAGGGCAAAGCACATTTTGCTATTCACTTCAAGAGATGTTTTGTCAATACAGCTGCTTGTGAACAATGACATAGCTCATGGCAAGGTCACAATGCAAGAGATGCAGAAAGCATCCTTAAAGGACATGACACTGGCAGGGCAAGGGAAGGTATATCAGTCATGACACTAAATCCCTCAGGCAGAAAACCAGAGGAAAGGCTGCCCCAACCTTTCACTGAACTCACTGTATGCACACACTACTTACACAGACATAGAAACCCACCAATCTAGGATTATACTATGAAAAAGAAAATAAGTGTGAGTCCACCTATTGAGCAGGTGACTAAAGTGGAGAAGTAGAATTTACCCTTTCTATTTCCGCAGCTATAGGAAAGGGCAACAGAATTGCATAGTGCTACTTTAATTATTAGGAACCATGTCTGACGCCTGATCAGTGTTTTAACAAAAAGATGCCAGAGAAATGCCAGAGAATCACAATATTGAACCCTCTAAATCATCTTGTGTGAGAAAACAGTACAACCTGTGTGCACAGACAGGCCTGCAGTCACTTTACGTGCATGTCATGATGCTCTCTACGCCCAGGCGAGCACAGTGCACTCAGCCTGCAACTACCTCTGCCCAGCAGTGTGCAAAGAAAGCATGTGCTTGTACAAAAAAGACTGTTGATAGGCCAAGTCTTAGTGTTAGCATACAGATGATACACCAAGATGTGGCTTTCAACCAAATAAGCTCAGATCCTGTATTTGAGGGGTAAGCTCAGCACACTGTTCTTTTACAAGGGAAACACAGCAAACGAAAAAACATGCCCTTTTGCTTCAATTTCTGTTTCATAAAATCCTGCCTCCTCACAGGCATGCTGTAAAAATAAATATACTGTGTCTGTATGGTTTACCAATTACAGAGATCAATGCTGAGAAAACCCTGTAGGAAACTAGCCTTTTCGGGTGTCGGGTAGCAGGAAGCATACTCAGTGAAAACCACAAGTGGTCATAGGCTAAATAATGAGAATAAAATGAAATGCTGATCTGCCATTTCACTGCTTCCAGGCAGTCCCTTCTGCTCAGTCAGAAAGTTGATCCTGCCTTGGAAATCCTCAGTGATCTTGCAGCATCCATACAGAGGACTGAGATGCCCTCACCAGGTTCCAGCTCCTGTCCTCCAGTGGCATCTGTAACCCCAGAAGTGCCAGACCAAAACGAATCAAAGTGAAACAAATATCCAGTGCTTCCTGCACAAATATGCAGACAATGGCATGTTATGGCCCAGCTCTGTAACAGCTGGACTCTGCCCTGAGACCCAGCATGCAGAGATCATGGGTTTCTGAAGGAGTATGTGAAACCACTCCTGCCTTCTCCTTCCAGGTGGGACATGGATACAGGGGTAGATTTAACTAGAAATACAATAAATACAATCAACATATACACATATATACAGGCTATGGATAAGTCTATGAAAGATGTGAGGGGTACACAGAACACCTGGCTGAAAAACACTAGTTAGAAAGTGATTTCCAAGCAGAATACAGTCACAGTGAAACAGTTTACCTAATGCTATAAACAGCAAACCACAAATGATCCTCATGAAAACAGAGTCCAAAATATTTTTGGAGCTAGTCTAAATATTTATTCTTTTTCCTGGTCAGGAAAGCATTTTACCTCCCCGGCTCTCAAGCCATTATCTGTAGCAAACCCACTTACACAGGTTTATGCAATTTTTCAGCTCTGATCTTATAAAAGCTTTATCTTTGCATTTTGTAATTACGGTTTGTTCCCAAAACTATGGAGAGTTTGCATGAAATTAAACCAACTTAGTCACTTTTCTCATATCATATCCTAACCTACAATGTTGTGGAAACTGAAATAAAACATCCTTAGCACAATGACTAATTTATCCACTAGTCATTCTTGGGGTACTGGTGAAAGACACTCCTGGATGCTAAAATATTTGCCTTTCTATGCATAAAATTTCAAAGTAAATACCTCTTTTACAATACCCACTTCCAAAAGAAGCAAAATATCTAAAAATTATTCAGGCACTTTAATGCCACTAATAAAACTTCCCTTTCCAAGAGCCACAGTTAATTTTAAGGAACTGCTTTTAAAAAGATACAATCACAAGGAAAACTCACATTCAAGACAAACTACTGGCTCCCTACGAAAAAAGAAAAAGAAAACAACAAAAAAACCCCACTGTTTTTGGGAAAAACATGCTGTTTGAAGTGCTAGAATCTGACAAGTAGGAGAAACACCAAGACTTGTGAAGTCCAATTCAAATCCTAATTAAATTGCAATTAATTTAATTTAATTAATCAAAAGGAAAACTTGCACACATCAGGCAGCCGACAACAGACATGCTATGGTACAACTGAGCACAGAAGGAAGAGACCTTAGGAGAGGATAAGGACAATTTAGTGATTGCCCAATTTTTATAGAAAGTGTGTAACTTCCATTTTGGATTATCTGTGATTAAGGGAGCTGGTTCTTGTATTTCCTAGACACCTGTTACAATCATCACTTGCTTCCAAGCCTGATGTCATACATTTTCTCAAAGTTAGCATCGAGGCATCAAAGTACCGCCAGGTTTAAGGGGCAGGAGGACCTGGAGATGGCACTGCTTTCACAAGGAAGAAACATGCCACGGAAGAGTGAGCTTGCACATTGCTATGCAGGCAGCCCAAATACACATCCCTTCTTGGCACCTCTGTCTTACTAAAAATGACATAACACCTTGTAAGCTGGCCCCGTGCCACCCTGACAGATGGACTTAAGTGTAGCTAGCCAAGAGACTATGTATAAGCATCAAATATGTTTTTTGAGAGCAGGACTTCCAGCCAGGAATGTTAAAACAGCTGTCCACATGGAGCTTGCATGCCTACACTTAAGAGGATATGCTATTGCCACTCGAGCCCTGAGCTGGATTAACTTGGAAAATAAATAAGATAGCTTCCACAGCCACATAAGGTGAGTTTTTGTAGAATCAGGATTAGTAATACTCAGGGTGGCTTTACTGACCTACCCTTAGTGGACACACTCGCAGGACTGAAGAGCTCTCCAGTTCTGCAGCTCAATGGAACTTTCATCATGTGCACGCTTGTAAACAAATGTCTCTCATCTGAACGCATGTTTATATATGCTACTTTTCTTTGACATAAGAAAGCCATAGAAAGCAATGCCAGCATAATCACAAACCTGTTAATGACCTTCCACTTTGTGTTAGAGGTTACTTTTTTTAAATGCAGTGTCCTCACTCAGACATGCATCGGTGTGACTGGGATCTGTCTCAACAGGCTTTCTTCTCTTTTCAAAACTTCAGGTCCCATGGCCCACTCCAAGACTTCTTGCTAGCTCACACCCACACGCATGCATACATTGTACATTTTGACATCATGTGCATAGCTTGCCCCGGTAATAAAATCATACCATGGTAGCTGGCCTGCAGAGCCATGCCCTAGCCGCCTCTATCCTATCCTTGTACCCAGCTGGGCTGCCAGCCGTCCACGAACCCCTCTCCTTGAGAACAGGAAACATTCCAAACCACTGAGAAGCTCCAAAAAAACATGTTTGCTCCCATCAACATGGCAAACAATGCTTTTCTTTTTTTTTTTTTCCCCCTACGGAACTCAGACTTTACTCCTGCCACTGAGTCATTTGCCTAAGTCTATAGGGAGGCAAATATTCAAATCTGAACAAGTTAAAAGTTTACTTAGAAGTTCACACTATTTAAAAAAGATTTCCAGTGGGAAGCAACATCACTTCTAGCCCTGAGTAGCTTAAAGACTGAACGGATGTAATGGTACATTTTACTCAATGTTTAAACATGCTTTGTGTTTAATTCCTCTCCCTGTGGTTACAATCAGACATCAATTTTGCATGTATGCTGTAGCCAGGTACCTCGTCTTTACTCTTCTGAATCACAACATACAAACACAAGTGGACCCTCAGTATGGATCAAAGCTGCCTTCAGTGCCTGGCAGGTAAAGGGTCACATAGCCTTCCAACAGCAGCTTTGTTAACTTTAAGGCTGATCTTTGATGCAATTAAAAGTTACCTGAGTCACTTTATTACGATTTCCTGTTCTAGAAGCCCTTCAGTAGCCAGCACAGTGAGGATTTCCAGCCACTGACCTTGCTGCTCCCTTTGGTAAAGACTTCCTCCTCCTCTCCACAGTTCATCACTTTTAACCTTCATTTCTCACCTACAGCTTTTCCATTTCCTTTTCTCCCATGTGCTTGAGGACGGTATGAAATCATGTATTTGTAAAAGTTTCAGCCTCATCTGTTGCTCCAAACTACAATTACTAACCTCACCAATGAGACACTTTGTTTTTTCATACTGCCAATAACGTTGATTCTAGGTTAATCTATATTTCCATGCCACTTAACCTTTCTCAGAGGGAAGAGAGGAAAAACACTTTGACAAGTATTTCACCAGGCAGATTAGCAATACTGTGAAAACAACAGAAAAAAAACAGATTAATACCTCTCCCTCCTTCTGAAAACCCAAAGTGCCTCAGGCTCTCTCAAGACACGGCACATAGACCATGCATGGCTTTAAAACAGTTCAGGGAACAGACAAATTGCTGAACAACAGGTCAAAAGGAATAAAAATACTCATCTGGATCACTACTTTCACTTAATAAAGTAATTACACACACACACTCCTGAGTGTATTCCTTTCATGCATGTCTGTTTTACATGGAATGATTATCTTCACTGTTATCATGAAATCAAAGTAAGCTGAACTGCAGATGGTAATGCTGAGCATCCAAAAGCCCTTGGCAGCTCTCAGCCCCGTAAGTGCCTCTCCTTAATTGAAAAGAATTTGAAGGAGTATGTGAGGTTAACTTCTTACAGAATCCTGCAGGATACTAATGCAAAGTTATAGAACAGTCAATCTTCTTACGTATTGTACAAGCTATCAAAAATGTATGGTGTTCATTACCATGTTGAAACTCCAAAAAAGTTTAGTACCCAGTTCTCTGAGAAAAGCCAGGTGCCAGACTGGACTGTCATTTTGTTGTGTCCCTTGGGGTCTCGTAACCGAGCTCTTAAAGGTTTTACTTGCTGTTTTATCAATGCTTATTAATTCTTTTTGAGTTGCCAGATTACTTATCAATGCAAGCCGAAATTCACTGCTAGCTAAACGAATGCTAAGAAAGTAAAACAAAGCATGCCAAAACTCTCAAAGTGCTCATAAAACATTAACATCATAGAGACTTCAGGCTTGAGGCACCCTGACCAAAATTTAGGAATATACAGTTTTTGCATTAGCAAAAAGAAACTTGAAGGGGCATGGCAAACTTTAACATTGCTTTCTGAACACGTCACCTGCTAATGTCAAGTGCTGAAAAGTGCCAGGGAAGCCAATCTTCTCTGGCGTCCTGGTCCCCATGCAGGAGCATGAGAGCCCAGCAGACTCTACACCCACCACCTTAGCTCCACTTGTCACTGTGGTTCACCACTCCACAAAACATTTTAAAAACAGGAAAGCATGGCAATTTTACTTCAACAGTTCACTTTGGAAGGAAAGCTTAGCAAGGATGCTGTTCAGAAAGCACAGGGCAGCAGTACCTGCAACTGGTCCCTCAGAGAGATCTGCCTTCAAAGCACCCTGGTTCTTAGATGCCTTACCTAGGTAAAGCGAGGCGTTTTCTTTCTTGACATTGTCATCTAAGTAGGTTGGTCCCAAGGTATAGATGGGTGTGGAGCCCATGCCAATGAGGATTTGGGCACAAATGAATAAAGCTACATAGAGAGAGTGGTCATTTCCACCGGAGTCCTTGACACAGGCTGGCGACTCCCACTGCTCTTTGGCGGTGCCATTGCCAGTCACACACAAGCCCTCATTACTGACAGAGGAGTTCAATTCCTGGATCTGGTATGGTGGAGAGATGAAATGAGGTAAGGAGAAGAGTGCAGCCCCAAGGGCGATGAAAACCCCCCCCACAGCCAGCCAGAGCGGCCTCCGTCCACGCCCCCCAAAGTAGCTGATGAAGACCACCACCACCAGGCTCCCAATGTCAAAGCAGCTGACCAGCAGCCCTGACTCCGAGCTCTTGAGGCTGTATCTCCGCTCGATGGTGGTGATGACGCTGCTCAGGTAGCCGGAGACCATGAGGGACTGGATGAAGGTCAGGAAGCACATGCACACCAGGAAGAAGCGCGAGTCCGCCAGCACAGCCCGCAGGCACGCTCTGCCCGGGGGGCCCGCCAGCAGCACCGGTGGCGGCGGCAGCGGGGGCCCCGGGGACACCCCGCGCCCGGGCACCGCCGGCCGGCCCCGCTCTGTCCTCCAGGAGAAGCTCCCGCTGGCGCTCCCGGCCCGTTCGTCCTCGGGAGCCGGTCCCGCGGAGGGGCTCGGAGGAGTCCCGCCGCCGCCCCCCCCGGCCGCCAGGGGGGAGCCGAGCGCGGCCCCGCGGCCCAGCGGCGCCGCCCCGCCGGACGCGGGCAGGCTGCGGCCCCGCGGCGCCTCCGCCCGGCCCCCCGCCGCTACCGCCGTCCGCTCCGCCCCGGGGCGCCTCTGCGCCGGGGTCCCTGCAGAGGCCATGCTGGGTCCGGCCGTGGCCTCAGAGGAGCCTGGCAGGCTTCATCGCCGCCGTGCGTCGAGCGCGCTGAGGGGCCCGGCAGGAGCGCAACATAGCGGGGAGGGGAGGAGGGAGGGAAAGGGGTGGCCCTAGCCGCACGTGTCAGCCAAAGTCCTTTGTGGCTCCATCCTCCCTCAGTCTCGCTCCGCTGCCGTCGGCTCCTGCCCCCCGCCGCAGCATGCCCGCGGCACCGCGCTCAGCAGCTGCCCGCCGGGGCCTCGCGAGCAGCCCACCCGCCGCGGGGAAGTGCCGCCCGCTGCCGCTCCGCCGACCGCATCCTCCTCTCTCCGCGCCGCCAACACGGGTGTCAAGAGCTCCGATCTGCGGGGGGTGCTGCCGATCTGCGGGGCGGAGAGCAAGCACGGGAGGTCAGCGGCGCCGGCCCCACCGCCCCTGGCCCACCGCCCCTTGCCCCACCACCGCAGCCCCGTTCTCTGCCGACCCGACCCCACGGGCTGAGTTCAGCTCCGGGGAGCTCCCACTGCCCATACCGGGAGGAGGGTCGCGGGAGTGCCCCAGGGACCGCGTCCTTGGGGTCAGCACACGGATTTACATAAGAACAGGGGCTGACACACACGTCCTTGGGCCTCGACCAGAGTGCGACCCTTTTATTAGGCGCCGGATGCGACAACCAGAGGTCGCCGTGCCAAGCCTTTTATTTTCCAGCCTAAAAATAAACACGTTGAAATAAATACTCCGCTACAACTCGGCGGGCCAGGGAGCAGCAGCGGGCGGAGGAGAGGAGAACAAAGCCGATACCGGGCACCGGAGGCAGGCACCCTAGGAGACAGCACCCCGGGGCCGACCTCGCCGCCCAAGCTTTCCTGGGTGCCCCCCGAGCCCGCGGACACGCGGGACCGCCGGGCGACCAGTGATGCGCAGCCTTACCTACCCGGCAGCGAAACACGCGTTTTGCCTCCTTTGTCCGCTTTTGTCTCCCCGCCGCCTTCTGCTCGGTGCGGCCGCATGGAAGGGCGGGCAGGGGACGTAGCGGCAGACCTGGCAGCCGGACCCCAGAGGCTGCTCTCCCCCGACCCCCAGTGTAGGCAGAGGGAGGGAGCCGGCGGGGCGCACCGGGCTCCTTCCTCCCGGCTGCGGCGGGGCGGAAAGACGGGGCTAACTCACCGTGCCTGCGGAGCTGGAGGCGGCAGAGCCGGGCAACCAGCGGGGCCCCGCGCCCGTCACCCAACGCCCGGTCCCCCTCGGCCGCCTCCGCCTCCCCGGGCGGTTCAGTGGAGCGCAGGCGCGGCAGCTGCCGCCGCCGGGCAGGGCAAAGCTGGGCGATGCCGCTTGGCACTCGCCCCTCTTCCAGTCTCCCCTCGTAGCTGACAAGGAAGAGGCTCCGCGACACTCGCGACCTGCACCGACAGGGCATAGGGGCAGCCCTAGTAACACCCCCCGAAGAGCCTGTGGAGCACCGGGAGGGTGAGCCCGGGGGCAGGGCTGGCTTTGCCACCGGCTGCCCGGTGTCGGGGCTCTCCCTCCCCTGGGAGCTGCCGAGCGCCGCAGCTTCGCGGCGGTGACTGAGAAAGTCAGCGGAGTGCCTCAAGCGATATAGGCACCGCGGTCAGCCCCAGCCAGCTTTCGGGGTGTCTGCGGTACACACCGCGGTCATGAAGTGTTCGGGAGACGAGACCTCAGTTATAGCGTCTGCTGCAAAGTGAGAAGAAAGGACACAGTGATTATTTTATTTATTTAATGATTTATGAAAATAGAAAGCTGGGCCACCTGATGACCCATTTTATCCAGGGTCCTGTCTCCAATGTAGACTATCTCCGAAAGTGGGAAACATGCACAAAACCTATGCTCGTGCAGGAAAAGTTTGCTGTTTATCCTCACAGAGTTTCTTCCTACTTCCCTTCTCAGTTTGCGTTGTGTTATGAATTGCACTGTTTTTTCTCCCAACTCTGATTTTAAAGATCTGGTATTAAATCTAGGTATTCCTGCAAATGGTGACATTTGTTGTGGTTTGATGCAGGGTGAGCTGATGAGGTATTCCTCTTTTTGCTCCAAGTTTTACCATAAGATAATGCCGAGGAATACACCAAAGAAGTACAATATCCTAGACGTTTCTGAGCAGCTAGTGCTTTCTGGCAGGATTGAGGATTTACCCTTGATTTGTTTACCCTCCTTTAAAAAAAGAAAGACTCGCCACATTTGTTTACTTATTTATAATCCTGATGGATAAGATAGTTTTGTAGGGTACTATTTTTAATTTTTATCAAGTTTCTGCTTGATACCTCTTTGTGTTTGCTCAGCACTCAAACAGCTGAACTCAACACAGCCAAAACACTACTTTGTTTTTCTTAGGTTGAATATTAATCATCAGTATGCTGAGGTAACCGAGAAGATCAACAGCATCCTGGCTTGTATCAGAAATACTGTGCCCACCAGGACTAGGAAAGTGAACATCCTGTGGTACTTGGCACTGGTGAGGCTGCACCTTGAATACTGTGTTCAGTTCTGGGCCCCTCACTCCAAGAAAGACATAAAGGTGCATCCAAAGAGGGTCAATGAAGCTGGTGAAGGCTCTAGAGAACAAGCCTTATGAGGAGCATCTGAGGGAGTTGGGGTTGTTTAGCCTGCAGAAAAGGAGACTCAGTGAAGACTTTATTGCAGAATAACACAGCAGTTGCAAACACTAAAGTCTGAAAACAGGTACAATTTCAATTCTTACCACAGTAGCAAACCTATCAAGAGATAAAATTGTGCTTAAGACTAGGTGAAGTTGTTTGTCTCAGGAATTTATTTCAGCTGAGTACAGGTGCCAAAATACGTGGCTTCCCTGCTTACTTTTGGCTCTGAATACTTAAATAACAGGTTAGTTCAGCAAAGAGGGTATTTGTAGTCTGCAGTGGGTATGAGCATCCGGTGCCAAGTGATGAATGGGAAATCATTATTACTGTCTTCAGTTGACAGGTTAATTACAGAAGGTGCAATTATGGTACCCAACTTCACAATAAAATACAAATGTATAAGACTTATTATGCAAACTTTCTGCTTTTAAAATTTCACCCTAGTGAATTCAAAATATATGGTATCACTCAAGCACAAAGCAATTAGTGTTGCAGAATGGTCTGTTTATGGCTACAACTGCAAAAGAACTTAGCTCCCATTTTGCTAGATTAAGGACATGGGCTGACATCCGACTTTTTGTTTATATGTGTTAGCGAAAGACATTATTGAGTCAGGACTACTGGAAGACAGACCCTTCATCTTAACAGTTCCTATGTTCCCAGCTGACAACCTCCTTCCCACTTATGTGGGCTGCCCCTGCTGTGGTGGTGAGCACTTGCCCAGCACTCTCAGCTGCTCTTCTTTGAGGGACATGACCTCTCCTCAGAGGGATAGTAGCCGTGAGCAGAGGTTCCTTAATGCAGGCTGTCTTGGTCTCAGGAGCTGTGTCAGTTTCAGAAGAGAAGAAAGTATCTACAAAGGCACCATCTTTTTAAGGTCACGCTTCAGTTGTGATGAAATTGATGCTTTAAATGTGCTTGCTAATCCAGGGAGCTGTTGACACCCAACAAGGTGCCTCAGCCTGATCTATTCCAGGCCACAAAGAGAGGGGAGAACTCAGCTGAAGGGGGGCTTGAGTTGATGGCTCCGCTTTTCCCTTAGTATTTCACATTTCCCAACAGATCTTCCACTCAATGCCACAGGTGCAATAAATCAACACACTTATCTTCCTTCCCCTTTTGCCTAACGCTGCTGCCATTTTTGGGCAACATCTGCTCTTCATTCCCAGCCTAATATTAATAAAGCAATAAGCAAAACAGGATGTGCATTAGGAGTTTAATGGGCTTTATGTCCTCCTGGAGCGTGAGCATTGGGAAGCATGAAGTGAAAGGACAAGTAACTTCACTCCTCAGGGACTCTCACCAAGCTAGTGTCCTAATGAACTCCTGAGGGAAGCTCACTGCTGGGAGGCAGCAGCTCATTAGTTTTATTTGGGCTGTCAGAGAGAGCACTCATAACAGCAGATCCTAAACTAAAGAGCTCATTTAGTATGAGAAATGAGCTTAACCACAGTCAGATACCGTTTAGATAAATTCACCTTAACGTTTGTTGCTCTCCAAAGAAAAGCTAGCTTCAGTTTCATGAATGAAATAAAGAAAACTTGAATGCCAGGGAGGTGCAAAGCAATAGGGGAAAGGAAGAAAAGAAAAGGCAGAAATAATGGTTAGATTCAGGGGTGACAGCTGTCAGCATTGAAACTGTGCATATCAGAGAAGAAAGGGCTACCTTTTCTCACTGAAGTTATTATTCTACATTATAGGTTGCCCTGTGCCATGCTCTCCCACCCTGGGAGCAGCATCATGATCTACAGTGGGGTGGTGGGAGCAAAGAGTAGCAGGATAAAGGCCATGCCACCTGTATTAGTCATACTGATGTTTCTTGGAAGCTAACTGTTATCTTTTAGAAGATAGCAAGTCTCAAGAGTTAAGTTACAGGGAATCTACTTGACATAACTGTGTAAGCAAAACCCCAACGTTTAAGTGGGTTTGTCTGAAAAAGCTAGTTGAGCATCTGAAAAATGGGTCTAACTTGTGATTATTTATGTTTGTCTCCTATGCAAGTACACACAGAAAACCTCCTATTTTGAAAAATAAATTTAAGTGTAAAATGTCTCAGTTGTTCCTATACACAAGGAATAAAAAAAAAAAAAAAAAAAAAAGAAGAAGAGAGAGCATAGAAGAAACAAGGAGAGACTAAAGCATGTTTTCTTTCACTACATGCCGTTAACCTCTGGAGATCGTATCTAAGTGACAAACTAGGAGGCAAAATAATTCCCACTCCTGCAACATGTCAGACTGTGCTAGGAATTTGTCTAGTAGGGCAGAGGGAAGAGGGTGGATGCAGGAAGCTTTCAGAGTCAGCACAGGACCTCTGTATGAGCAGTCTCTCAGTTCCAAAGAGAGCTGTGAAGGCTGCCTCTGTCCTTGTGCTGAGAAGAGGAGCAGGCCCTTTCCTCCACTCTGGAGCAGGACTGGAGCCCCTCAGTCAAACGCCTCAGAGTGCTGAGGCTCTGGGCAGCTTTGAGCCACATTTCACCCCGCAGCGCAGTGCTCTAAGTGCTGCACTCTTGCCCTAAGCAAGGAATATCTAAAGACAGATAATCCACCAGCTAATCATCAAAGGTATTTTTTTCCCCCAAGTTATTTACAAGTAAGATATACCAGATTATTAAACACCAGAGTATTTTGTTAGGAATGTATACAGGGCTGTCATAGCCCAGCAGCAGTAAAATGAGATATGCTATATGCTTTGAATGCAAAAGCCCTTTTAGTGCCTATAATTGTTTCCTAAGATCTATGCCTATGGTTTTAAGTCTTTTTTGGTTTTTTTTTCTTTTCCCTACTGCCACAGCAGTATCAGGCATTAAGGACATATGAGATACTCACCCAATCTACATGGGAGAGGAAGAAGGGAGTTGTACTGTGCCTTTCCATGCCATTTCTTTCTTTATGTTCACATTTTTTCCTCAAAAGTCCCAGTTCCTCTACCACACCCTGCTTTTAAAATGATACAGGCATTCATCTGAAACTGTGGAAGCCTGTTTGAACCCAGGATCAAAGCCATGAATAAAGACTAAACCAGATTTCACTCTCACTCTCATTCATAGAGATCTCATTTCTCAGCATCTGCTGATTTATTTCAATGTCATCTTTCAGTGGCCTTTTGGCAAGAATTCTGTATTCATGTATAAGCTAATGCATTTATATTTGGTTAATATATGCATTATGACCTTAACCATCCTTAAACATCATTCTCCTCTCTACACTTACATGCCTTTAAGCGTGCTAGTTTTAAATGTAAAGTGACAAAGTCAAAATGCTTTGAAGTAACAGTTTGAATCTGTATGAATTCCTTGCCCATATACAAATTCAAAATTATGAATTAAAATAGAACATTTGCTCATTGTTTTTTCCCCCACCTGATCATTATTTTCTCTCAGGGGAAACACACTGGCAGAATCACAAAATATTAGTGCCACAATAGAATGGAAGAATGCCACTGAGTAAAAATATCCTCTCCAAAAGTCAGTACACAGGAGCATAAAAATGTCTGGGAACTCCTGGGTCATCATCTCCCAGTCCCAGTTACTGTGACTGCACAGACTTTTAGTCTGCTGTGTACCGCAGTGTGCCCTGACCACAAACACTACTAACTGCAGAATGTAGGGAGTTTAATACAAACCACCAAAAAACCCACAAAATCTATAATACACCATTAAACAGAGTACAAGAAAAAAAATCAATCTCATTGCAAGCTTCTAAGTAAATCACTGTGTGTCCAGAGGTAGTCACATTAAAATATACCTTTCTGGACTGTGCCAATGTCTCTGAATTGGTGCTCCAAGGTGTCACCTCTGCCAGTCACCTCAGCCAGTCACCTCAGATTGGAGTCAGTAATGTGCCACCTGCAACCAGCACTTGTGCCTTCACAGAAAGGGAAAGAGCATTTGTCCAGTGAAAGGGCATGTAATTCAGAACTGATGATTTTAAATAAAATCATGAGGAAGTGTAATTGGTAAATGGCAATAAAGTAATTGAACCTAGAATAATATAGAGAAAGAAAGCACAAAATAAGAGTAACACAAGAAGGAGTGATGAGAATAGACTCTCATGAAATACATTGCCATCTAAAATATGACAGTGTAATTGGTTCAGTAAATCTGAAAATATTAAAAATGTTCTTCAGTTGTGAGTACAGAGGCTAGGTTCCTCCTGTTTCAGTAGGCCTGAAAAGGGAGAAAACTGCTGAGGTGAGGAGAATTATACTCTGAGATAAGTCCGGAAGACTTCTACTCCCTACATCTGGAGTGGTAAAGCCAGTTCAAAGTCCTGGGGCTACTGTACATCTCCAGCACTTAAACCAAGTTCTCTACTCAGAATATGAAAACCAGAAAGGAATGTAGTGAGCTATTCACAATTGTCTGGTCTGAAGCAACACAGTGTAAAAATCAGAGATACAAAAAAGTAGCCAGGAAAGCAGCTGGTAAATATGCACCAATGTTCAAAACAGATTTATACCAGATATGAGAGCAGGGCTTTGTTGGGTCTTAGGAATAAATATTTTGCTCATCAAGGCATGTTTTACAGCCTTAGGGTCCCTATACAAATAAAGCTTGCAGATCTCTTATAGGAATGCATGCAAAATTATCCTGAAGTTATGTATTTATTTTTATAAGGCTGAAAAAAGAACCAAAGGAAATGCTCTAAGAGGAACCATATGCTGCAACATTATTCACCTTTTATCCTTAAAAACATGTTTTTAATGTGGGTACTGTGAAAGCTTATTTCAGCAACCAATAGCCTCTGCAGCTGCTGACCCAAAGAAGCTTTCAGGCATGGTAGTCACAGAGGCTTATGTACAAAGTCAAGTGATAAATTTCAGCCTCCTATTCCATGTTTAAGATCACCCTACTATTGCCCTGAGCAATAATCTCGGTGGCCCAAATTCTCATCTGAGTTATAGGACAAAGTGATTCTCTCATGTTCAGGACAATGCTATTGGGTTGTTCTACCCATAGGATTGAGTTGCCACCAAGTATGAGCATTGACTCTGATCCAGTATCCGTTGTCTGGGCAATGGCAGCAGAGTGGAGATGTGGTGACCATTGACCTGGTGGGTCCTGTACACAGCAGGGTTGGTGTTTCTAGTATTTCCTGAGTGTCATCAGACAGGTGGAGAGGAGAGAAAGGCTGAGAGGACACCTTCTCAAAGGGGAAAAGCAAACTAGCACCATTTTTATCCCTCAGTCTCCTACTGCAGGCTCTACTGACGCCTCCAGATGTGATTCAAATGCCTTGCTGCTGTCAATAAGAGGAAGGTGACTGTTGCAGTGCTTCTTTAAATTATGATATTCTCTATCAGATAAGCCAAGGCACCAGCCTGTGCAGCTCTTCATCTTAGGATAAGATACTTGGTGTCATGACATACTGAGGGAGACCTATTCTCATTTTAGCTTTAATTAGCAGGTAAAATCATATCAGGAAGATGAGAATTTTTCATGAGAAATACTGGTTAGAATAGAGCAAGGCATTGCCAGAAATGGAATTGCAAGAGGGGCTCAGGGACTGAAGTTCCTTCTTCTGCAAATGCAGTTTCCACTCTCCTGTGGAGGGAGAAGGCTCTATCTGGTCCTTTCCTCCACTCATCCTGGTTGGCAACATGGTTGTGGCCTGGGTACTAAGTAGGTGCTATTTTGTCTGTTGTATCTCTGAACAATAATACAAGTTGCAAAAAAGTTAGGGACCTAGCAGGGTGGGTTGACCCAAGTGTGCTCTGGAGAATGAACCCATCTAGGCAAAGCCAGGCACTACAGTCCTCCTCTCACCCAGACAGTAATGTCTATATGGACTGTTAAGTCCTGGGTGTTGTGCAGTGCTCGAGGACACACTACTGCAGATTGTGACCTAGAGGCTCTCAGGGTGGGCTTGAAGTCATATAGGACATTGCTGGGACTGTGGCTCCCATTGTTAGCAGGAGCAAACACTGAGTTTCTTATTGAATTTACTAGTCCTCAGAACCCTTTCTGGTCCACAAGGACAGAGCTTGTGTTTGTATAAGAAAAGCTGCAGTGTGTTCACTTTCAATATATAATATTACCTGTGGCGAATAGAATTAAATTATTTTACATATAAAATAGCTATGTAAAATTAATCCTAAATAAGGATTAATTAAAGGGAAATCCTGCTTAAAATGATGCTTCTAAAGCAGATTTTCACTCAGATGTTTTTCGTCTGTCATTGTTGCAACTGCTGCTATTGTCAGTGGATCTGAAATGTCGGGAAATGGGCTTCCTATCTGTCACCTAAAGGAAGAGTTGCTCTCAGCATGAGGACAAGACGAAGTAAAGCTTCAAAGGCAGTATTAGCAGGCTTCTTTAAGTATTAAAACTCTTATTTAGAAGTAGAAATAATACTCAACGAAGTGAAAGAGAAGACCATTAAAAACACATGCACATGTGTGCACACACACTTGGAGACTGCACTCACACTAGAAATAGATAAAGAGAGGGTTGAACTGAAGACTGAAAGAAAGGTTGTGAATTCAATGGAGCTGTATAAAACCACTGGAGAAAGCAATCCAAGCTGCAGAAGGCATTTCAATTCTCTCCTTATAAGGTCCCCAATGCTAGCTCTTTTACTGCTTATTGTGTAAGCAGAAATTACCACTGGCACATGTTTGTGTTCTGTGAATTAGCGGATGGGGGAAGTGGTGAATTCAACAAGGGGATTTTTTAAGTGTTAGCTACACCAAAGAGATGAAATGCTGTCCAAAGTCAGAGGGTACCCTCCAGGTTATTGCCTACTTCAAGCCCCTTACTGTCTTCTGATAAACAAAAAACCTACATGCATCTGAAACCTCTTTAGGAGTGTCTTTGACTCTATATCTGTGGAATCCTGAACACCTAGGCTAAAAATATATGGTCCAGACTTTTTAAAGGAGACCAGGCTGGAGAACTGGGAAGGCCAGTCCCATCCTCCCAAACATGACCTCCAGTTAGTGCCTCAGAAGTTAGTGCCAGCAAAGAACTTAACCCAGTGGTCTCAAAACATCAACCCCACTCAAACACAGCATTGCCTCACTCTTCCCCACTGGCAAGAGCCAGGTCACAGTGTGTGGATGACAGAGCATATGTGCTGACCACCACTTGAGTTGCCTGTCCCTGACAGCAGGTCCTACAACAGGGACAAGCGGTGGTGGACAGCGCCTTAGAAGATGTGATTTCCAAAGGACCCTGTTAAGAGGGGCCCTGTGCTGAGAAGTTCAACACCCCCATCCACCACTGTCCTTGGGTCAGCAATTATGTTTCAGCAACAAGCATATAATTCAAACATGAAGAGAAATATGGCTCCCAGAAGGATGACAGCAAAAAGCAAAAACACCTTTGCAGTTTTCAACTGTTTAAAGATGGTAGAAGTTAGGTTTTTGTGCAGGGGTTGTAGACTAAGAAATCACATTGTCCAGCAAGCCTTGAACAGGTGAAATCCTTGAATTTAGCAGTATTTTTTGAATGTTTAATAGTGTTCAGATATGTAAAGCAGAAAATTTCTGTCTCTCTTCACAGACAGCAGAGAGACAGCAGTAGACAGCAAAAAGCCATTCACACTCAGCTACCTCAGGGGACAAGTTTTGTGTGATGGGTCCTCAGACAGAATTCAAAGTACAGTTTTCAGGTGCAAACAAATTCCTTCAACTGGCACTCTCTCAAGCTCCACTGCCATCATTTACAATTTGTCATGTCTTCCTGCATATTACCTACTTTCCTACCTTGCACTCATAAAAAGGGAGGATGAGAGAAGTCCCCAGCTTTCAAATACTCTGTGGAAGACACTTCTGGAAAAGAAGACATGATAATACGCCCATCGTTCACAGTCTAAATGACAACATGCAGCATCAACTTATAAATGTCAAGGTCATTTGTGGTATTTCTATTTTGAGTAAAATGGCTCCTGCTGTTTCCATGGTTTCACCTGAAATATGTACTGAGCCTCATTGTTAAGAACCTTGAAACCCAATCATTCTAACAAAAAAGATAGCCATCCTCTTCTGTACATTTGAATTTAAATACAAAGCAGGCTGTATTTGCCCTAAATGGGTTTATGGATCTCTGCACTGCATTTGTGAACAAAACCAGATGTTTGAATTATCCAATTTACCCTTCTTTTTGGCATATTGTGCAATTATAGCTTTAATTATTTCTACAGCATAGATTGCTTCTGAAGCAGAAAGATCAGCTTTATTGTTTACTACACACAAAGACATAGCAGCTTTATTAAAATAAACTATTGAGAAAACATAGTAGCTCACAGTTATAATGAAAATGAAAAAGAAACGCAATATTCTTTAGAGAGAGATTTTAAAAGGTGAGCTTTGCTTCAGATTGTATTCTGCATCTTCCCATTCAACTGTGGAAATACTAACAGTTATTAGGACTGCTGAATTTTGCAGGACAAAATGGTAATTTTCCCATCATTGCTGTTACTACTTAATAACTATTAATCAGAAACAGAATGCTGGAAGGAGGTTGAAGAATGACTCAAATGAATAAGGCAAAGAATAGTTTAATGAAATTTAAAACCTCAAAATGCAAAATTAAAACTGTGGATACTGAAAGACAGAAGATTTCCATATTAAGGCCTTCAGTACTGTTTATTTTGAGTTGCCAGTTTCAGTATACTCATATTTGCAGTATCACTGGCATAAACACTATATTTTGTCACCAAAATGAGGTTACAGAGATGTAGCTCCACTGACTTAGAGAAGTTGGAGCAGCCACTGTATAGCGAGAAGCCCATTTGTTTCATTAAATGGACACCTTTACAGCCCAACTTTAAGCAGAATATAGGATATAATCAAGAGTTGAGCCGAATCATTATTTAAATTTTTTATTTCATCTCCTTTCCGTTCCTTTCCTGTTTTTTCCTGAAATCGTATCATCTATCAGTAGACTGTCATCAGCTGAAGATGTCATCATTCATGTAACATCAGCCTGTGGTATTTTTCTCTTTTGCTAGTTAGTTACTCCTTTTGCAGCTCTAGAAGACAGAAAACATAAGCACATAGAGGAAAATTTCCATTTTATCTCTGATAAATATAGTAAAATCCCTACACACAATTTGTACATCTGTGCATTTTCCTACTCTTATTTAGTCAGCAATGTTGAAGAAAACTAGTGTCACCCTGGCTTACATTCTCCATTCCTCCTGTCTGTTTCCATCCTCTTCTTCATCCAGCCTTCCAAAAAGGTCTGTCCCATTGCTCTGCCAGCTATGCTAGAAGCCATAGGTTCTGGGGTCTGACCCACAACTCACCTTCTCCCTGCAGGTCCTGATCCCTCCTCATCCCAGAGGTACTTCCTGGCCCCACTCCCTGTTGCCTTCCTCCCACCTGGGACCACCACAACCACTGCCCCACAAGCAACAGAGTCTTGACCCAGAAGCACAGTTCTCATCTTGCAGCAGTAGAGCAGTCCCCCATTGCTCCTGAGCTGGTTTGTACCCATTTGGTAGAGGACTATTAGAAGAATAATAATTTTCTTTTTAATTTACCTGTTTCAGTGAAATATCAGGTTGTTTCTTAGATTTTATTGTTATCCAAATCCATGACATCTCTAAGCTTTTAACAACCATCAGTATAATTTTGCACTACATGTCTATTTTAAATCAGCAAAACACTGTTAATAAAACCCATAAATACACTATCAACTTAAGTGCAAAAGAACAAAAGCACCTGAACAGCAGGAGCTAGTAGGACCCAAACACTGGTAATATCCAGTAAGGTTGAAATAATACCTAGTGGGAGCTTCTTACCTGTGCTGTGCTGTCTGCTGCATTTGATTATATCCTAGTCCTGGAGCTGTGGCTGTCATTTTCAAGCCAAATCCCCCATCAGTGTTAAAAAATTGGCCTCCCCATACAAACTAGCTAACAGTCTGACTCAAACTGATCCTACAAAAATATCCTACTGTTACTATTAGTAGCTGATCTATTTGAGGAAAGATGGACCGAGTGCGATGAAGAAGTTAAAAATAAGCTCAGAGATTTGTGTGCTTGGCCACCCTGCTTTCTGTCCCTGTTATCTAACGTGCTCACCTTGGAAGAAACCTCTAATTTAATTAGAAGTAGCAATCTGGGATTCATGCACTTACATAAAAAAGCACCTTGGGAAAGAATTTTAAAAAGGCATTTTTACCAAGAATGCTCTCCCCAGATATTAATTATTCATGCTTGTAATAATTACAGCATGGAACTGCACAACTAGCCAGCTCACAGCTTTGCATACGCTGAATTAAAATAGTTGCAGGCAGTGAAGGCCAGAACCTGTGTGATGCTGATCATCCTGCAGAAATATGATGGGTTTCCTCTAGCTTTCATTCTTCACTGATAAAATGGAACACTTTATTTTTTCTAAAATATATTCTGGCTAGAGTTGCTTGGGGGGGGGGGGGTATATTATCATTTTTTATAGCCAGACTATCTGCCCTCCAGCCAAAAACTGGTTTAGCTTCTATTTTTAAATCTCTGCATTGAATGAGGTTTTGGGTGGTTTTGTATTTGTCTTTTGTTTGGTTGTGGGTTTTTAAACTCACAACTGCCACTTAAAAGAAAAAAAGGCAAAGGCCATGGTTCACTTCATTTCAGCGGATTTTTCTTAAATCCTGGCAGGTTGGCTTGGCATGTTTTTGCAGAGCACATAGGACACTTGGGATTAAAATCACCCCTTGTAACCATGTCATTAGCATCATAGCAGCATGCAGGCAGTGATTTTGTTCTCTCTGCCTTGCTCCCACACCTCTAATCTCAGAGCTGACCTGATTTATATCACTAGCTTTACATGGGCTTGTGTATATTGAAATCCAGGAGGGGAAAGGGCTGAGATTCCCTGAAAATAAACTCAGCTGGCAAAGAGATTAACCCATTTATAAATGTGTTTTCGTCTGTTGCTGAGTGTGCAGAGTTTCATCCATTTAAGGATCACAGACCTAAATCCAGATACTGACACTGCTTGGGAAGGGAGAAGAATGAAGCAGATGAAGTAGTAGTCCAAATGGAACAGTCACCAGCACAGCAATTTAAATTATTTGGGAGTCTTTTGGGAGGGAGGGAAGGAGAAGAGAACAACTTGCAGTAGTTGATGTAAGAAGCTATTAGTTTCCTTTCCAAGTATCACTCATTATAGGTAACTTTGGAAAACCTGATGTACCCTTAAAAGCATTCCCAAAGTAGATGCAATCAGTCATCACTGGCAGGGGTTTATGTAATTTCACATTTACAGTGGGGAAAACAATTTACAGAGGAGCATAAACATGAGACACAATGGCCCTCAGGCCTTTGTCAAAGGATTCCCAGCAAGCAACTCAGCTGACACAGAGATTAACTAGTTTCTAAGTGTACTCATTTGTTTTTTAGCATGAAGAGTTTCACCCGTTCAGTGATCCTGGGTCTAAATCCAGGTTCTTCTAAGCTTGAAAATACATAACACAGCTTATTTCCATCAAGACCATTTTTTTGCACTTCTATAAAAGCAGATGCTGAAACATCAAATACACAGGACTAGGTTTAAAAATAGTCCTTTGGGAATTATATTCACTCATAAGACTAGAATCAGCAAGATGTGTGTAGGGTATTCCCTGAGCTGTGTATGCCAGACATGAGTGGATGAGATGTGTGGATTCCAGATGTGTGAATGAGACCTTTTTGCGCATGGAGACCTCAATAATTGGGGAACCATGGCTGGGCAGGCAAAGCACCCATGGAGCTCAGCTGGACTGATGGGGACTCTGCTCACTCCCACATCTTGCTCTGCTTCCCTACTCTGGAAGAAGGCAAGTCAAGAACATTTATAGCTCTAAACTGTATTTTAGGCACTGTTACATCAGTCCCAGCAGCACACCTGGCTGTAGACCTTGAAGGCTCTGCTAGTTGCCCAGGGTGCATCTTCCAGGCTTGTGGAGGAGAAGAAGGAAATATTCTTTCCTGGGACCCCAGGAAATCAGGCAGTAGCTGTGCCTGGAACAAGCACACCATGTTGATTTGGTGATTTCTTATAGTGACAGGACAGTACACATTATTTCACCAGAAATACTGGGGTTAGTCTCATTTTTCACCTATAAATATCTAGCAGTAAAATTTCCTGAAATTCCTGATAGTCCAAAGCAGGAGAATGACTTCTCCAAGAGATGACTCAGACCCTGAACATCGGTAGTTAGAATAATTTCCAATACCATGAAATCAAATCAAAACTACATTAAAATTAATACAGGGTTAAGAAAAATTGACTGACCAAAATTCTTACCAGAATCAACTAAATAACCCAGCCTGAGACTGTAAGAAGAATCATCCTGCCCTTGTCAGCCAGAAAAAAATGTGATGGTTGCATTGTTATCAACTCTCTCTCTAAATAAAAAGCATCAGGTTTATTTTTGTACCCACTACTATTGCATGCCATATTAAATATGTGTAAAATTCCTTCTTAGGAGAAACATCAATTAAAAAAGGAATTAAAAAGCAAGACTAGTTTAGATGTGATGTAGTAAACGAAATGTAAAAAATGTAGGAGGAAGCCAGGTAACAATCCCATTTGAGATACTTTGTTATGTGTCCATAGTCAAGGTTTTCTTGAGACACTTGCATAAATTTAAGTATGCAAATATTATATGGTCTCTGAAGGGTAATAAGAGAAACACATAAGACAGTATAACGATCACTTCATCACTTCAGAAATCTATTCTACATGTAAGTAAATTTAAGGTTGAAAGCACTTGCCAATAATTCAAAGGTAAAATACATTAAGCGGCTACTGTAATCATCCAAAGCTCAAGCAATATAAACTGGGAAACAGAGTCAAGGAACTGATTATAAAAAAATCCAGCCATGCAATCATCGTTATTTTGTGGTTACTGTATAGTGCTATGACAGGGTAGAGTTAAGGCCAGCTGACTGCCTCTGTTGTGCCTGCTTTGTCTACATGTATGTTGACTATTTTAAATGTAAAATAACTATATATTTAAATGTAGCTATTTGTTGACCCTGGTGCCTCTCTAAGAGGCAATCAACCCCTCCAGAAAAACAGCACGACTGTCAGAACACAAATAAGGTTATTCCCCCATGCATGCAAACATAAACAACATACTTCAGTGAATTAGAGCAAGAAAGATTAAATTAAAAGACAACCCCTGGCCCCTGACAGCTGTGTTTCCCTTCCCACACACAGCCCAGAACAGGACATCTTGTGTGTTTGAAAACTGCCTAAAAGAAACTGATCTGTGTGTAAAATCATGGAAAACAGGCTGAAAGACCTCAGGAGTCCCACCTAACATATTGCTACACCCTAACTCCATGCAATGACTTTTTAGTAGGTCACTGTCAAAGACAGCAGCAAAAGGGAATCAGTATTTAAAACAAATTACTGTCTCTGCCCTTGTTAATGTTTTGCCTTCTTAGCTATGACTAGACCTCTGAAGTAATAGATGTCCCTTAAGAAAAAATACCCTTTAAATATAAAGATGATGAAGTCCTCTAGGGAAAGTGCTGAAACTACAGATATCATAATCCAATGAAATAAAACCTGTGTGATGGGCATTGGTCACCCATTCTCATGTCCCCAAGCTGTTCAAAGTGACAGAGGACACCCCTGTCACACTTTGGCATTGGAAAAGAATTGTGATTTTGACTAGTTTTCCTAGTCTCCATACCCTCAAACAAATCTGGGCAGCTGAAGAAAAAGGGAGAAATAATAGATGGTTTTTGCTTGTCCAGCACCACCACTCACTGCTCATGACAAATCAAAGCTGATTAATTCTTGCAGCTTGTGTTTTCTTCCTAGAGAATATCCTGCTAATCAGATCACAACAAGGGAATAAAAACTCTCCACCTGAAATTCAGCCTCATTTAACCACCGACAAAGATTGTCCCTGTAAGGTGACATGGCATCTATGTGCCTCATGCAGAGCACACAGCTGATGGCAAAACAGAAACAGGAGCAACAAAAATTGAAAACAATCCACTGCATTTATTCTGTGGTTTTATGGTTATAAGGATTTAAAAACATAGTCTGGATGCTTCTCTCTCTGCTATCTTCACCCAGGACCTTTGAACGATTGCCCTGAAGGAGGTTGTTGCAATAATGGATGCTTTCAGAGCTATCTGCCTTCCAGGTTCTTGCTGGTCACTGAAAAGCCAGTGCCTGATGCCAACCAAGGAAAGATTTGCTCTCAGCAGTGTGTGTGTGACCTTACTGGTCCCCAGGCCACCCTAGCAGCCTGACAAAGAGTATTTTCACTGTGTCCCTCTCTCTGTCCCAGGCTAGATGGTAGGAAGCTTAAGATAGGCCAGCTTGGAGGTAGATTTGCTGCTCCTAAAATGTTTGTTACATTGCGTTGAGGACATCTGCATTTATAGATATTTTTCTAGAAACAGACTTAATCAAACTTTATTCTAATCTAAGGGCTGGGCTGCAAAACTGGATATTGAGATATAAAGAGGTCAAGCACACAAATTTCTAGCTAGTGTACTGGCTTCATCCCTGTCCCTTCACAAGCCACAGTAACTCTAGCGGACAGATCCTTGGTCAGCAAGTTCCTTGATTTTGGTCTTTTATTTTGTATTCCTCTTTACTTAGGAACACAATGAGGACAAAAAAAAGCATGGCAATAAATCTCAAAATCCTCCTGGTCCTTTGGGGATGGGGCAGCAGTCTAGCTTCATTTGTGTGTTCCTCCTTCCCTACCCTTCTGCTCAAGGAGCTTGTAGTGTGTGTTAATAGGAGTGGAAATGAAACAAAGTTTCCCTCCTAAATCAGGCAGTAATGCTTAGTCTTTAATATAAGTGCTAAGGAAGGATTCTTGATACTTCACTGTGCTTCTTACACTAATTAATTAACCAAAGGTCTTTATTTCATTATAGAACATCAGAAAACACAAGCTTTGTCTGATCTTCCCCCACTGGGCTTTCCCATTGCAGTGGCACTCCACTCTGAGTCTCAGAGAAATGGTAATCAGGACAGCGGAAACTATGTTAATTGTCAGACCTCTTGAACAAAAGGGAAAGCAGTAGATGTGGAGTCAGATATGGAACAATATATGTTCAGTGTTGCCTCAAAAAGAATAATTTATTCTGTGCTTGCAGCAGTGACAATCTCCTCATTAGGTCTGATGATTAAAAATAGCGTTTGTATTCATTGCAAGTAATGATCAAGATTACATTTCAAAAATATTCCTCGGTGTTTGACTGTCAGGTGGTACAAACTTGGCTGAGTTTATAGGAGCTGTGTCAATCAATTAAGCTATAAATCTGGCCGTTCAACTCTCAGCAGCCCAAATATTGAGTAAACACAGAAACTGTATTAACACAGTGGTAAACATTCAGAAATGCAGAGAAAGACCTTAATTAATTCAGCTGCATCCAGTTTTCTCTTCTCTGTAACCTCTCTAACATGCTCTGCTTTGTAGTTCTGCCATACACTGTTTTGAAGGTTGACCCAACACCCTTGGGTTTGCTGCCCTATTTAGTACCACAGCTTCACCTCCAAGAATCAAGAGAAAATAGTTAAAAGAGGCTCCCTCTGATGTAGCCATTAAGGGTATTAGTCATACATTGTTTAATGGGCAGTGCATTTCGGCAATGCTGCAGTGAAAGCAACAAGGCAGATGCTGAAAGTCGTTCTCATTTCCAAGAACAGCATATGAGATAAGCTGTTCCTCCAGTGGCCAGAAAAGCTTTAGTAGCTGTGAATCCTTTTTGTGCTTGGCTGCAGGTATGTTACAAGAGCATGCAAGACTGATTCGGTGGTAGTGTCCTCAGGGATGATGCCTTCCAGAAACCATTCACCTGAGCTGTGATAATAAAGAAGGACACAAATAAGTCAGTGACTACATTACCCTGAACCTGCTCTAAAGACACAGAGGAACCAAATAAAGAAGAATTCACAGCTGAAAATAGCACAAACAGGGCCAACTGGCAAGTTTCAAATTGGGAATTTTCTTTGCAACTGCATGTCTTGATGCTAGATCCAAAGTCCCCAGGCCATAAGCTAAACAGATAGAGTCGAACAGTCTGCAGCTTTGAGACAGGTTTGCCTGATCAGGTTTGATTGATTAACTGTCCCCACTTTTCTGTATGTGATTAAACCCTAAGAAATGAGACCTCATGCCCTGAAAGGCCTGTATCTTTCTTCCTCTCTTACTGTTTCTTGTCCTTTCTCTGCCAGCTGGTCTTTTAGCTTTTCCCTATGCAGAGTCCAATGTCACACTTGCAGTCACTCAGCCAGAATGCCTTATCTCTAATAAACCCTGGGCCCAGGGGATCACGGGCACATTTGTGGGGGACATGGGAACTTTTTCTGCAGTTTGCCCAGCTTTATTCCCTTTTCTCTGGCGTCAGATAATATGAGCTTCCACTATGAGAAAGCAAGTGTTCTGCAATTTTAACTCATTGCTCACATAGGAATATATCACTTTTATACCAGTGAAAGTTATTCCTCAGACCTCTGAGCAGAGTTAGTCCCAGTGTTTATTCAAGGTTATGTGGCAGCCCTCTGTGGTGCTCTCTCATGTTTCATCAGCCATGTAACACAGGGTTGTCTAACTGTAATGGGTAAAGCAGGCTGAAGTGTGGCCTGTTAATAGATCTGGTACAACCCCAAAATTCATAGGTCTGCTCTGCATGATGTGATTCTGCCTAGGGATGCTCAAACCAGATCCAACATCAAATGTCATTTATGATCTAAAGCAGGATGTTCTACCTTTGCTTGTTTATCTTAGTCCTCAGAGCAAAAATAACACCCAAAATTCCTTCAGAAGAAGTACATGAAGAGGAAAGGTATTTAGGAAATATTTGTTCATGTTTGGGTCAGCAGTACAGCAGTAACACAGTTAATGCTCCTACCACAGGCTCCTTGAGGATCACCTGTACCAATAAGACAATAAAGGATCTGGGCTCAGATCCAGCAACACCAGTGCCAAAAGTAAGCTCCTGCTCACCTCACTGAACTCTAAATTAAGCCCTCAGGCCCTGAGAGGCAGCTGCTCAGACAATTATGCTAGGCCATGGCTAGAGACTGGGCACTGCAGTCCTGGGGGTTACTGAATATTTTATAATTCAGTTGTTAAAAAAAGCGTGTATCAGACATCTATCAGTTTGTGTATCCATAACCCTGACTGCTCTTGGGGAATTGAGGGAGGACATTAGCAAAAGAGGTATTTCAGGACTACAGGAGTCTGCCTCCGAGAAGTCAATACTTCAGCGCAGCGAGGGACTTTGCTGGATATTCTTGTTGCTGTCAGTCAGGTGAGCGGCTGCCCCACACTCTGCTGCAGTAAACATCCATAACGGATTATTCAGCGGTGAGCTGCCCTGTCAATGTCCCTGGCCTCCTGGGGCAGAGCGGGGCAGGGCCAGGGCAGACACCTGCTAACAACCGCTTCCTCCCAGGCTTGTAGGTACACAGGGTCAGGGGCTTTTGCATGTGAAGTAGGAGGAAAAAGCTTCTGGAAAGAGGCTGGATGCAGGCAACTGGACACAGTGAGGGCAGGTTCTGACAGGCAGCTCAGGGTACTCCTGTGATTTCAGCAATCAGTTCATCTAAACTGAATCAAGCTATTCCCAACACAACCTTGGAGGTATTACTTTGAAAAATAGCATCAGCAATAACAGTTTCATAGTCATTTCTTCAAAACAATTGCAAATAAAACAAATTGTTGTTAATTAATTTTTATTAATGATTGTTAAAGACTGTTATGATATGAAATGCCAATAAATTCATTGTTTCTCAGATAAGAATAGCAGTTCCTACTTGATTAATTCTAGTCTTAACCTAGCTGATCCAAGATGAATAGCGAAAGACATATGGGAAATGAAGTCTGTATCTAAAAAAAAAGAATAAAATAAAATTGTACAACCTTTAATTACAACAGCTGGTACTTTTTTACTGATTTAGTCTTTGTACCTATTATATCAACGTTTGTAAGACAATGGAATATTTCACACGTAGACAGAGTGGTCAAAGACAGTACCTATGTGCAAGTCCTGGATGTCAAAGCTCATCTTCTACAAAGCAATCCCTTAATGTCCTCCCTCAGTACCGGTTACTGCCCTCACACAAGTTCTCTGGCTGTTCTAGCTGGCTGAGATGAGGCAGATAGCTCATCCATCTGGACACCATCTGCCTCACAGGAGTACCGAGTCATGCTAGTGACAGCTGAAGAGACCCCATACAAGCTGTAATGTGAATAACCCACACAGGCAAAGAAAATCCCTCTGCAATCCCTGCAAGGATGCCACAGATATTGCCCTTAATCTCTGCTGCAACTGGCAGAGTTACAGTGACGGGGCACCCATGGGGTCTTGCCTTGTGTTTGCAGTGCTAAAGGAACTCTACTTTTTCTGTGGTTTAGTTGGATGGCAGGCTGGTGACTGAAGCAGTTCCTGGTCTGCCTCACAGCTGACAGGCAGAAAGGAGATTTCATCATTTGAAAAAACAACAGTAAGCCTCTCTTGCGGTCTCTGAGGAGGTAAGGAGGCAGTGTGTGCTCTTAAGTATAGCCTCCAGACTGGATCATTACCTGGGAAGCAGAGAGCAGGAGCATACAATTGCATTTAATGTATATACATATACATTTAAGAATTTCATAAGCCATTTTTAAAGTGATTCTGTGTGAGCCTCGTGTAGCAAAGAAAAAAAACACAACAAAAAGAATACACTTGAGGACACTGTACATTTTACTCACTGCAACCTGCATTTCACTGCGCATCAGATGTGCAAGAGCCACGTGAAATGTGTTTCCAGCAAAACATCTCCCTCTCAACTGGCATTTGATGTCTCTTTTCCGCAATGCCTCTCACCATGTCATGCAGGAGGGAGACATCCCTGGCCACTCTACACAACACAAGTACTGGCCTAAGGTCTCAACCTGACCCAGCGAGGGGAGGAGAGGGAAATCAGAAATGAACGTGTTTGGGAAGTCTGGGTATTTTCAGCTGACTGCATTAAGGAAAATGAAATGTTCTCAAAGGATATTTTTAAAGCTTATTTTCATTAAAAATAAAACCTTCTGTGATCTTTTAAAGGGCAGTGGTAGTGTGGTAGACACAACTGGTCAATAACTGCAATGACAAAACAGTCTTTGTAAATGATATGAATCATTTATATCAACATTAAAAAAAAAAAGCATTATAGCAACACTTCCTACTTCTGAAATATTAATGAGGAAGGAACTTAAAGTGCAGTTAACTGTCTGCTGGATTGTAATCAGGGACCTGGTTCTGGCACAGGAATTGATCAAACTTTTGCTAGTACTTTCTGCAGGCTTTGCAATCTCTGCACGAAAGGTCTGCACACCACAGTCACTCCCTGCTTTTGTCAGCCCAGACAGGACTAATTCAATTCATTTGTAAGTTAGGGTTGCAGCCCTAGCTCCTTGTCAGTCAGTGGAAAGAAATGGGCACTTGAGGAAGGCACTTCATGTTACTTTAGGCACTCAGTTTAAGATCATCCTGTGGAGATGCTTTCCTGCTTCTGACTAGGATCTAGGTGCCACAACTGACTTTTAAAGGGA
This sequence comes from Pezoporus occidentalis, assembly GCF_034315485.1. Lineage (NCBI taxonomy): Eukaryota > Metazoa > Chordata > Aves > Psittaciformes > Psittacidae > Pezoporus > Pezoporus occidentalis. The sequence continues at coordinate 3,454,944 of NW_026915724.1, read as the reverse complement.
GAGATGAATTAAATAAAATGGGACTCTTGATAACCTTGCAAAATAGAAGGACAGGCACAAATGGACGGCAACATTGAGCAGCTGGACAAGTCGTACTTCAGTACTTTCTGCCTTGCTCTAGTCTCTCCTGCCAGCCCTGGGGTAAGCCCAAAAACTGAGCACCATCAGTGTTACTCCATGTTATTCTCCTATGGTTTCTGTCTTCTTGGCTGGCCTTTCCACTTATGGGTTCCCTGTGCACATGTGACACAGCCTAGCTTTGTCATGTTTAGGCTTCCCTATGCAACACCTGTCTTCATAATCTCTGAGATCACTACCTGGCCAAAATCTGCTACCAGGTTTCAAAATCTGCTAGGGAGAACATGAGGGGAACATGAACACACACCCACATATGTATACTTTATTGATAGCAAGTCAGAAAAAAGATCCTGAACATGGCCCGAGCAGTCATGTCTCTTTACAGTGTACTGGTGGCATATATATTCTATCTGATCTCAGAACTAAATGTGGGTATGTGCCTCACAATTGCTATCTTTTGCCTGCTCACAGATATGCCCACAACCCATGTCAATTTTTCCATTATGCATACATTACATATGAATGGACAAATTGTTGCCCATATTGTTTATATAAAAGTTTATAGCTAGATTGGAAAAATGTGGGTTTTCCTCATAAAAATTCCTCCTTTCTGTGCTTAGACGGTGGCTGACTTTCACTATTCTATCTGTAACCACATCTTAATTACTTCGACAGCTCTTTCCTATCAACACGTTACATTATTGTGCCATTTTTCATGTGCTCTAAATCTATACCTTTCTGGATTCCAGAAACATGAGCACTTTTGCACTGTGTGCACTGTGCACTGAGTGTACCCTGAGTGTTCACTGTAGAGCAGGGCAGGATAGGAGGAAGTGAACCACCCCAATTTTCTGCTCTATTTCAGAAAGTGCTGTTGTCCTTTCATCCCCTCTTCTTGCTGACTGGTAAGAAACAATGATAACCTTCTTTAAATAGGTTGGGAAGTTGCTTGCGCTACGTTAAAATATATAGCCTTCCTACCCCAGCTACAATTGTACCTGCAGCTAAATACTTGAACCATCTGTCCTACAATTGACTAAGAAAATTAAGAGATGCAAAGATATGTTGACAAAATCAGCAGCTGCTCTGAGTAGGGCCATTTGTTTGCAATTGCTGACTGTTCTTGAAGGCTGTGCACTGGATTTTCACTAGTACAGACACCATTCAGGAATATGTACCAGACAAAATTCCAGTTATTATTATATTTTGACATATATTAGATCTAGACTGTTGGGCATCTCATCCAGAAGTCTAGTCTTAGAAATCTGAAATATGTGGGTGCGAACTGCTAAATGTTATATTCACAGCCTGTGACACAATGGTAACACTGCTCTCAGCAAACCATTTGCACAACAGATTGCAGCTGTTGTGTTTGTTATATACAACTCACCTGCAAGCAATGGCCTCAGAAGATGGTATTTGCAGGGAGGATGTCATAAACAACAGCAAATAGAAACGATTACTGGGGAAATAGTTTCCATGTTCATACCTCTGACTTAAAAAAAAATGAGGAATAATGTTGGAAATCATCAAGGGAGATCTTGGAGTAACAATCTAAAATCATAACAGCTATATGTTGTTCTGCTGTTTGAAGAATATGAACATCTTCCTGCCTTACCTATGTGTGCTATTCATACCAGTGAGTCAACCCAAGCTGAAGTTATGCACCGAAGTTGCCCTTGGAGCCACACCAAGTGACTCAGCTGGAGTGAAAAGAAAAACTTCAACTGGTTCTGGGGAGAGCTTTAGACTCCTAATCTTCACAAAAAAAAAAAAAAGGAATATATAGAGCTGTGCAGTGACCCTATTTCACCTGCATAGAGAGGAGACCATTTGTGATTAACAAATACTGCAGTCAGCAATAGTCACTTTGAAACTCAGTTTTTGAGACTTTAACAAAAGATATACTGCAAATGAAGCATTTTACTTTATACCAAAAAGGCCAGCGAAGGCTGAATTATTTTTTAAAGGTGAACACTCCAAGAATGTCATACATTCAGCTCATGACTTAAAGCCCATTGACCTTTAAAACAAGTTTGCACATACCAGTTCAAACACTGCTGCCAGGCTCATTGCCATCTTCAAAATAGTGGAGTTACAACAAAGTGTACCAGGGTTTCAGGATAAGCTAAAACTTCTGAAGAATCAGGGTATTACATATTGTAGGCCCTATGACTTTAATCAGAGAAAGTTCAAAGAATCACAGAATGGCTGAGGTGGGAAGGAACTTCTGAAGGTCATCTGGTCCGACCAGGGACAATCTAGAGTGAGTTGTCCAGGTGACTTCTGAGTATCTCCAAGGAGGGAGAATCCACAACCCCTCTGAACAACCTGTGTTGGTTGGGTGCTTGGTCACCCTCACAGTAAAAAAGTGTTTCCTGATGTTCAGAGGGAACCTCCTGTGTTTCAGATTGTGCCCATTGCCTCTGGTCCTGTCACTGGGCACCACTGAAAAGGTTCCATCCTCTTTGCACCCACCCTTCAGGTATTTATAGACATTGACAAGATCTCCTGAGCCTTCTCTTCCCATGCAACCCCATGCAATGCTTCTAGCTGGAGGAAGAGTGGCTGGAAAGCCCAGTGGAAAAGGACCTGGGGGCGTTGGTTGACAGAAAGCTGAATAGGAGCCACCAGTACGCCCAGGCAGCCAAGAAGGCTAACGACATTCTGGGCTGTATCAGAAGGAGCACAGCCAGCAGGACCAGGGAATTGATTGTCAGCACTGGTGAGGCTGCACCTTGGATATTGTGTTCGGTTCTGAGCCCCTCAGTACAAGAAAGACAGTATGAGGTGCTGAAGCCTGTCCAAAGAAAGGCAACAAAGCTGGTGAAGGGTCTGGAGAACAAGTCTTATGAGGAGCAGCTGAGGGAACTGGGGTTATTTAGAGTTTCAGGGGAGGATTTATCACTCCCTATAACTGCCTGAAAAGAGGATAGAGAGCTGGATGTCTGTGTATTCTCCCAAGTAACAAGTGATAGGATAAGGAAATGGCCTCACGTTGTGCCAGGAGAGGTTTAAATTGGATATTATGAATTTTTTTTTCACTGACAGTTTTGTCACGCATTGGCACAGGCTGCCCAGGGAAGTAGTGGAGTCATCATCCCTGGAAGCATTTAAAAGATGTATATATATATGGCACTTAGGGACATGGTTTTGTGGAAGACTTGGTAGTGTTAACAGTTGAAGTCAATGATATTGAACCAAATATTTTCCAATCTAAACAATTCTATGATTCTGTGATTCTTCAGGCTGAACAATCCCAGCTGCTTCAGCCTTTCCTTCAGCCTTTCCTTACAGGAGAGATGCTCCATGCCCTTCATCGCCTTAGTTGTCCTTTGCTAGACTCTCTCCAGTATGTCCATACCTCTCTTGTGCTGAGGAGCCCAGACCTGGACTCAGCACTGCAGATGTGACCTCACCAGTACTGAGTAAAGGAGCAGGATCACTTCCCTCCATGACTGGCAACACTCCTTTGATGCAGACATTATATATATAGAATCATAGAATCATAGATATACCATTATATAGAGATACCATTAACCTCTTTGCTGCAAGGGCACATGGCTGGCTCGTGTTCAAGTTGGTGACCACCAGCTCTTTTTCTGTAAAACTGCTTTCCAGCTAGGTGGCCCCAAGCCTGTGCTGGTGCCAGGGGTTATGCAACACTTTGCAGTTCTCCTTACTGAATTTGATGAGGTCCATTTCTCCAGCATATCAATGTCCTTCTGGGTGGCAGCATGACCCTCTGTTGTTACTGATTTTCCTTCCCTCAGAAAAAAAGAACTCTGTCTCTGTTACCATGTCATCGCATGTAGCAGACATCTCTTTAACCTGCACATACAAATGCATGGTGGGACACTTGTGTTTAAATGGAGCCTCACAAATTCTACCAGACTTGGTGCAAAGGTCTTTCCAGACAGGAACCTTTGAGATACAATTCTGCAGGACATCACCAGCCCAAAAAGCCTGTTAACATTAGTGGGAATTCTGCACAATATATGCTTGAAGGCCAGGACTAATATAAATAAATATGAGCAAACCAATGACCTACATACAGACTCAGTGTTTGTCTTCAAGACTCTGCTTGGGTGGAGATGGCTGGATGAGTCCTGGCTCTGTGCTGTGTTTTGATCCCATGGAAATCAGAATTTGAGAGGAAAGATGCCAGATCTTGTCCTAGCTCCATAACAGGAGGGCTCAAAATAGATGTTCTCTCAGGTCTTGCTGTTTAGATGTGCCTGCAGTGACCTCCATATGAACACTGTGATTTAAACCACCAAATAGCTTACTAATTCTGCATTTGGATTGTATATTTCACCCTAATGGTGAGAGCTTTACATCTTCTGACAGCTAACAAATAAAGTTCCACTATATTTAACACATTCACTGGCTCTGAACAAGTAATTCAGAGTCCCAAACAATTTCAAAGCTGGCTGAAAAAATGTCCTGCCCTGCACAACACAGCCCAGCTTCTGAACAGATGCAATGATGTCTGGCTTCTGCTTCAGGATTTTGGGAAGATGGGTGAAATGGCAAGCCAGTGCTATTCAGTAGCACACAGCAGACACAGATCAAGAAATCTGAACATATGCAACAGCATTATTTGCCTGAACAGTTATCCCAGCACTTCATTTTACACTGGGTGTAAAAGGACCTAAGCTGAATGCAAAGGGATAAGCTATTTGGTTGACACAGCAGTGACAGGAGACCAGGTAAATCACTGGCTTCATCACACATGCCTGTAGGCTTCCTGTTTGCTCAGTGCACTGGGCACTGCGTATCATTTGGTGAACATATTTTTATCTAGCTGAAAAAAAAGGACAGCTCCAATTCTCAAGAGCTAAAACCTGAATGAACAATGCAAGAAAACCTTTCTGAAACCAAAGCCAGAGGAAGCCTGGTTTCTAGGGGAGTTGTAACAGCCATGAGCTTTTAAGGCTTGTGATGTCAGTGACATGGACAGTGGGATTGAGTGAGCCCTCAGCAAGTTTGCCAGTGACACCAAGCTGTGTGACTCAGTTGATACGCTGGAGGGAAGGAATGCCATCCAGAGGGACCTCAACACGCTTGTGAGGTGGGCTGATGCCAACCTTATGAAGTTTAACCATGCCAAGTGCAAAGTCCTACACCTGGGTCGGAGCAATCCCAGGCACAGCTACAGGTTGGGCAGAGAAGAGATTCAGAGAAGCCCTGTGGAGAAGGACTTGGGGGTGTTGATTGATGAGAAAATGAACATGAGCCAGCAGTGTGCGCTTACAGCCCAGAAAGCCAACCATATCCTGGGCTGCATCAAAGGAGTGTGGCCAGCAGGTTGAAGGAGGTGATCCTGCCCCTCTACTCTGCTCTCGTGAGACCTCACCTGGAGTATTGTGTGCAGTTCTGGTGTCCTCAGCATAAAAAGGACATGGAACTGTTGGAACAAGTCCAGAGGAGGGCCACGAGGATGATCAGTGGGCTGGAGCACCTCCCGTATGAAGGTAGGCTGAGAAAGTTGGTGCTGTTCAGCCTGGAGAAGAGAAGTCTGTGTGGAGACCTCATAGCAGCCTTCCAGTATCTGAAGGGGGCCTATAGGGATGCTGTGGTGAGGCACTGGAATGGGTTGCCCAGGGAAGTTGTGAATGATCCATCCCTGGCAGTGTTCAAGGCCAGGTTGGACAGAGCCTTGGGTGAGATGGTTTAGTGTGAGGTGTCCCAGCTGATGGCAGGGGGCTTGAACTAGATGATCTTAAGGTCCTTTCCAACCCTAACTATTCTGTGATTCTATGATTCTATATGTGTATTAATATTAATTTTCACAAAGCAATCCCCATGTCAGATGCTGCTCACCCCGTGTTTCTGATAACTGAGCAGGTACAGTTGCAAAACAGTTACCAAGGAAATAGAAAAAGGCTGGATTTAAACCCTGTGGAATTTTAGCTGCAACTCGGTGGAAGTCGTTATTCATGCAGGACCTGCAGCCCACCTCAGCTGGGTGGTGAAAGTCTTGGCCACTCTAACACCCCAACTAAGGAGCTTGTGAAAGGCCTTGGCAACAGCAGAGCATCAGCCCTCTGTGAGAGACAAGAGCCTCAGCATCTCCTGGCAGCATCTTGGTGGCACTGTCTGTCTGACTGCGATAGCAGAAGAAATTCTAAATTTGGTCCCTCGCTAGGAGAGGACTTCCTTCCTCAGTTGCTTGCAGAATGGCTGCAGACCAACAAACACCTCTGTTGCACCTGAGTTCTGTTTCCAAGATTTCCTCTGCTGCTGCTGTGAGAAAAACTGTCCTTTTTGTTACCAAACATTCAAATTATGCTGTGTACTCCAAAAGTGAGACACAAATCAGAAATTCATCTTCATCCACCCAAACTGGCATGTTCTACTATATGCAATGACAATTATTTTCCATGTAATGTTTTCTCATAGACTTAGAAAAAACCCAAACAACAAAACAAACAAACAAACAAGGAGGAGGAATTCGGTTATGAGCTCTAATGGGCTCCAATGCATTTTGGAAATAGCCTCCAAATGGGTTGCGCATATTAAATGTAATCATAGGAGAGTACATTGAGCACTCTGTATCCAAAGGACAGACAATGGAACGGCCAGGGACAAAGTGACCACAAGTGTAAATGAATAGCTCAAGTTTTTCAAGTAAAATTTTCCCAATTTTAATGCAAGTCTCAAGATTTGATTTTAGTTATAAAAGGCACATCTCTGGAGAGCAAGAAAATACACAGCATTGTGATCTTTTTTTTTCTTATAGAAGTACAAGGTCTTTTCCCATGAAAAGATAGGAAGATTTTTTTATGAAAGAATACCTCAGAAAATTCATTTAAGAAAACACAGACAAAGAAAAAAAACCTTCTCTGTGTAAAACTGTCACTGTCTTGATTTTGTCGAGCTTAACTTAGACTTCCCAGCACTTTCGTCTAGCAACATTAATTAGTGGTTATTTGCAACATGTGCTTGCATTTATGCATGCAGAAAGCATAGTGCAGTCATTTTTAGTTATCCACATCCCAGATTTGTGAGGTTGAGGAAAATCAGTGTCTCTGAGCTAAGGAACCACTAGTGCTTGATACTTTCAGCCACAGGGAGACACGGTGACCCCCGCCAGTGCATCTGCACGCAGGGTTGCAGAGCTCGCTGCCGTGGCTGCTGCTTGCTGCACTTTGCAATTATCACGGAGGTTTCTTAAGCGTCACTGAACATGACGCGTTCTGTAGCTGCTGTCCAAGCCACCTCGCGTTTTCTCGCAGGAGCAAGGCTTGACACTTTGGCTGTGCTCTTTAACCTCAACCCAAAAAGTCATTTCCATATGTAGCCAGAAGAGGGCACTATTACGCCACATAAACCACCCAAGGTCATGCCAACTTCTTACAGGCCAGAAATCCATGCTATGAAACGAAGGTGGAGAAGGAGATGAAGCTTTATGCCGATATAACATGGCATTTCTACTCCTTTTATAATTATATTGTTTTGCTCCTTGATATTATTCAGGTACGTGTCCTGTTAGAGCCCTGCTCGCCAGAAGAGCTTTCAGTCTCTCTGACTGCTGAAGCTTCCACGTGCAGGTCTGAAGTGATTTACCCTCAAACAGCAGGGGTTAATTTAAAGCATATGTGCAAATGCACTTGAAGAAGGGCAGAAACAAAAAAAAAAAAATTATTTTAGGTTTTTGACAGTTCAGAGAAGTGAAAACAGTGGTCTGTGAAGAGGAGGTCAGTTCTCATACTACTGCACTGGCATTGAAGAGCTGCATGTGTGTGAGGCAGTGGACATGGAGTGCACGCAGCCAGCACAGCCTCCATCCTCCTCACCTCTGCTTTCTGCCTTTTCATCTTTCTGCCTTCCATTTTTACCCACTGTGTCCTGCTTGCCCTTCTGTCACAGACCTGTGCACCCTCTGGGTGCATCTGCTTCTGTGGTCCCCTCTGCACCCAGTTTAAACACTTTCAGCAGTGCCACTCTGTGCTTTGCCGCTTTCCCTGTGAATTTGAAGCCTGTGAAAGTAAAGTGCTTCTCACTGCCCCTTCTTCTGCCTCTCTGCTTCAAAGCTTATGGGGGAAATATCTCCCTCACTAATCCTGAGGAACAGGCTCTGAACCATAAGACATCCAGGGGGGTTAGGGGATGTCCCTCTTAAAGGTCTTTTTCAAACTCTCTGGGTGGTATCAATGCACCATTTTATGAGAACTTTTGGCAGATCAGAAAAATGTCCATTTACTGAACTAGGAAAGTGAGTAAAAGTCATTTCGATTCCTGTTGTCAGTGCTTTTCACATGTAATGAGGGCCAAGGGGAGGCTCACACGGTGGAGCCAGGGATCAGGAGAGCAGCTGAATGGCAAAGAACCCTGTACCCAAGTGGTTTTTTGGAATTACCTCATATTCAAAGAACTTTTGCAGATCTGGGGCAAGTTTTCTGCAGACTGCCAGGATTTCTCTAACATTCACCCACCACAGATGATCTCTATCAACATTACCCCAGGGCAGTGCAGACAAACAGCACCCTACAAACAATTTATTGGTTTCAGTCTATTTTTTCATATCAAAAAGTCAAATCTTGCACAATTTGACATTTCCTTCAGAAACATTGCTTGCTGACTAACTACAAGCAAAATACCATGACTAGATTCTTCTAAAAGCTCTTTCATAGGATCTTTAGTTGTTCTGAGTAACAAGCAAGAAAGTAGCCTACTCCTGCAGAATCACTGGACACCATAACAACCATGCCTTGGGTAATTAGCAGCTTGTGTGCTTCAAAGAGCTGGAAAGAGCTTTACAAACACTAAATAATAAAGAGCATCAGCTCTACTGGCTAATATAACCAAGGAAAAAGAAGGCTCAGCTGACACATCATAGACATTCAGCTCTGGAGAGCACAGCAGCTGCACATTGGTTCAAGACAAAGAGTCAAAAAAAAAAAAACAACTATGACGTCTTAAAAATTAAGAGGGACTTTAATTTAGTCCAAATTAGGGATTTAGTCAGTCCAAATACATGCAGCTTGACCTAGATGCTCCTGTGAATAGCCCCTTGGATTTTTAACTATTGTAAAACCAAGAACCTACTTGCATCCCATCAGCCCGACCAAAGGAATCATTGTGCAATAGTGGCTTACACGCAGGAGAGCTGCCTATTGTGTCACCAGCTGCCACAGCATCTCAGCAAACATACAGGGTCTAACTCGAACCAGCTCTGCTAATCCATGAGCTCTCACTAGTTCACTGCACAGGCAATAAGGCTGCTGCCTAGCCTGAGAGAGAATTAGTGTCTGCTGACATTTCCTTGACCATAGTACTTGCCATATAATAGTGCTACAGAATTTAAACTGTCAGCAAAGTCAGGTCACACCATCATCAGTTGTCCTGTTGTCCCTCCAGTACTCACGGGAATTCCTTCAAAGACAACAGTGATATTGCTGTATTTATGCATTTTCACCTGCATAAAAAAGGACTTGGGTAGTGTGGGCTGGTTATGAACCACACCAGTAGAAAGCAAGGTGTATCCTTGGCAAAGTCTGCACTACCAGAAACACAAAGTAATCTTGACAAGGCCTGGTCTTACCACTTACATGTAAGGAGGGGATGAGAGCTCTCACTAGGGTTTCTGAATGACAGCATTCTTGTGACAACACATCTGGAGCAGACAGCCCAAAAGGGGAGCTGTCAGCTGCAACAGAGCAGTGTCATGTGCTGGAGATAACTACTGAAGGTCCAACAGTCTGTTGGTCATTCTGTCAGAAAAGCCCACACAGCTTATACACATTGCATGTACCAAGAGTTACAGTTTCCTGGGTTCATGCTGTTGCTACACAGCCATATAAAAACGTTCAGTCTGTTGGTGAGAAAAAAAAAAACATGATCACTGGGCAGAGCTAGAAAGTTGTTCTCTGATCTATTTTTTTACTTTCTTAGGAGCAGGAGGCATAATACAACTGCAGTGTCTTTACACCTGTCAGTCCTCTCGCTTCTAGGGATGTCTGAAATTCTTGGCCAGTTGTCCTCATAAACTGAGAGAGGTAAAGGACTCAAAGTTTTTGTGTTGCTGCAGTTTGCACAGGAACAGCAGTGTGGATAGAAGTAAAACACCCCAGCCAATGCTTATGCAGAGGAAAAACAGCACCCAGCAACTCCTAACCAGGCAGAGCATGGACTCAGTGAATCAGGAATGTGGGGGGAGGTGGACAGTAGTGAAAGTAAAGCTTAATGACATTTATAAAACTTTACTGTCCTTAGAGACACTGTCCTTTTTGCCTTTGACTAATGCAATTTATGTATTTTCATTGGTTTCTTGCATTTTGCTTTCCTTATCCTGACATCCAGCACCTGAAATACACTTTACTGTGTTTTATCTCCTAGTGCAATAAACCTCTATTCAATTCACTAGAATCATGAAAGTTAAGCTTGCCCAGGATATCTCAACTCCGTTTTTCTTACTTTTTTGAGGCTGGTTGATGCCTTTATAATGTTAGTTTTCCTCAAATGGCTCAATGATTTTGAGTCAGGCAAATCAAACATCGTAAAAACCCAGTATCCTGACCACAGTTCACTGGACTGCAACAGGGCCTCGGCTGCAGTTTATTGCCATGAAATGTGTGTCAATAGGGAGCTTCTGTGACTCACTCTTCTGTACATCATGATTTCTCTTTAAGGCTGTGTAGTGCCCACTTGAAGGCCCTGACAAAGCTTAAAGGAAAATTTCTTTGCCCCTGATACACTATGGTCAGAATCTCCATACAGGGCTGTAGCTGAAAGCAAATCGGTTCACTGATAACAGATAGTTATATGTATTATTATAATTATATATTTATATGTACAATAATATGTCACATGTTATTATATTTTATTATAATATTATATTAATATATTTTATTATCCTATATCTACTATATATTATACTATAAAATATTCAGGAAAAAATCAAGAAAAAATAAAGTAAAATTCAAGTAGCTTTCTTCAGAGCTGAACAATATTGCAACTTTAGCAGTTATAGGATGAACAAATCAAATTAGGCAAAATCAATGAAACTTAAGTCCTTGCTTTTTTCCTTGTTTTTACCATTTTCTGCGTATTCACCAGTAAAGATGTAAAATTGACAGTTTATCATGACATAATAGCAATGACAGCTAATAAATTATTTCACAGGTTGAAAAAAAATATGAGAGGCTGTGGTGTAGTGGTTTGTGGGAGCCAGGAAAGTGCTAATTCCAATCGCAAAGAGCCATTGACCAAGGTCTGCGGTCAGATCACTTGACCTTCTTGTTCTTCAGTCATCCTAGCTGGAAAGTGTATTAAATGCATTGCCCCTGGAAAATGACAGTGTGCGTTCATGCATTAATGTGTGTTTTACCGCATATAGGATATTGTACTTCTCCTTCCCCTTCAGTTTGTAGTTTCTGGTTTCCTAAAGTGTTATGCAGAATCCTGTGCAAGTGATGTTTTACATTTCCTAAACCTTTTACATCCTTGAAGTTTGAGAAATTAGATAGTATTAGCTTTCCTCTCTTGAATTTCTAAAGACATTTCAGGCTCTTCTTTTATCTAAATCATTTTATGGCCCATTAACTGAATAGATAATGTTTCTCAGTGAAGTCTGAAGAGTCACTTAACATTTTCATCATGACACAGAGTATTTTCAGGTGGTAGGATGAAAATTTTTACAGTTGTAACAACCAACAAGTGAGCAAGCCTTTGATACCCACTCTTCTTGATAAATGTAAACCTTTCCAGTGAAATTTAAGAAGAAAAAATAGGATTTTTGTTAAAATGGCATGAACTCTCATGAAAATTCTGAAAGGACAAGGAAGGCACGAATTACTGATTTTAATAAGACATAATAAAATCCCCCAAAGGCCTAGCTGCTGGCTCCCATGAAACTCAAAGAAAGTTTTCATATGTTAAGTAGTAAAAAATAAATTTTAAAGCAAAAATGTAGCTATAAGGTACAGTTCAACTCAAAATCAGTTTTGTAAGCCAGTTTAATCTCTGCTAAAGTGCTTTGTTAATCATCCAGTTAAAAGTGCTTCTTAAGGAATCACTGCCATTAGTGGTCCGATGGCACAAACAGCCTTAATGCCTTATGTTGGGTAGGCTCATACTAAGTCAAACAGATAAGACAAATTGCTTATAATTATTGGTAGTATTCTAAACTTTGTGCACTATTCAAACCACTCAACCTAAGTTATGTTGAGTCTACTGAGACATTATGTTGCACCACATGCCAAGAAAAAGGAGCCTGCATCCTCCCTGGCATTCTTCAACCACTGCAAACTGGGACCTGGTCCTGTAATGTCTTGAAAATGTTCTGAGCTGACATGAATGGGATGATAAAATCCTCATGATTCTTTTAGGAAAATAGAAGGAAAACTAGGTTTAGGGGTCAAAAAAGTTCTGCAGGTCTAGCATTAGATCTTTGGCTAATGATCAGCTTTTCTAAAGCTAATGAAAATATTTATATTCTATAGTATTGGTTCTGTGGGCAATCTGCACCTGAGTTGGTGTAATTTGCAGTGGGTCTTTAATTTCTTGATTTTTAAGTAGCTACTACTTGTGTGGAAGATTTTTTTTAATGAGGTTGCACTGGGAAGGGAGAAAAGGTGTTGGCCATTCACCTGTAACTAATGATTAGCATGTACTTCAAATCCTTAGTGACCACATTCAACAACTACAGCAGGTGCTAATATAGGTTTAGAACCTCTGTGCAATGAGAATAGTAATTTACTGAGACAAAAGGTGTCTGATGTGCCAAAAGAAAATTCTGTAGACTTACAATCTTATAGTGAAAATGAGGGCACTCAAAAGAGCTAATTAGCTTTTAAAGTGATCTCTGATCATCTTCAAACTACTGCAGACCCAGAAAGGAGTTAAAAAAGAGTATTCCCTGCACACTTGTCTTTGAAAGCACCCACACAAAAGGAGAATCGCAAATGAGCATTTACCCCATATGGTCAGAAAACTTTAGTATAGTAAATAGGCTTTGGAATGGTACAAAATACCAAGGAGACTACATGTGAATTAGGGCCTTGTGTAGTACTTTCTACTCTGAAAATACTACTTACAGAATCATAGAATCACAGAATAGGTAGGGTTGGAAAGGACCTTCAGATCATCTAGTTCCAACCCCTCTGCCATCGGCAGGGACACCTCACACTAAACCATATCACCCAAGGCTCTGTCCAACCTGCCTTTGAACACTGCCAGGGATGGAGCATTCACAACTTCCCTGGGCAACCCATTCCAGCATTCCAGTTCCTCACCACCCTTACAGTAAAGAACTTCTTCCTTATATCCAATCTAAACTTCCCCTGTTTAAGTTTTAACCTGTTACCCCTTGTCCTGTCACTACAGTCCCTAATGCAGAGTCCCTTCCCAGCATCCCTATCGGCCCCCTTCAGACACTGGAAGGCTGCTATGAGGTCTCCACGCAGCCTTCTCTTCTCCAAGATGAACAGCCCCAACTTTCTCAGCCTGTCTTCATATGGGAGGTGCTCCAGTCCCCTGATCATCCTTGTGGCCCTCCTCTGGACTTGTTCCAACAGTTCCATGTCCTTTTTACATTGGGGATATCAGAACTGCACACAGTACTCCAGGTGAGGTCTCACAAGAGCAGAGTAGAGGGCCAGGATCACCTCCTTCGACCTGCTGGTCACACTCCTTTTGATGCAGCCCAGGATACAGTTGGCTTTCTGGGCTGTGAGCACACAATGAAGCCGGCTCATGTTCATTTTCTCATCAACCAACACCCCCAAGTCCTTCTCCACCGGGCTGCTCTGAATCTCTTCTCTGCCCAACCTGGAGCTGTGCCTGGGATTGCTCTGACCCAGGTGTCGGACTTTGTACTTGGCATGGTTAAACTTCATGAGGCTGGCATCAGCCCACCTCACAGGTGTGTCAAGGTCCCTCTGGATGGCATTCCTTCCCTCCAGGGTATCAACTGAACCACACAGCTTGGTGTCATCGGCAAACTTGCTGAGGGCGCACTCAATCCCATTGTCCATGTCACCGACCAAGATGTTGAACAAGACCGGTCCCAACACTGATCCCTGAGGGACACCACTCGTTACTGGTCTCCAGCTGGACATTGAGCCATTGACCACAACTCTCTGTGTGCAGCCATCCAGCCAGTTCTTTATCCACCATGTGGTCCATCTATGAAATTGATGTCTCTCCAATTTAGAGGCAAGGATGTAGTGCAGAACAGTGTTGAATGCTTTGCACAAGTCCAGGTAGATGACATCAACTGCTCTACCCCTGTCCATCAGTTCTGTCGCACCATCATAGAAGGCCACCAAATTGGTCAGCCAAGATTTCCCCTCAGTGAAGCCATGCTGGCTGTCACCAAGCACCTTGTTGTTTTTCCTGTGCCTTAGCATGCCTTCCAGGAGAATCTGCTCCAAGATTTTGTCAGGCACAGAGGTGAGACTGACTGGTCTGTAATTCCCTGGGTCATCCATTTTCCCCTTTTTGAAAATGGGGGTTATATTTCCCTTTTTCCAGTCATTGGGAACTTCACCTGACTGCCATGATTTTTCAAATATGATGGACAGTGTCTCAGCAACTTCATTTGCCAGCTCCTTCAGGACCTGTGGATGGATTTCATCAGGTCCGACGGACTTGTGCATGTACTTACCTCCCAAGAGACTGGAAAGTCTCATATTTTTGAAATATTAGTTATATGACTCCATGCTGAAATGGGAAGCTGTGCAGTCCATTCTTGAACCATAAGCCAACAAAAAGAACTGTCTCTCCCTTGATTAACACACCAAACATAAAAGACCTTAAGTAACAAGTTATAGAAGGGCAATTCAGGTTATTGTAGCAAACAGCTGCCTCAGCATGACATGGGACAGATTCCTGATAAAAAAATGCTCTATAGCCACCTGATTTTATGTTATGATTTAATACTCAGGTGATAAAGAAACTTATAATCTGACACAAAGTAAATTAGTGCCTACGATAGTCCTTTTAGAGATGTGATTTCAGCAATGTAATCATTGAGAGAACTGAAAGACTGAATATGTCTTAGCTTTTTTTGTAAGACTATCAAATGGTACAATATTCTTTCTAAGAATCACTTGAACATCTTATCAACCACTGGGCAATAAATAAAAAAGACTTCAGGTATAATATAACTTAATATAATATAAGAAGAAGTAACAATGGTACCACAGAGACTACACAAGGTGCTGCCTGAGTGAAAAGGCATGGCTTTCTGAACACAGACTGTGGCCAAATGGCAAGCAGAAATATACATCCCAGGGGGGAACATAAAAAGTCAAAGAAAGGGCTATTACAGTGGGAGGTGGAGGGTACAAAAAGAGCACTCACAGACTCCTGCACCCATTACACAAGCAGTAGAAAATGTGATGTCTTTTCCTTTACGTTGCATGATTTGGGGTAAAGCTAAGATTCAGGCAGTAGCAGGAATCTCAAAAGCAGCCAAAGTAGAAATTACTGAGTATCTAAACACATCTTTACAGCTGTGTGAATATTTTCACCTCTTTCTGCTCATTGGCTCTTTATTCTAATCCTCTTTCTTTTACTCCCCCAAGCTACTGTAACTAACAATGTTTGCTGCCATATCACAGCTAACTATGCTGTCTCATGACTTCCTTTTCCTCTTTCTGCACTTATCTCATCCATTTGCATTGAAAGGTCTCTGGGACAAGGGACACTCAAATACTGTGTTTTCTTAGCACCTCTAGGCCAACTCTGGTTCCTGAACTGATTTATAAGGCCCTAATCCACTCACTGTAAGAAGCCAGAGAGTACCTTGACCAATAGCACTCTTAAAATAGATTATAGACTCTCACTGCTGAGTTTGAGACCAAAATAACACAATATATCAACTTTTTGTGACATTTGCAAAGTATCTTCTAAATGCCAGAATAAAACAGGCTCTTTCTGATAATTTCTTATGTGCATGTCTTGATAGAATGCAAATCCTTTTTTACAGTGGGCACAGAGAACTGAAGCCCTTGCAGGGAAATATTCTTTCTGTTCTGAAATGAAACTCCTCTCTGTTTTCCTCAGGCATGTTAGTAATGTGTCACGTGTCCTTTCTCAAACATTAAACAGATTGATGATTCGTTGGTAGTGGGGTAAAGGCTTGCAACTGAAAAGCTGTGAGCTCCTGGTCTGGGTAGAGCTACTGTAAGTAAGTAAATTAAAATAGACATGAACAGCAGATAAAATAGATGAGGGAGACGCAATCTGAGATTAGTGACTGAAGAAGCAAATACATCCCATTAAGAATGTGAAATAAAAATGTAGGGGCTCAAATACACCTTCTTTTCTAAGGATAAGTCTATGCTGCAGTCAGAATTGTGACTACAGCATGCATATAGAGCTTTACCTTTAAACTAGCCAATAGAGATGTTGATATCCATGGGGTCCAGTGAGAGCCACCAAATACCCAGAACAACACTGAGTGAACAGCACTCATTCATTACACCAGTGGTCTAAGGTAAACACAACACTGAGTTCTCCATTCATTTGTTACACCAGAGGTCTAAGTTAACTCAGTTATCTATAGCCAAGAGATTTAACAAATGATTAGAAGATCATAGTTAGAGATTTTTCAGGTTATTCCATACAGCAACTTCTGCCGCTGAGAAGACGACAATGGAGAAGGAATGGATGGGGAGAGCATTGCATAATTCATATGAAACTGAACGCAGTTATACTGCCATTTTCTTTGGGGCAAAAAGGTCTTGAGAAGTTCCTAATTCTCATTTTTCCCCCTTTCTTGCCTTCATGCAATTTGCTTCCCGTGATGAGGTTAGAGCCCACTATGCTGTTTTCATGCAACTATGTGGGACAGTGCTGCAAACAAAATCACCATGAGTAGGAATTTCAAAATCACACAAGGAAGGAACTTCCCAAACTGGCTTTGCCAGCAGAGAAAGCAGAGTACCTATACTGTATCATAATTTCTCCTACCAGAATTGTTGCATTCATATAAATGGGACTTAAAATAGGTCAGCTTTTCTGTTACTGTGCGAGCCAGGGTATGAAATCTTGATCCCCAAATTAGACCACTGCTGTAGATGAACTTCTATAGTCCTATTTGTGCTTATCTTAACCAAATTAGCAAGCTCAAACTTGCCTGTCTTATTTTCTCCAATCTGTGAATGTTAACAGAAGCATCAGTGTATTAGGAGAAATCAATGGAGACTTTGTAAAATGCAGTGTATTTGTACAGAGGCAAAGTTCTATACTAGGATTTTGCATCTTTTGGTTCATCAGAAAAATGTTAAATAAACAAGACCTCTGTACACACCCCCTTTATATATAAAATACATTCTTGTTATTTTTAATTGAATTTCTGTATTATTGTTAAACTATGTCTTCTAACTCCTAAAAGCTAGACTTGCATAAGCCTGTGTAACCAAAAAATTTTCTCACTGGTATTTATATAGCTTTGATAATAAAGATTTTTCAAGGCATGTAAATAAGTATATTGTATAAAGCTAGGCCATACACCAGCTTTATGATGAAATCACTTCTGTTGTGTCCTTATCTGAATTTCCATATTTACTTAACAAAAGGTTTCGCTGGGGTTTTTCAGTCCATATTTACATAGATCCATCAAAGATGGCATAGTTAGACCCAGGATGTAGCTGAAACCAGACAATAGCACAGCATGGTTAAGGTATTGGGCTGCACCTAAAGCGTTTTGTTAGGAAGATCTGATAAGTGCTTAGACTTTTTGCTAAAATAAAGACCCTAACAACAGTGGGAATTCAACAAGGTAATCACACTTAATGCAGACTGTTTAGAGCAATTAGAGGTGATTGGCAGTGTCTTAAAACCCTTAAACAGAAACAACATATAAAAGGACTGACCTCGATTGGATTTCAGCGTCGTTGCCTATTTCAGACTAATGCATTATATCAACTGTTTTAATGCACGTAAGAGTATTTTTATTGCTGTTGCGGCCGTAAAGCATTGTTACTGAGACTTAGTCTGTTATAGAAATATTAAAATGCTTCATGTGTTACGCAGCCCTATCAGTAGACAGAATTCGTACTTGCCAAGGGATAAATCTCTCTTCCATGCTGTCCACGAGGTGTTTATCAGTGAATCAGGAGTGCCGCGGGGAAAGCAGGGAGACAGTGACAGATGATCCAATAGTAGAATGGACTACAGAGTGTGTTTTTAATGCAAAAGCAAAGTTTGTGCAGGCTTATTTTCGAACAACTCTGAATTTGTGCCTATAAATAACACACAGAGAGATATTTAAACTACAGTGGATGCAATACTCTGATTTAAATCAATGCAGGCATACTGAAGTCACTGAAATACCGATGTCTTTTCCTTTCCCAAGGATTAAGCTCATAGCTCTGAGTGGAACTAGCTAATGTAATGAGTCACCAGGGCGGTTACACACACCTTAGGATCCTCGGCAGGGTACATTTCTTTGAGTGTCTTTTGGGCCCAAATTAGCTGAGGCACGATAACCACTGACATTACAAAATGCTGAGCAGTAGTCTGTCCTGCGTAAAAGAGCATTTTTGAAATTATGAAGTTGTGCTTATTCAGGTAGAGACAGGTTATGGCCAGAAAGACAAACCATCCACATGGAACAGTTTAAATTATGGTGGTCCAGGTCAAAATTGCAATACTCTCAGATGCAAGGCAAGAGTAGTTGTGTGCTCCTAAGTCATTGCAGTGCAGAACTTTGGTGGTTTAAAAGTTAAACGCTGTATTTAGGAGGCAATAAATCATTAAATCATGCTGTCCTGGTGACTTTTGAATCTCCAATACTGCCCAAATTTTGTATGCATTTTTTATATTTCTATTTCAGCCTGTTTATAATTTTTTTTAAATTAGATTTTTTATTTTTATATATTAATATTTAGGTTTAGGTTTATATTCTTTATAGTTACACAATGCTTTTGTTTTGGTGTAAAGATGTCTTGTGTTGGTCTGACTTAGTCTGTTCTCAAAAGATCTGTATTAGTATGTTACCACCACTGTAGCAGTATATCTCTTGACTATGGGTGTTGGAGCTGTTGTAAAGAGATGTAGGAAGGGAACAATCAGTCCACCATGACAGTCACCCCAGTGTGCTTCTTGGGCTCTAGGGGAAGGGGGCAATGCTGAAATGCACAGCTGGATACATTCCTTTGGCAGCAGAATTTACACAAGGTAGTTAATGTATATCTACAGGTTCAAAATAATGACCACAAGGAATAATAATCCTCTGCCAGTTGGAATCCACAGTCAAGAGGCTTTCTCTGCATAAAATCTACATGCTGTGTAACATGTAGAGGGAGGCCAGTTGAGTGGGTCAGACCAGAAGTTTATCTGTTGGGCAGCTGAGCAGAGGTGATTCCCACCCTTATGTAGATGAGATTATGCTTGCTACACAAGCAACTTCGCTCTAAATTTTGTTTGCATCTTTAAAGCATTAACTAGAGGCAGAGGTTTATAGCTACTTAGAATGTTACTTAATTAAAAAAGCGTTAAATTAACATCCTTTCCTTGCCACAGGGAGCAAATAGCCAGAGGATAATGAGTTTTATTAACTCTCATAATGTCAGTGTTGATTGCATCCAACTATTAGATCCATTATTTGTCAGTCCCCAAAGAACCACCTTGAAAAGCAAATGGGTCAAGGATTAATTGATTGGTGCAAGGTTCTCTCTGCCATGGTTTTTCTACTGTGCCATTTATTTGTGTATTTGCAAGATAGGAGAGTCAATGTGCTTCAAGACTAGGTTGTTTTTACACAGCACCTACTAGCATATCCCCCTCCTTTTTACTAGCTTCTGTATAGTCAGTGACATTACTGCAACCTTTCAGCAGCTGGGAAATGCTGTTACAAAAAGCATTGGTCTCAACTGGGAACCATTGAGGAATTTTGTAACAAAAGTTTTGGATTTTTTTTTGGTTTTGAGGTTTGTTTTTTTTTTTAACCTCATGCTAATTTGTAGAGACGGAGACATTACCTGAGAATATATACCCCTCCAGGAAATTCTTACCAGGAAAGGACTCTCTAGCACAGGAATTTGGAGAGACATCTCCACCCCAGACTAAGGAATTAGGATTAGGACACTTGGCTGGGATGTTGAAGACCTATTCTTCCTCTGCCCCAGTTTTGCACTAGCCCTGGGCTACTTCTGGAGGAAGAGAATTTTCCTCAATCTCCTCCAAGAGCTTTCACCACAGATAAATACACCATTGATTTCTGGTGACAAAGCTGTGTTATTTTGTAATACAGACAAATTTATCAAACGTCTGTTTGCTATTCCTATAGCTCCTAGGCAGATTTTCCACAAATTCTTTCTTGTCTTCAACATCAATGACATTTTTCTGTCTTATGTTTATGGGTGAGACAGGAAGAATAATAAGTCTACCAAAAAAGGAGGAAACATTTCTGTTCCATCAATAGCTTCTTTGTGGAGGATCCAGGAAGCATCAGTATTAGCATAAAGGAAGCAAAGCACAATCAGGAATGGAGGAGCAAAACTGTGTTTAGTTGCAGGTAGCCAATAGTTCATGTGCATCAAGTCATAGCGTCACATCTCTCCCAACCTTGTTAGCCTGTTTTTTGAGGGGAAGGGAATTGGATTATGATTTCTTTATTCTCTTAAAAATACTTGGTTCCACCTCATTGAGGAATAGAAGGCTGGGAAGAAACATCACGCAGCAATTTTCCAGACAAGAGATTTGGGGGGATTTTATACAGCTTTTATTACAAACAGCCCTGAGTTGGAAATGAAAGTGGCAAATCCCCGTGAAGATCCCATTGGTTTGGTGTCAGACATATTTTCTAACCTATAAAGAGCACGTACCCCTGCAAAGTCTAAAACCAGCACAGTTTTAAAGGAAGTAGATAAAAGCAGTTGCTTCCACTGTGCATTTCTGTCAGATGTGGGTAAATTTTCAGGGATTTGCCTCATTCCCCACATCAGGCCCAGTCATCTCTGTTGTATACATGTTGACTCACCTTTGACTCTTACCATGTACTGCACCAGTCAGCTCTGCAGCCAGGGCATGCAGTCTCAAGGAGGGACTCTCAGCTTTCTGAAATGAAACAGAAATGCAGTTTTTCCTACCCCTTAAACTGTCTGTAAAGTGCATTTTAGTTTTATTTTAGCTCCTTTTCATAGGAAAGTTGGGAAGCAGAGCTGGTTGAATTGAAAAGAAAAAGAAGTTTATATGGTATTTTTTTATATGGTATTTTTCAATTACAAGTTCACTTACGAGTCAGCATTTCCTAGCTCTTTAACAGAAAATGGTAAATATGATGTTGAAGCAGTTCAACACTTTGGATATGAAGAACTGAAATGCTCAGTTTCAAAATACACCATTATACTAAAAATAAGCAGTGAAATGTGAGTGTAAAAATATTTTTTTAAACTATGCGCAAAATCCTTCTGAATTAATTAAATAGGAGAAGCATTATAAATTATAGCACTTTGCACTGTGTTCCAACAAAGTTTGTCCCATCTGCAAAACTCTAGTAACAGGTATAAACCTCATAGCAGCCTTCCAGTATCTGAAGGGGGCCTATAGGGATGCTGGGGAGGGACTCTTCATTAGGGACTGTAGTGATAGGACAAGGGGTAACGGGTTAAAACTTAAACAAGGAAAGTTTAGATTGGCTATAAGGAAGAAATTCTTTCCTGTGAGGGTGGTGAGGCACTGGAATGGGTTGCCCAGGGAGGTTGTGAATGCTCCGTTCCTGGCAGTGTTCAAGACCAGGTTGGACAAGGCCTTGGGTGATATGGTTGTGTGAGGTGTCCCTGCCTATGGCAGGGGGGTTGGAATTTGATGATCTTAAGGTCCTTTCCAACCCTAACTATTCTATGATTCTATGATTCTATTCTATAAACACAGGTGTTCAATAAATATGTTTTAATTGTATATCTTCCCATGTTACTAAGAGCTGAACAATGTGATTATAAAATTACTGAAGTATCTTAAGCACAAACCTTTTAGCAGTGCATTTCCAAATGTCTTTTTTCCATTTCCATAACTATAGTTTAACACTGGCAATGTGAATGAGACATGCTCTGTGCCAGATTTGAAATCCAGTTTATTTAGTTTATACAGCTGATAAAGTAAATCCCCAATAGCAATGGTAAACTGTGACCCAGCAATGATCAGCACAAGCGTTCACTGAAAGGTAGTCATATGCCAGGCCAGTATGATATCCCCTTTTGTCCATTCATTCCAATTCTTTCTCAACGGCATGCTGCTCCCTGAGCTGATCTGATGCAGCTGCTCATAGGCACATCCTCTGCAACACACTGGAAAATTTACTCTAACAAATTAAAAATGCTTTAAAAAATAATCAAAAAAGCAGCCATAAACCAGCACCATGACTTCTATCAGCAACAGGAACACTATAAAAAGCAAGACATAGGTGTTTTGTGCAGTCAGGGTAACAAACTTTGAGTTTGTTACAGTGAGCCAGCCTCTCCTTAAAATAGGTGATGTTACTGGATATTAACACTCACAGCAATCTGCAACTTGGAAAGCTGCATGTAGTTTAGACAAGCCAAATCCTCCAGGGTGGCCTTGTTTTGTTAAAATGGATAGAGAAGCAGGTTAAACGGTCTGAAGAAAAATAATAAATGAGTGACAGCTCAAGACCACAATTAGGGCAAGTTAAGAAGCATCAATTCCAAAGGATAAGGAATTCATCTGTAGAAGTAACCACCACATGATAAATGTCCTACTACAGGCTTAATGGATAAACTCACTTGGTATTACAGTTGATTACAAAACAGAAAAAAGGTTCTACATAAGAAAAGCATAAGTAAAAGTCGGATGACTAGCATAATCTTTCATAAAGTCGTGCAGCAGTGTTTATTTACCTTCTTCACTGTATACTGTTCCAGTACACCCAGAGAATGCTATGAACAATTATAAGGCACATCTGCAAACATTTTCTCCCTTACTTTTTCCCTTGTACTGCCTCAGCAACAGCATTATAGTCATTAACCAATGGGAAAAAATATAGCAGGGCATTTGTCTGTCCTCCTGTCACACAACCCGAATCCTCAAGAAGGGATCTTTCAGGCACAACTACCTTTGCTCTGTGTACCACTGTCACCCCATTCTCAACTGAGAGGTGAAACACTTCTGTGGCAATTTAAAATTTGCTAATTAATAAGAAGTATATTAAATTCTGTTCCAGCTAGACTGGTAGGTCTTCTCAAGGCAGCTTGAGCAACCTGTAAAAAAAAATAACATTTCCAAAGCAAAAATGGTGAGTTAAATTAGATCTTTTTGCTTTGCTTCTTTCTCTTCCCCTCTTCTATTCTTACTGTTTATTTGATCAAATTGTACTCAATGACAAAACATCCCTCTGATACGTCTGGCTCCTGCTGAGCATACTACCTTATCTGTCTTTTAATCCCATCTTTTACAAAATGGAACGCTGTGACAAATCACACCATTTCATACTGTTTTAAGTTCCTCAGCTCTAAATGACTTACTGTAATTCTACCTTTGTTAAAGGATGCAAGTCTTAGAGAAAAGATAAAGTATTACATGAGATCAAAATTATGACAAATTATGACTGGTAAGAAACAGAACTTTAATACGTGATTATAACACAAAGATAACAAAATGTCAGAAGAGACTTTCAGAAATTAAGATGTAAATCACACAATTAGTCAGGACTGACTTTATGCCTACAGCAGCGCTTTAGAACACTTCAACCAAGTGCAGGTTTTCATCATGCTGACTCCAAAAATGCTAATTCCATGGTCCTGCCATAATGATGGTTTATTGAAACTCACTAGAATTATCCTTCAAACTTACTCTCTGGGTCTAGCAGGTATTAAGCCAATTTTTTTTACATGAAGCATTAGAGTTGGGAAGAATGGCCCATAAGTTACAACACAGCATATATGGGAACTTAGCAGCTCAACCATCTTTTTTTAATGATGGAACATAACACTGCTTAAGTAGCACAGATATTCTCCTACCTATCAGGTAGCCAGGAAGAGAGCTGGTCTCTAGCCATGAAGGTATCTTTGCCTAAAACATTTAGAATAAAGAGAATAAATAAGAGACTATATTATTGTTCTCTGAAGGAAAAGTAGTGCTAGGAGTGATACATACATGCGATCAGGCACTTTAACAGAATGATATCCTCCAGCTATTAAGAATTTAAGAGGCAAGCATTTTTCTTATTAAAAACAATTACTTCATGAAACTGCAAGCTCTATATCAGCCCCGGAGTATAATACTAACACTAATGCTAATAATGACAGCAACTACTATCTGAGAGGTCATTCTACCAGCCACTGTTATTGCAGTCATAGTTTCTGCTGCTGAAGCAATGAAAAAGGTAGTGGATGAGGTAATACACCTCTTTCTGAGCGAAAATAGTCTTGTTAAGGACCTGGCACAATGCTGATATATACTGGCACCTCCAAAGAAATACCAGGTGGTATCAGCTCAGGTAACCAACATATCTCAGCTGGGTGATTAAATGGATTATAGCCTCATTTCACAAACATTTACCCAACACTCAGAGACTGTTAGAAGCCCAGTGATTCTAAAATACAAATTAATACTGGAAATAATAGATCTATTTTCTTACATATTTAAATGGAAAAGTCTTCACAAGGCAATAAATAATTACAGCATTTGCAACTGCCCTTTTAAAATTTGGTGCAATCTCTCAAATATCACTTAAATGACAGTTTGTGCTGGGAACTGGAAGGAAGAAGTAGATATCACTAAATTAAGCATGAATAGAGAAAAAAACATGACCCCCCCCATGCTATGAGAACTGGATATTTCCAAAGCAACAGAGATAGTAGTAACTGGTTATAATTTTGAAAGGCTCTCAGACAGAGAGTGAATGGCAGTGAATGATTGACATGGTCCATTAAAAGCCTGCTTGATGTCAAACAGCTCTGCTTTTCACTGTTGTTACAGGTTTCCCATTTTCCCAGCTCCCACCACTTCACCCTGTCTACCTGAGATAGAAGACTGTGGTAATCAGTGGTGATTACCGTGATAAACTCAGCGTTAATGATATACGATGGTGTCAGCCCTTATGTTCATGTATCACCTACCTATAGACCTGCACACTCCCAACAATAGTGATTATGTTAATGATTGATACATTTACTTTGTGTCCTTTCAGATCAATCTAAAAGGCAAACACCTATTGGTCATCTTTATTATAAACCTGGATGACAAAAATCTTGTTTGTGCTATTAAAGCTTATATTTCCTCATTTTTATTTTTCTCCAAATCTTTGAGAATTGGTTTTGCATTAGGCCATATAGCCTACCTACCGGGAAGAATGAAAGTATGTATGGGCTGTACTTCCTCTATATACTAACAGCAGCCTGAAATTCAAGATTCTTTTACTCAGTCTCCATACAGTTTTTACACTATTGAAATTCTCATTAAATCAGTTAGAGTTTTGCCTCAATGAGGACATGACAGCTCCTGCAAGGATGATTTAGCCCCACTTGTGAGGTCATTTGAGTGATCATTGTGTACAAAAGGGTTACTCACCAGTGGGTGAAATAACTAGATAGATCAGGGACCACTAATGTTTTGTTAAGGTTTTCAGTTCTGGATTACTGCTGCCTAGAATATGACTGATAGTAGCACCAGGTGACAGCTCATCACAGACAGTGAGCCATGAAAAATGAGCTGGTAGTAGAAGTCAAGTCCTTAGGGACCAGACATCCAAGTATGAAAGGAGAGTGGCAATGGTAGTAAACCCATCAGGGTCCAGCTGAGTGAACAGTAAGCATGAGCTCCCCAAGTGCTCACTTCATGAGGCCAGGAGGGCCCTGGTACACTGCACATGAATTGCTCTACTTGCAGGTATGAACTTTCATTTTCCATGTTGGTGGAAACCTGTGCTGTTAATTAACCTCTCATTTATAGCTGATGAAACTGCTTCTTTGCTGCTGTGGAGACATTCTACCCCTTCCTCATATGCAACCTGGTAAAGTAAAGCCAGACACATAAACCGTGGGATTACCTCTGTGTAACACATGTAACCTGAAGTAGATTCTTCTGTTTCTGTTAAAATTAAATTGTTAGGTTTAAAAAGCAGTGACAAGAAGAACCCTTCCTGCAGGGTACAATTACGCTCATTGCCATGGGGTTTTTTTGAGGGATGACAGCAGTAAAAGTTGTTCCAAAAACAACTTGACAAACTCATAGCAAAAATGTTACTCCAGGGATTGTGTCAGCAACAAGAGTGGAATGCAAACACAGCTCATGAAATTCCTAAAATGCAGGTGGCAGGAAACTTGAAGAGTATATCAGGCATAGTCGTTTTCTATACCTGTGTTCTTTTCATATTTTCACAAAACTTAGAGCAATAACCACTCAGAGAAATAATTTCTTTAACCTCAGACCTGAACAAGTACTTATATTATCACCTCCCAAAAAAGACAAAAATGGTCTTATGTTGTCTTTCTGCTTATGTGTAAAGGAAACTTGAATTATTTCTGGACATTGCATTTTTTTGAACTTTGAGATCTTATAAAAACATAGGCTGTTTTCTGTCCTTTCCCCCCATAACTTTCAAGGGTATCAAGGATGATTTATGAAAGATGTAGCATTTCACAGGAAAGAGATGTGGATATATTTCCTACATTTCCTCCAAAATGTTAGCCAGTAGACTTGGTGCATTTATTATGGTTTTTTTTTCCAAATAACAGAGCTGACTTATTTTCTATGGAATTTCTCCAAAGTGTTATCCTGCAGAGATACCTAAATGTTAGCAAACATAAGCAAATGTATGTAAAGATGTCTTTATATTTAGTCTTATTTTTCAGTATCTAGCCCTTTGAAGACACTGCTACTCTCTGCTTCATACTGTGGTTTTCCTAGACAATTAAGATCTGCAATGTATATGACTGTACATGTGAAGGACAGAAAGGGAGACAGTAACTTTATAGACAGACAGTAGAGACCATTGTGTTTTCCTGCTTGACTTCCATAACATTTTATTCTTAATTTCAGTGTTTGTGGATTAATAGGCTGATTTTCACTTTACAAATATTATTTAAACATATTGATTTAATCCCCTACTACAGAGCTAGGTAAGGTCTGATTACGATTCTCTCCAAAACTGCAAAAAAAAAAAAAGACAAAAAAACCCCCGAGAAAACTATCTCAATCCCGTATTCAGGCCCACACATATGTATGAACAGAATTTAATTTCTCACACTGTACTATTCCAAAAATATATTTAAAGATGATTATCCCATTATTGCTGTATGGTTAATATGTACTTATTTTCTAGCTAACTAGTATTTCTTTTTTTTTTGTTATTATAAATGTTTTACTACATTGTTTGGGTTGTTCGGGGTTTTTTGCTAGGCACTTGGGAAATCAAGATCCCCTCAGGTAAAGAGGTTGCATGAGAATGTCAGCTCATGAAAATTCAAATGCTTCACCTCCTCCTTTACTGAGCTCCTTTCTTCAGTGTCAGTTTCTTTAAATACTTACCTGCATTTTCCTCCAAAAGATTATTTTCTTTTTATAATAAAAAGATTAAAATGTGAGGATTTTAGTTTTGAATTGAATCAAGCATAAATTGCAGATTTTTTTTCCTGAATTTACCAATAAAACAACACATAGTTGGACTCTGGATGTTAGTAAGCTTCTACTTCAGTTCACTGTGAATAGCTGGCATCAAATGTTAGATCCACCAGTGACTATAAATACGGAAGGCACATATTACATGCTATTTTTAGGCCATTAGTGGTTACTTCTTGTATGCTCTTTGCTGAAAAAACTCACCTTCATATTTGTTAATCTGACAGCAATGAGCTGCAAAACACAACCAGAAAACCTATAAAACCTGCTTCTTAATGAAACCACTAAGGTTTTTTGTGTTACTGAGATTACTTTCAGCAAAGCAGTTAAGAAAGTTTGACATTAGGCCTTTTATAGTAGACACACAGTAGGCCACAAAACAATGCTTTCACATTAATTAATTTTGCCTTAACAAACATATTTGGTTTTCAAATTGGGTTTGTAAACCATGTTGCTTCATTCCATATCCTTGGGATAACAGCCCACGGCAGTAAGAGAATGTGCTGTAGGCCCTGATGTTCCAAAAAAACCCAACCTCTACAAGTAAACATAGATTTCTTGGCAATTAGACTTGGTGGACTGAATTCCTCTCTGACATGATTTACAAATTCATCCAACTTAATTTGCTGATAGGAAGCTGAGCACTGTACCTTGGTCATTTGGTTTGATTTATATCAGAAAAGTGTACAGAAGAAAATGGAGCTTCTCTATCTTGCTCTTGTCCTCTCCCAGACTCCTGTTACTATAAAACAGGCATCCTTTTCCTTTAATTACCTTCTTCACGGCTTGAGAGTTTTGATGACTTGATTAAGCCTTGCAGTGTAGTTCCAGTCCCTACCCATCTGATTAATTAGCCCAAACCTTATTAACTTCC
This sequence comes from Pezoporus occidentalis, assembly GCF_034315485.1. Taxonomy (NCBI): domain Eukaryota; kingdom Metazoa; phylum Chordata; class Aves; order Psittaciformes; family Psittacidae; genus Pezoporus; species Pezoporus occidentalis. Next base: position 3,426,455 of record NW_026915724.1, on the reverse strand, counting down.
TAATTCTAATCAATAATGCACTGATGCTGAACTGTGCAAGGGCAAACTAAGAATAGCAATTTTATCTGAAGATACAGAGCCACGTGTGCTTTGTTCTTTTACCTGTAATTCTTCATAGCTGCAAAATTAAAACTACTCAAGAATATAAACAAGAATATATCTGTACAGGAATGCATCTTGTCGCACCTGTCCCACATTAACCACATCTGGAATAAAACTTATAGTGACGGATGCATATTGGTGGCATCTCTGTGCTGAGATGCCTTTTCCATATATCTAACTGTTGCTGATGAAGAATGGTACCCAGTGTGTAGGGGTTGTAGTCTCCTGTGCAAAATGCTGATGGCACCAGGAAGGCATGGCAGACCCCTGTCCTTCCCTGCACACCCTCCCTTAGCATGTCTGGAGGCAGGGAGAACCAGCTGGTGTATTTTACTTCATTTTAATGATGCCAGTGGAGATATTTCAATGCCGAAGGGTTATTTCGGCAACTTCCAGCACAGCCAAAACAGCACCCAGCTAAGTCGATGCAAATTTCACAGTGGGTGGCTAAAATGGGGCTGGGAGGTGGTGGCACTTCTTTTGTGGCCCTCAGCTCCTCTATGCTAACTCTGTCACTGCAACGGTGATAGAGGTCTAAACACTACCCAAGTCTTGGCAAAAGGAAATCAGATGGGTTTTTTCCTTCCCAGCATGAATGTGCTGCCAGAGAATTCAGCACAGCCAGCCGGAGCAGCTGTGAAATGTATCAGGCAATATTGTTTTTCAGGCTACCAACTTTCCCAGTCAATGACTGACCATTACAACCATTTCATACGTTTTCATCAAAAGCATTTGTTAGACCTAAACCCTGGTTGGTTTTGTTTGTTTTAATTTTCCCACAGCAGAGTTTACAGTGAACATGGCATTCAGAGGTCTCCAAAATTCAGCAGATTGCATATTAAAGTAACAGTACCTGTTGTTATGAAAAACATTGCTCTTGTCTTCATTCAGTTCACTTCAGTTAGTCTAGCTTTCTTCAGCTACAAGGAGGGGGGGGGAAGAAAAAGAATACCATTTTTTCCACCTGTAGTACATAGTCCTGGCAATAGCAAAGGTAATAAAAGATACAGCTTACAGCACACCTCTCAGCAATGCAAACCATGTCTGCTTTGCATCGTTGGAATTTAGGATAAGTGTTGGTGCCTAAGCCTGGTGCTTGCTGCTAACTATCCACCTTTTACTCTCCAAATGGAAACACACAACTTCCAGACTAAAAGCATCTGAATAGAAGACCTTAAAAGCACTGCACTGTGCTCAGAATGTCTGCAAGAAGAGAGCTGCACAGGTAGGATAGCCAGTGGCAGAACACCAGGGATTCTAATTAAATGTCATTGTTATTTTCACTGGGTTTTCATTTTCTGATCCCATGAACAGCTTTTTCTCTTCTCATTAAGGTCTGCCTTTCTAAACAATCTATATACCAAGTACCTCCATTATGCTTTCCACAGGCCACTGACAGCAAACCAGTTGTGTACAATACAATGTCTTGGAGGTAGTGGGGATCAAAGACTCTTAATAGTGCTATGGTGAGGATCAATTGTTCAGCTGTACAGTGCAGGAGTGTCTCCTGAGCCTTTCAGTGCCTGCCTTGCCTGCCTTTGTGTACAGTATCACTGATGGGGAGTGACACTGCTTTCTTAGGGAACCTTCCATTAGAGAGGCTGCTTCCAGGCAAATCCCATGGTGGAGTGTTTGGAAAACAAAGCATGGGAAGAAGTGGGCTTTTATCACATTTGGTCATGTGGTCTGATAAGGAATCAGACACTTTTCCTGGTACTCAGTAGAAACTCTACAAAAGTATTTTCTTTCCTGAAGTATTATTATTTCTCTGAAGTTTTAAATACAAATACCTGGCATATCACTCCCAGGGTAAATTTCCTAATACAGAATTTAAGAAAAATTCCAAAAATTCCTTTGTGTCTCTGCATGACAGAGTTTTACATTAGCAACTGGTATTTGGGTATCAATGGCTTCAAGCTACCTCCTAGAGCTTTCTAAAGGTGTGAAATCACACTTTTTCATGTGTCTGTGCTGAGATTTATACAGTAGGCAGAGTTAGGCCAGGGTAGTAATTGTGTAAAGCTTATTTTGAAACAAAGCTGCAGATGAAGCTTCAGCCCCATGAAAAGTGTATCTATGCTGCAAGCAGATCTGGTTTTGAACAACTCCTATTTGTACCTATGTATTCATACCCTTGTCAGTTTTGAGTCCAGCATCATGCTAGAGGTGTGAAGTAAGATTTAATCTTTACTGATGATGGTCTTTTACTGAATGTGGTTTTTTTTTCTTTCATTAACACAACCCTCCAAAGCCACCCCACAAATCCTTGGCTCCTAACCATCCTTGGAATATTAGGAGAAATGAAGCTGTAACTGAGGGACAGCAATGGATGTGTGAGACACAGGACTGCTCCTTTGTTAGTATTTTGAGTCACATTGCCCTGAAAGGAACTTATGAGAAGCTTAACATCATAATCTTTGTGGCTAAGCACCAGGGGATAGGAGGAAGCATCCATATAAGAGGCCATCCAGCCTCACTGTGCCTCAGCTTCCCGTCTACAAGCTGGGAAGAATGTGCTGATAAACCTGTGCTGACTATGAACTCCAAGAAGGAGTGAGCAACATAACCTGGCTTCACTGGCAGGGGTTCCACATAGCTAGGGAAGATATGAGGAAATTATATTGTTGCAGAGTTAAGGTGCAAGTGGAATTCCAAGTTATCCAGATTGTGAACACTTTCTCTGTCCTGCTAAGGTTCACAAACAAGTGTCCCCAGGCAGGAAGATTTTAAGCCAGTTTTGCTACTGACACCTGAGCTTTGTAGGGGAGTCTCATGCCCTGCTACTGCCAGCACAGGACCCTGAGGGTGTGCCAGGAAGCACTGTCAGCCCTGGCTGTTCTCCTAGGTCCTGCGCACGGCAAAGAGTGTGCTTCACTGATTGAGATAAGCATTTAAGCAGCTTGTAAATCCTTTTATTCATTAAACCACAGTTCTGGCCTCTGAAACATTCTCTTCACCTTGTCCCTTCCTTCCTTCTCTCCTCCTGCCATTGTTTCCGTTTCCTCCCCACCCTCCATTACTCCCTTGACTTTTATACCTTGCTCTGATAGGATGCCTAAAAAACCCAGCTTCATTTTCATAGATATTCAGGTAGCACCTGATACCTTCTACCTGTGTTTTGTTTTGTTTTTTTTTTTTGCCCATTACCTGTTCTTCCCCCTTTCCCAGTACCCTTCACTCAGAAACATGCAAGACAGATAACCATCGATAACCATCACAGGACACAGACAGCAATCCTGCCAGCAGACAGCACTGAAAGAGCAATAAGCTCCCACTGCCAAGAACTCACATATGCCGTAAAGAGCTGTGGAGCTGAGTACAAGTGGCTACAGCAAGAAGAGAGGACAACAGGAGTTTGGGCAGGCATACAGAGACTGCCATTCCTTTCCCAGGGTCACTCGGTGAGAGCCTGTTTCATCATCTCCTTCCCTCCCTGCAGACACCAATTTGCAGGGCTGCCCTCTTTGTCCTGATACTGCCATGGAAGTGGTGGTCACCACTTCTGACATTGGGCCATACTGCTTCTTGTGGGAGCCATGTCCTCAGGAAGCCATGCCCTCAGGAAGCCATGCCCTCAGGGAGTATATGTCAAGGCTCTTCCTAATCACTGACTGGGAATATGCTCCTTACACCATGAATGTCATTATCTGATCTGGTATGCATTTTCCTGCCATGTGACCAGACATGCCAGCATCAAGTGATCACAGAAAGGTTGTTATGTTAGGTCCTGCGAAAGATTTCTGTCTAGTGTAAGGAGGAAGGAACAGCTCAAGAGAAGGCTCCAAGGACAGCCAGAAGAGTCAGGATGGCAGAAGCCACAACATGGGGTTGATTCTTCCAGCCCAGACCTTCTTTTAAGCACTCCCAGACTGTAAAACAGTCAAAGTAATTACCAATAACAATTACTTAGTAGTTATTCAGGAAAACTTGATATTACTCTTACATTTGTTTTTTTTTTTATTACTCTTCTAAAAACCTGTGTATCCCATTCCAATCCATGTTATCCTGTTTCAACAGTAGCTGCTGAAATTCCTTCTTTGTGCTCCTTGGGACTGCAACAGCAAGCTAGTTAAAACCTACCTGGACCTCTAATACTAAAGCTCCTTCTCAAATTATACGTTCTCATACCAGGTGGTTAGTTACCTGACAAAGCATTCAGAGCTTAAACAGGGTGAACTTGCTTATCAAGTATGGTAGCTCCATCACGCGTTAAAATCTTTTTCATTCCTCAGGTGTGCCAGGGTGGGAGGGGAGGAAACCCAGCACAACAAAATCCAGACAAGCAGCAAAACAGCCGGCTATATATAAAAGAAAGGAAAAAACCCTCAAACCTTTTCTGTTCATTTTCCCTCTATTCCTTCCTTCAAGTCTGTAGAAATATTGTTCTAAAGTACTTATAAGGGATGAGAATTAATAAAAAAATTGCTACAAGATGGAAAGATCCAGTGAGCATGGATGTTACTACCCTATAAAAAAGTGACATATTTCAGGTTAGGATCCTCACTCAGTATTTATTTTAACAAGTGGATTGAAGTGTATAAAGGAGCCTGAGTTATAGCTTTCATTCTAGGACACTAATGGAAGATTCCTAACCAGGCTGAGTTTACTAAAGCAAAAACAACTCAAGGTCACACTTCTCAGGATGAAATACGCTCAATAGGATCACTGAAAAGGGCACATATGTTCCATGCAGATGTACTTACAGATGTCAATCATATACGTTCTTACTTTTTGAAACCTGAAGTGCAATGAGAGTATATTTATGTTAAAAGGCATTAAAAAAAATCAAGAAATCAATTTCTGGTAAGAAGCTTTAAGGAAGAGCAAATGTTCTTTCCAGCTCTTTGGGTCCCTTTTATTTCTTTCTTTTTTTTTTTTTTTTTTTTTTTTACTTGGAGACATTGTGGTGAAGTACAGCAGGAGCTTTCTAACAGTTTATTGATGAGAAACAGCCAAGGACATCTGTGGTCTTGAAAACCCACCACCAAAGAAAATAAAAACCAACCTCAAAACCATGAAGTGAATTTTAAAAAAGACCACAGGAAGCTTGAGTTCACCCCTCCTGGGATCTCCCATGGGAATTCTTCAAAAAGTTGCCCCTTATTTTCTGCTGGGATTTTCTGTATCAGTAAGAAACCTGGGGTTTCTGATGCCCTGGGATGCAGAAGAATTCAGCCTATTCCTTAAAGTAAAACATGCTATGAGTGGAGGAAACAAAGTTCAAGTGCTATATCTGGAGCACTATATGTTTTCATAAGAGGAGTAAAATATTTTCAGATATGGAGATTCTGGTCTCTCATTTCAGTGCTGATCCATGAAATTCCCAAGACAAACTTCACAGACATATTGGTTAAGTCCAGCCTGGAGGGCCAGTTCTAGGATTTACCCTTCATAGTACTGTTTTTCTCAAAAAAAACCCTGCGCAGTCCAATCACTGACAGACAGAGAGTTTTCTTGATTCATTGATAGAAAAAAATCAGAAACTGAAATGATCAGTTAAAATGATTAGGATTAAGAGAGGTCAGAATGGCAGCTGGACCTCTGGCTACAGGCTAGAGCATAACGGACTTTGAACTCCAACACTAGCAAAACCGTGCCAAAAAAAATGATTAAAATTGTATGTGTATACAGTCATACACACACCACCCCTCCAATCTTGTAACTGCAGACTCTATAATGGTGTCACAACAGCTTGCAAAGTCACTGGTATCACAGTTCTATTAGACTCCCTTTATTTTCTACTTCATTAGAAATATGAAATTGCTGAAAATTAATGTGCTAACATTATCTTTAGTTAATTAACATGTATCAAAATATGTATTAAAAACTATTAATGTGCCTATTTATTGAATAAAGTTCTGTGTAATGCAAAATATGAAGCGTGATGTCCATTTTGCCTCAGGTTTCACTTTAGACTTCAGTCATGTGGTTTGTTATGCTGGTTTTTGCAAGTTCAGGCTTTTAAATCAGGGTAAAAAAAAAAAAAAAGGTATTTTTTTCAGCTCTGGTGAACTGCAAACCTGGAAATATATAACATTCCCACTGTAGTTTATATACTTTTACTGTCCCTACCTCAACATGCCATTCTAAATACACACATACACATTTACGCACAAGAGAATTAAGAATCAAAATGGTCAGGAGAAAGAAGAAGATTTTTGAGCTTAGCTGCTAGTGTGACAAGTATTTAATACAGGAATAAAGCAATGAGATAATGAAGTGTTCCTCTTTTAAGGAATGCTATCTATGTACCTTACACCACTGCTCTCAGGAGGCAGAGGAGTACTGACAAGGTTGTTGTCTCCCGTTGCACCATCCCTAGCTATCATACATAAAACAAGGCTAAAACTTTGGTGGTTCATTGGAATTAGAATTGTTTGTTTAATCTCTTTGGATTCTTACAGCACATCCACTGTGATACTCTCTGAGCATCCTTTAATATACACTAGCACACCAAAACGCTCAAGATGGAAACTTTCCTTACTTTGGGCTGAGTCGATGAAGAAACGCTAAACAGTGGTTACAAATGTGTTGACCTGCTGCTTACAACACTGAGATTTAGAATAGCCGTCTTGTTCCTTTATTGCTCTCCTCCCCCACCCCAACCCCCGCCATGTGCTAGAAGGAGCTATGTATTGTAGAGCGCATAAAGCAAAAGAGGGCCCCAAGCAGCCTATAGAAACGACAGGTGCTGCAGCTCCCTTCCAACCCATGTGCTGAGTGAGACTCCTTCCCTTGGAGAATGTGCCATAATTGGAAGAGAAAAAGCTGTCTGTGGAAAGTACATGTTTGTATCTCACTTCCGTACAGTACTTTTTTTTTAGGCCCATTAACATTCATTTGCGCTATACTTTTGGCATCAGTCTCTGCAGCGCAAGGAAAATAATTTAGCTGATCTATGGCTCTTTTTTTTTCCATTTTGAAAAATAAGTATTGCTATCTTCATCTGTCTTTACAAAAGCCTCTAAGGACAAAAGGTGTGAATTGTTATCACATTGGTACATTAAAATATACCTGTTGTAGCTCTCCCAGGTTTCTGATGGTGTCCATCAGCCCTGCTCCCACTTTTAGTGCCTTGAGAAGACCACCTTTCAGCAGAGGAATGACTGAGTAACAGATTACCAGCATAGCACCAGCACAGCACCAACACCTCCCTCTGTCGCAGGTTTCTGCCTTGTCCTGGCTACTGTAACAGGGCTTTGGAGTAGGTGGCAGTCAGAAGGCAGTAGGAAAGAGGTTTGGAAGAGACCAGCCTACACAAGAGCCTGCCCTGCACAGCTGGGAGCCAGAGGTGCTGCCAAGACCAGCCCAGTCTCATCAGAAATTCCAGGACTGGGGTCATTGTGCTGCAAAGAAGCCACTGTAGTGAAATCAATAGGGACGTTTAAAAATACCTTTACATGTCAATTCTGGTGTTAGAACAGAGCAGGTCAAAGAGGGTTGACCCTCATAGCAGGTTAAACTCCTGAGGGTGGAGATAATCTCACAGCAGGAAGGGAGGAAAGTGCTGTGCTTGCCTGGGCCAAGATACTTTCACACCCCCCATTGCCAGCTTTAGGCTACAGAGCCGGCCATTATCAGAGTCATTGTCATTATTATCTTAAAATCTGCTGCCTCACATTCAGTCATCTATCAGGATAAGACCCAAGACCCTATTAGTGCAGGCCCCCAGAAGGAGGGGAGGAAACTTGTTCATAGACAAATTAACATTCCTGCTGTTACATCAGCTTTGTTAATTCTGACATTTAATTGTAAATCAGACTTTACACCCTTTCCCATCAGTCAGTCAGGCAAGTCTCTTACCAGAGTTTGGTTTTTATTGCCACACACACACTAATCTGCCAGGCACAAACACCAGGGAAGCTGAGCATTAAGCCTGTCCTGCATGAAAACTGTGTGCCCAAAAGGCACAACCACCAATGTGTCCTGGATGGGTCTGTGATACGTGTCTTCCTGCTCTGAAGCTGCATTTCAGGAAGCTAGCACCTTCACAATAAAGTACGAACCATGTGGAATTGTGTGAAAGAATGTCACTCCCTCCCCAAATGATGCTTCCAAAGAACAGGATGCCTAAATAATAGAAAAATCCTTTACCTGGAGAAGCTTCCATTGCAAATGCATATTAGAGATTTGAAAACAGTGCTCAGAACAGTCTGTGTACTTTACTGATATAAAAGACACATTAGAAAAGCCATAAGTGTTCATTCCTCACCTGAACATGTCAAGCCCCACTGGGAACCAAATTCCACAAGATATTTGCCCTGCTCTAGACGGATGGTCACAGAATGCAGGTTGTCATTTGCAACTTTAAGTTAATTGAATATTTTTCCAGCAACTGCATAAACTACAAAAAGAAGTAATAAATAGAATATGCCCTCTGCCACCTATTCTTTTTGAGAAAGGAAATATTTGACCTTGATAGAATCTTTGAGTCAATATATAGCAAAAGGAATGTCTCGGTGGTCAAAAATACCCCAAAGGACAAGAACATTCAGAGACTTACAAATTGTTTGAATCCTTATTCAAGACCCATACTAAAAACTTGTGATAGTCAAAAATCCACTTGAATCATGGCTGGGTATAAAAATCAGTTAGCTTCTTGATAGATTGTTATCCAAGTGAATAGAAACAGGTGGGTGCTCTCAATAGTCCTATAGCTGTTTAGAAAAAAAAATATCTCTAAATTAGATGCAGGATTAAGTAAAATAATCCAAACTCATAAAATTGAGTGTGAAAAGCATGGTCTTTAAGGTGATGAATAGTACTAAAAGAAGTCTTTACCCCTCAGACAGTTAACTGAGATCACTGCCTCAAGCTTTGACAGCTTTAAATGTCATGTTTAGGAAGGGAAAGATGGATTGAATTTTAAAAATCATTGCCCTTTTTTTCCAGCCATACACTAATCCACCGAACTGTGTAATTCTTTAGTTTTCTTTCATTTCACACTCTGCATGTGAAGTCAAAAAAAGAGCAGGGAAGAGGCTGACATTGAAGCAAAGTAAGTTTAATGCTGTCCCCCTGGCAGGTATGAAGGTGGGTAGGGGGCTGTTGGCCATCAGCCTCACATCAGAATAGTTACAAAAACAGGGTAAAAGCTCTTTCTTACAGCACTCCAGGGACTGGTATGTATGCAGCAACATATAATGCCACTGAATCCCACTGAGGCACTGCTGAGGAAAGCCCAAAAAGTAGGCGAGATGGACAGCTGCATCATGTTGAACTGTGCATGCAGTAGGGTTGAGGAGAGGCAGAGTAATTGGCCTGGTCTCATCAGTGGCCATGCTGACTCCACCATGGGGCCACCCAGCCATGGTGGGACTCGACCAGGCTGTAACTATGGCACCTCAGATTAGATTCCAACAGGTTAAACTCCTGACAAGTTTCTAATGACTGTAAAAACTCCCCTTTGGCTTTGGATGTTATAACTATTTATGAGGCTGACCTTTAATTACTCTCTCTTATAGAAATCTTTGATAATATGTCTTTGAGAGCTTGACAAATACGGACTACACAGCACAAATCAATACCAATAGAGTAACACTACAAAGCAGAGCAGCTTCCACAAAAGTATGTGCTAAAATGTATTACCAGCAAAACTGCTCCAGAGGACTTACCCTTTCAGCTGAGCGCTGTCAACTCTTTCATATTACAGAAGGATCTAGGGAATGTAAAAAAAACCAACATAAATGCAAGTGATGCCAAACAACAGTGCACCATAAATACAGGAAATGGTATAAACCACTATATCACTGGGGCTCAAGGGAACCATGGCTGTCATCAGTAGTAGGACAAGAAGAGTGGCTGCCATCTGCCATTGCTGTAAAGTCTTCTGCTCATCCTTCATTCAGATGGGGCTGCAAAATAAAATGGTGGCACTGAGTACTTAGTTTGATAGTCATGACTTCTGGAAAAGAAGCTTTAGCAGGTTTATTATCTTTTGCAACATTAATACCATCCACATTAATGAATTATGAAACTGAGAGTGAGTGAATAGTTATTGGTTCTATATTCAGTTTACTGGAATATTTAGTATTGCTTGGTTTTTCAAAAGAACATTTTAAATAGAGGTTACACACATGTATGGGCATACCTACATGTACACAAAGAACATATAAGTGCATATACATACACACAAACACAAAACAAAGAGTCGGTGAGATTCTGTTAAGAATGGAGAATACTCTTGGAAAATACCTACACAGTGTAGAGTAGGGGGTTATCAGTACAACCATATAGGTATATAAATCAGAAGCAGATACGAATCTTATAATTCAGAATACTTAATTTTTATTTTAACCCACCTAAGTATCAGTAAGTAAGTTTAATACCTTGTGTCATATGCATTATGGAAATAGGTGGGGATTTTTTGTATGACAATGATCAAAAGCACAAACCTGTATAAACACAATATGCATCATCTTTAGCCATCACTCTACATTATATAGAACTGCCATTTGTTCCAACCTAGTGAAATTCTGCTGCAAGGAGAATGGGTTCCAAAGACATAGTCTGTGGGGAAAAAAAGAAAAAAAAAAGTGAAGATAAAATTTAAAGGATTTTCTAATAATTTTGATTTCCTTGCTGCTACCAGAAAAATAAGTGATCCATCTACCAGACAAATAGAATCAAAGAAAAGTGTCATGGACCTTTGATCTTTGAATTCTGGGGAATGTTTTAAATGGTACCAGTCTTGGCAATCAAATGGCTTTCTTATCTTCTGAATTTCCCCCGAGTTAAATTATTTTCTCTAATTCAGAAGAGCAACTCTCTGTTAGCCCTACCATAGAACCTTTTATAACATGCTGCCAAAACAGCTCCCATGAGACAGAATCAAAGCCATAAAAGAAGAACATTTTTGTCATGCCAGGCCCTATTGCTCATGTCTTACAGTCACAAAACCAAGAGCAAACTAAACCAAGTTAGACAGACCATCTGACTGGATCTGGCCAGTTACTCTAACCAAAATCAACATGCTTTTAAAATTTGAATATTATACAATTAAAAACCACCCCAACATACAGAAACAAGCTATGTTAACATAGTGATGACAGTGTCATAATGGGATGGAAACACAGAAGTAGTTTTAAAAGCCCTAAATCTAGGCACCTTCCCCACACAGAGTTAAGCTCAGAGTGCTTTTCTGAGGCTGCCTCCCTGTCTGCAGACCTGGCACCTGAACCCTCTCCTGGACGGAAAGAAACTCAAAAAAAATAAACTACCTGAAAGGCTCCCTCCCCATCTCTCCTTTCTCAACCCTCCAAAATATTAGGCTGAGTGCACCCTTGGGAAGGAGTTGGGGGAGGAGGACAGGTAAAGAACCCGGATGCTTGGGAAAACCACCAGATGTCTCTCTTTTTTAGGAATTTTCCCTTTTGTTGGCATGCTTCTTTATGGTGAATTTTGTTTTGTGTGTACTAGAGTAACTGTGCATGGGATCTCTCTAGCTCTGAAACTAAGGCTTAGAAGAGGCATGTGTTAAATAGAAGCCTATGGTGATAGAAAGAGAAGTATAGTGATATCCATACAAAGTTTCACACTGCTCTTGACCAAAGGTTAATCAATGTCAGAAGAAAAACTCATTTTGACTACCAAAGCTTTGGATCAGCCTTGATACGCTGCAAAGGAAAGACACCCAGCAGAGGCCTGTCTCAGCTCCTCTGCCTTCAGAGCCAATGTATGAAGGCTTCTTTTACTGCCAGCATGGGGAAGGAAGGAAGCCTTGGAGAAGGCAGTTCTACACACACCAGGAAATGAAGATCCAAGCACTGCTGCCTTCCAGGGCAGAACTGTCTCTCTTTCAGCACTGCACGTGGCTTATGGAGGGGAAAGCCCCCAAGCCCATCAGCGTCCTTCAGCACTATCTCCAGCACTGCTATCTCCAGCACCCACTGTTCTTGTCTTACCCATCTCCAGTAGCATCAAGAGCATGATGCTGCCAGCCTGCATTCCCATTTGCTGATGGGTACATCAGTGGGAAACTGCCACATATCAGGTATGGGTTGGTTCAAGAAAGTGAATGGATTCCTCTTTGGTTATTTCCTTGGGGTTTTCACATCCCTGTAAAAAAAAAAGAAAGAAAAAAAAAATCCACTTTTCGTTAAAAGAGTCGTTTCAGTCTGATGGTGAAACTGATACTACAGAAATACATATTCTTGTGTGCTGCCTTCCTGCTCCGTAATGGCTCTTGCATTAGGGACTGGGGGTGGGGAGCTGTTGTCCATTTACTTGAGCAAAGATTGCTATTGAATGAAGCCTTTAATGGGGTGTTTATGCTCCCACTCAGCTAAGAGCTCCACTTGTGGCAGAGTAGTGTTTCCCTCCACCTTGACAGCTATTAGAGAATCGATACAGGTAATCCCTCGGCTGGCTGTCAGCACTCTCCAGCTGTGGGGCTACCCTGGCTACTGCCATGGGCTCACTTGTGGGAAAGCAAAACTCTGGAGAGCAGCCTGCCACCACATCTCCACCACCACTGTGCTGGATCAGTGCCCCCAAACCATGCAAGGCCAAGAGGGAATGTCACCGACTTCACCTGGGTTAAGAAAAGGATGGACTTGACCATTTCTCCCTAAGAAGAAGGGGCTCCACAGACTGATTTCACTTCAGGGATTACCTGTGAATTGCATTTTTGGCCAGTAGAACCCAAGAATTCATCCTTTTCCCCTTCTTTGATAGACAAAGGACATTTTCTCTGCTACTGCATTTCTATTAATGCCCAAGGTGTCTCCTACTGGCATTCTCACACTAAGGCATGCAACAGTGCTCTCTACTAAATTGCTGGGCTAACCAGAAGTCAGTCCTGTGAATTTAAGCCTTGTTTGTCATTGCTGCAATGCAGCTAAGCTGTGATTTCCAGAACAATCCCTACAGCAAGAGCTGCTGCAGAATGCCCTGCTGGGGATGGAGATGGAACAGAGCTGCTTGAGTTCTGCTGTAGGAGAGGCAGAGATGCCGTGATACTCTCTTCTGTCCCACATACCCCCCAGCTGCCAACACCCCACCCCTTGGTGGGACTTGGCTTTTCAGAAAAAGTGGCATTCACTGGTGGACATTAAGCCTTTTTAAAACTTGAGTTAAACACCATAAAAACAGAGCCAGCTGCTGATCCCACTGAAGATCTGGATGTATTTTACATGAGGTCAGAAAAGAAGGAAAGCAGAGAGCAAATCCCACATCTCCTGATACCCTTCATATGCCCAAGGCCCTTACACTATGTACATTAGGGAAAGCCAGAACAGAGAAGATACAATGGGATATGTATGCATGAGGAAAGAAGGGCAAATTAATGTGAATGTGTCCATAAGGGTGAAACAAACACCAAAGCTTGCTGCAGAGGCATGTAGGAGACTGGGGACCCTGAGAAATGGCTTTCTGAAGGAAGGGACAGCCAGTCAGGGCTTCCCTGGTGAATGATCTCTCTTGTTTAATGGACAGTTGGGCACTAATCAATAGATGTGTTTGTGGCATTATCTTCAACTCACTAAGCTCCTTGCTTTACCCTTCCCTCAGTGGTTAACCACCTCCCTCTTCCTCGAATCCCAGGGAGTACAGCAGGGACAGGGGTTGGGGTGGCAGAGGGATGGGGACCAGGTGTTTGAAGAGCTGGGAGATGCAGGAGATGCAGGGAGATGCTGGAGATGCAGGGAGATGCTGGAGGCAGCAGATGTCAGTGGCCAGACCTTTTGTTCCCTCTAACTCCCCAGCCTGAGCTCTGGGACCACCCTTTTGTTTTTGTCTCGCCATTGTCATTCACTAAGGAGGGGCTTTTCAGGAGTTAGCCCCACAGAGGCTCATCTGTCTCCCCAGCACCGAAATCAAACAGCAACTGCCCTCACCCTCTGGTTTCTATTTAGACCACTCTCCACATTTAAAAAACCCTGACACAGTTAATGCAAAGAATTGAAAAGTCAGCTAGTGTCTTGCAGGACTGGTTTGTCCCAACAGACTTGACCTGCTGCTCCCCTTGGCAGCACCATGTTTAGTCCTAGTTAGGGGAAAGAAGAGCCAGGGTGCACAGCCAGGTAGTTTCTATAATCCTTTGCCTTGGAAAATGCAGTGATAACTGAGCCCTCAGCCAGGGAAGCCAAGCTACAGCCAGTTTAAGCAAAACTGAGTGAGTAATATGGGTACCTATTTCACTTAGTGCGTTACTACAGTCACTGTCATGGAAAATAAATGGCCCATAGTTGATACTAAGAAATGCGAGAGGTGGATCTAGTACAGCCTGCAGAAAGCTGCAGGGATAGCCTGCTTTCTGCATCCTCAGCTCAGAAATGACCAGCAGGCACCATTACTGAGTATCATGGTGTCTGCTCAGGAGGAACCTACAGCTGGGGCTTCCCAGCGAAAGGACTGAGCCCTTACAGTTTACTTGGTCACAAATATTCTCCCTTTAGTGGAACTTGCAAGGCAGGCTCCTTAATGCACATGGCCTCCTGTGCTGTGCAGTCGTCCTAGGAACATGAATGATGGGAAAGCGCAGTGTGCGCACACACCCCACCCCCTCTATTTTCTGTTTGTGAGTAAATGCCTGAAACCCTGCTCCTGGCTGAGCTGCTCATTCATGAGGCCGCTGCCAGCAGGGCCATAGAAGTGCAAGCAAATGTGCAAATCCCCGGAGGAAAACCTCAGTTTGTGGGCACACTCCGGGTTCGTGCACACCACAGGAGCATTCCTTAATCTAAATCTAAACTCTCCTAAACCCTGCTCAGCAAGGGCAGCGATATGTTTTCACTGACAATCACTGCATTTTCCTCGCAGGAGACTAAAATCTGCTCCGGCTGGCAGGAGAGCTCAGCGTGCCCTTCCTCCCGCTTCCTGCTGCTAAATTTCTCCCCACCCCGCTGTGAAGTGTGCTGCTGGCCAAGTAGCAGCCCCAGGGCCCCGCAGCACAGCTGGGACTCGCTATTGAGAAGGGAGAGGATGGTGCTATAGGGTAGTTAAATGCTACAGGGTAGTTGAATGCCTTTTTTAGTGCTCAATCCGGATCCATCATCTTGCTTGCAAGTGGGAGTGAACTCAATCCAGAGCTGAATGGCTTCAGCTTCCATGAACTATTGGAACACTTAAGGCCCAATCCATCAAGACACTGGGTGCCTTTGACTTCTAATGCAGTCAGCTGCTACACAGCGGGACAAGGGCTATAATTCCCACTAGGAGACAGTTTGACTCTGTAATGACTTACAAATGATGCATAAAACACCCTTCATCCCTTTGCTACTATCTCAAATACACAACTCCAATACATCTGGCAGGAAACAACCTATAGCCCAATGACGTATGCTATAGCTTCCAATAATTTATTTTCAACTTTTGCATAAAGGTAATTGTAATAATCTTACTTAGCATCAAAATTTATATATACAGGTTTACTGTGCAAGATAACCAGTACCTTCAATCACATGTACAAGCAAAACCACATACTCTTTTTTTACAGGCAACTCATCAAATACTGAAGAAGGGTACTAATATTCTAGTACAAGATATCTGGAGTTCTTCAAGCAGAAGTAAATGCACTACAGAAGATACACCACTTAAATAACCCTCATTCACAAGAAACAAGGAAATTACCTGCTTGGGAAGCTAACACTGCAATTCATAGCACCTTGAAGCCATTCCTTGTGCTCAGTATTTTACTTACAAGTAGGTGGTTCTGTAAATATTTTAATATTTTTACCAGGAAAACAATGAGGGCAGAGAAAGTTAAGTTACAATAAAAACTGCATAAGAAAGAGTGCAAATCAACATTATCTACACAGTACAATTAAATGCGCAGGTAACTTTTTTCCTAGTTCTATGCTGTATTCAAAGAGGTTTTTAAGGTTGGCACAAAATAAAATTTCTCTCTTATGTGCAAAGTCCTTGTTAAATCCTAGCAGATCTAGGATATTAAAAGGGAATCTCATTATCTCAGTAACATCAAGCTACCTGTGCTAATCAACCAACTCCAGCAAGGGCTTCCATTATCCCCCCTGGATGACACACAAAGTCCCACTGACACTGGGAGCCCCTCTTGAATGTACAGCCCCCTGCGAATTATGCTGGCCCACTCAGTGATAAAGTAGACTTATGTGCTAATTACAGCACGCTCTATACTCAGTGATGCTTCCAGCTTTTTGCTAAGCCTCCGTCAAGTTGATATTTCACATTGCCAGGGAATGCTATTTTGTTAAAGATTTTTAACAAAGGCCCACGTGGGCCCAGAATGAAACATTTCTATGAGGCCACTCAACTGCTTATGACCCACCTGAGCACTCATTGGTGGTTGGGACTATCTTCACATTTGGTCCTCTCATCTGTGAGAAGGCAAAGCCAACCTGCAATATCTCTGCTAACTGGCAGCTACTCATCACACCCTGCTCCTCTCCCTCATGGCCAATCAGCATCCTCTAGAAGAGGGGGTCTCAATGCCCTGGAGCTCTCAGTGTCCAGCAGCTGAATGAAGGAATTAAATACCCCTAACGCTGGTGTAGTAGTCAGTATCTTTGAAGCAGTTCACATTTAAATAGAGCAACATAAAAGACTTGCAGGTTAAGGTGAAGTAGACCCCATACTTGGTCATGCATCCTAACAAAACAAAGAGGTTAAATTGGCTTTGGGAAATGCACTTGTTAAAATCATCCCTCACACAAGTTTTGGTATGCATTGCACCAGGCAGTCCACAGATGTGGTACATTAGAGACATGGAAACACTCTTCACAGTGGTATTTGTGCACAAAAGGTTCGTGGGAGG
The DNA here is from genome assembly GCF_034315485.1 of Pezoporus occidentalis. Lineage (NCBI taxonomy): Eukaryota > Metazoa > Chordata > Aves > Psittaciformes > Psittacidae > Pezoporus > Pezoporus occidentalis. The sequence goes on along the minus strand of NW_026915724.1, from coordinate 3,409,621 downwards.
TGAAATTCCTCCTCTCTGTGTTTCTCTGTTGAGAAAATTAATGTATGGGAGAAGGGGAAGGTGGGGTAGCATATCTTGGATTTTACCCCAGTCCAGGGTGGCATCAGTGCACCCAGGTGAGAAACTATGCCCAGGGTCCAGAGGACTGAATGTACCCAAAGAGTCACTATGAGGGTAAGTGTCACCTCCTGCGATGTGCACAAAACTATGAACAAACACATACACATATAGACAGATACACACATAAGCTGGCCCAAGACATGTCCACAGGGTTCTTGACTAATGAGCATCATGCACCTTCAGGTGGACTTGGTAATCCTCCTGCCCCAGGAAGTGCACGCCGCACACGGAGCAAGTGCACTCCTCCTTGCTGTGCATGCGCCTCACATGGCTGTCGTGGGCTGCGTGTGAGGCAAAGACTTTGCCGCAGTACTTGCACTTGAAGGGCTTCTCTCCTGAGTGCTGGCGGATGTGAGTGCGCAGGATGCTGGACGCCGTGAATGCCTGAAAAGGTAAGGAGTTGAAAGTAATCCATTTTCACATACGTATTTCCCAGGTTCAGCTAATTCAGGCCCATCAGAAGAACTGTACTCTGAAATTAAGTCCACAAATAACATTCTCAGATAACTTAAGGTAAAAAACCCAACCTCACAGCAACAAGGAACCAGAAGCCAACAGCTATCGCTATATGGATGTGGCTGAGTCCATGGAATTAGATGAATCTCAGAGAAAGATTTCTGACCAGATACCAATAAGTATCTTCTACATGTCAAGGGGTGAGAAGTCAATACAGTTCTAATTAGCTTTGCAGCTCCGTTATGTTTGGGGAAAATAATGCAGCTTTTCCTTCCAGTTTTTATTTTCAAAGTCAGATCTGTATTCACATACTCTGGGCACCTGGGGATTCAGGTGCCAGAATTCATTCATGCAATTCAGCATCCATCTTTTGAGGTTTCATTTTCCCCACTCCATCATACTCTGCTCTTCCTTCACTCAGACCTTCCAGCCTGGTTCCCCACACACACCTGAGGAGCAAAGTGTGCACAACTACACTCTGTTCCCCTTGTAAAGGCTCATTTTCTATCTGGGGAGAAAACCCTCTCACCAAGACTGGAGCAGGAATCCTGCAAAGTTTTGAGTGTTTCCCCCTGTTTTCCTCCAAGAGAGACACTTTCAGGCCCCTCACTATTTGCAGACCACACAAAATAAATCCTCTTTAGTACCATTATGTTGCTGAACCATCACAAGTTTTCACAGCATAAAACAATACATGTCAGATATTGTTTCACTAAGAACCTTAGAGCTCAAACAGATGTGTGATTCCTATATAAAAGTCCCTGAAGGTGTATATTGAGAGGGCCAAAGTATGCTTAAGGGCCAGAATGGTGATATTTGCCTCAGACTTTTGCTTTAATCACAATGTCACCCAGGTAATGAGTAATGAGCCCAGGAAAGCAAAGCAGTGCTGGAGTACAGCCATCATTAGAGGTAAAAGAGGCAAAGAGGAACCATGACAGCAATAGGAGGCACAGATGAGGATGCTTTAAAATAGCGCCTGGCTTTCCAGTCACAGAAATGCTGGCTATGTCCCAGGATAGTTGCAGCATCCTGCAGCCGTAGGGCTAAAGGTTTAACTTGATCCAATATGCAACAGTCTACCAAAATGGCTGCACGCTGGTCAAGGGTCCCATGTGTCTTAAGGGATCTGTTCAGAGAGCAGTCTGTAAAGCTTTGCCACCTCTCCCTGTGATCAGAAGATTAAAGGATGACATTTCATCTTAAACTCTGCCTACAAGTGTTTAGGGTGTCTGGGAGAGAAAGAAATGCAATAGCTAAAGGGATCTTCTTTAAGTACAGGACACTTCTGCTCTGTGTTAGTCCAGCCAGTCATTAACAAAACTTCTCTTTCTCCAAGATCAGGAGGACCTTGCTACATGACAACAGTGCTTCTGCATTGCATGGACACTCCCATAGCACCTGGAGCCCTATCTATTTTCACCCTCAGCAGCATGTATGTTCATCCACCTTCTGTCTGTTGGGAAAGCTGTCACTTCTCACACTGGAAGAGCTCATCTGAATCATCCCTGCTGTGAGCATCACAGATAGGCACATTTTTGATCAGTGCTTTATGACTTTACTCATGTTCTTTTTTAATGAAACCTCCATGTCCAGTTGCACATCAATGGCCCTGTTACTTCAAGCATACGCAGTTGTATCATGCAGGTTCAGCTTATGGGGCAAATCTATTCACTGCACTCCAGAAACAATGCCAGTAATATCAAAACCTACCTATCTGATGAGAAAGGGGAATACTGCATCTATCTGTATGCCTTGGATGGCAATCGAAATGCTCTCAAGCTTTCCTACATCCTTTCCCACAGCAATTCTCTCAGCTAGAATGAAACACAAATTCCACAACAGAAGGAGACCAGAACATGTTTCTTCAGTCTGAGCCAGCTCTGTCACTTCAGCTCACAACTGTGCCCAGAATATAGTCAACTTATCTGGTTGTCAACTTAAATAGAAGACATTTTCTTGAAAGAAAACAGAAAATAAGCAGAAAAATAACCTGTAAAAAATGAAATTGAGCATGGAAAGAGTCACCTCCCTGCAGGTCCAGTGTGTTGCTAAGCATGGCAGAGGACAGGGGGATGCAGCAGAGCACAGATGGGGCTTTGCCTTACCTTGTTGCAGTACACACATTTGTAGGGGCGTTCCCCAGAGTGAACCCTCATGTGTTTGCTCAGGCTGGAGGACTGAGAAAAGCTCTTTCCACACTCTGAGCACTGGGAAAGAAAAAATGGATAATGTTAAAAAGAAGCACAAAACAGCATAGTTCAAAAGAAAAAATAGGTATATAGAGTATGTGCATGTATTTTCCTATGTATTTTTATATGTATTTATCTATATACATATATCCATGTATATGGATGTACCCATATACACACACTAGTAATTTAAGCAGTAACAATTTCAAATACAGTCAGAATTTTTATCTGGTTCTAAGAACTTTTTTTTTTTAAAAAAAAAGAAAAAAACATTCAAAATGTCAAAGCTTTTTTGTGCTATTAAAATGGTTTCATTTAAAATCGTGCTTCAGAACACAAGACAATACTGACTTACAGTAATCAAAATCAAGCATTTATGTAAAATCACTTTCTTCAGAATGTAAATCAAGCTCCAGCTGTTACTTTTAATTTTAAACTAAAAATACTAAAGTAATCTTATAATAAATCTTAGAACTAGATCTTAAAACAATACCATTTATTTTTCAGAAATGGGGAGTCGGTCACACACTTAAGCCCACAGCTTGACCTGTCAGAAGTGCCTCTTGGCAGGAGTGAAACAAGTAGCATCCTCAAGCTGCTGTGCAGCAGCCAGCAGGACAAAACCAATTCACAAGAGTCACTTGAGAGACTTGCATTGATTCAGTGCAATTTATAAGAGCCCCAAACCAATTTCTCCCTACAATAATTGGAAAGAAATTATCTTTCAGAAGTTCAAAGTAAACTAAGCTATGACTGATCTTGAAAGAAGGTGCTTATTTTTTACTGACATTTTCCATCTCTGCTTTTTTTGAGTTGATCATTCTCATATAGATGTGATATATTCAGAGTAAGTTTCATCTTACTGCTGTTCTAAAGTATTTATTTCATATGCATTTCACAACAAATGCTCTAGGAAATGAAATTAATAAGAATTAGATGGTATTCAATGCCTCATGTTTAATAGAATATTTTTCACCTGTAACTAAATCATTCTGATGTTCTGACATTGTAATATTGTTGATTTAGTTGGAAAAAGTTTTCCCTGAAAAGTTTACATTACTGCAAGATTATCTATAAAATAGGTATTTTGAGGATTTTTTCAGGCCCATTTCAAGCACTGGAACTTGATGTTCCTAGGCCTTCAGGAAGTCTGGTTTTCCACCCCCAGTGATCATAGAGAAAACTGATGCTATAGAGAGGTGTTTGGCACAGATGAGGAAAGTATCTCAGCAATTATTTGTTTCCATAAATTGAAAATCTGCTCTCCATTGACTGTAAACCTTTTAGCTCCTGTTTTGTTTAACAGACACAGAAGTCTGTTGGTTCTCAGGCTGAACGGAGGGAATGAGGGATAAGAGACATCATCTCCTCAGATCCAGGACAAGTGGAGTACCTTCAAACATAAGTTAACACCACACCATGTCAGAAAAGTAGCAAAACCCACAGGCAAACATCCAAAGAGCTCAAAAGAAATAGTTTCTTTTAAAGGTCTCGCTGAGACTGTGGGGTTTATTTTCCCAATGTAAATCCATCAAATTTCTTTAACTAAGCTCTGCTGCACAGGATAAACTCCTCCTGTACAGGCAAAGTGGTCCTTCCAGAGAGCTGCCAGGGCAACTGGAGGAGGGAGACCACCAGCATCCTACCCTCAGCCAAAAGACTCCGTAATTAGTCCCCTCAAAAGAGCCAGTACCTGCGGAGTGACCCAGGGGCAGGCTCACCTTGTGAGGTCGATGTCTTTCATGAACGTGGAGAACATGGATCCTCAGCCTGTCTCTTTTTTCAAAGGATCGGTTGCAGAGGTTACAAGGAAATTTGCGGTCCCCCTGGTCCACACAGCGGGTGTACTTGAGGTGCTTGTCCCGGTAGTACTTGTAGGCAAAAACCTTGCCGCAGCGGTCACACTTAAAGCTTTCCCCGGCTTCTGTACGGGAGAAGGGAAAGGGCCACCTCGGAGTTACATCGCAGCGCCAGGGGCTCCTTTCAAACCTGCTGCATTCCCAGAGCTGGTACCGAGTTGGGAATTATAAGTCCCAATTTAAAATTCCCAACTTATTGGGAGGACATTAAGGGTAAATGGATTCTGGCAAAACCATTAACAAAATACCCATCGGTTCTCACTGCTCCACTTGCCTATTACCTTTCTAACGGGGGGGAGTAAACTGCAGCCCACAGCCTGGTAAAATCACCGGGTTTAGCTACTGACTACAGCAAGGACAGGGGCTCATCCTTGGTTCTCCCAAAACAGGGAGAGAATGTGAAAAAACAACTCAAAGTCGCATGCAAAAGTATCTCCCCACACAGAAACACTGCCAGGTATCTCATACTAACATTGTCCGTAAATTTCAGGTCCTGTCCTCAAAAGAAAAATAAACTTGCACGGTTTTTCTAGATGGTTTTTAAAAAGCTGCCGGACAAAACCACATTTATTTGGTTTTCTTTTGTATTTAACACTGTTCTCAACCACTGAATTTGGAACAACAGTGACTGGATATTTTTCAAACGCTCACGCATCCTTTTCTGCCGTTAACAAAAGCAGCTTTGGCTTAAGCCTTAAAATGAAACGAACGATTTACCTGAACCAGGCACCTGAAGACAACATTGCTAAATTCCCGTGCCAGTCTAGTTCTCTGCCTCACTGGGGCACCTCTCCCACTCCAGCCTGCCCTGCGCTGGCATACACCCGTTTTCCCCGTACATAAGCTTTGCTTATAAGAAGGACATTTATTTTTTTTTCGCATTATAAACAGTTATTCCGGGAATAAGCGTGTTTTGACATTTGATCTGCAAGCCATACCGGCATTATTGGATCTCAACGACTTCTGCCTGCCACATTTACTGAGTGTTAATTGCACGAAAAACATAATAAAAGCAGGCATGTGCGATCATAAGATAAAACAGGACCAAAACCAGAATGCCGCTTAAAAGTCCCTCTCGTCTCAAAACGCGTGCCCCCTTCCCTTACGCGGAGCCGAGGGCGGCCCAGCCCCGCACCACCAGGTGTTTTACAGCCGTCGGGCGAACAATTTCAGATCCCCAAGGAAACGCGAACGAGGAGAATTTTGCACCGAGCTGGCAGAAGCCGTCGGTGCGGTCCCCCGTGCCGAGAGGAAGCTGCTGCTCCGGGATACTGGAGTTGCAGGGAAGAGAAGGGGCAGGCAGGCCCGGGCACCCTGACACTGGCTCACCGCAAGGACTGGGGAGCGTTCGAAGTAAAACATAGATGGAAAAAGGTGGTGTCCGAGTTCCTTTACCTCCCTTCGTGCGAGCCTACCCCCGGCCAGACGCAGGACCATGGGCACGAGGGGCTGGCAGGCTCACCTTCGGGGTCGTCCGGATGCTTCTTCCGCTCCTCCCCGTCCTTCAGGCTGATCGGGATGCCCAGGAACTGCACGTAGCAATCTCCGTACCACACCAGGAGCTCCTGCTTCGGCAAGATTTCCTTGCAGCTCTCGTAGAATATTTGCCCCTCGCACTGGATAGCTGTCAAGTTCTGCTCCTCGGGGTACCTGGCACAGTTCACCAGAGACATCCAGTTGCCAGAGGCACCTTTCCCGTCTATGAAGTGGCTCAGGCGATCGCATTCAAAGATCTGGAGAGCAGGGAGAACCCGATCAAGTTTGACCGATCCTTCCTTCCCGCACATGTCCCGCTCGCACCGATCCACCCCCCGCACCGGGCCGAGCCCCTCTCGCAGGCTAAGGGAGTGGGGCGGCCGAGCCCAGAGGTGCCTCCACTACCTCCCACATCAGTGAGTTGTCGTCGTAAATCTTGATCTCGCTGATGCTGACCGCTTTGCCTTGGAAAGGGCCGAAGCGGACTCCTTTGGGGATGGGGTCTGTGCAGAAGACTCCGACCTGAGACAAGTCCCCGTACTCCACCTGCAGCACCGAGAGCCCTGCGGGGAACAGGGCGCGCTGAGCGCGGCTTGGCCACTGCTGGGCGCGGAGCGGGGCGCTGGCAGCGCCGGGCCCCTACCTTCCGGCATCTGCAGCGAGTCCCTGTTGAGCAGCGGGGCGCAGGAGAACTGCGCAGCACCTCCAGAGAAGGAGTCCGCAGCACCTGCAGAAGAGGGACCCCTTCTTCAGCCGGCAGTGCAGCTGCAGAGGGGCAGGGGGAGCGGGTCCTGCTGGGCCCGACGGCGTCCGAAGCCCGAATCACTCCCGTTTTTTCCCGGCATGGGCTCGTAATGCAAGAAAACTACGGGGAAAGGAAGCCCGAGGTGCCCTCGGCGATGTCCGGTGGGCATGGCTCCGGCGGGACCACCCGCACCCCACTCTGGGGACTGTCCCCAGACCCCACCGTACACCCGGCCTCAAGGAACGACCTTCCGCCCTGTTGCTCCTCGGTGGCTCTCTTGCGCAGGCAGCCCCTTGCGCACAAGCAGGAGACCCCCTTACCCGTGCTGGCAGGGGGCAACCGGGGCCCCGAGATGGCGTGGATGCTCCCGGCCAGCTGACTGCTCCGGAGCGCCCCGTACAGCACCGTGTTGAGCTCCTCCTCGGTGAAGTGGTACCTGTGGTTCTGTCCCTCCGGCGCTCCGGCCTCCGGGCTGCGGGCAGCCTTGTGCGGGGCGCTCAAATAGAGCTGTGCCGGAGAGCCAAGGGCCCCTGCCCCGACGAGCGAGTCTTCCTTGGGAGAGAAGGGGTCCTGCGGCTTGGCGTAGTGGGGCAAAGGGAGACCGGGAAAGGGCTCTGCGGGCAGGGGGGGCGGCTGGCTCAGAAAAGTGGGGGCCCTGCTGAAGCTGTACTGGGGCAAAGGCGGGGAGGCGGGGAGCATCCCACCCAGGGATTTTAGGGGCTGGAAGAAGTCGGGGGCCGCTTCGAAGTACTGGGCGGGAGGGTGGAAAGGGAGGTAGTAGGCAGTCCCGAGCTCGTCTCTGTAGTCTCCGGGGACAAACTCGCCCGCCAGGTACAGAGCCATGTCGGGGCGGGGCGGGAAGGGAAGAAGGTAGGGAGCGAGCTGTCGGGAAGCGGAGAGGCAGACACCCGGGTGTGTCTGGGGGTGCCGCTGCGGGGTGGGATAGAGGCGCAGGAGCAGCCGATCGGTACTGTCCGCCGCCCGGCGCCGTCGGGGAGAGTGGGCTGACCCCGCGGCTATATGCGCCGGGGAGGGAGGATAAGGGGGGGCAGGCGCAGACGGCCCGCCCCGGGGGTCGCGCAGCCCTGGGAGTGGGCGAGGGGGGCTGCCCAGACCGGAGGCCCCTACTCCGGGGCGGAGTCGCGGCTTTTGCCGGAGCGGCCTGGCCGCCCCTCTCTACGTCGAGGCCAGCGGTGTCGGAGGGACAGGGGGGGGATACCCAACCTCCTGGACCCACCTCCCCTGCCGCCTGCTCTGCCCCCTGCCTCTCCAAGCCCAACCGCTGGACCCGGCCGGAGGGCCGGTGGCTCTGCCGCTTCCCAGACTAGGAGGCCGGTGTGCCGGAACGATGTTCTCTACGGATAAGCACCTACTGCTGTGGGTGAGCACCAGGCCCGGGGGCCGTCGTGCTCCCCAGCCGGACCCACGGCTCCCGCGCACTGTCTCGGGGGTTCCAGGCGTAGGGTTTGGATACAGAGAATCAAAACTCATCTCCAAAATTCCAGTGATACAGCAGCACACCCTCAGCCACTGTAGGTTTCACAGGCATTGCTGAGGTGATTTTAGTTTACCTTGGGGCTGTCTGTTGGGTGCCTGGCAGGACATTGGGCTGTTGCTGGGGTTTTCCTGGTTCCATAACCAGGCCTACGCCAGGACCTGCTCAGAATGGGGCCAGAGGAAGACATCTGGCCCTTGCCCCCTGCAGAGGTGCTGGGTGAACCCCTTCTGCAGGGTTTCATCCTAGGTTTTGTGGGTTTCTCCTTCTTCTAATCTCCCCTTCCTCCCACATGACTACATGCTACAACTGCTATAACAAGGTTACCTGGAAGGGGCTGCAGGATTCAAGGGGGCCAGGTGTGCACCTTGTCATTGGAGGATGTCATCCCTGCTGGTGCAGGGAGATGGAGAAATCTTCAGTCTAGGGCAAAACCCCATGGAGGGTGGGTTACTGCAGAGCCCCTGCCTGGGGGACACTGAACACGCAGGCATGGAGAAAAGGGCCAGGATGGGTTGAGCTGCACTGTAGAGAGCTTGGGGACTTGCACCCATAAGTCCCTCTTGGAGCAAAGCAGTGTAGGATTTCGTTGAGCACAGCACAGCACAAAGACAAACTGCACCAAACACAGCTGCAGAGGGGAACAAACACAGCCAGACCTGACTCCTGGAGGTTTATATGCCATTAGAGTGGTTATGGTTTAACCTTACCAGCAGCTGAGCCCACAGTCACTCACTCATTGCCCCTGCATTGAGATGAGGGAGAAAACTGAAGAGTAAAAGTGAGATTGAGATAAAGACAACAGGTAAAGCAAAAACTATGTGTGCAAGCAAAGAAAACAAGGAATTCACTCACCACTTCCCATCACAGGCATGTGTTCAGCCATCTCCAGGAAAGCAGGACTCCATCACATGTAATGGTTACTTGGGAAGACAAAAGCCATCACTCTGAATGTGCCCCTGCTTTCTTATTCTTCCCCTAGTTTTATAAACGTGCTCCCCTTTTTCTTCTTCCCTCAGCTTTACATGATGCTCACAACATCATCTGGTATGGAATATCATTGTAGCCAGCTGGGGTCAGCTGTCCCAGCTGTGTTCCCTCCCAACTCCTTGTGCACCCCCAGCCTACTCACTGGTGGGTGGTGTGAGGAGCAGATAAGGCCTCGTCTCTGTGCAAGCACTGAATTATCAACACTGTTTTCAGCACAAATACAAACCCTAGCCCCAGACCAATTACCTAACTCTACCTTAGCCAAAAGCAGCTATAAAGGTGTGCTATAAAAATTTAGTCACGTATAGCTCCATGTGATCCTCTGTCAGACATTGCCTTCAGCCCGAAGAAGGGGTGTATTAGGAATCACTTGAAGGAATCACTTGATTAGGAATCACTTGACTCTCAGACAGAGTCTGTGGCTCCAGACACAGTCACTGACTGCACTTGACCAGAGGTGAAACCTTCCCGCAGTCCTTATTTCTTATCTGGCCTGAGTGAAGTGCTCTGAAACAGTTTAAGAATCACTGGCTGCCCTCAGGGAATGAGGGTGTTCAGAGCACAGGACCTCAAGCATTGTAATTCCTCCTACCAAAAGCTTCGTCTTGGAACCTCCCCTTACTTTTTTTTTATCAGAACATAAACACAGAGGCAGCAACACAAGCGCACAAACACTACTGAGGGGGACGCAGAATTCATTCAGGCTCTCCTATCTCCAAAGACCCCTTCTACAGTCAGCCCAGCACAGCTGTGTCCCCAGACTTTGTACGTTTGTGTAATTTGCATTAAATGTACTGGTCTAATTCTCCTACCTACAAACTCATTCTCCATCCTAGCCCAAGGCAAAAGTACAGACTACATCAGGGACAGCCAATACACACACAAGGCTCAGGGAGAAGGTAGGAATACAGCCTTCTGAAACTTGCTTGAGATAGTCCCTTGGCTTCATTTCTTTGTTACCTGTTTATTTTTTTACTTTCTCTGTGTTATTCCAAACCTGTTACTTGCAAGACAGAATTGATGCTCTATTGCTTTAGTAAACAGTTTCAGGAAGGCAGTTTAGTATGGCTTTAGTGGTGCAGCATCAGTAGCATAAAAGTAGTACCAGCATTAATCAGATTTACAGGAATAAGCCTTTGAGTTCTGATTGCAGAGCAAAATTTGAATTACCCGTAGAAATTAAGTTTTGCCAGATAATCTGGAATCCTTTAGCTACCCCATGTCCAGATATCACAACACAGGATGAGGAAAAGCAGCTTGTGAGGGAAACATGCTCATGTTCGATTCAAAGAAATCACTCCAGAGTGCGTACTGTAAAGCAAAGCACAAACAGTTCTTGGTGCTGGGAGCACATGGGGGTTCAAACCTCCATACACGTGTCCAAAGAACAGTACATCTTAGGGGTTCTTTCATACCTACTTTTCATCTTGATACAATTTTATCTAAAGCATACATTCGTACAATTTGGTAAGTTACATAACTTGTGGTTTTATCCTATTGTGTACTTGGTTAGGGCTAAAATGATAGTCTATATAGATTAGTATTAATCAGGATTCTTACAGCTGTTTACCTTTTAGCTTAGTGTTATTTACTGCTAATGCCTGTGAGCTACATGCTTGGTTCTTCCTTCAAATTATTATATTTTGCCAATAGGGATGTCCCTGCTTATAAGCAGATGTAAGCAGATGAAAGGCTGCCTATGTACCTGTGTTCTAACTTATTGCATATGAGGCCCTAGCAGGAGGGCAGGGCCTTACTTGCAGATGGGTTTCTATTAAGCATGTGCAGTAGTATTTTTAATGCTGAGTCATACTCACGCTAAATAGCAAAGTTAAGTCAACTAAGGTCTAATGACTTGGTCTTAATAGGAGATTCAGAAGAGATGAAGACAAACAAATACAAGGTGAGATTTTTTTTAATTCTCCCCATTAGTTAAGTTGAAGACATGCCCAAAAATTAAAACACTTTTTTTTTTAGAAGCCTGATAACACATAGTCCAGGATAAGAATAGGGCTTCAGGCACTGTTGTCACTGTATTACAGATAATCTTTAGAGGCTTTCATCCCCTAAGGTGTTAAAGGCATCTATTGCACTAAAAAATTCCCATCCTCGGGGAGAGATGTGGGGTGGGAGGAGCAGAAGGACAGCTGTGCAGAGTCGCCCCCAGCAGACAGGCCAGCCCCAGCCACGGGGATGCTCCTGCTTTTTCTTGTGAATGACTGGGAATTCATCTGCCAAAACAAGCCAGGGGTTGGTTTTGCTCCGTGTGACAGGGGAGCAGCACTATAAAAGTAAAATCAGCTCAGAGGTGCTAGCCCTGATGTGTTTTCAGCCTGGCCAGGGAGAACCTACCTCTTCTGCCTGTGGATAAAAAGGGCAAGCGGAAATGCAGATTCACTTTGAGGAGAAATCTCTGGCTCACACACACTCTACTTGATCCATTTGTTCCCCCTCCCTGGGAGTCTCTCAGACTTCTAGTTTGGGATTCTGTTTTTCTTTTGTGGCCTCCTTACACCAATCAAGAAATGCATCCCACTAAAACTGGAGCACCTTAGGTCCTCTGGACTCCAGGGCATTCCCTAAGCTTAAAGCCTTCAATACAACCAACCATGTTTTTTTTCTTGGTCATAACATCTGGCATGAGCCCACCATGCTGGCCAAAGTCAGGGTCATTAGCAGCAGTAACAAAGAAGGACCTCAATGCCCAGCTCTGAAGGACTACCATTCATACAGATTCATTCGCACTGTAATTCCAACCTGGACCTTTCCTGACCTACCTCTCCTAGGGACTTTATCAATCTGTGATCATTCTTCCCTCTTTTAGATGGCTAGAGTGGGAATTCTCGGCAGGACTCTGGACTGATCTGTATCAAAAGCCGGGATTTAGCAGCTCCTGCACACTGCAGGAGCCAACAGACAACCCTTGGCTGAAGCCCCAGCAAGGAATTTCTAAAAGGTAAGAGGAAACAAAGTCACCTATACCTGTATACCTGTTACACCTACAAGGCCACAGGAATGCTCAAGGCTGCTCTGGGTTCTGCTTTCTTCAGTGCAAAACCTTACTTTTTGTGAAGGCTGCACTGTGATTATTGTTTCAGGAAACAGGGTGGAAGTTAAGTCAAGAGACCTACTCAGGTTCTACTTAGCTACACTTCGCAGCCCAAAAGCCAAGGCAGAGGGCAGATACCCCTGGCAGCATTCTTCCCTTGCCATAGCCTGAGCCCAAGCGCAGTGACATGCAGTTCTCCTCCCACACAGGGTACAACACAAGAAGAACCATGATAAGCAGCGAGCAACAAGCTGGGGAGTAATTCAAAGGCTCCGGCATCCCTGTTCCATCCCTGTGAAAAGTCTGGTCTCCAAGACTTTTCATGGTGAACATATGGATTACCGTAAGAAGGACCTGTCACTTTTTGTCTCTTTTGTTGTGATGTCAGGTTAGAACAACATGTCTGTGTCATATGCACTGGCCTTTGTCAACAAAGCTTGATCCAGAAGGGAAAGGCAGCACTTTTCTTCCATTCAGTTACCTCGGGGGTCATCATTAACTCACCATATTTAGAATGATGACAGGACTTTTAGCTAAAACTATTGTTTTTTCTTTTCAACATGCATAAATTATAAAGGGATAATTGTGCCTAAAGTTCCAATAGGAAACATTTTTCGTCTTAGTATAAAGATGCTTTCTCTACTTGTTTCTGACCTCACACTGGGAAGAAACCTCCTCCTTCCTTGCTTTCCTCAACGTGGAAATATTTTCCTCCTGTCCAAGGATCACCATAATTTTGCAAAAGTCAAAGGAACTGTAGGATAACAATCATAGAATAGTTAGGGTTGGAAAGGACCTTAAGATCATCAAGTTCCAACCCATAGGCAGGGACACCTCACACTAAACCACCTAACTGAAGGCTCTGTCCAACCTGCCCTTGACCACCACCAGGGATGGAGCATTCACAACCTCCCTGGGCAACCCATTCCAGTGCTTTACCACCCTTAAAGAACTCCCTCCTTATATCCAATCTAAACTTCCTCTGTTTAAGTTTTAACCCATTACCCCTTGTCCTATCACTACAATCCCTAATGAAGAGTCCCTCTCCAGCATCCTTACAGGCCCCCTTCAGATACTGGAAGGCTGCTATGAGGTCTCCACAGACTTCTCTTCTCCAGGCTGAGCAGCCCCAGCTTTCTCAGCCTGTCTTCATACAGGAGGTGCTCCAGTCCCCTGATCATCCTCATGGCCCTCCTCTGGACTTGTTCCAACAGTTCCGTGTCCTTTTTATGTTGAGGACACCAGAACTGCACACAATACTCCAGGTGAGGTCTCACGAGAGCAGAGTAGAGAAGCAGGATCACCTCCTTCGACCTGCTGGTCACACTCCTTTTGATGCAGCCCAGGATACGGTTGGCTTTCTGGGCTGCAAGCGCACACTAAAGCAGGCTCATGTTCATTTTCTCAGTGACCAACACCCCCAAGTCCTTCTCCACAGGGCTGCTCTGAATCTCTTCTCTGCCCAACCTGTAGCTGTGCCTGGGATTGCTCTGACCCGGGTGTAGGACCTTGTACTTGGCATGGTTAAGCCTTGTTTTGGTAGCAATGGTGAATAGTGAAAGGTTAACAGTAGCTGGAGGTCTTCAAAATAACTCTTCTAAAATTTTTAATATGAATAGCTTTTCTCCCACATCCATTTCCCAGAGAGAGCAGAAGATCATTCTGACAAACAAGCATTCTTGTAACAGCTTTTAGTTTTATTTCTTTTTTTAAATTGACCAATCAAACATTCCCAACTATTTTAAATTAACCATTTGGCATAGCACGGGGAACCAGCCCTTAACTCTGCTCAGTCCTGCTTCAAACCACCTGAGGTCTGCCTCTGTTGAAACTGTCAAGACAGACACCCATTTCGCCCTACAATATAAAAAAAGTACTCTTAATAAACTGTTAACCTATGTGACAAACACTATATATATAGCTCTATAAAGATAAAAGGACTTGAGAGTAACAACTAGTTGGAATATATAAAAGCCTTCAATACAGAAAGCCCACTGGCTTTTTAAGACCTGCCTATTCATCTACCCTCTAGTGCTTTAATAGTAAATCTTAGACCCTTCTAGGATAAAAGAAGACACAACAGAAACACGTTGAAATCTCTAAAGCCATGTAAAACCCGAAGGCATTAAAATTTATTAAATGATGCAATAACAACAGAATTCTTTATTTACAATAGCATTATTTAACATCAAATAAGCAAATAGCATCAGCAAAGCAATATTAACTTGCATAAATGTATTTAAAATTTCTCTGAATATATCTACCTTTGCATAAACTGCTCACACTAGAAATACAAACATCAATGCAGGTGAACAAAGTGATGTTCAGAGTCAACTCCGTTTTGAAAATAAATCACAACCTGAAACACTGTAAGCTTTCTCCTGAAGAACCATAGTTTATATATTGCTTAATTTTACCCTTGTATAATCTTTTCATATACACACATCTCAGATGCAACTTCATGATGAACTGTACAAATAAAACCCACAAATGACATAAAAGGAAAAAAAATTAAATGACAGTAAATGTTTGAAGAAATGTGTCCATCATCTCTATTGAACAACATAAAGATTAAGTGATGATGCACTTATTCCAAAATTGTACACAATTCACTATACAAATATAATACATCAGACAGCTATGTAGGAATATACAAGACTTAAAAACAGATCTAAGGCATTATGCTAGATTTTAGCATTTTGAGGTTCTTGCACATAGCTTTTACCTGTAGTAAGAAACTGAAAAGATTTTGTTTTAGTCTACAAAGAAACACCAGGGAGAAAATTCTAATTAAAATCAAAGCCACTACAGTAAATTTTCTTTTGTGCAGAGAATGCTTTTGCTCTTAGGCAGCATACTACCATACAAATACTAGAAAACTTTTAAATTCACACCAACAATTAATGGCTTAAGTTGCATTTCAAAACTGATTGTGTATCTTTGGGTTCTGCAAGTGGAGCTGTGCCACCCATTTCATCTGTTAAGCCCATATGAATTCTGCTTTTAAACAAAGATTAAAAAATGTATTGTATAAACTGCAAAAACATTGCTTTTAATTAATACAGGCCCAAAGGGATACCGGTGTGGGACAATATTTTAAGATTGAGTACAAATTAATTCATTGTAGCAAAACAGCTCACTTCACTTTTTAAACTTACCACATTACATGAACACTTAAACAGGTCATACGACCGTGGATATATGCTTATTTTTCACATTATGCGCCTTTCACATTTAGTAATGTAAGTAGAACACTGATTAATTGTTCTGTTAAACAAAATCCAAGTACTTTCTCCGACAAGTTTACTGTATACAGGATGAAAAATACTGATAATGAAGGGAATTGATTTGGCTTGTTTCTATAGTGATCAATATGATCAGAAGATTCCTTCACTCACTTTTCTCTTTCATTAGTTAGAAGATGACTAAAGTCATGATGAACCCAAACAGAGCCAAAGTGATAGGTACAATCTCCTTTCTTTCAAAATGGCAATGGATGATGAAGTATCATAATTACTACAGATGATCAGGGTTTGCAGGTCTGTTGTGAAATGGGACAAATTCTAACTATTTTGTCCACTGTGAAAAAGAATAATCTATCTGCAGAGGTTACAGTTAAGAACTGAAAAAGAATGGAGTAAACCAAAATTATTTTAAAACTCATTTACACTTTGTGATGCATAAGGTTAATTCCCTCAAATTTATAAATTTCTTATATAAATACTTTTCTGCCAGATATATAATGCAAGTTGAACACAGATGTCATTGTAGCAATGAGGCTGTGGAGCTCAGAACTGACAGTTATTTGGGTTCCCATCAGCAGCTGAAGAGGATGTTAGCTGACTAAACATTCTGCTTAGGTTTGGTAACAGACTGGTGGCAGCTGAAAAATGTTTCTCCAGAGAGGTGGCACTGCCTTCCTTAGGGACAAACCCAACTGTACATTTCCTGGGCTTTCACCAAAAGCCTTCTACAGAAACAGCCTATTTCAAACCACTTTTATAGTGTTTTCCTCAGCCTTAATAAGAGGAGAGCTGCTATTTAATTTGAACTCCCATCTGAAAACCACAACAAATTAAATGGCAACAGAACAAACCTTTCAGCCCCCAAAGGCATAGCTGAGGAGATATTATAAAATGCACTGCATTTTATCTGACATCAAAAAAATTGTGTTCAGGTTAGAAAGTTTGTAGATCAGGGGTCAGCAGAAAAAAAACAAACAGATGTCAAAAACATCAATTTCTTAATATTTCAAGTCCTCAGAAACTGACATTGGTTTAGTAAAAGATTATTCCAACCACAGTGGGCAAGAAAAAAAACCCACCCCCTAACAGTGGCCTGCTTAGTAACAGTTAAGTTTCACTAAGATTTGTTACGAAAGGATATAAACATACAAAAATCAAGAATTGGTTCCTACAGTGGCTGCATATAATATAGGTTAGTTAAATGACATTATGAGCAGAATCACAAGGTTTAGAAAATGAGAAGTCTCAAGCCTACAAATTAGGTCTAATCAAGGCATTGTGATCCTTTACAAAACACTTTTCCAGGAGACACACACGGCTAAGAAGATATCTAATTTAATACTGAAGTACCTCATTTGGAATCAACTTCACAACATGTATATCTCACAAAAATTATACAAGTAAAACACTTAAGTTTTCAACTTAAATTATTGCTTGTTTACATATAAACTGGATTTTATGTACCTTACAAAACATCCTCGTAGTCCACACTGCTTTAAAATAATCAGAAACACACGATAGTGGTGAAGTCTGTAGTGATATATGCTATAGGTATTACAGGAATTGAATTGTTATTTTCCCAGCTAAGGGGATGGGAACCAGAAATTCTCATGCTTTAAAGCAGGTATCTTGAGCTCTTTGATATTATGCACCAATTCTGCCACTACCATAACCAGTACATGCATTACCATTGAACTTTGCTGTTCAGCATCCAGAAACTGGCTGTCCAGATTGCTGGAAACACACCTTGGGAAATAAAGGAATAACCTGTTCTTTTACTCTATTAGGAAGAAAAGGAAGATGACAGAGGTCAGCAGAGCCAGGTAAAAAAAAAAAAAAAATCAGTATTTGCTGATAGTTAGGAATTTAATTAAATAAGAAAGTAACCAACTTGTATTTTTGGATTCATGACTTGCATTATAAACATTACCACAAAACCCAACCGAAACGCCCCTTCTAAACAGCCCTCTCACAGGGTAATTTTCATCTGTTTTACAACTTTAACCCCATTCAAAATTGGTCTGTATAGTTTTCTGCATCGGTTCATCTTCTCTGACTTGTCAGTGGAACCTGCTCACTGGAGATTTCTATATGTACCAGACGTTGCCTCTACACCCTCCTCCACGCCTCCTCTCCGCCCCAAAATGCAGGCCTCAGTCTAAAACACCAGTTTTCAGACAGAACTGAATCCTTTGCACCAGACTGAGTAAGCCAGGGAAAACAAAGCAAAAAAACCTCAAGGTCTAGAACTAAACAGAAACAGAAGAAGAGCATGGTTGGTTTTCCTTAAATACATACATTTAAATACATTCAATCTGACATGGTTTATGAAAATTGCCTGTCAACATTTACTTCGCAGGAGAGATCTAAGTTGCACTAAGGTGAATGCAGTGAACAGACTGAGCAACTGTCTGTACGCTAGCTTCAGACTGTCAAAGAGGCTGCTCTTCGGCAACAACCGCCCTGGCTCCCCTCGGGAAGGTAGGGCTGAGTCCTGTTGGCAGCAGGCAGCTGCCACTGGCGCTGGCAGCTCAGTTGGGTCACGACAAACAGACGCAGCTCTTCAAACCAGTAAGGATTTGGGGCTGTAAGCCCAGTCAGCTGAAGAAAGGAGCAACCAAACCACCCTCAGGGTCAGCAATATTTCTGCAAAAAAGAGAAATTGGAGAAAAACAAATGAATTTTTCCTTCTGGGGTAGTGAAGATGGATTGCAGCAGCCACCATCAACCATACATTGGTTGTGTTACTTTAAACCTGAAATTTAATTGGAATTTATAAAGCTAGATTATTCTTTCTGTACACTGTTACAACTGACCTGCAATTTAACTCCAGGGATATCAGTGGGAGGTTAATTTTCCTGCATTCTTAGGTCCTTAATTCATTCCAATTATCATGGATAACACCTTGGGCTCATCTACCTTTGCAGACTCCAGCTAAAGCCACAGCAATATGGTTTAAGAGTAATCTCAATCTTTGAGTATATGCAAAAGCGCTCTGTGTTACTGCTGTATCACCCTTATGGGAAACAACTACCTTGGTTCACTTTCACCTCCAAGAATCATAGTAAAAAATGGAATAAAGAAGTAAGAAAAGCTACAGCTCCTGATCCCTAGAGATGTTCTTTACATCATACTTAACTATGTATACATACCCTACTACCTACCTACTAGCAGTGCCTTCACAGACAGTACAAACTATTTTCAGACAAGTTGATTATCTTGTACTTCCTTATTTAAAAACAACCCCTCAGGATGTGGTTTTCACAGCTGTTTTAAGACTGTCCCTTCCAGTGACTGCAATCTGTGTCTCTTTGCCTTCCTCCCCTCGCAAAGTCTTGATCCCATGGGGTGCTGTGGTCAGTCAGGTCAGAGAGCAAATTCAGCCAAACCCCATTTTTCTCCTCCCCTGGGGCTGCTCTTCCCTGGTATCCTGTGGCTCCAGCAGTGGAGTGGCTCTCTGCTCTCAGCCTCCTGCTGTGCATGAGGAAGGCCCCATTTGCTCTGGGACAGCACAAGAGTAGGCAGCTTTCTCACTGTTCCACAACACCAGCTACTTGGCTGCCTTCTGGAAGCTGTCTACATCACACTTCCCTCTGCAGCCACACAAGGCCCAGAAATCTATCTTTATTGACAAATGAAGTTAGTGTCAGGAACCATGCCATGATTCAGGAAAGCAAGGTCTTATATTTTGTATATCTGCTGCTCCCAGCCCAGCTGGTACAGGTGGAGGTTTTCGGGGCAGCCACGAGCATGGTCCAGAGGCCAACCCAGTGAATCCTGCTCCTGCTCCCTCTTGCTTCATCACAGCACAGAGACACCACGCTTGCATCCTTTATGCCCTGACTCATATGGACATATGGTTCCTCTTCCTAACACATTGAGAAGCAGTTCAGGGACCCTGCTAGTGCTTTTTGATCATAAAGTGTAGAACAGAAGTGAAAGTCCGAAGATGTACTTATTTTCAAAGTGAACACTTAGCACACAGTATCTCTATAGAGAGGCTAAATAAATGCTTCTATCAATGACCTGAACCCCTTTTTAGTCAGATATAACCAAAGCAAATGGGACTTTAAAGAAGTGTGTCAAATTATTATTTCCAGACTGATAGCAAATACGGGAAAAATTGCTCAGAATAACCTCCATGACTCATGTATGCACCTTCAGAGCAGAAAAAGAATCTGAAAAGCCCAATGATCATTGACTATAAGATTATTGCTATACTGTATGAAGTGGGATGCCACATAAAAGCCTAAGCTAACAAACAGTATTCTTCAGATATTTACTTTTAAACAGGAGCAGGATCAAAATTGTCTTTTGCCATGTGAAATTAGTTAATATAAATTTGTTCAAACAATGGCAAAATAATACATTAAACTATTCCAGCTGCAATTATTTTTAGCTCTGCAAGTGAAGGGCACGTTGTGCCTTGAAAGAGACAGAAAATCCTCTGTCTTCTGCTTACTTTTAAAACAGCTTCTGTTAAATATTAATATCATCCTTGTAAGTCTTAAGCTGTAGAAGTTTTATCCTTAATGTGTTAAAACAAAGTGAAACAGTACTAAGTGAACAAACTAAACCAGTAAATGTAGAGATCTGACATCCATAGTTGTACTGGTTTCAGCAACAGCATGTTATTTCCAGGTTACTCAACTCTGAAGAGAATCGATCCGTTTCAATGATACAGTTGTTGAGATCAACTTTATGACACACTGAAAAAACCCTCAAATTTGTCATAGAATCATAGAAAAGTTAGGGTTGGAAAGGACTTTCAGATCATCTAGTTCCATAGGCAGGGACACCTCACACTAAATCATCTCACCCAAGGCTCTGTCCAACCTGCCTTTGAACACTGCCAGGGATGGAGCAGTCACAACTTCCCTGGGCAACCCATTCCAGTGCCTCACCACCCTAACGGTAGAGTTTCTTCCTTACATCCAATCTAAACTTCCCCTGTTTAAGTTTTAACCCGTTACCCCTTGTCCTATCACTACAGTCCCTAATGAAGAGTCCCTTCCCAGCATCCCTATAGGCCCCCTTCAGATACTGGAAGGCTGCTATGAGGTCTCCACACAGCCTTCTCTTCTCCAGGCTGAACAGCCCCAACTTTCTCAGCCTGTCTTCATACGGGAAGTGCTCCAGTCCCCTGATCATCCTCGTGGCCCTCCTCTGGACTTGTTCCAACAGTTCCATGTCCTTTTTATGTTGATGACACCAGAATTGCAAACAATACTCCAGGTGAGGTCTCACAAGAGCAGAGTAGAGGGGCAGGATCACCTCCTTCGACCTGCTGGTCATGCTCCTTTTGATGCAGCCCAAGATACAGTTGGTCTTTTGGGCTGCAATGTCAGATGAGCTTCTCAGCATCTACAGTTTCCTTGAGTCAGTGCTATGTTATAGAATAAGAGTAAAATCAGAGTGCAGTGCACTGTGTCTTTACAAAATAATTAAAGAGATTTTAAGAAGTTACTTTTCTCTAGGTGAGACAAAACTCACCAGTGGCTATCATGCATGGCCACTGTCTCACTGTCATGACAGTGATTCCACTATTTCAATATCAAACCTCACAGACTCCCTGTCCAATTTCTTTTCACCTGCTCCCTGTTCCCTGGCTTCTCCCTGCCCTCTCTCATACCTCTTCTGTCACATCCACTCTCTTTTCCTTCTTTCTTCAACCATTCTTTAAAATCTACCTCTTCCTTCTTTTTCTCTAGTCTCCTTCACCCTCAACAGCCTTATGTCCTTTCTTTCCTCAGTGGTACCTGATATTTTCTTCTCCAACAGCCCAGCTTCTCTTAGCATATGAAATTTAACTGGTTAGGGAATGCACTAAGTAGGAAGATAAAGCCTTGGTATTTGACAGCTTCTGCTAAAGCAGAACAAACATACTGCATCTTCTTATTCGTCATCAAAGTGACTATGTAAGGGTTGCAGAAGAGACACACACATGATAGAATGGTTTGGATTGGAAGGAAACAAAGACCATTTAGTTCCAACCTCTCTGCCATAGGCAAGGACACCTTCCCCTTGAACAGGTGGTCCACTTGACCAGCTTGCTCCAAGCCCTGTCCAGCTTGCCCTTGAACACTGCCAGGGATGGGGCAGCCACAGCTTCTGGGTCTTCTGGGTAACCTGTGCCAGTGCCTCACCAACCCTCACTGTGAAGAATTTCTTCATAATATCTAATCCTGCCTTCTTTCAGTTTAAAGCCGCTACCCCTTTTTCTATCACTACATTGCCCTGGTAAAAAGATCCTCCACTCACTGAGACAAGCACTTGTATTTTAATGTGAACCTTGAAGGTGTAAAAGGAATTGCCTCCAGGAAGTTTTAAACACACAGGTGTGCAAAAGAAAAGAGGGGTACAATAAAATAAATGTATGGTTACTTTTTCCTCTGTACTTCTGCATTTTTCATTTTCTTGACTAAGCAAGAAAAATGTATCATTAATCTTGATACGTCTGCAGTAAAATTTTCTTAATTTACCCTGATATGAATTTTTCTTTTCCCTAACAGTAAAAAACTTTAAATTTCGCTATGGAATTCAGAGTGAGAAGAGAATTTGTTTAGCTCCATCTTTCCAATTTCAACACCGCATACAAGGAACCAACAGGAAACAGCGGTGCAAGGTGCAGACGGCAGGCAGCTTACAAAATGGGAGCTCCTGTAGGCACAACCGTCTGATTACCGCAGAGACCTCAGGAAACCGACTGCGTGAACCCTTCCCACCATGAGACTGGGAGGGAAAGAGGGAGACGGCGGCCGCTAGATGGCGCTTCGCCAGCGCCGCTCACGCACCCCTCCCGGTAACTGCTGCCTAAAAGCCTGAGCTTCCACGCCTTTTCCAACCGCGTTGATTCTATGGTTCTATACGTAAGTCTGTTGAATGTCACTATTAATTCAGTACTGTGTTCTGTATTATTCGCTTCAGCGGTGCTAGTGGGATTTAAACAAGGAACTTAATACAGATGTTACCAAAGGCAGAATTAAGAAAATTCATAGCAACAAACTTAATTACTATTAGCCTGGGTACTTGTAACTTTGTAAGTAAAAAGATACTGTATCCATTCTAGATCACAGCGTATTCACTGTTCTGTTGCCTCTGTACGCCTCTGTGTGCAATTTCTTACCCGTGCTGCATCTCCGTCCTGCTTTATCATATCCATTCCAGGCAGCTGGTTTGGAAAAAGATTGCCTCCCCTCATAGCAGGATCATTAACCTATTGGTCACAAGATATTAAAGGAGAATGAATTAAAAAGTACATCGGGAAGAGGGCTGGGAATGAAAAAGCAGCATTACAAACCACTTTGCTACTTGCATATACCAGCATTTACTTTTGAGATGATGTTCAATCAGGGAAGTGACTGTATAGCTGAGTGCCCTTCTTACGCAGCATGTGTTTGACTCATATTATTCTGCTTCACAGACAACAACAAAGATTTCATTCCTGATACTATGACCCTTGTGCACATTTTACAAAGCAGGCTCCATAAATTAGGTCAGTATTATCTGAAGAGGACATGTCTGCCGTGAAAAGTCCTGAAAGCAGAAACACGTAACTACTTTCCTAACCTCAACACACACAGCTTTTCTGCTTGCAAACCACGACACAATCTTTTCAAAGCCTGATGAGATAATATGCAAGCTGAAATACACCAACTATTGACTTAGTTTTAATGACACTTATTTTTCTGCTTGTAAGCAATGGGAGAAAGATAGCATTAAATGGTAAAACGTGCAGCAGCATGCTTTCCTAAAGTATGATCTCAACAATTTTCTGAATGCAGCCACAGGAAAGTATTGAAGCTGTGTATTTCTGCACAACCAAAGGGTCTGTCATGCTTAGTTATGTGGAAAGTGTGATTTGCCAAATTTACAGCATTGCTTTCTTAATCAAAGGATTAATCTCACCATGTAGGAACTGGTACAAAATACAAAACACAGCCCTTCCGCAAGGTTCTGAAATACTAGAAAATCCAGCTTTGCTTAGCAGTTTTACAGGGAAAGAAACCTCTGCCTAGGGAGTCTTTGTTGACTCGGTTCTCTCTGTTACTTCCCTCACACTACATGCATACTAATAGTAAAGATTTGCCCTTCCAGATTTTGTTGGAAGAAGAAAGATGTTTTCTGTGTCACCTGCCCTTTATGAGACTTATGTTGTAAATAAGAGGAGATTCTGCAACTGCACTACCTTGCTTCAGCTACAACAACCTGCTGCAACGAGGTGGGGAGACAGTCTTGAATTTACCACACCAAAGTCTTCTCCTTTCAGGTCCTCCTGACTGTTGTTTCTGTTGATATTCACAGATTTTGCAAAATGTCATAAAGCGAAACTCAATCACATGCAACCACCTAAAGTGCTGGTTTCAAACACTGCCAGAGACAAGACTGCAGTTCAACAGGAAAGGTTCAAAAGTTCAAATATTTTTGCCACGGGAACTTTCAACTCTGAAAAAATTGATTAAATTCTGCAAGACTCTGAGTGATGCTTTCTGATTCTTAATAAAAATGGGCAGATTTTTAAACCTAAATGTGAAAATTCAAATCGGAAAGGAAAAGAACCACACTAATTTGCTCAGAAAGCAAGCAAGCGGACAGCTTTGCAGCTTTATTACATGCATTTGACTAAGCAACAGAATCCATGTCTGGAAAGTGTTTTCTGCTATTATTCAGCATTCATCAGAATGCACAGGCACAAATACCTTTTCTATTTGCTCAGTAGACAAAGGAAGATAAAAACAAAAAGCATAAATAAAAAGACTGCATACTAAGTCATCAGCAGTTTTGGAACAAAAAGATGACTGCATGATTTGCATGGTGGCAGTTAGGACAGGTATGGGTAAAGAAGATGGTTCCAGGATGCATGCCACAAAAGCAGCAATGGCATCAGTGAAGTTCCTATCACAGGATCCCTTTACCAGTAACAATGCAATAATCCTGACTGGCATGGTATCAGATACAAAAAAAAAAAAAAAATTTACTGTTTTATTACATTTACCTCAGAACTCCTTGAAACAAACCACCCCACATTCACACATTAACTGTGCTGACTGCAATAACAATGCAATTAGAAAAGTATGGAAAAAGACAGAGAAATGGAAGGGGTTTTATCGTTTTCTGAAGACAAATCAAGTGGTGTTATCAGATATGAAATCTGACTAAAACAAGACAGTAGAATTTTTGCAATTCCTGTGCGATTAACACATCAATACACTTTCCTGATAATAAAGCAAAAGTATATACAAGGTGTCTAATAAGAAAAGTTTGCTACCACTCCAGGGCTCCTCTCATCCATGCTGAACAAAATCAAAATTCTGTTTCAAACTAACTCTTTGTAGATGCCTGGGAAATACTGCTCCATGCAAATTAATAAACACCTGCTCGGAGTGGACATCTAGAGAGGAGTTTATTTCATATACTGAAAAGCCTCTTGCATGGGTTTCAACCTTTTTCTCTGATAGTTCAGTCAACAACACAGATCCGTGATGCAAAAGAAACAACAGGAACAAACTTGGCAACAGCCCCTTGTGCGAACAAGAAAATGAGAATAAGGAAACAATAAGTTGTGTGAACGGTGTAACACCATGAGGGTTTAAACTTCCTCAATGCCTGGGGAAGCTGTTTTGGAAAGAGGGGACCTGCAGACCTGACAGGGTTCCTGATAACAGCTTCCTAGAAGACACACTAGTAAGAACAGCTTGAAGAACTTTTGTACCATTATAGGGAAGAAGATGATAACGAGACAAGGTCTGATCCCCGTAGCACATAAAGGATTCTGTTAGCATCATAATTAGCAAGTCAATTTTGGGCATAATCTTAATTTTTCTACTTGGTGATGCTGGGAGCCTACGTAGTAAACTAGGTATGTTGGAGATACACAAGTATGAGCAGATAAACAACAAACTTAGTATTTCTGAACTCTGGGTATGTCTGTGTGATGCAGTATAGTGTCACAAAGAGACAGGAGACAAAGCCAAACCTGCTTTTAGTACCTGCTTGGTACTAAAAGTAATACACCTACTTCTTACTAGGTAAATAAACCCAGGCATAGCTTTTTACTAACAGGTAATACATATGACTTCCAAAACCACCCAATAACATGTGAAGTGTTAAATTGTTTTCAAAAGCTAGTACACATTTTTTGTGTACTACTGTTACTCACTGTGGTCAGAAAGAGATGAGCATTTAAAGTTAAAATTATGTATTATGGAACAAAAACTGGCATTGAATAAGTAAGTAAAAGTGTAGGTGACAGTGTAAAAAAAACCTAGAGAATGAATGAAATGGCAACAGTCAGCAGAAAATGTAGTCATTTTGAAAATCATCTTACAAGAAAAAGTTTGGCACAGCCTAAGTTAATTGCTAAATAAATGTGCCAAATTGTAAAACACTGTGCCCTGAAAACAGAAAAATATTATCAATTTAATATTTAAATATACGTTCCTTTTACTGAGGCCTCTCAGAAAGCAGAATATAAAGCAGCACAGCAGACATTCCTAAGGACTAAAAAGCATTGTCTTGTGGCCCAGAAATGGCCCCTCAGCTGTCAGTTGGCCACCTCTGACCTAGATGGAACATGAAACATTTGGTTGCAGAGTTTGCAGATGACACAGTGCTGTGGTGGTAAATCAGGAAGAGAACAGGTTACTGATACAGAACGAGCCAGAGCGCTTTGGTTAAACAGACTCAATCTAGAGAAATTCAATTTGATGTAGACAAAAGGAAGGCAATACATTTGGGAACAAAGAATGCAGGTTTCATCTATGTCGAATGTGCTGAGGATTTAGGGATCATTATAAGGATTTCAGTATGTGCTCCCCAGTACGACTTTGTCACCAACAGAGCCAAGGCATCCCATACATTGAAATAGAAATTACAAGCAGAACTTGACTGTACACAGCACTCACAGTTAAATCACTGTCTCTGGTTATTCTGTTCATACTCCTAGAAGAGGTTACAACAGTGGAGTTTAAAGTAGATCTACAAAAGGGAGGGACAGCCTGAAAAACACATGTTGAGATGGATGAAGAACTTCAGACTATTCACTTACTGGAAGTCAAGATAAACGCTGTCTTGAAACAAGATCTTGTACATAACAGGAAGGAAAAGCAGTGCGACAGCTGTGCCAGTGGAAACAGTAGTCTGCATGGACATCTTTGAAATAAAACCAGATCTCTTCCTACACTGTATGTTTCTCAATTTGGGTTCCTGGGAAAAACTATGTATGGGCATGCTGAGAAGTCAGACTGGGTTGTTACCTTCAAATCCCCACTCTTTTCTTTTTTGGTTTTACTACTGTTTTACTACATTAAATGTGTGCAATAGCATGCACTTGAGAATAATAATAATAATAATAATAAAGTTGGCTATAATTGGGCTTAGCAACTGGGAATACTGGAGAAGGTGACAGATCTGGGAGTATCAAAATTACTTCAGGTCACCAGTATGTGGCAGCTGTAAAAGACAAATGTGATCTGGGGCTATATCTGTCTGGAGTATTCCAAGAGAAATGGGGAAGAACTAGTGTTACGCACATGGCTCTGCACTTAGGAAATACTGATTCAAACTGCAACAGGTGCAGAAAAGAAAAGGGAATTTGAAGCCTACAGGAAGAGACTGAAACACTGTGGCTTGTTTAACTTACAAGAAAAACTTCAAGAAACCCAAAATAAAACAATCCAACAATCTCAAACCACAACAAAATCATTTTAATTGAATGGCTCTTTTTAAAATAGAAGAAGAGAAAAGAACCATTTAAGCTAAAGGACAATATTGGAAGAGTAAATACTATTATCTAATTTAGGCTAGAAAAAGGACACACATTAATAAGCTAATAATATAATCAGCTTTAAGCTGGAATGTTATGGTCTCAGAAATAAAGGTTTACAGTATTGTCCACTGTAGCAGCAGAGGCTGCTTGAAGACACAAGAGATACTTTCCTACCAACATTTCTAAGAAAAGTCCATAATTTCAAGCCTGTGTTTTGAACAAATGGGAATTCAGCTCTGAACCTGTTAATTAAGAGGACTTGTTTGTCATACACTCGTTAATGCACTGTGTGAGTTTAATTGCAGGTCAACAAATGGAAATGCTATTTTCCTTATTTCTGATACCCTAAGCAACAATCTCAAACAAAACAGAGTATGTAAACCTCTCAGCAGAAAAGAACAGGTTACTTACCTATTGATACAACAAACTATTCTATATGCACCACATTACAAAAAGCGTGGATCTTGTCCTCATGCCAGCCTGACAGTTCTTGAAGTTGACTGCCTATTTTCTGGTACTACACACACAGCGGCTATAGAAGCACCTTTCACACACTGGAAGGATCATTCACTCTTACCTCTGGGAAACAGCTGCCTGCCATTCAGTCCTAGCCTCTACTGCTGAGAATATTAGCAAGGCCACTGGTGACCTACAGCTGCGCTATGGAAACTTACCTACTGAGGACAGGAGCTAGATCAGCACACACTTTCCATGAAAGTCCAGGAGCAACTACATGTGCTATCTACAGTGGTTCTAGGTCAAAACGGGAGATTTAGATGTAAAAGTGCTCTCTATCTCATTGGTCACGTTGGTTATCTGAGTGCAGAGCTAAAACCAAAGCCTTTTTATCAGCATCATTTCTCAAGAAAACTAGTATAAGAAATGTAATGGCTTACAGCAGTTACAGCCCAACACAGCAGACCTGAAAAACTGTTGAAGTCAAAGCAAATCCTCTGGCTGTCATCTCACATCCTTAAATTCTCACCTGCTCAGGACCCATGGAGGACAACCCTGATGTAGGCACAGAGGTCGCTGAGGTCATGCTGATCTGCCCTGTCATCTGGTTCATGTTGTTCATACCACTTGTGTTGGTTGCCATGGATACACTGATGTTCATGTTATTGTTGTACATGCTGGTGCTTGCTTGCTGCCCAAAATGTGGTGGGGACTGTTGTGAAAACATGCTACAGCAAGGAATGGAAAAAGCAGTGTGTCAGACTTAGAATGCTGAAGCCACTAAGAAACTATTTTCTTTTTAATATATCTTAAGCTAGAATTGATATATACTGTCATTTATTCCAACTTCAAAGGAAAAACTAGGCTTTGGCCACATTAATATCTACTAGATTTTCAAAATTTAAGGTTCCATGTCTGTGCACAAAAATGCATGCCTTTGTGTGTGAAACTATGACAGAGTACAAATCTGTTATGCATGTGCAATAACAGCCAATTAGCTGTCTAAATGGGCTGTGTATGTATTCTAAATACATTTGGGAAAGTAATTTTTGGAGAGAAAGGAAACACCTTTTTCTCCCCTCAGTGTCAGCACAGCACAGGACTGTTGAGCTGAAATTGGACCTGGCCTAATAACTGTCTTTTTGCAAAAGAGGTATTTGCACATATGAATATCAGATTTGTACATACAATTATGGAAGTGGGCTCACAAATAGAGACATGCAATTGTGCAGAAATCTATTTACAAAATCTTAGCATCAGGTTTTGAAAATGTGACACTGTAAGAAACAACATAAAGTCTAAGATAATTACCCTCTGTGTTACTTTAAGGCCATTTCAGAACAACTTAAGGAGGAGTAACTGGGGAAGAACTCATCCCAGGTTTTATTCAAAGTCAAGTGCTTTCTGGATAGTATCTTCCTTCTCATTAGGTCAGAAGTCATATGAGAGATTTTTACATTTCCTAAAACAATCTTCACTGTTTATATATCAGTCTTTTCTATGAGCATAATTCAACAGTCAGTGAAGGAATTATTACTGAACAATTTATCAGCTTAGAGGATCTGCATTAGACTAGAATATTGTGGAAGGGATGTGTGTCGGCATGCAGTAACCACCTCTGTATCAGTGTTTGACTTCTACTTCCCTGTGAAGCACTTCTTCCACAGCTCAGGAAATCTTTCAGGGTTAACACTCAGCCTTGCACTTGGGTAGTCCATTAGGTTATTGCTGTGCACTGTGAGACTTAGTGGAGTACAGTGGCATTCTGGGCACAGGACCAAACTTGGAGAATCCCACCATTCTCTTCCTTCCAACTCCATGTCTTTTCAGGCCACCTAACCCCATTTTTAAGTTGTTATCTGGATGGCTGAAACAGTACACTACAGATCATTGTGAATACTCAGTGGCTTGTGTAAACGCATCTGACATGTCTCCGCAGTAGAGCTGCAGATCAGCAAGCCAGCCTTTAGTCTTACCAAGCTGCCCCTGCTGCCACTTCAGCAGAAGACATGACAGTGTGAGCTATGCCTCCTGCAGACGCTTCAGGAAGACAATGAGGAAGAGGCATGGACAAGGATGATGATAAGAGATAAATCAGTTGCTTTAAGGGGAACTTCATTTGGATCAGCCTCATCACTGAAGCACTGGTACTTTGGGTTTATTAAATCTTTATCAACCAGCAGGAAAAATATTTGTTGCTGGGCTGGGATAGTAAGAGCAGCCTGAGAACTTCAGGATGACAAAAGCACTATGCTAGAGACAACTGTGTGCACCTCAGTGTCAAGTGATAGAGGCTGTACACCAACCTGATAGCTCCTCCTGTCTTCCACTGAAAAGCGCAGATCATTGCCATCTGGAACCTTGTTGCTGCCTACTGATAGTGTTCAACATCTAACCCATTTAATGTGGAGAGTCTGATTATTAGAGCTATACCAACTGGGGCATGGGCCTCAACTGAAAAGGTGACTGCATGCATCAGGCATGCTATGATGCTCTCAGAGAATGACAGTTATATGCTGACCCCCCCCAGTATGTGCAAGCACTAACGGACTGAACCTGGTTGCACTCCAGCACTTAAAGTGGGAGGTAATCCAATCACCCCAATTCTGGAGCAGTAGGGAATGTATAGGCTCTGGCTCAGCTGATCCAGCCTTGTGGAAAGCAGTGTGGGAGCATAACATGAAAGTCATTTGCAGAAGAATTGCATCTACACAAATGTTAGGGACTGGAGTTCACTGTGCAGCAGAGGTGCTTCTCAAGGACACAGTGTTTTACCAGTTATCACAGACAAAGCAATGCATTGTGTGGATGCAGGTCTTTTAGGTATGCACTCACTTTGCCTTGTATGAAGACAGAATTTATACCAATTCGTCAAGCCAAATTGAAAAGAAATCTTTTTTAGTATAGCCAGTTAAAACCAACCAACCAAGCAAGCAAACAATTACATAAAACAGAGGGTTTGGACTAGATTTACCTGTTTCCACCCATATTCCCTTGTGCCCACCCGTTCATCTCCGTAGAGGACTGATAGGCAGGATTAGCCTGAGACTGCTGAATCATGGGGCTTTGAGTATGAGCCAGTCTTGGGGACATCAGTGGACTCTGAGGAGTGGTGGCCCCTGTGAAGCCTGGATCAGGCTGCTGACTAATACCTGAAAAAATTCAATGAAAAATTTAGCCACTGTACGTTCAAAGTTAAAAGAAGCCAAGAGCTCATACCTCCAGACATGTCTTTACACAGTCCTACTTATGTCATCTGGAACCTATAACCTTCTGTCTTAATCTGGCATCTAGATTACAAGCAAGACATAATCAACTAATACTGTACGTATAACCTTAAAAATATAATTTTGCATGAGTATGTTGGCTACCTGTGCGCTCTAATCAATCGCACAAGTGGTCTGTCCCCTCTACAGACCAAAAGAAAAACGCCGGCGACTCTTTTTTTAGTTTAGTCTGTTTTAAATTCATCACAAACAGCATACTCAAGAGAAATAAGTCACTCAATGCTGGAGTAAGAATCAGGTGGTATGAAGGCTATCCTTATGTTCACTGTCTGTGTGAGTTAACTTCCCTGTATCTCTGTCTATATCATAAAATGATAATTCATTTTCATAAAGTAACTACAAATAAATGGAGGGAAAGCATTATTATGATTTAGAAACTGGTGTAAAGGATAAAAGATCAGTAAGAGTAGATAGCAAATTCAGAACTGGATGGACATGATTTGCTATAACAGCAGAACCTGCACATAACATTATTTAACTGTAATATAGCTCATACAATACTTATAAGAAGCTGTATAACAGTAACTGTGTGGAGGTAAATGCCACATGCATCCCCAGAACAAAGTGGTGTGCAGCTTTGTAAAACACACAAACAAAATGGTATTTACTAGTGTATTACACACAGGTATAGGGACATGGAAAAAAATGCTTTATCCAAAATAGAATTTTTAATATTGAAATTCAATAGTTGTTAATTTTACATTATAATGTACACATGAAGAATTATATTTCTTGGGGAGGAATCTGATATTTAAGCAATATTAAAATTAATAATAAAAATAAATGATAAAATTTAAAAAGATTAGGTACAGCTTTGCTTCTGGTCACTTTATGCTTCCAGCCAACAACAATTGGTATCTTTATCTTCATTTGCACTTTTATCATATAAAGTGGTTTAATTTAGTCTAAATTCAGAGTCTCCCAAGCCAACACATACATGTGTGTTGATGTGTGCATACACATTTTTATCTGCGTATAACAATAAACAAACACACATCACACTTCTGCTATTGCTCAAAAAAGAGTGGTGCTTGGAGAATATGTGGTACTAGAGCTAGGAAAAGCGGAAAGGCACTATACTGTGGTCCAAGGGGTCCAACCCTCCGTGTTTCCCATCATTCTCAGGGAACCAGGCAAGAGGATGTGTGAGGGTAGCTTGGACCCAGCGCTGGGTAGGACATGGAGGAGCAAGGACTGCTGACATGCCCTTGGGGGGTGGAACCAGTACCGTAGTTTGGAGGAAACGGAAACTGCTGTGTGTTTCCCTGCGGGATCCGTGGATTGCTCATGGTTGCTGGTATGCCACCAGCGGCCACCATGCTGGGGGTCATGCTCAAGCCCTGCCCTCGCATCATCAGCGTCCGCTGCTGCTGCACCTGCTGCTGCTGCATCTGCCGCTGCCGCAAGTGCTGGCTCAGGATCTCCCGCTGCCTCTGTGCCAGCATCTGCGCGTTGATAGGGCCCTGGAGGGAGAACCACCAACACCTATCAATAACCCCTCCTAAGGCCAGCTGACCAGTGGAGGCATCTCCACTACAGCAATCTGGAAGATTCCAGCTCTTTTTACCCCCACCATGCAAGTAACAATAATATAGAATGGGAGAAAATAATCCTATTAATACTTCTCCTGGGAAAGACTTCCAACAGTGCAAGAGTCAAGAAGTGAAAAAATAACAGTGTTTAATGTTGCAGTGATTTGTAATTGCAAATTTAATAGCTCACTTAAAAAACCCACATCTTTAGGAAATGAGAAGTTTGGTTAAAAACGCAGTTATATCTGTAGTAGATAACTAGCCATCCCATGTAAATATAGGAAAGATTCTTGGAAATAAAAGAGTAAAATACTTCTTATCATACAGACTGCATTATTTGTATTAAAGCTTTAGAACTGGTTGGCATGGATTTAGTACATAGCATTATTACTGTATTTAACGGGGGGGGGAGAAAGAAGAAAACAAAATATTTTTTTTTAAGTGCTATTTCTTTTACCTGTGTTGGCACTCCAGGTCTCAAAGACAGATTCATATTGGAGACACTGCTGATCTGATTTATCAGTGGCTGCCGATTCTAAAGGAAGAAAACAACCCAACACCAAACCCCAAAAGTTTTTAGAAGGAAAACAAGAAAAGGGAAGTTTTATATACAGAGGTATATGCATTTACTTTCCCATCAGCTGGTTTGAGTACTTAGTTTTACATATTTAAGCTGGGTGTAGTTTTCCTACTCAAGTCCTACTGTTATTCATAGAATCCTGTTTCTTAAGGAGGTAACACACTATACAAGTAACAACATGGGGACTAAGCTGTTTACCAAACATGTTACCTTTACAGTTCCTGTTCCTTTTGAGTTTGGACTGGACTGTTGAGGTTTACTTTGAATTAGACCCTATCCTGATGACTGAAGGTAGAAATTATCTTTCTTCCTCCACTAGAAAAGCACTGATATTTTATTTACAGCACTATAAACCTATTTATATAAAAATGAAACAAGAAACAACAACTTAAAATGATCCTCAAAAGTAGATCAAGGCCAAGTGAAAAAGAAAGGATGTAGGTAACGGGCAGCAATAAAAGCATTTAGATTGCTGGAAAAGCCAAGATATAACCAACAGAAAGAGTTGTATAACAAAAAGCATCACTGTAGCCTTGCTCAAAGAATTAGTGCGACTAGGCTTAACTACTGGGCATATTTTTGCACAGTATTATAGAAAAAATAACAGAAAGATGCAAAAAAAATCAAAAAAGAGGATGGACAAGGTACCACCTCACCAAAACACATGATGGCTAGTGTTCAGAAGTGGAATTAGCCTGTAACTAAACAGGGTATGCACTTAAGACCTTGTCTATCTGTAGGCAAGCTGACAGTAAGTGCCACTCAGGAGAGGCATCTGTGCTGGTGTGGAACCAGGCATGGAAGAGGCCGTACCTGCTGTGCCTGGAGCCTGTGCTGCAGCTGGAGCCGCAGCTGGTTTGGCTGGTTCTGCACGATGCTGGTGGGCCGCAGGCCGGGCCGGGGCTGCATGCGCAGGGCTGCATACCCCGGGCGCTGCCCCATGGCATGGAAGCTCGGGTCCTGCATGGGCACATAGCTGCCCTGCGCCATCTGCGCCTGCGCCGCGTACTGCTGGGAGAACACCGGAGCCTTCTGCTCCATCAGCATGCTCGACTCTTGGCTGGAGAAGGTCTCGGGGTCAACAGCTTGGCTCTGCAGAAATACGTGAACAACAGAAATAGTTGGTGGGATATGGCTTTTCACAAGATTTTATGAGACTAATACAGCCACCCTGCAAAACCAGCCTTCTAGGATGTGAATGTTTTGAAGCAGAAAATGACATAAATTATCTTTACCTAAATATAAAACTTACAAATAAATAGCATTGTATTTTTTGAGTGTCAAAACATATTCATGGGGACAAATTCCTTCTCTCCTTTTATTTTCCCTTTATTTTTTTTTAACAAAGACCTATAATCTTTGTCATGTTCTTAACATAGCCTTTGTATCATTCTGCTAACAAATGAAAACCTGAAATGAGAAATGCTATATCAAAATCTGTAAATGAAATGATGGCAGCATATTTTGTCACTGATTCTGAGATAAATTCAAAGACGTTACAAATGAACAAGTAAATTTTTATCAGTATCTTTAAACAAAATAATGGCTTCAAATAAAGATGCCTGAAACTATTACAGAAGCTAATGTGAACAGAATGCCTAATTCTTTCAGGGCACTTTAGCACAAACTGATTATCCATTAGCATAAAAAGGCTAACACAATTCTAAACTCCATTCTAGATACTCCCCTAATATTTGTTCTAGCCAGAATAGTTTTATAGCTTATTCCATGCTGACCTTGGAAATCAAGTTACTCTAAATTTCAGCACTCTTATGAAAGAAAGACTGTAAGCTCCTACAAAATGTTTTATGGTTATTTTAAAAAACATGTTCTAAAATGTGACAGTTCTCTTATTTGCAAAATTCTTTAACTGTTTCCACTGAGATTCTAATTAAATAGAAATATATTTACCTCTTAGTTTGAAATAAAGCAGTATTTGTATCTTTTTGGTGGTAATGCTTCAAAAGCTATGTAATATTGCATGAAAGTTTCACACTGCAATTGAATTTCACCAATGAATTTTATCTCCCTCTTAACACCTCACTGAGTTCTGTGTTGTACCAAATAGGCTTGGAGATAGCTCTCTCATGTTCAAGGTAGGACTTCCCTGGTCCTGTTTCATATCTAAAATGCAAACCTAGTTCAGAAGTTACACTCAGGGTGCTGATGAGTGCTGGGAAATGAAATGGGTATTCTAGGCTCTGAGAATATTACATCATTATAGAGACACGTACAGATGATTTTGGAAACAAAATTTTGATGCCAGAAACATCAAAAACTGATTTTTCCCTAAAATCTTTTTTACTACATTTTTCTTGTACCATTGCAAACTGAAATGGACAAGAACCGACTGGACGCCAACAAAAATAGCTGTGAGGAGAAAAAAGAAAGGATAAAAAAGAACAGAATCATTTCATGCTGGGAAGTTTAGGAAGCATGTTTGTTATTAAAAAGAAATTCAGTTTTAAGTGCTTAAGTTTCTTCAGGTGGAATTCATCCCTTAACACACACTAATCAACTAAGGGAAAAAACTATGGGTGAAATGACATGTTACAGGTGTGCTCATCCAAAAGCTGGTTGCCCCCATCGCACAAAGGTCTTGATCTTGTGCCTCTGCTCCTAGGTCTTCATATTCCTTGCTTTTCACCTTTCCTATACCTTGTTGCTGACTGCAGTCTTGCCTTTCTCCCACATGGCTGTTCCTCTGACCACCATATAAGCAGAAACCTGTTAGGTTTTTTGGTTTTGGTCAGGTTAGTCGCATGAAGCCTAGTGGCTCAGCACAAGTCAGGAGGAAAGGTAGCTGACGGTGGCAAGGGAAAGACTAAACCTGGAGCTGAAGGAAGCTTTTCAGGTTACACTAAGCCATTAGACAGAGTCCCACCAAAATATGTAACTCCATACTAGCTTGCAAGAAGAGGTTTTTATTCCCCTTCTTCAACACACATTTTACCTCCACCTTGACAACATATTGTTTAAACACAACAACCTAACACATGCAATGCAATGTCCAATATACCTGGCTGACTAGTTCTGGTATCCCTAGAGCCCTGTCGATTTCTTCTAAACCATCAAAATTCCTTAATGCCATGTAAAGCTGATCCAGGAGAGCACCCTCATCACTTGGTGACTCTGATGAAGGATGATTACACAAGAGATCATCTGGGGAGCTGCCAAATGGTTGCCTGTGAAAACATGAACACAGCATTGGTAAACAGCTGCTGAAACCCATGAAATAGTATCAGAGGATTAGTATTCAAACTGAACTAACAAGTGGAGACAGAAATTGTTTTAATCTCTGCCAATTTTGTTCAGCAAATTGTTCTGGATGAAAGTTATGTTACCCAAAGAAATAACTAAATTCCATGGTTAATGCCTGTCAAGACCCTACAAGCACGGTGTATCCAACAAGTAAGCAAGCACACCAAAGGTACACTCAAGTGGCTTTTTCATATTGCAGGGTCAGCAGAGGAACAAAGTCAGTATATAGTCACTGAACATGGAAGATTAAAGAATTTTTAACTAATTGTAACTTTAAATTTCAGATGTTAGGTTAAGTATCACAAGGAGAAGAATTTATTTCCCCTGACACTTTTCTTAACCAGTTTTGTATCAGGCTAAGCAGGGCAAAGAGATCACACAAAGGTCCCAAGGATTGAGCTTGCACAAACCAAACATCTGGAAGAGCTAGCCAGAAGCATGAGGGAGCAGGAAGAAAAGGACATTCCCCTTTTTGTTTGCAGCAAAACACTGCATCAGCTCAACCCATCTTATGGAACTGCACGCTTGGGTACCAGTTTATGCACTTGGTTATGTGCCTCAGAAGGGTGTCAGCAAGAATTTGGATACTGTCAAGCAAAGTGTGCTGGCTCTATAAATCCTGCTTACCTCACCCCTGAATTTGTATGCAAAGCACACTCTCAGTTACAAAGGCAGAACAGAGGTTTATCCCGAACCTAAAGGACAAAACTTACCGAAAAACAAACTAAATCTGAAACAACACCTTATCTGCAGTCAAATTACATGTTTTTGCGTTGCAGTTCACACAAGCCCTACTTCATGCACAAGACTACAAGAGAAAATATAAAGAGCAAAGCATTTTGCAAGCAAGAGCAGCTACTATATGCATATCGTGGAAGAATCTCATCCCAGATAATTACTGAGAGACAACAAAAGCTGTTATACATGGAGGGAGGAAACAGCACTATATGTGAACCCTCTTTACATGTCTGTTTGGAAAAACAAAGAAACATGTTTGTGTATTTAGTTTCCATAATGAGATATATGGTTGCCATGGAAGTCTAATCTCTATGCTAAAGCTAAACAGAAGGAAAAAGCTGCATCGTCAGGCTATACACTTAAAAAAGCAAAGGATGGCAGGGAAGAAAACAGAAACATATTCTTTTTAATTACATCCTGGACTGTAAAAGATAAAAATAAGGATATATATGATGCACCTTTAAAATGTCACAAAGTATTCATCAATCTCATGTATCTATCAGATTCTATAAATCTCACAGATGGATTTATAAATCAGTAAATCACAGGATCATAGAAAAGTAAATCAGTAAAAGGGAAGAGCAACAAAAAAATCCTTTGAATAAAATTGTTTTCAAACTTTAAAGATGTCTTATAAGATCGGATCTATGATCTGGAAAAATTATTGATGAGGCTAGCCAAAAAACCTCCCTTGAATTGTAAATGGACATGAGTACATGTAATAAGAAAAAGTTTAAAACATTTGCCAAATTTCTGTATGCTACATAATGACAATTACTTTGTTTTTTCCTCTATTTCTTTTATATACCACAATGATAATGTTTAATATTTCTATAAAAGAATTATTTTTACTCACAATTTAATCAAACTTAATACTCATAACGATAATCAGATTATAAAAATACAAATCCCAGATATTACTAAAACTGGAAATGGCAGCACTGAGCAATTTGTCATCTCTAGGTGTAAAATGATCAAAATATGGTTAATTTCAGATGCAACACAATGCGAATTCTTTTCACCAACTTCAGCTACAAGGAAATACTGAGAAATGCAAAGTGAGAAATGCAGAGATATGCATTTGGAAGAATTCTCTGCCTATTATTTGCTGATCAAATGTGGCCCTGTATTTTATTTTATGGCATCACTTTTTAAGTGGATGATTAAGTTATGCAAAAAGTGCTTTTGTCATATGGACACCATAACTAGGGGAGAATTAGCACCAGGAAACATCTTGAAAAGCATGAAAAGTAGCAGAGAAAATTACAAACTTACTGATAGTAGTTTTGGACATCCTTTCATAATGAAAAATAAGCAAATTTAGTTAGAAGATTAACCTTTCTTCACTTTTTTCCAACTGCTTCCTTTAAATTTTCTTTTCAATGCTCGCCCCATTTACTACTGAAAAATATCCAAACTTCGGTGTGATACAGAACTTCCAACTCTTCCATCACATTACATGGCAAAGAGAGCATTTATAAGTATTACTGGAACATGTATACATTTTCTGAGCATAAAATACTGCAGGCATTAAAATGGTATGTAGACCTTTGTTTCCCTGAGGTGTATAAATTACAGGCCTGGGAAATCTTTCCAAGTTTTGATGTGACACTAAGACTCACCTGTTCTGATTACCAAAAGTTGCCTGATCTATAGGCAAGATGCTGTCTGGCCATGGTGCAGTCTGATTTGGAGGTGCCTGTTGTTGGCTATACTGAGGTCCTCCTATATTCATCTCTAATTCAGATGGCCCTAATCAAGGAAAAATAGCCATATAACTTTTGTGACAAGAACCTACTTTCATGTTAATGCTTTCCATTAAATTATCTATGTTACAGTAAAAGCATACAAAACCACCAAGACATCAGTAACATCACTATTAAAAGTATTACAAATTTTTGTGAAAAACTGCTCTTAAAATTTGAGAAAATAGCATGAGAGCTCTGAAAGTGGTTGAAAACCATAAAGTAGCAGATACAACACCATAGATGCAAAAATTAGTAAGATAAGCATGAAAAAAAGAGCATATAAAGTCAGTATCATAATGTACTTGCTTTATGATATCCTCTTTCTTTGGCCACACCACTGTGGAGCTACAGAGTAGCAAAAATTTTTCATATAAATACATGTATTAAAAGTCAGTGTTACATGCCTTCCTCCCCACTTCCACAGGAAAGTTTCACTGTGAATACAGTTCTCATCAAGTCTATAACTGAATGATTTTAGTTTGTTTTTTCATTTTTCTATTTTCTGCTTTTGAGAATCCAGTGCATGCCAAAAAATCCAACTCCACACACGCCTTGACTTACCCATATTCATGACCTGAGATGGAAGCATTTGCCTTGGGCCAGGCTGGTTGCTGGGTCTCAAGGGGATGCTGGCCGTGGGGTTGCGGATCATGCCTGCTTGCACTGGCCTATTCATGGCACCAGCTGTGGGCGCACAGGTCACCCTCACAGCAGGAGCCTGGCTTCCCCAATCTCCAGATGACATGGCAGGACGAGGGGTATTGCCACTGATCATTCCTGCACAAAAGCCAAAAAAACTTGGGTGCCAGCACATGGTTCAGAACATTGCAGCATAGCACTGTAGCATTACCACTGCCTGATGAGCTGCATTTTTAGCAACAAAAATGTAGCAGTTTCACTCAAAGCACATTGTACCACCACTGCCCGTCCAGATGTGCAACACTATAGAATGATGCCTTATGCTGCTTAGTCAAGGGACTGGAGATTATTATACATTTTACAAGAGGAAGATCCTTTTATCATTTCCGAAACGCTGTTCAGAGTAAGTGTTCCCACATGCAGTCTGCAACAGGTGCTGAGGGTGTGTGGATAAGCCTAACTTCCTTCCTCAGGAAATGAATCACGTTTGCTGATGTGTCTGTCAATGCTTTACTTTCCAAGCGCTAAGTGAGAATGAAGAATTGAGTAACAACATGTTATCACTACACACACTTACAAATTAGGAGGATTGAATTTTAATTCGCATTCTGCAAACATCTTTTGGCGAGTCCTTTCATTCAGGACCTAGACTTCTTGGCTTCAAGGCTCACCCAGACAATCTTGAACCAATATACAGTGCAGTGAAATTACTCACAGGAACTTTCCGATAGATGCTGAAGTTCATTACCGTTATTTTAGGGGAAGTCCTCCTACATCTACTGTAAACAGCTGATACAGTTTATTTACACTTGGAATATATAGAGTACTATACTCTGACAGTAGCCAAAAAACCCCAACCAAACCCTAACACAAAACCCCCCAAAACTATCAACGCAAGTCAAAAAGACTTACATTCATAGTATTTAAACATTTCAATTTTACACAGTTAAGACAGCAGATAAAACACTGATTTCAGATTGGACTACCAATCTCCTCAGTTGCATTTTGCAACATCCTTAAATCAATACTAAAGGCCACACAACAATTATTACTCATCAGTTCAATTATTTGGTGACAAATGATCAAGAAGAAAAAACTCTCTGAAGAGGGTCGTTTTTTTCAGCTGCTGTACAAAATTTGCTTCAGTGTTACATCCTCAGGTTTGTTCTATTTGTGTATGTACTCTATCAGATGAAATATGTGGTGTGCTACAGCAAATGGCAGGAACACAGATAATACTCTAACTTGTATACATAAGATGAATAACATCCTCTAATATGTATACAAAACATGAAAGTAATAGGGCACTTGAAAG
Source organism: Pezoporus occidentalis (assembly GCF_034315485.1). Classification (NCBI taxonomy): domain Eukaryota; kingdom Metazoa; phylum Chordata; class Aves; order Psittaciformes; family Psittacidae; genus Pezoporus; species Pezoporus occidentalis. The sequence continues at coordinate 3,368,671 of NW_026915724.1, read as the reverse complement.
ACTACAAGTTGACCTCTAAACTGCTTAAATAGGATATTTCAGTGTCTGGCAGCACGTCTTTTTTAAGACTGATGCAAGAAACATAAAATGCTCACAGTGAACAGCCATCTGAAAGGACTTAAAAACACCCATTTATTCACTCAGTTCTTTGCAGTTGTTGCACACTTGGACAGACTCAGACTATGCACTCGTTGAAGTAAGTCAATCAGTCAGACTTCTTTTGTGAAATCCCCTGTGGTACCCTTTGTACAGTATTAAGGTAACATGAAGAAATCAATGCACCACAGATCAGGCATACTCCGTGACAAGTAGTAATAACACTGTAACATCTGATGGCTCCCAAAAAGTTTACGTTTCAAAAAATGATGAAAATATTAGCATTTCTTTAATTTAACATGAAAATTAAGGCTAATAAATAAAGGACAAAACCAAGGCCTGTGGAGATACACATCATAAGGGCAACTGTATTGCACATAATTTTGTTTTCAAAGAACTATCTCTAGAGACAAGTGGTTCTTTTATTTGCTTTTCTGAGGCAGAAAGATTGGATTTTTAGTTACGTAAGCCTCAGATGAATCTGGAACATTGATGGGAACCAACTATAATTGCCAATATGCTGTTTCATCTAGATGATTTCAGGTAGGTGGAAAGCAGTGCATAAAGAGCAGGACCAAAAATATGCAGAAACAGAAATTCAAAATAATATGCCAGTACATAACAGCCCATGATTTTTCCCCAGACTTTTTGGAAAGTACTTAGAATAACCTGCACTTGTAATAACCCCAATTTATAACATTATATAACCCCAATATATAACATTAAGTTAAGCATGCTATACTCTGTTACTCAAGTATATTTGAAAAAAAAAGGAAAGTCATCTTACCTGTGCTGCTGTTGCCTAAAGTTCCTTGATTCCCTATCATCCCTTCATTCCTGCCCATCAGTCCCGGCTGAGGTATCACTGAATAGGGGCTGCTCGTTCTTATGGGTGGGAAAGTTCCTGCACCTGTTGGATTCTGCAGTGTGATGTCAAGTGGTAAGTTCTGGTTTGGTAATAACCTGCCCAGTTGCCCTGCTCGTGGGTTATTAAAAGTTAGGAAGGAGGAGCAAAGAAAAAAAGCAAAGTTACAAGAATGGAAACTCGTTAAAGAAAAAAAGAACCCAAACACACTTGAAGCTCTTAGGTTGAGCTATTTAATGCTGGATTTACCCACTCTATATCTGTCTGAGAAACATCCCTTGTCATTTTTATGTAAATTTCAAAATGGAACATTCTGACACTAAACCAGATATAACATAGATTTTTAAAACTTTAAATGATGCAATTTAACTGACAGAAGAGCCAGGACAGCAAAATATACCATTATGTGATATGCATACTAGTGCCAGCTAATCTCATACCTAGTAGGACTGTAATTGCATGCAGATGTCATCCTGCAGCAGATTGTTAGGAAATATCTCTATTTTGAAGTTTTCCAGCATAAGATGTGCCCCTGAAGAAGTTATCAAATTTAAGGACAGATTGAGTCTACATTGGATCCTGTAACCCTATTTCTACATCTCCCTCTCTTTTTTTTTTTACATTTTTTTAAAATAAAAATAAATACTTCAATGATTCAGCAATCACAAGGAAGTGGTATGGCATTAGAGCTGTGCCACCATAATATTCTGGTAAACAGAACCATACATGATGGCTACTGTCACCTTTATGTGACTATTTTCTTCTCTTGAAGTGTTTCGTGCTCTTAAAATCAGCCTCTACGAAGAAAACTGCACAGTGTCTCAGAACAGTGAGCTTCAGACCATGAGTGGCAAGCATCTCGCTCTGCGGTCTTTGGGCAATGTTCCAATGTATGAAAGCACCCCCTATGTGCACAATTAGTTCTCAAACATGAATCAAACCCTGACCTTGTACCTATAATTCCATTTCCAAATCATACCAACAAGGTACATACAAGTAAATTAAGATTTTTTTTGTGAAATGATTATTTGCAATACTTCCTGATAGCTTCGTCTAGGAGAGTGCCTGATATAATAGCATCCTTTTCATATTCACCACATTACAAAGAAGTTAAAAGAAATTCTCTCATTTTAGATCAAAGTTCCAATACTTTCAAAATTGATAACCTCGATGAGGTTCACTAAGCTTGTTAAAAAGTACAGACACATCTTGCTACAAACATCACTGACTTTTCTTCTAATTTTATAAAACCAGACTACAAGAACTCACTGTTCTTGTAGTGTAAATAAAAATATTTATTTATTTTTAATGTAAGTTCTCTGCCTGGAGAATTTGCTTATATGCATATATAGGAAATATATCACATCACATACACCTAACCATGAAATTAAGATTTTGTCTTGGATGTCTGTTGAAACAAGCAAAAAAAACCTTAGGAGACAAAAAATTACTTTCCCAAGCTGAGGGGCATAATAAAGTCTAAGGATTGAACCAAAACTGAGCTTCAGCAACAGTTCCAGAACAGTTTGCCCCAGAAGTTTAAAAAAAAAATCACATAGATGAGTAAATTATCATATGGGTATTCTTTTGCCAGCATCCACTGATCCTACAAAAGGAAAGCTGGAAATGCAGCACAAAAACAAACAACACAGTTGATGAGATGTGTTGGTCTTCTCTTGGTCAGGATGGGACATGTAAAAATACTTCTATATATTAACAGATAAAAATATTTTATGCATTTTTCATGTAAAACCTATACAATGAAAGCTGGTTATTTCTTCAGGAAAAAAACCAAACAACACCCCTCCTTAAACCTCTTTTGGAATTATGTCTGATGTGACATTCATTTTACATTGCTTTTCTGTGAGCATGTGAAAAGCTACTCACAATTTCTGTGCACCTGTTTTCTGTATGCTCTTCTACTGAAAACAAGGCAGAAGTTTGCAAGGGGAATTAGGCACAGACACAAGACTAAGCTTTAGGAAAAAAGTTTTAGTGTTTTAATTTACACTGGAAACAGGATGCTGCTTTTACAGAACTGCTGCTAACCACACCACGACAAGTCTCACGATCACATTATTACTGTACTGCCAATAGCTTTGAAAGCAGATTTAAAGCTGGCTTAACTATGGAAAGCCAAAAGGCTACAGTGGAAGAAACCAGGAAATACTGCTTTAGAAAGAATATGCCAAATATTTCAGATGTACAGAGATTTCCTTTTGACTTATGTGCTGCTGCTGTTAGAACCCCCATACTCACAAAAATGAGTACATTAAATCACAGCATCTCTCTCTGAGCAACACTGGTAACAAATGATAATTTAAGGATCTGTAGTGGTTTAAATATGAAATTAAACATTAATATTTGTTATGAATAGTAATATTAATATTTATTTAAACATTGCTAAGTAATAATTTGAGTTCATTTGAAAGTGGCATGGTGTTATTTTAATATCAACAGAATTGCTAAACATATTATCTAAGCCCTATGTTTTATTAGAAAAACACCAGCATACATTTAAGAAAGTGAATAGCTGCTGCCATCCTAGCCAACAGGAGAAAAAAATGAAGCAGTGGCTTTTTACGCTTCAGTATTCATAGCTGATAAGACTACTGTTTTGCTTGCTTTCCATTATTCTTTGGTGGTAGACCAACATTTCAACACTGATTTGTAAGTTAATTCATCAACTTAACAAACACTGTCAGTTTGAAGTGACTCAAAAGCCACATTTTCAAATTAAATTTGGGCATTCCTCTTAATCATATGTCTTTCTATTAATCTTGTGGGGTTAGAAGATGAGTCTCCTTCACACTTAGAAAAGCCTCTCTTCTCCCTTTTACTGAAAGAGCTGCTGGAAATAAGAGATCAGCATCTAAATGCACATGTTCTCCATGCCAATGTTCTTGCAACAGCAGCACCACCTATAACCACAGCAGGGGACATTTCATTTAGTTTGAGGGTACCCCTTAACACTCCTCAGAGGGCTTCCAGGGTGCTGCTGCGTGAATTAGACATAACCTCCCCGTGTGTTACGAAATGGGATGACCGCAGATGGCGCTATGCCATCGCGCAAGACCAGACCAGGACCAGGAGCTGCCCGGTTCCTCCCCAGGCAACCCATGGGCAGCCACGACCGCTGCTTTGGGGGTTCACAAGCTTGGTGACACATGCGAGGAAGGTGGACTCACTGCTCTGTGAAATCCTCATTGCTGGTTTCTGGGTGGCCACAGCCGCACCGGGGCTGCTGTCACTGGTGAGCTGCATGAGGTCATTGATGATGGCTTGCTTGTCAACCGAGCCTGCTGGAGCGCCTGGGCGGCTATCTGGGAAAAGCTGCGGTAACTGGCTGTTCTGTAGGTCATCCAGAATCTCCTCCAAGTTATCCAGTTCACTGCCTGGCTGCAATTAAAAAAACACAGACCCATAGTACATGTCGCTGCTCGCTTGCTGTTGGCATCCTGCTTGTGCTGAGCCAGGCAGCCCGCAACCGTTACACCTGCACTGGCTTTGAAGGCTTCCTGCAAGAAGCCTGATTGTGAGGCAGCTCACAAAGTTGTTGAAAAGGGACTGTGTAGGCTCCCCAGGGCTCATCTGCCTTGCATTAGGGAAGTGCGGTGTGGCACTGGCACCCCTTTCCTGACACCCTACCATCAGGTTATACAAATCCGTATGATCTGTATCCTTTGGGCAAAGGGGAGATGGTCCTATGCACTCTGTGATCAGTGCAGACAGCAGGGTTAATTTGGTAGGGACAAAGATCCAACAGTGATGAAATTGGGGTTTATGTAGGTATACCCAATATTCCTTTCAGCACCACTGTATTTCTAGTCTCTTTATGACTTGATTAAAAGCATATGATGGAAAAGTTGCTCCATAGCTAAAACAATTCTCCATACACATTTTCTTTGTTATATTCAAAGCCTTAACACTGAATAACTCTATATGGGTTAACTGGCAAGAAATAGACATTTAAATGAAATTCTATAAATTACAACCTGTCAACTAGTAACTTAGGAATTTATTTTGCTTACGACTTCCCAAATCATTGAAAATAACTTCCCTATGGTAAGAAAAAAAAAGAAGAGAGAAATCTAGTTATATTCAACTTGGTAGAAGACTATCATGAAGTAAAGATAAGGAAACAATTAAGTTCATCCTACACTAAACACTGACCTGCACGTTTTCCTTTAAAATGCTGATTTTCACCTCCTCTTTTTTTTTTTTTTTTTTTTTTTGTCAGATTGTTTTTCTATAAGCCCTCATAATCTTTTTCTGACTGAAATCTGGAAATTCCACAAACATATTCTCCAATCCTAAATCTTTAATGGGATAAAACTCTTTTGGGTAATAAGTACCAACAGGGAGTCCAGTCTTAGTTACCACCAGGTTACACAGCAAACATTTCATGACAGTATTTATAATAAAAAACACACTCAAAATCAATGTCTGCATTAAGAAATGTGCAATGATGGAAGAGAGGCAGAGAATGAGCAGGCAGCCATAAAGGATGGGAAACTGAGGACACCACAAACATGCACACAACTGAAATACAATTCTTCCTGTGTTTTTCTGTCCTTGTTACTTATTGAGAGCAAGCTTACACCGCAGATCACAGGATAACGTAGAGATACCTGAGATGGCTTTAACCTACCTACTGAGGCTCTCTCAGCCTTGCTAGGAAGCACTGCACATTAGTCTGTACTAAACTCCTGCTGCCACAGCTAACCTGCTCCTGGGGACGCCCAGCTATTTTATTCAAAGGTAGCCAAGATGCCTCAAGGTTACATCTCTACATACCTTTTTTTGGATGACTGACTGCAGACAAACACAGTATTACTCTTTAGTCCTTCCACATCACCTAGTCTTACAGATCAGAACGCAAAGTGCAAAAGAGGAAGGAGTTTACTATGCTAAAAGGCAGCATGTGGGCTATCTGGAGGCTGGTGTTATTGGCAAAATGGTAGAAAATCACAGAATCAGAGGGCTGGAAGAAATTCAAAGCCTCAAGGCAAAAATCAGTGTATGTCATTGCCTACAGAAGTTCATATAGCCATATAGCTGCTTGTTAAAGACATCCAGTTACAGAAAATCCACAGCTTCCCCAGGGGATTGCTATCCCAATAATTCAAGTGGTTTTTTTTTCATTTATGTCAAGGCAAAAACTCCCTCACTGAAATTTAGGCCCTTCCTCCCAGTTACATTTTGAATTTGGAGAACAAATTGTGTTCCCCTTTCTTTTTCTAACCTTTTCTGTATTTAAAACAAATGCCTTTTGGGGTTTTAAGCTGAAGTTAATAAGCAATCTAAACTTTTTGAAATCTCTTCAGCATATAACCTGTTTTCTAAACCTCTCATTACTCTTGTTTTTCCTGTGGACTGTCTTCAATTGACCCACACTTTTGCTGAAGTGCTGTGTCCATAACAGGACTTAAGATAAAGCCTTACAACTGCTGAGTAAAGCGGAGTATTTACACATAGTATGCTCGGATGACATAATCACAGTACATCGTGTTTTTTTTTTAATTACATGACATTACTGACTCTCACTCACCTTGCACTCAGTATGATCCCTAGACACGGCTCTGAAAACGTCCTATCCATTTGCAGGCACTCAAGTATCACATGCAGCTTTACAGATCATACACTCTATTCTCCCATCAGGTCATTTAGGTTAACTAGAATACTGAGCAGCTGTAGATCACAGAATAGTTTGGGTTGGAAGGGATCTTCAAAGACCATCTAGTCCAACCCCCCTGCAATGAGCAGGGATATCTTCAACTAGATCACGTTGCCCAGAACTACATCCAGCCTGCACTAGGTCCTGCAGCACCTCCATTCTGACAGTGAATCCTTCAATAATTATCCTTCAATAACTATAAGGATTTCCAAAGTTCCCTAACTGCTCACAACAGTTTCATCTTAACCAACATTTCTAACCTGCTTACAAGAATACCATGTGTAAGAGGGCCAAAGAGACTTACTCAAAACAAGACACATAGCATACGCTGCTTCTCTTACTACAGAAATTCTGCTACCCTCTTGCAAAAGGAAAATGGGTTGGTCCAACATTACCTACTCTTGACAAATCCCCCTGCTGACTTGCTGCCTTCAGGCACTTACATGCAGCTGGATGGACACAGCACACCAACAGAAAAGGCAGAGCCATCAAATGTGATGATAAGAAGCCTAAATCATTGTGTGGACAGGCGGTAAACAGATTCAAGAAGACACTCTCTCTGAGAGATAGTAATGAACAATTTTTATAGGAGCCACATTTTCAGCACTGGGAGATCTGGTACAAGAACACTGCAGAAGTCAGAAGCAGAGGCTGATGTAGAGTATCAAAAATTATAGACTGATGATTCTGTGCTGTTTGGGGGAATTAAGACATGATTAAACATATTTGAGACAACAGCAGACAAAAGCATTATATGTTGCAGGGTTATTTTTGTGTGGTTTTCTGCAGGATTTTGTGTCTTTTATTTCTTTTATTTTTTTTTTTTTTTAAACATTCTGGCTATTGCAATTCTTTGTTTAAACATTAGATGTAAAAAAAAAAAAAAACCAACCAGAACACAAACCCAAAATAAAGCTGGAGAAGAACATATTGATCCAAATGTGTCAGAAGACTGCACTCCCTAAGATGCTTTTAATTCCCCCCAGGAAGTGGCAAAGAAAGGCCAAATACAACAGATGTATTATAACACAGTACATAACCTTCCCTCTTTTTGCTTAACATAATCAATCTCAAGTATTTCTTCTTTATTTTTTGATGATGGTTCTCAACTGCTGCAAAAGCTCAAAGATGGATTTAAAATTAACACCAAGGTATGATGTTAGCCTAAGTCTTTCCAGACTCACCCTAAAATGGCACCATATGCAGAAACTATCATTAAAATATTTACTTGGTTACTTTAATGGCATATTTCTTTTCTTTATATTCTGTATTTATTTTGTTAATGGTCTAAATTGCACTTTTTGCAAACAGAAGGCACACCTTAACCTCCCTGTAAAACAATTATTTGCCATGGATTATAAAAATCAAATATGCCTGATAAAGTGCCAGTCATCACAAGAAAGTTCTCATGCACATATTTTCACTATCTCTGAGCAATGCAATTACAACAATCTCCATAGAACTTGGACACCAAGTGCCAGAAAACATAAGACAAATTATGCTTAGCAATATTTTTGCATTTGAAAAGTACCTACTTTCAAAGTACTTATTTGTCATGTAGAGAAAGGCAGATTAAAGTGTTAATTGCTTACAGAGTTTTTTCAGCTCTACTGAAAAGCAGTTACTCCTCAACATGAAGTTTGGTTTACAAAAGTTGCTATGTTAAAGTCTAGCTTCCATGGATTGTAAAGGACTGGATAAGATCTTAAACTCTCTGGAGATCTCTTCCAACACAGGGAATGCCCATGGCTTGCACTAAGACCCTGTATTCCAAACTTCATACATGTATACATTTCCTTTAAAACCAAGTGTGACAGCAGCACCTGGGACTTCTTCCTTACAACAGGATGTCTTTTGGTGGGGGCACAACTTGAAACTATACCTAGCCTTATATAAACCCCAAGTTTATTAGTTACCTCTCTAGCATGGCTAAGCATCTGACCATAAAACATAATCAAATTCCTGCTCCAAACTGGCAATAAATTAAAGGATTATAAGAAGAAGAAAAATGTAAATCAGAGGGGGCATTCATAAAGTCTTTTATCCCTGGTAACTGCAATAAACATGAAATTGGCTATAAATCCTGTAATATTATCAGGCTAATCTACTATTAACTTTTGGAAACAGAATTCTAATTGAAAGAGATTCAGAAAATTGAATCCCCATTTTAAGGTTTTGATAGAATTTCAAGAAAAAGCCAATGGCCTTCATGAATTTAATGGAGTTTGAACATCAGGAAATAGGTTTTTGGAAGATGAGTGGTGTGTGTAAAGAGAGTATGTTAGTATGGGGAAGATACTGGTTTCCACATAAAGCAAGAGGACACCAGAGTTGATAGTGTGTGAGGAATACTCAAACAATTTCTGAGCTTTAGGACAAAAAGATACATAATAGCTTAAGAGGACTTCTGGGGCAGCACTGGTGGTGACTGTGGCATTGCAAAGCCCCTGTCAAACAGGCTGTCTATACTGTCTACTGGTTGAAAAAGAGGAGAGCACACTTAGAAGGATTTTATTCCACACTATGCGAAGTTTTTTCACAGAAAATAATCTACTTCATATTTCTACATCTTGGTTTCTTCATCTGTAATTTGAATATAATATTCCGTACCCAATTTTACAGAAGAGTTTTGCAGTGCAAAACAATGACTAAACAAAATGTTTCTTTAGCAAGGTAATACCTGACATTGTTCAGTGCATGATATCTCTCTGACATCCCCCTACACTTTCACTCTCCTTCCCCTGAGCTGTTAGCTGGTCCTTGTCATATTTGGCCATCTGCTGACCACTACATGGGCAGCTCCCAACCAGCATCACCATAAGGTGGCTGCAGCCAGAAGCACAATGGGGTTTTTTGAGGGGCAGCAGAAGCAGCGGTGCACAGGGAAGGAAGGTGCAGGATGAATTCCCACCACGCAGCCCTGCAGTAGCTGGTGGGCTGGCAGGGAGAGTGGGAGAAGGCAAGGCTTACTGCTGAGGGAACAGCCTACAAAACAGATCTGTGGCAAATCGGGACTCGTGTTCCCACTGTCTTCCCTTTTAATAGTGGAGAATAGTATGAGCACTTGTGGTGATTGATAGCAACAGTCCTACTACTGTTGGTGCTATAGGAAGAGCTCCGCTGGGCCTCCCGAGCAGGTCTCTCTTTCATCCTCTCCCCCACAGCTGCCTTAACGGGAATAGCAATCAGCCCAACAAAGCTTGATAACCACTGTCCCACCAAGGAAGGGAAAAAGGTACGGTGGCACTGGAAATATTCTCTGCCATTTGAGAAAGGCTTCCTGTCAGTTGCTGCTCTCTGCAGAAGTATATGTTTAAACACACTACCTAGAAGAAGGCTATTTTTAGTACAGTGGCGCACTTCAAAGCATTTCCTGCTCAGAAAGTCAGACCAAAAGTAAAAGGACAAAATGTAATGGCTCTGCTGCCTCCCAGCACCCTGATCCCCCTTGCAGAGGCCATTCTGCTGTCACTCCACTGCAGTTTCCAGAGAAACTGCACATTTCAGTGACTAATTACTTAAAAATACAACATTCCTCAGGGAAAAGAAGTTTTAAATAAACCTGCAAAATAGGTAACAAGCACATGGCTAATTTTTACATACGGAAGAAGGAGGGGGGAAGGACGCAGGAGGATGTAAGAATTTAGCACAAGAATCTGTGTCCTAGTCTTTTACTAAATAGTTCCAGCTTTGATCTAAATTTAGGCAATGAGCACTTCCTGTGGGAGACCATCTTCCAAAGCTGAAGAGTTTTTGATGCTAAATATTTTCACTGATTTTATAATTGAGGTAAAGTGGTTATTTGTTTAAAGGCCCGGCCTTCAGCTAGATAAACGCCTACATTATTTTATATTCCCCACCACTTCCTCTCTTACTCCACGCTGGACTTCTGTTTACTCAGCTCCAGGTTTCACTGCATTTTAAGCAGGTTTTAAAACTATTTACAACCAACAGGAGCAACAAAAGTGCTTCTGTCATTATCCAGCAGCCTTCCATCAGAGCTGTGGGGCTGTCTTCTCCTTAACTCAGTGCTGAGGAAGCCTAAGCACTTCAGCCCTTACCACTTCATCATAACTTCAACACTGCTCTGCGGCTTTCTGAACAGCCTCAGCTCCTGGACCTTCTTGCATCTCTTGTTCCCTCTTTCCTGGGAGATAATCTCCACCTTCAAATTGTAAGAAAAGGCAATACATCCACAGTCCATACTCCAAACCACTCAAATCCCTCCTCTGACCTCAGAAACATGAAGCCTAAAAATAAAAAGTGAATAGACTATTCACTTTACATAAAGTTCGTAATACTGGGGGCCTGATTTTTTAATGCTTGAGGTTGGCAATGCTTGGAGACACTGAAGTCTCTTTCTTTAAAGTTAGTCTTATAGTTACATGTTTACACCTAGGGTGAGATTCAACTTGCCTATCTTTAGTCATGAAAAAGTAAGGCAACTAGTTTAAACTAGGACCTAGGCTACAGTTAGTCAATGGGAACATCTTACTTTCCCTATTTCAGACACACATGAGGATAAGAAAAAAACAACAACCCTGAAGTATTTTTCTATTTTTCCATCAATGATAAAATGAGTTCTTAGGACTACCTTGGACTAGAGAACTAACTTCTAGAAGGGACAAAACCTGCTCTTTGTAAATGGGTCCACAAGCTAAGTGACTGTCTACTCCACAGAGATCATGACAGAGGAAATTTCAGTTCTTTTAGAAATGTAATTCTTGGGGAATAAACCATCTGAAGGTCATAATTTTGGTCTACTTAGATGGACATAATTGTTTCGGCAATTACCAAAGCTGAAGACTGAAGGACCCCTGCCTTCAACCCAGTATTGACTTCTGTGCGCGTAAGATCTGAACTAGGAATTGAAATCTATTAGATATTTTTACAATAGCTTACTCTTGCCAGTTTAGCTGTGGATTTCTCGATAGCTGTGTTTTCCTAGCCTAACAAACCATGAGTCCTCCCTCTACAGGCACTATTAAATAGCAGCTGCATTCAGAACTAAACCAACATCCACAGTTGAGGATAAATCCCTGTAGAAATTAGTGTAATTTGGCTCAGTTTTCCCCCTAAAGCATGGGAAGAATTGAAAACCACAATTGCTCCTACATAATGGCAATAGCTGTCAAATTCTGTTGAAACAGAAGTAGTGAAGTGACCTTAGGAGATGCCTGGATAACTGAGATTTTAACAATGCTGCATCTACAGTGTAGTGGCATGTTTGGCCTCTATGCTTTGTGGTTATAACCACTGTTGAAAGAACTGTCTACTGGTTTGAGACTGCTGAAAGGGCAAAAAAAAAAAAAAAATCCAATACTGTGACTAGGGCTAAGAAAATGTTATCCATCCCTCCTCAGTCTCAAAATACAAAATAGAAAATATAAAACCCAATGTATTTACACATACACAGTAATAGACTTTCAACAGATTCACAGAAATAAACAAGTTTAAACCCAGTCCACACATTAAAAATACACAATATTTTAAAAGCGAAGGATATGCCTGTGAATGAGGGAGTCATGATCATTTGCAGCGTAAGATCTGGTTATGATTTACAAACTAAGGCTTAATGCACAAGGCACTGTCTAGGGATTAATGACCAGCTGGGAGAGTTGATAGTGTAGGACAAAGCTAAGGATCATTAACTCCAGCTAGTTATAAACTCCCTTAGAAAAGAAAATGCCTTAAACTAAAATTGATATTGTAATTACCCATTTTATAAATAAAATAAACAGCAATATTGAAGTAGCAAATTGCTTTTGCTACGTCCCTTTTTCTTGCAAAGATCTGAAAACTGGAGCATTCTGGGTGATGTGAACCGGCTTTCAGAAAGTAAATTCTGCATGAAAGCCAGTGAAAGAACACTTTTTAGCACAGGTCCTGACAACATACAGCTTATCAGTAAGCTGGGCAGCAGAGCAACAAGAAGTCACACAGAACACAAAGAAATTCTGAATGTAAAATTCAATATAGATAACCTTGCACAGGGAGAAATGATCTCTGCACTTAACAATTAATCATCCATGGGAACTTAGGGTTGAATATAAAATGCTTTTAAGTAAAAAAGAAAAAAATAACAACAAAACCCCTAATTAGCACAAAACCCATGGGATTTGATTTGCCTTAATTTAAATTTGCAGATCAAGCACGGCACAAAGATCAGTAACAAAGTTGGTATTGATTCTTTGAAACAACTCCCGTCCTTGAGCATGGACCTGTCTTCCCCTGGAGAAGTGTAGTTGCTATGTTAGGCTAGGTCAGGAGCCCATCTAACCCACAGCAATTCAACAACAGCCTATAGGAAAAGCTGTCAGTAAGAGAGCATTAATCAAAGTATTTTCTCCTTCTCTGACTACCATCTGGGAAAGGTTCCCCAGTGTTCAGTCCCTGCGTAATCCATCTCCTTCCAGGAAGATTCTGTTCTTTTAGACAGAGTGATTATCACAACTTAGTAACACCAACTGGGAAACTGGGTGAAGACTGGACTTCAAAAGACAGGTAACAGCCTACTAGAGTGTCAAGAAATTACTCTCACAGGATGTCAGATGGCAGGAATGCAGGTTTAGAACATTTCACACATAATGCAAAGATTTGCTTACCTGTTCGTTAGGCTCAAAGCTTATCTCTTCTTTTTCCGTTCTCATAGGTATTAACTTTGTGCTACCAGAAGGGTCTGTCTTACTGTCCAACCGCTCCAGTTTTGGGGGTATGTCTGGTAAACCAATATCTTTAGTATCATCTTTATCTAGCAAGTAGCGAAGTAGTGCATTATTATTCTTCTTAGGACTCGCTGGCTCCTGTTTAACAGTCAGGTCTGAACCAGGAGCTGTGCTACTGGACTCCTGGCTTAGTTCTTTCCCTGTGGCCTCTGCTGTGAGCTTGGCCAAATCTACAGGAGAACTACTGTCCTGCAATAGTCTGTGCAAAATTTTATGCTTCTCCTTGAGCGAGGTTCCATGTGCCGAACTAGACCCAGGCAACCCTCCCGTGGAGTCCTTGCTAACATCTCCCATGGTACTGGACAATGGCGAAGGCTCCATCTGATCTGATTTGGTGGTCAGCAATTGCAAGAGCTTTGTCTGGCTTTTTCCATCGTGCAGTTTATTCTGTCCATCAGGTCTCTCGCCACTGACAACTGGTGGCATGCTGTTATCGCTATTATCTTTCTGTTCTCCTGAATGGCAGTTGCTCTCTGTTTGTCCAGTTGTACCTTCTGATTGCTCCCCATATAGTCCAAAGCAGTCTTTAGAGTCCAGGCTTCCCATCTTGCTTAGCTGGGGAGGATTCATATTCACAGGGGAATTTTGTAAATTTCCCATTTTTAGGTCAGGTGAAGCCAACGACGAACCCAGAGAAACGCCATGGCCCTCGCTGAGGGCCTGAAGTGCGTTCAGGGAACTGTTGGTGTAGTTATGGCTATTTCCTGTGCTGCTGCAGACTCCCACGGGTGAATGTAAGCTCCCTGCAGGGGAGAACTGACTGGGTGGGATGCGGGGACTTCCTGCCACTCCAGGGCTCACACGATGCCTTGGGGAAAGCATAGAGTTTGGCTGCCCTGGGTTCATGCCAGGGCTACTTTGTGAGGGGCTATTCATTTTTAGTGCATAGTTACTACCCTGAGGAGTGGATGCTTGTATGCTCGACACATGGTTCATTCCCCCTGAACCACCAAACCTGCCTGCTGGCATGCCCATTTGTTCTTTTGGGCCATTTATGGCAAAATTTATATTGCTACTGATGGTCATATCCTGACCTGGGTTCCCACTGCACATGGCCTGATGGGCAGGGCTGCTGGAGCTAATTGGGTTCAATATCTTCCCCATTCCTTGTCCAGTCAAATCCTGATTCATTCCACAGACATTCTGCTCTCTGTGTGGCAAAGGGAAGAAAAACAACCCATTAGCTAAAATGACAGTGGCCAACTTGCAATTACCTTACAGAAAAAGAAGCAAAACCCCAAACCTCGCTTTAAAATAACACAACAAGCCTACAATTAAAACCAAATCAACAATTTGACAAAAGTGATATGCAACGCTCAACATGGCTGCACATTAACAGAATGGTTTTTCAGTAGTTCATTAACAGATCAGTGGAAGAGCGGAAAAACAAAATTATACCTCATTTAAATGACAGTCATTAGAAATGCAGATAGGTTACAATTTCAGACTCCCTCCCTTTAATGTGTATCTCTTCTCTACAAGTCAGCAAGAGCTAACCACTAGAACTGACAGAAATCTCATCTGAAACATATGACCCGAACAAATCCATGTTTTACAAGACAGCTGTGGACAGCTGTTTTCTGGAGTTTTAAATTTCTATGAGTTAGCCCCACCACAAGGCTGGAGTGGGCTATTTTCTTACTGAAAAGAAAGTTGAAAAAGTCGCATTTCTACACTGCCAGAGTATTTCGATACTGCTCCAAAACAGCATGTGAGCCAAGAGAACTACTGGATATTGCTTCAGAATGGGAACAGTCTGTTAGCAATCCAGTCCGGCACAGGCATTTAGGAAGAGGAGAAGAAAGAGAAAACCCACATATTTTAGAGATGTAGACTGTAAGACGGAGGAAACAGAGGAGACACACACAGAGGAAAACCTCTTGTGAGGACACTTGATGGTCACTTCTCTTTTCCTAGGTAGATTTCAATTAGGTTATGGGAGGATGCAATACGCTTTTTACTTCTGTGCTAAAACTTAAATCAGGAAAATCAGACACATTCCCAAATGCGAAAAGCTACGAAACAGACAGAGTCAAGTAAATTAGGAAGAAAAAACGATGAGATTTTGAGAAAAATCGAATCAACTCTGGACTTCCAAAAACAAATACTAAGAATAAACATTCTTCATATGTACTTTTGATGAGACAAAACCCATTCTGACTTGCAGAGGATAAGTTCAGACGAACCTCTGCATTTTGCTAAGGCATGAGAAGTGAAAGAACTGAAGCACACAAGGTAGTGGAACTTGTTACTCTAAATTTGTTACCTTAGGTGTAAAGGCAAAGGTGAACAACACCAACTATAAAGAGAGAGGTGGATTTTAAGAACGTTATTACAAATACAATAGTACCAGTGTTCTGCTGAAAAAACAACCCAAGTATATTGGCAAATACCAGTTTTACCTTAGTGGTGCTTTTTTAAAATTTAAAATCTAGCACTTCATGAAATATCAAGTATATTCAGCAATCCAACAAAAAAAAATTTCAGACAGCTTTTACTCAGTCATTTTCTAAATCCACCATCTCTGTAAAATGATTTCAGTTTTAATTATGTTTACAGATATTTTGCTCCTTACAAGAAAGTGGTATTGTGGATACAGGGAAATAGCATTTTCAGTATAATCAGCAAATAAAACCTGAAACAAAATTTATTACAAATATCCTAGGACATGCAATGACTTAATTCAAATTTTATTTAAGTTCTGAAGTCAGAGATTACTTGTCCTTGACTTCAAACATATTATTGTCTGTGCCTTTTTAAAGAAAGGCTAATAGTGGTGGCATTTCTCAGGACTGGACATATGAAAGCCACTATTCCAGCCACCAGAAAAGACAAGGAATGGAGACAGACAAGGAGTTAAAATATACATCTGCCTAAACTGCAGTTCTACTAATCATAACATTCTTTAAGGAAGACCCGGGCCCAACATAAGACTGACTGTGAACTACAGGAATTTAATCCTTCAAAGTTTAATTACACTTGGAAAGTTTCTTGTGTCTACTATGTAAAATACAGGAAATTAAAATACTCAAGAACATGAGATTAAAGGAAATTTTGTATATTTAATAGAAGATCTTGATGTGAAAATCCTGCATGCCATTTTTAAGTCCTGAAATGACATTATAGCCTTTTCCTGCTGTAAGCATTGATTTCAAAAACTTACTTTGTTTTTATGCTATCAGTTCTAAGACAACTGAACATCTACTAGCCTTAAACAATCTATTTGCTCTGGCAGCTTTGCACTTTTCCTGTCCCTTTGCAGTGTGTGGATGTAATAAACTGGTCAGGATTACCTGTGAAGCATATGCAAGGAGATTACGAGCTGAGGTTCACTGGTCGTCTGAGAACGGATGAGCTTGCTTTTTGTTTGGGCAGAAACGATAGTGCCATCAGACAAGGAGAACCGGTAAACAGGACTAAACGCTAGTCCCTGCCTCAGCACTGCAAGCAAGCAAAAGAACAGAATTAAACTAATGAGAAACTACACAGGTAGCTTGGCGGCTCAACATCTGATGTTCTGATTTTGAATTGATTTTGATGTTCTGATTTTGATTGATTTTATCAGCACTGGTACCGCAGACACTGTGTTAATTTAAAGAGCGAAACAAAACCAACCCAGAAGAATAAATAAATAGATGGAATGCTTATAAAATAAAAGATCCCACATACCATAGGGTGATCAAAAAAACCCAACTCATAAGGAGTGACAACAGCAACAGAGACTACAAAATACAGAGTAATTCAGGAGTGGACCAAGAAGACCTTGATGTCCCTTTCACTTTTCATCAAACATGTGTCTAACTCCTTTTGTTCCTTGTCCATTTTTTTCATCTGTATCATCTATATCACAATGATTAATATAAATGCCTTTAGTTTCTACATTATCTGTTTCCACTAGCCTGTATCTTTCCTTCCTTACTGCCTGCTGAAATTCTCTTGTAACAGTAACTCTCATTAACTTAAAAAGTACATAAATCTCTTACATGGGAAAGATCAGAAATAAGAACTGGAATAAGAAATCATTACTTTTAAAAGAACAAATACAATATACAACTCAAGCAAATGATAAATACAATTACCTAAACCAAAAATGGGGCTGTGCTATCCTTCCCCAGTGTTGATATGTCTGCACTTCAGGTTTGGGGTTTACTTCACTGAACATAATCTGCAGCCGTTAAGTTTTCAGTGTAAATCTGAACTTGAACAAATTTAATTCTCTAACCTCTGAAGACCTCTATGACATTTCTTTAATTAAAAATTAAAATGATGTTACAGAAATGCAAATCTCCAAACATTTATTGTAACATTCAGTCTTTGTCATCAGTGAAACAAGTCTGAACATTTTCAATTCCTAGTCCAAAAGCTATCATATTAGGATTGCAGATATGGCAGGAGGGAAATACTTATCTGCAGAACTTTCATATAATGGTTTAGGGAAAAAATAGGAACGAAGCACTACAAATACTTTTTCATTTCCTGTTTTTCCATATATACACATTTTCTGTGGTTTTGGTTTCCTTTCCTTCCCCCCCCAGTTAATAGTATCATCTGATCTGCATTTTATTGCTTGCTTTTCAATATTTCCTCTTGCAATGAAATGACATGGTTTTCCAAGTGTGGTGTTATTAAATAGTCTCCTCTACAGAGCTACCAGATTTTCAGCCTTGTGGAACTGGTGAGGATTGCTTTCCTTCCGTGTCCCCCCACTGTTATATATTGTTCTGCAAGGTTTTAAAGTATTATTTAGGCAGTGAGAAAACAGGAAGCACAATTTAAACAACCAGAAGGGTTTTTTCAGAGTAAAGATGTAAAGAAAAACAAAAAGCTACAACTGTGAAACAATACAAAGCAAAATTTCACTGTTAGGTGTGTCATTGTTTCAGTTTAACCTTTGGGCACCAGAAGGTCCGAAACTCTTAACTTTAGCATATACCACATCAGGAAATTCCAGGACTCAATGCCAACAGGATACAAGTGAAATCTCTACTTAAATCATTTTCCAAACTACTTCTTTAAGCAAACAAGAATGTTTCCGTATTCCTTTTCAGGAAATGTTATTTTTCTGACTGCAGCCAATAAAAACTTACCATATAT
Organism: Pezoporus occidentalis; assembly: GCF_034315485.1. NCBI lineage: Eukaryota > Metazoa > Chordata > Aves > Psittaciformes > Psittacidae > Pezoporus > Pezoporus occidentalis. Next base: position 3,350,214 of record NW_026915724.1, on the reverse strand, counting down.
TTTGCACTTTACACTGAGAGTTAACTTGAAAGCTTTGTGGGTTTTGTTGTTTATTAAGCTAATGCTGGGGTTCAGTTTGGTTATTTTTCCACACTGGAACTCTGAATTACATGTAGAAGACCATTACTTTCTTTGCTGCTATTGTCAAACATAATGACTTAAAAAATGGAAGGGGCTCCTCAGTCAAGTACAAAGACGCTAAGACCCAAGATATGCTTTGTTTTCTTCTCCACGCTGCAGGGCAGGGGAAGGAAACATTTCAGCCATTACTCCTCTCTAGTGCTGGATCCTTTGCCACAAAGCAACTCCAGAGGTTTTTCCTCCTCCTCTTATCAGTCACTCTCTTCACTTCCACAAGAAGAGCCCCCTCATTTACACTAATTCTACAGTTTACATGATGATCCTAACCCTCCCCTGCAAAATGATACAGTGTAAACTCCAAATCACGTATATTTTTATCACTTCACAGACAGCTTAGAGAGGACCCACTCAAACCTCAGCACTGGATGCAGGAGCTGCTAATTTGGCAGCGAATCATTTGAAGAGGTCTGAAGTAACAAGTGGCTGGATGCCGTAAGAGAAACTCCTAAATTACCTTTGGCACAGACAAGTCTTACCTGAAAATGCTCTCTAAACCCCTACTGTAACTTTAATTTCATTCCACCTTCTTCAGTTCTGTCTGAAATCACAGCATAAGGCTGTGAACTTTCAGCACTCCCACTGTACATAACCGAGAAGCTGTTATCACAGAATTTCTGTGCCCCCACATTCCCAAAATGAAACCTGAAGGTTTCATGAAAGCAGAACATATTATTTAACTAATGCTGCATGACTAAAGCTTTTTGTATGTGTGTGTACTTGGTGGAATAATTTGAGATTCCAGTTACAATTTAGTTTCCAAACCGGCATACCCATTGACTAATGACCCTGGCAACTGCTTGCTACAGGAGAGCTGTAAACCCTGTTCTACAAACATGAACCCGAAGTATGATGCTCCTGCACTGGAAATGTTCAGTTATTCCCAATTGGTTTTGAAAGGACTTTCCTGTGGACTATAAAGGGCTATTTGGTTTTAGCAATTTTGATCTGTGTTACTAGAATTAGCAGTATCAGGCTTTTATGTGAAGAAAAATTCCCCCACAGTCACTACCACAGAAATCTCATGGGGAACTTTTCACAGTGCAGGTATTTTCCTACATCTTGCCTACCATAATCTTGACTGGTAGATGTGCTTGTGGTGTATCCTATAATACTTATCAGCTAGATACAGTACAACAATGTACGTTTCCAGATAGAATGAGTGCTGCATCACATAGTATGTGTGCTGCAACACACAGAAACACTGTGTGTTTCTCACAGGAAATGTGGCAGCAAAAGTCCACTTTTGTAGAGAAAAGAAACACTGGTCAATGAACTGCCATGTGTGAGCTGAGGTTGTGAAGAATAATGAATAGTTAATGTTTTGAGAAGGAACATATAAGGGTCTTTCTTTCCAAAATTACTGCAACAATTTAAAGATTTAAAGTATCCTCCAATATGGCACAGCTATAAGAAGCAGGCTAAAACAAACAGGGAGAAAGGTACAAAACCTCTCTAGAGAGAGTCATCAGCCTGTCAGGCAAATCAGCTTGAAAAACGTACTGTCGGTAGCCCTTGATTGTTTGATGTAAACATAACAAAGAGAACAGAACCAAGAGATACAAATGACAAACAGTTTAATATAGAAAGTGCTAAAAATATGAATCCTAACCTTCCTGGTGATGCCTCTTGGCAAAAGATATTTCTCCCTCATGCTGTGAATGGAACCTCTGAATGCATCTTCTCACCAAATCCTCCCAGCCAGGTTTCATAGCTGCTCGCATGGTACTTGTGTCCAGTGAAGTTATTTTGCCTGATATTAGATAAAACATTTGTTACAGCAATTTCCCCTTTGAGATTAAAAAACCCAAACCACAATGAAGATCTCCTATTTCACAATACCTTGAAGATCCTGGCGAGTAGTAAAGCTCTCTGATGAAGGAAGAAGTGGTCTTTCCTTCACTGGAGCTCTTCTTGCAACACAAATCAAGCAAGACTGCAAATCTTAAAGAAAAATGTTACTTCAGTAATTTGCACACAAGAGAAGATTCTGTTTCCACAAAGAATTAAGAAATATTAAAAAAAAAAAAGAAAAAAGTACTTAAAAACTTTTTGGACCAAAAGAATAGATTTTGTGCCAATAAAAGACTAGACAGAACTCAGTGGTTTTACATCTTCATTGTTTCACACAAAATTAAACAACACAGGAGATGTGGATTTGTTTGTTTTTTTTTTTTAGAAGACAAATTATCAAGAACTCCACCACAGTCCATAATTATTGGCACATGTTTATGCATACACCTGTACAGCAACCACTCAGAAAATAAGTAATAAAAAGAATATACTGCATGCACAGAGAGCACATTTCTTAAACACTCACCATTTCATACCTTCTAAGCCACATTTCTTAAACATGCCCCAAATGCTTGCTGTCCCTTGAGAAAGCAGCTTCATAATAAACCATTTTTACTTATCTGAATAGTTAAAATACAATCTGAGGAAATTTACCTGCTGAAGTAGTAAATGGTAAAGGAAATGGTGAACCACAATTGTTTTCAAATTCTAAGAACTCAAAAAATTGCCCACTGAAACTTTCCTCCCAGTCAGCTACATTCTTTTTACAATTGCAGTGGTACAAAACTAGGACACTCCTTTAAGGTAAATGCAGTTTCTCTCAAATTCAGTTGTATTCTTTTAACAAATAGGTGCATGCAAGTGTATACACTCATAATCTGAGATGGAAGTACACTTCTACAGTTAAATGAAAAAGGAAAATTCCTGAAAACTCTTCCATTTTTCAGGATTTAGAAGCCCCTTTATCAACTCTACCTCACTTTATCAACTGAACCAAAACTGCTGACCCACAACGGCACAGAAAGAGAAAATACTAAGACAAACTGAATGCAGTAATTACCTTCACCGTCCTCCTTGAATGAATTTGGTTGAGAAACAGCAAAGCACTGCATAGTTTCATATTTTTGATGTGCTTCCTGGTTATCGTGGCCTTCTTCAGCATCAGCAAGAGGTTTTACCAGCATCCGACAATTAAAGGTATGGCTATTACGCCTAGGAGTGTCACCAGACCAAGATCCCCCGTTCACTAAGCAAAGCAAAGATCATATAGTGAGATAAAACCTGGTAGCAAGCATTTCTGATGCTTATCCACAGGAAATTAATCAAGGTGTTTTGCAGACTGGTTGGGAAATAAGTTCATTTAACAACAACAATAACCTATTATTAACATTAGAGCCCAGAACAGCACATAACAAGGTAATTTATAAAACTAACAAATGTTAAGAACACTGTTAATTTGTTCATGTATCATGTTTTTTATCAGGTGACTTTATAACAACATAGTAGAAAAGCAGGATAAAAGTCTAGATACTGGTGTGTGTGTATGTTACACAGCTCAGTGAAAAGCCTACTGGACGAAGAGTTTATTTGTGTTCCTGGGAGAAATAAGGTGATATGTAGGATCTGCCCAGTGAATTTAAAAGTGGTTAATACAAAAGAGATGGCAGCATTGTTTAAAATCTGTGCCCAGATTAGAAATAGAAAGAAAAACTAACATGCATTTATAAACCCAGGAAGCAATACAACCGGGAATATATTAAAACATAGTGTCAGCTACAACAGGAAAGACTGAAAGGATCAGAATGACCTGGGTGCAGCAATGGATAGAAGTGAAGCCTGACACAGTGCTTAAGGCAAGTAAAAAAGGAAACAAAATCCTGAGATGCACAAATATAGGTACTGGACATCAGAGTGAATTAATGTAACACCACATAAGGAAATAGCAGGGTCATATTTAAAATACTCTTCACTTGCCCTCTTCAATCATAAAATGCAATAAAGGCAGTAATTAATGGGGCTTGGTCATTTACATTTTTGATTCTTCAGGGTTTAGAAGTATAGTCATAAATGCTAAAGTGAAATGCATAATACTTTTTAAACATCTGTAACTGAAGCACCCGGTATTGACTTTATTTTTACCTCCTCCAAAACCCAATAACATTAAAACCAATACTAATATGAATATGAAAATGGTTGCAATTAACAAAAACATTTTTGAAAGGCAAGGGTAAATACTGGTTAGACTAAAACCATTGAAAAAAATAATTCTAGCATAAGGCATTTTCTAATTTTTCTTTTATATTCCTGCTATCTTGGGCTGTTCTTAGCACAACCAGCCTAGACAGAGAACTATCAGAGTTCTCATAGCTGCCTTTTAGTGATTCACTCTGGAGATCCGTTAAAAATAATCAGCTAACATAAGTTACTGAGAGCAATTTTAACAAATAAGAATCTGAAGAGAGCAGAGGATGCTTTTGAGAATAATATTAATCATTTATACGGCCTATATATACATTAAAGATAGTGTATATGATGAAACTGTAAGTAGTGAAAGGACATTAAGTTACTGAAATACTGATTTATGAAACCAAAGTTAAATAAGTAATGGTATGATATGAGGAAAAGATAAATACCTAAAGATTTTGGCAGCAGGATTTTGACAAATTCATTGTGGTCCCCTACATGCAAGATGCTATATATGCTTGTGTTCATTAGCTCTTCTTGGTTGTACCTCAGGTACTGTGTCACATTCTCAGAAACAAACACAACGTTACCTTCTGGGTTCACTACAAAGAAGAACCCATCTAGGGCCTAAACGAAAAGAAAGAAAGGCACACAGGGAGAGAAAGGGAATGAGGGACAAAAACACAATTAATAACATATTAATAACAAAATAAACAGAAAGTAAATATTCTCTTCTGATGACATAGCTGAATCTTTCTGCATCCATCCCAGTTCTTATATTCTTGTCTGTAATAGTGAAAGACACATTTCAGACTGAGCATCTAATCTTACTTATATCAGACCAATGTAAAAGCACTGAAAGGTGCTCACCTTGCAAAATCATGAAACCTGCTCATGAAAACAAACCAAATCACCCACCCTAAACAAACAAGCAAGCAAAAATAATGAAAAAAGAGGTTGCTATCTATCTGCCTGACTATGAAGTAAGAGACCTGGTCCAGAAGCTGGTTCTGCTAAACCTAGAGCCTGTTTGCTCCTCTATGCAGCACAAGGCGACTGATTCCAGTAAAACACATTGCAAAATGGACAAGGCAAGAAAAACTGGGAGAAAAAAAGAGAGAGGCTTTCCCCACACCCAGCAGTGCATCTTCAGAGAAGTGATGCCCATGCAGCCAGGAACACAAGGGATTAAAAGAAGAGCAAATGAGCAGTGAAGCAACTTTAGTCTACTCCCATAACTGCTTTCATTTTTTTGTGTGACACCAGTTTAGTTCAGTCCACACATGATCCAGGGAACAGGAACCAGACTTTTACCTCTTCAACTCAGCTCCATGATATTCCAAAGGACTTTAAAGTTTCTGTGAGGAAGTGCCTAAATGAATCAGTTCTGCTGACTGGTTTTCCCCTCCCTCCCCTTATCTCTTGTGACAGTGACAACCTAGCTGCAGCATTCTTGCCAGGGTATCTGCTGTATGTTATCTGAAGCCTAAGCCAAATACCACAGTACTGCTACCTGATGAGGATAAGCAAAAATTTCAGTATCAGTAAGAACTTCTCTTGCAAACTTCCTTAAGATGCAAGCATGACTGTGGATTGTATAAGTACTTCAGAATACATCCCTCTTAGCTTTATGTTATATGAGCAAATAAACGAGGATACATTTAAACATGAAGCACCAAAGCTTTTTAGCTTTATGTTATATGAGCAAATAAACGAGGATACATTTAAACATGAAGCACCAAAGCTTTCGGTCTAAGCATCCAATTAACAGTTAACCCATACAGACTTTGGCAGCTTTGCTTGATTTATTCACCTCTCGATGGACTGGTGAGAAATCCCTAGAACAACTGTTAGCTATTGCATCTCCAGGGACAGAAACAAGTCAGAAAAACAGGCAACCCATGATCCATTATGGCTTAATTAAAACTGAGTGGATCCATACTAAACCTGAACTCAACTCACTGCAAAACAGTCTAACAAGGAGGAGCTGCCATAACAAGTGTATACAGGCATATGGCATTTTTGATAGATATTCAGACTTTGGCTGGACTGGGACCTGAGCCACCTGCTCTAGTCAGAACTGCTTTCAGAAGGAGGTAGGACTGCACAAGCTCCAGAGATCCTTCCCTGGAGCTTGTGTTCATGATTTGGCTAAAGGGGAGGGATAGTGAAAGCACAATAAGCAGAGTGGCTGAGCCAATGGTTGCCAAATGCTTTGTTTGTTCTATTTTTAAATTACAGAATAATAAACCCCACAAATAAATATTTCAGTATATACCTTTCCTGATTGCCTCTCAGATAAACTAGGTCTTTTTTTTTTTCCTCTGTTAATCGTCACAAATTCTGATCTCTAACTTCATTTTTTTTTCATTGCCTTCTTCTTGTTTCTGATCATTCTTGGTTCCTTCTCTAAATTCACTTTCTTTGGAGAGCTCCCTCCTTTCCACATACCTTCATAATATACATGACATTTTCCTGCTGGCTATTTAGTTTAACCAGCAATGATTTAGAAGATTTAATTAATTGAGGCTCTAATACAATTTCTAACACCATCTCTGCAATGGATTATTACTGTCTGAGACTGCATTTCACCACTGCTCAAAGCCAATGAAAGCATGACCTGTTTGGTTAAGTCCTTTCTACATCATGACAGCTCCCTGTCCTGTCTGAGGATATAAAGAGCTGTACCAGAGAAAACTGAGTTAGCTGAAAACTAATGCAAGAAAAAAAAGAGGAATGAAAAAAAAAAAAAATGCTAGCAACATCAGTCCCTGAGCTGGCCCATCACGAAACCACATTGCGTTTAGAGCTGGCAGAAGGGTGTGGGTTTGGCTGAACCACTCTGCTTGGCAGCAGTCAGCATTTACAATGGTTCAAAGGGATCGCAAAACCAAAGCCATAGCAGAAAACTTTCAAAGGCAGGGATGGCAAGCAAGAGATTATGACAGTTACTGGCATCCCACAATAGCCTTCAGTTTTCCCTATTTCCTACTACGGCAACATATTTGGCCAGGAGATGCTCTATATTGCTACCTTACGATGCTTCTTGGTTTGACCACAGAAGTGGTCATCTAAGCCTAGAGTAACACAGGGCCTTATATGCTAATCTCCCATTTCTTTCTGTTCTGTTAATAAAATAATCGTGTAGGTAAGCAGCTACAAGCCTTTGAGCAAGATAATGCATGGAGACACTTAAATCTTTTAGAAGCTTCCAGTTCTGCAATAATGTCTTAATTCTGCCCCAGATGTATGCCACCACAATAAGCAACTTATCTTCAGAGCTATTGGGACAATGGGGGAACAATTAATGGACAACATGCTGGAAGAGAAAACAAGATAACAGATATTATTTTAGATAATATACTGAAGGGAAATAGATTTGTGCTCTTTGAGATGTTGTCAGCTCTCTCTTAACTGTTTTTTCATCCTCTCTTCCTATCTACTTTATGATTTAACCAAGAAACATGCTAAAAATTTCTCAGGTGCAGCAGCTGCATGATGAATTTTACTCACTTTCTTCAGCTGGAAAGAGTATTCTGAGGAGTCTTCATTTTTAGTCTTTAATAAAACCAGACAATTATATTTTTAAACCAAATCAACTAATACATTGTTCATTAGGTTTTGGAAGAGGTTGTATAAAGGGGTTCTGTAAAGATGAAATAAACTTAATTGCATTTCCTTAAGGAGATAAAGACACAAAGAAAGTATTTGTACTCTTTTCACAGCAAACATATAGCAACTTTCAGTCCTTTTAAGTTTCTTGGTGCAAAAGGACTCTGGTTTATTAATTTATTTCCACAATCTTTCATTGTTAATATGCAATGGTTTTACTGCAAAGGAAAACTAAATTAAATGGAATAACGGAACAGACGGGTGATTTTACATGTCATGTTTGCTGCAATAGCCAATCATGCAAGATAAGCTGGGGAAAAAAAACCACCTTATCCTTATTTTCCCTCTGATTAAAACAGGTCCTTATAATTAAATTAATAGAAAATTAGAGATAAATTTTAACATAGCAATGTAAGAGATGAATGTTTAACTTTGTTTAATAGCAAAGCCAACAACATTTGATCCAGTGAGCATGTATAATAAATATTAAATTAATTTCTTACCCCTATTTTTCAAAGAATATTTTCACTCCAACCTGTCTACTAATCTGCTTAGTACTGTAATTTTGGAGCCTTTATTTTGCACAGAGTACAGAAAAAAGGGCTTTCATCTAACAAATCATGAAAAATAATGCAAATACCTAAAAATGTTATAACCTGCATTTTGTTCCTGCAACATTCAGAAATGATGGAATAATTACGCTTCTGCCAAAGTTGGTTCCTTCAGCCCAATTCAGAGTTTGTGTTTTATCTACAGTAACATTTATTCTCCCTTACAGATAAAGTCGAGTCAGAACAGGACTAAATAGTTTGCAAGTGAGCTTAAGCAGATAAAGCAGTGGTGCCAAAGGACAGCAGCATATAACATTAGGATCCCAGGTAACATACCTATCCAACATTATTAGCAATACATTTAGAAGCTAGGTTTTAACCATGCAGCCTTTTGGGATATCAAAATAACAGCTAAAATCAGGCAGAAAGCTTAACTGAACAAACTAAAATGCATGTCTTGAAAATCTTTCCTAAATTACTTTCATATTCTAGAGGAAAAGAGACATGCTGTAAATGCTGAAATGATAAACCATTAAAACAGTATAGCAATGATATGTAATTTTAGAGAAAGGATCATTCATGTCTATACTACTGTATATGCAGGTCAATGTTTAGGTAAAATATGTCTTCCAAATCTGTGGCTTAGAACAAATAAAGACACTGAAGACTTGCAACCAGCTGAAGCCTCCCACATCTTCTGCATTACACAGAAGCAGAATTACCTCTTTCTCTGCCTCTCCCCACCCCAAGTTATGGAGAGTTTCATCACTGAATCCAATAGAAATATGCTGCCTGCTCTTAAATGACATAATCCTAAATAGCCAGGATGGTTTGTTTCCCTTCAACATTCCTTTACAACAACCTCTGACTGCACTTTTCTATTTTATTACACTGCTCTTCATCCTAGGGGTAGCAGAACTGGTGGAAATAAAGGAATTTTGTGCTCTTCACCTCAAGCATCATTGGTCCAAGTGCATCCTTGTCGATGACACTCTGACCCGTAGATGATACATCTGCTTTTTGCACTTCATCTTCATTAGCTGCTGCTGCTTTTTCTGCAATAAAGAAAACTGTGTTAAATGACAGAGAAGTGCTAAGTGATACAAAAGAGCCCACAGAGCACTGAGAATAGGTATGAAATGGTTACAGTGCATCAATTCCGAAAATGAGATTAGTCTCCCATAATGACTCAACAGAAGCATAACTAGTATATTTGCCTCTTAGTTTTGAAGTTTCATGACACAAATGATTCCTGCTGTTTCTATGATAGACATTTTACTAAACTACAAACCATATCACTGGGCAAAGACAAGGGCTCCTTATGAAGGTGTGATGAGTAAAAGGCAGGATCAAGGTGTATTAAAAGGCTGATCTACAAGAGCATGCAAAGCTCACAGCTGAACAACTTTTCCACAATTGCTATATATAGAAGGGAATTGCTATATATAGAAGGGATTGCAGACATATATATATTGCAGACTATATATAGAAGGGAATTGCTATATATAGAAGGGATTGCAGACATAAGTCTGCAATCTACTGTTTCAGTACTGAGAAACAGCAGCCTCCTTTCTATTCCCATGCCTCCACCCACATTTTTACTATCACATAATTTTCATACTGCCTTATTGACAATATGTTATTAAAACTACATACAATTTCAAGTGCTGTATTTGAAAATTACAGGCAAGAAAATAATGATTTAAGGTTTCTGGAACATAATGCCATATACTGCAATATGTTATATACAGAGAAACACATCATGCCCCACTCCAAGTGTAACCAATAGTCATATACACTGGAACTTTCAAATCAAAAGAGTTTATAGTTCCTATAAAGTAATGGATTGTATTAATTTTTCTATTTCAAGCATGATATTGGCTTTAAGAGAGAAATAATAAAAATAACAAATCACTACACAAAATACATATTCTACATTGTGACTTAATGTTGCTAGTTCTATATTTAAAAGTCTTTTTTCAAGCAATTATGTAAAAGCTAGTGCTATATTACAATCTAGGATATTACAAATAATCAAAGATATTTTTAATAGTATGCATTAGATTATTTTAATAAACATGAAAGCATGCTGAAATTATGATAACAGGAATTTCTGCCTTCTACAACAATAAACCAGAAGATTCACTGTACGAATTACTGAAAGTACCATGTGCAGATGGAGTAAAGGACCTTTGGAAAATAAGCCTCAGTGAAAATTAAAGCATCAGTCTTACAAATTGAAATGTATCCAAATGTACAGTATTTTCTACTATCTGTAGATCTGCATTACTGCAGCCAAAGTTCCTCTGAACAATTTCCTTGGCAGAGGTTATAAGGTCAGTGTGAATATACGCTGCTTAGACATACAATAAAGGAACTGCTTCTGAGAACCCCTGTGAGTTCTTCTATCAGTGCTCACCTGCTGGCAATAAGGCTTTGGTCATTTGGGCTGTCTCTTCTCAGATTTCTACTGTTTCTCATGTTCACGAATAAAGACCCACTAAAATCTTACCTGTCTTCTTAAGGTATGTTCATACACATTATAACACCATTGTGAATAATGATAAAATAAAATTGTTCTGGAGATGGACTGCTGCAACTAATGGAAAGATTTTAAATCACTTTGATTAGCATAATCTGATAGAAATAACTATTAACCTTTCCTCTGCCACTTAAGCTCACCAGGATACAAAATTAGTATTTCTGGGTTTGACTGATGACTGCAGTGGGATTTTTTAATTCCTTTTTTCTTTTTTTCTCCTCTTTTATTTCTTCTTCTTTTGGCAAAAAGCAGAGATTAGGTGTAACAGAGAAAAACTGAACAATCCTTCCCATACTACAATATAGCAGAAGTGGCACCATATGATGATGGGATTCTGAAAACATGTTCTAAAAATTGTGAAAGAATTCTAAAAGATGCTAAAAATAGGGTTGAGCTTTTAATAAAGTCAGTGATGATATTGTTTCCCATCTGTTCCTGGTAGCATAAAGTGATCTCTGGTTTCACACTGCAAAATATTATAATGGGTACAGATACCAGTTTCCTGCTTTCATTCCCTTACTGCCTCAGCCATTGATACCATCTTGAGTATCAGAGAACATGTGATTATTCTCTGTGTGCTAGAAATGGAGGGGCAGCAGATATTGTCCAGCAATGGCGTGCAAGCACATTCATTACAGTGTTCCTTCATTTCACAAAGACTACTTTTACTGACTATTTTTAACCTAACACAAAACATTTGCTGAAGATTTTTTTTACTCTTAAAACCAGGAGTTCATACAAACCACCCATAACATATCTATCAGAACAACTGTTCTCATTCATGCACACATCTGAGGTTTTATACAGAGAAAAAGTTTTCAATTACTATGATGGCAATCAACACAGAAGCTGCAATAGTGAGTAAGACCAAGGACCTCTCAAGCCTCAAGTCTCACATACAGTCCCTGACAGCAGCTTGGAAATGGTTCCCTGTTTCTCCATTTCAACCCTTTGATCCACAACTGCTCCTGTTCCATTATCACAACCATTCAACCTCTCCATTCTCTTTTCCCTTAGACATGCCTTTCCTCAGAGGGCCCAACACCTTTCTGGGATCAATAAACGCAGTACTTGCTCAAGAAAAGGGTGTTATGAATGGAGAAAATATGAAAATACTATTTAGACACAAACGTTGTTTACCTGCCTCTCCCAGTGATGGTGACAACGTACACTACACTACTCATGACATCCGGCTAGGCATTCTGAAATACTAATAAATCACTAGTGCTTCAAAATGATGGACTTCATAATGGGATCTGTAACTTAATTGTATAAGAAGTTAAGTGTCTGGAGAGCTTAGAAGAGCCTACATATTCAGGCCACAGGTCCCTATACATTTATTTTAGTGGCACTGTATAGGAAACCAATGGCCTCAGACAACCTCTGAGTAGGACCATCAGTAGTTTCTGTTGATGTTATAAACTGTACCTACTGATAATGTTCAACTACAGAATAAATTATCCATTTTTGACAGAACCACAAAGCCACTTGTGAAGACTCTATCAGCACATACAGGAAAAGTAAGTGCAAACCCTGTCAGCAGTGTCATCCTGACAGCCAGGCATGGGGAACGTCTTGAAATGCAAATCTTTTCTTCAGCAATGCAGCACATAGGACTAATTGAGGACAAAAATTTATTGCAGGAACGTTGGAAAAGAAACAACTGATACACGAATTTCTAGTGCCGACAACACTCACACATTTCTCACAAGTCAGTATTTTTTGTTTTTCTTAACAGTTCCAGCTTCTGGTGTTAAGAACTGGTGCAAAAACGTAAAGTTTACTTTTCCTTTTTTTTACTTCTCCTTTTTTTAGGTTCACTGGGGGCCGTACAAACAAATCAAAAGCACAGAGAGTTTATTATTTCTACACTAGAGTAATGATTTTTGAATGCTAGGGGTTAGGAAAATAACTGCAGAGGCCCAATCTTGCAAAGCCTCTCAGAGGCCTTTTTTCCAGCCCCATGGGAATTGCTGGTATTACCCTGTGACTAACCACAGCCGCTAGACTTTTCCAATGCAGCCACTAACAGGAGAGGGAGAGCCGGTTCCCTGATCTCACCTTTCAGTGATGCTGCCTCTTAGAACAGCGATGCCCCTGTTCAAATGTAAAGCACTGGGAAATTGCTACCAGGCATCCTACAGGCACAGTGGCTAAAGCAGAGCAGAGGTTTAGCATGGAAAAAGAAATACAGCCTTGTGCCAGCAGAGGAAGTGAGCAGGGTGGAAAGGGGCTTCCCGTGGCTTCACCTCCACACAGGGAATTCTCTGCTGGAGAAGGAGCATTATATTAGAAACTGGTCCCATCCTTATGAATATCGCTACCAGGGATTAAGTGTATTTTATCTAAATTACAGCGGAACAAACTTCACACACATGAAATAATTATTAGCTCTGCTCAATTAAGAGTTTAGCCTAGAGAGAGAAAAAAAAATTCAAATAGAATAGAAGTACTCCTGAGAGACACACTACAAAGGATATATACATCCAATTATGTAGCATTTTAGTGATGTACGTAATTTAAACTGTGGATACGTTTATAACCGCATCAGAAGTAATACTAAAATACTTCTTAATATTTTCAATTGAGCATCTTCCTAGTGTTCATAAATTGTATTTACGTTTCTATAATAATATACAGATGAAAGAAGGGAAAAAAAAAGCCCTCACAAATATTTTCTGACAAATTTATCAGTGGGAAAGCCTCGAGCTTTATTTGCAGCTCATTCCAGATTCTGAAAGCAAACCTTTGTGAAATCACATTAGTTTAACAGAAATCCGTAAGTCAGAGAAGAGAAGCCAAAAGCAATAGTTTGAAGTCTCCTGCTACATTTTAACTTAGGAGGCCTTCTTGGTTTTCCATCCTCCCAACTCAAGCTATGTCAGTTCTCCGGATTTCTGACAGCAGCCTCAGAAGGTGCTACTGATGGGCATCGCCTTCTCTTGGTTGTGTTTCAAATCCTCCCTTCCTACAGGTGGGAAGGCAGGACCAGTTGAACCACCCCAAAAGTTTTCTTTATATTCAAGCTCTACTCCAACTTCCTTTGAAACCAGGTACAGAACTATTTCCCCCTTGATGCTCTCTGTAAAACCAAAATGTATTTTCAAAGTAAAGAACGAAACTGTAGCCTCTGTTGGGATTGCAAAAAGATGAGGCATAATCTAAAAGAGAAAATTTACATCAAGACACATTTAGTTTAGTTCTTCTCAGAAAAAGAGGAGCAAAAAAGAGATTCTGGCAAAACCCTGGACAGGGCTCTGCAAATTGCTGAGGAAAGAGATCAAGAGAAGAAAAAAAAACAACTGTAACAGGCAGAATGAAATTTATGATCCAATACTGTTTAAACAGGTTTTCTCAGGTGCCACATATAATTATTGTTCTTCATAAATTTCTGAAATTGCTACTGAAATGCCACATCCATCTCAAATCATATACCCTCATTTATATAATAATAGGTAAAAGCATGAGTTTTATTATAAGGGATACTAGAAAACTCAACTCTGCACATTAGAAAAATCACATGAATCAAGAAAAAATCCTTGTAACAGTAACTGCAACATCACTTGAAAGTGATTGTAAACGCTGTATGTTTAAACATGCAATGAAATTTTACACTGCAACTGCCTTGAAAACAACTTATCTTCTTTCTTTTGCATGCATTACTTTTGTCTTGCCTCATTCATATTTGTAATTTTATCCTGTGTGATACTTCTGATCTCTCCTGAATTGCCATGCAAAAATAAAATCCAAGCAAACAGCTAAGGAAGCAGTAAAAGCATGTAACTGGCCAAAGATAAGGGTACAGTATAAAAAACTAATGTTAACATATAATAGAAAGTATACTTAGCAAACTGCTGAATTTTAGTTGCCATTACAGTTTTAGATATTTGATGTAATAGCATTTGAAATATTAGATTTAATAACATTTGTGTATGACTATTGCTAAGTAATAATATTGACTAATGATATTGCTAAGTCGTGATATTTCAAGGCCAAGTTGGAAAGGGCTTTGAGTAACCTAGTCTAGTGGAAGGTATTCCTGCCCATGGCAAGGGCTTGAAACTAGATGTTTAGGGTCCCTTCCAACAGAAACCATTGTGGTAACGTACAGGAGGCTTCTAACATGAGTAAGGCTATACAAGAACTACCTTCAGAGGTATCAACTTGAATAAAACCACCTCTAATCCCCTCCAATTCCCCCCCCCCCCCAAAAAAAAAAAAACAACAACAAACGCACACTTGTGTTTGGTAACATGAGTAGTTTTGGATCACTACACATAATGAAGCAAAGCAGTGAAGAACGTGTAAGTTATTTTGATACTGGTCAACCACAGACACGGAAAGCAGCTCTGCCTTGGAGCTGTGCAATTCCAAGCACTATGATCCATGGCTCATATGGAATTTGATACCCACATTCACGTTCCTTACCCAGTTCCCACTGACTTGACGCAAGTTGTTTTCATTCCCTGAAAGCAAGTAATTTTTCAAAAGACCAGTGCCTAAGAAACAGTAACTATTTCAGCAATCAATTTTAAGACCAGATTATCCCATCCCTGTGAGTAAAGTTAGCTACTATTTTAGGGAAGTGATTATGTAGTGAGGTTGCTCTTTCATCATACAGCATGCATCTGTCCAGAGCAAAGAAGCTATTAAACTCTTGAATACAGTTTTTTCCCTCCAGAAACTACAGATCAAGTCTTACAGGAAGAACTATGCAACATCTCAGGAAGGTTTTAGGAGGTAAAACAAGGGAGAATTATGCATCTGCACCGAACTAAAATTAGAAAAGCTGCCATATGGCTCTGCGAAGCCAGCAGCACGTTCTTATTCATTAGGAAGCATTCTGCTAACATAAAAACACAAGGCCTTCCTGTGCTCTCCAAATGTGTTTATCTTTTCAACATTAATGCACGATATATCATCAGGCTGCTGAAATCTCCTGCAGTGCATATTAAAAAAGCACAGCTGCACTTTTTCTCAGCACGTTTATTCACTGCGAGCAATCTAAGAGGATGGCTTTGCCTACCTCCCCGACACACAGCCCTCTTGTTAGCACAACTTGGATCACCTTCATCTGGAAAGGACCCCATGCCCACCCACCTGCTCTCCCACCCAGCCCAGCAGCACCCCATGCCTCCATTCATCACACCCACATGGTTCAGCTTCACATTTACTACTGCTGATGGAAGCACACTTAAATGGTAAATGACCCCAGGGCTTAAGCTAAAAGCCCTTGGAAAGCTGTAAGCTCAATTACTCGCTCAGGAGTAATAGCACTTAAAACGCTGAGAGTCCTTCCTTGCAAATCCTTCCTTGTGGTGTTTTCAACTTTTAATTGGCACAGCTGCTTTCCTGTCCCACACATTCTCGTCCCACCTTCCCACTATAAAGAAGCATCAGTAAGAAATAAGCTCCACAAAAAGTTTTGCACTCTCTCAAAACCATCAAATACAAGCAGCAAACTTCCAGTGGAGCTTTTCAAACTTTGAGTGATGTCTGCTCCTAGAAACTTCAGTAACAGTATCCAGTGTACAAAATTTTCATGGACACTGAAAGTAAAACAAGCACTGGAAAACCATGATGGATTTAGGAATATCAATAAACGGAAGTAATAATACATAAAATTAATACTAGTTTCATTTCTCTTAATGATTTTTACATGTCTCCATCATTCTTTTTTCTACATCACCCCATGCAACTTCTATAAGAAGTACCGTCTGAGAAATAATTGCCCCCAGCTCAGTTAAACTGGAACAAGGACAAAACAAATGAAATTCAACTCGTCAAGAATATTTAACTGCTGGACAGAAAGAAGTCTAGTATCTCTGTATGTATTTTTTTGCTAAATACTTTAATAGGCATGCTACTACCTTTTCCTTGGGTTCTTCTCTTCCCCATTCTCTTTTTGCCTGTCTTTTCTGTCACCACATGTATGATCCTTTTTTTTTCTCTCATTATTACAGAACTCAATGGTCTGTGTCTTGGAAGTGAGGAAGAAGACATGCAACAGCAATGGAAATGCCCCCTCCCTCCTCTCCTCACCCCAGGAGCCAGTTGGCTCTAAGCCCTGTGAGCTGGAGGATTTCTGTCCCCCGCTCCTGGCACATGGTTCCATTCAGAGAACTGAGGGTGAGTCTCACCCTTTATAAACACACTTAAATATCTTCTCCAGAGATTTCTATCTCTTGATTTTAACAGTGGCAACTAGAAGTGACAATGTTATTTACAAAAATAGCATTATCTGCAGAAATATCATAGAATCATAGAATCGTTAGGGTTGGAAAGGACCTTAAGATCATCTAGTTCCAACCCCCCTGCCGTGGGCAGGGACACCTTACGTTAAATCATATCACCCAAGGCCTCGTCCAACCTGGTCTTGAACACTGCCAGGGATGTACTTACTGTTCCCAGATTTGTCTATCAAATGCACTGGCAGAGATTATTCACATCTGAAATTACTTCAGAAGGTCACCAGTTTCTGGTAAATTAAGGACTGGGGAACTGAAGTAAAACCCAGAATTACAACACACTTGCTTCTATTTAACTGAAGAATAAAGTGTCCTGTCTGGGACCCCAAGTCCTCAATGGTGTGATCCATCCCCAGCACACAATAAGAATACAAAACACCACATCCAGTAAAATAATTTTCCTGTTGAGATGACTGATAAATAAAAATACTAGAAATAAAGGTGCAAAAGGACAACTGTCATCCTACCATTCCAGTGGAATCTTAAGTGAGTCTAAAAGAAGCCCTGGATCCAGAACCTATTTCTCACCCCATCCCTCATTTTAAACTGTGAGGATATGTTAAACTACCACATTGTGAGTGGAAAGTTATTTTTCATCTCTTGAATGTAGAATTAAGCTTCCATTACAAACCTGAACTGCTGGACATGCTGCAACATTGACCTTTTCCACTAAGGTTTTAAAAAAAGTGGAAAAGAATCTAACTGGGTGTAGTTTTCCTCCTGTAGAATTTTTAGACAGGTCTTAACTTATTAAAATATTTGAGTACATTCAATATACACTTTTATATAAAACAAAAGGGTGTGCTTAACATGCAAGTTGACAAATTGAATGTGTGTGTATATATTGATGTTTTTAAGCTATATTCTTTCCCTTTTCTCCAAAAAGACCATATCTTTCCAGTTATAATGATTGACTAGAGAAAGAGCATAAATAAATTCCTCAAAGGTGCTACCTGCCCAGGAGACTTCCTTAGCAAAAGGCCAAAATCCAGGATGGTGCTGAGAATTTGTAATTTTCATTGGTTTAAATGTTTTTTTTAAATGCTGGGGGGTCAGTTTTTTTTTTTTTTTTTTTTTTTTTTTTTTCCCACTTATGTTTCCTAGGAATGCGTAGCAACCAGTATAATCTCCAATCTCTGACTGGTTGAGGTGTAATTTAGACTATTTTATAACTGCCTAAAATATAGTACTTAGACAACAAAGGAATACACATGGCAGATTAAACACATTGCCTATCCCTACTGGTGCCTTACCCCAAAATACCCCCAACTTTATCAGTCACTTACTATTCTATTCTGAAATCAGATAAGCAGATTCAAACATATGTATCTGTAGCTGTATACACAAACATATATCCACAAAACACTTTTACCTCTGTTGGTATTTAGATGACTTCAAAACACTCATGTAAACTACTCAGCTGTACCTGATTAACAAACACCATGCATCCATCAGCACTGACTTAAAATGTGGCACGTTAATATGGCAGAATTTCTAATAAAAGAACCAAGCTAACTGACCTCTCCACTGAAACATTAGACACAAATATTTGGCATCATTCAGTTTAGAAAAGTAATTATTTTCTTTGGTATGTACTGAATTAGGACAGAAAATCTGACTGTATTTTTTGGCATTTACAATTTTATAAGTGTTAGATATTTACTCAGTGAGTAACCTCATCTTGTTTTGATAATTCATCTCTAAAAACATTATTAATGTTTTCAAAGACAAGAAATATGGCAGGATCTGATAAGTTTTTTCAAAGCAGGGCTCCATTGCTATCTTAGAAACAATATATTGCTTTCACGAAAGTTAACAGCTCTCCAGTTGGTTCTTTGACGCGCAAAAACACAGGCAAGATTTTGAAAATAAAGATACAAGGGTTAACACTCTTTAGACTAGAATCTGCAGATGCAATTGCCAAGTTAATTAAACTTATAGGTTTCCAAAACTTAGGCCAAAATAACATACTGGAAAGGAATATTAATCTAGACAGACTCCGTTTCTTGAAGCCTTACTCTTACATACTCAACCGTTAAAAGGAAACAGATGACTCCCTTTCTTCGAATGCCACATCGCCGTGATTACAAAATCTCTTATTTATTTTAGGATGAAGATAAATCTTTCTGACACATCAACATCAAAGATCTTTCTGCTTTTATAAGTTGCCATCAACAACTGCAAAAGTTTTCAAGAGATCTAATATGGCATATCAACAAGAAATATGATGGATCATGGGCTACCCATGAGCCCAGGAAAGAAAGTTTCCATAATAAAGCGTAGGCCAAATTGGAGCACAGATGATTGAAGACAGCTAAGGAAGAACAGAACAAGTTTAATTTAATGTGCCCATGCTAACATGTCTAACAGGGCTCCTACAGCTTCTAATATTCCAGGTTATAGCAGATCTTCTATAAAAAAGCTCTAAATCATTAAGGACAAGTAAAGTTTTCTTCCTATAATAACCCAGTGTTCAGAAATAGAAGCTGAAGCCCCTCTTCTTGCTTGTCTAACCCACCATCACAGGCCACAGCAAACATTTAAGTCAATTTAGAAACAGAAATGTTCCTATTACTGCAAGGAAACCTGAAGGAAAAACAAAAGCTTCCTAAAAGAATCTGTTTACTACTTCCCAACAGTAACTATTCTATGATTCTATAATTCCTACTTAAAGGAATGTTTTAATCCAAATCCTTTGTGAAACAGTGTTTCAGATTCATTTCATATATTTCAGCAGTGGCTACCTTATTTTAGGTACACGGCTCTTGGAAGGATGGTAATGACTACTAACACCTATCATTTAAGATATTCTCTAAAATTAAAAGATCTCTTTTTAGTGCCCCAGAAAAGCTTGGCTTATCTTGTTGCTAAGATTTACATCCAGACAAAGTCACTTACCTCAATTACATTAATTTGTTCTGTCACATCTTAAAATGCCTACTAATGGAACGATAGGTACAAATAGGCTCCCTTCAATAGACTGAACCATACTTACAACATAATTATTTAAGCATTACCATTTCTTGTTCTCTATTTCAGAGTCATGAAGTTGGGATCAGCACCTAGTCTTAAACAAGTCAGTATTATTCATAAACAGAAAAATAATTAAACCCAAACAGCACTGCTTTCTCTATTTTCTCAGTTCTCCTGAGAAGAAAATTTGACCTGCCCTAAAAACAGTTCCCTTAACCATGGATGACAAGCAGCTCACTGGAAAGGATGCTCCATGTCCCCTTGGCACAAAAGCTGGTAATGCAGGTCTGCAGTCAAGCCCATTCATCAGATCAGATAATTCATAAGTTTCTCAAGTCTGCAATTTACTTATTTGCTTGCAAAAAGGAACATGGATGCCTGCTTCTCACTTCATCCATTAAAGCAGTAACAGATGAGACCTTTTAAATAACAGTTATTTCCACAGGATTATGGGCCCACTTGAGCCTAAACATTTAAAGATACAGGGATTTGAGCTAAGGAGCTAAATTCTATGCCATTTGTCGATCTGGGAAAAGTCCTTATTTTAAAAAACCACCACCACCACCACCACCACCACCACCACCCCCCCCCCCAAAAAAAAATCAAACCAACAAAAAACCAAAAAAACAACCCAAGAACAACTACCCTCCATCCCTCAAGCAAACAAAAAACACAAAAGAAACTACCCCCCCCACCTTTGGAAAGGGTTTGAGCTGTTAACGTAAAGGATATATACCCCTTGTCTGAGCTTCTAAGAACAAATGACAACTCCCAGGATCATTACAGAGCTCGGGGAAAGGAAGAAGATTCTTGCACCGTAACTCACTATGACCCTGAGAAAACCAATATCCTCCCTCAGTTATATTTAATAAAGGTTTTATGGACTGGGTTCTCTGCCTGTATCACTGCCACAAAAAAGCAAACAAACAAAAAAGCTTACTGAGCATATTTACATTTTAGATTGCTAATTGCAAACACATAATTATAATTTGAACATTAAGTACAATGGCCTGACAAGCTGTATTACAATGTTCAGTTCAAATCAGCATCTCTAGCAGCTACACAGATGGAGCCTCAACTTTCAAGCTTAACAGTAATCACAATAAACCTTGATATCAATCAGTGTAACACTCAACGACTCATCAGTAAGTTTTGTCACATACCCTAGAACTATTTAATGATTTCTTACTGCAGCACTAAGAGAAATAACAATATCAGAAAGACAGCAAATTGAATAAAACTGTCACAGGTATGGTGATGCTGGTCCCAAAATTATGGCTAAAGCACACTGAAGGCAAGAGAGAGCATAACCGGGAAAGAAGTGAAAAACAAAATGTAGGACAATTATTAAAAAGGAGAGAAAACAGAAAGGGCTGGAAAATAAAGACCTTCAAGAGAAGAGGAAGAAATAGCGGAAAGCAAAGAAAATTCATTCTACGTAAAATACCATTTTTGACAGCTAGAGACATTCAAAAAAGTCAAGAGGGATACTAAGAAATAACTAAAGATAGAAAAATAAACATTCAACTATTTCCTCCTAGCTAGAGGGGAAAGGTTTTGTACAAAAGAAGGAAGACAGGAAGAATTTTATGCTATTGGCACAAAATACCTCAACATTTTTCCACCAAAAACCAAAGCAAACAAACCAAGAAAAATCTAAATGAGGATCCTCTGAGTTTTCTGATCTATGTTTAGAACTTACAACCTTGGTATCTCTTCCTCTTCTTTCTTATTTTTTTTTTTATTTCCAAGTGAATCAATTGTTATATTAAAGCACACTTCCTCTTCTATGTTGAACATAGGCCCAGACCTAATTTGACATAGAATAACCTGTCTCTGGAAGACATCTCCTTCAGAAGGATCATGGGAATTGCAGGTTGTTCCAAGTCTTTCTAGGAAATTGTGCCTCAGAAGGAAAAGTACCAGTAAAAAGCTACTGCTCTTCACGCTCACAAAGTTTAAGACGACAAAGGACTGTCTACACAGATCTCTATAACACATCCCAAAATGTTTCACCAAATGACTCCTGCATGATGCCAAGAACCTTCTCTGAGTTACAATACATATTTTGAAGGGCATTCAAATCTGTTTGGGAGGGCTGATAAAAACTACCAATGTCTTCATTAAGTTGCTTCAAATTTCAATTAACTTTCCACTAAGAATCTACACCTTACATACGAGTTGGCTTTGGCCACGGATTCCAGCTGCTAGGCTGCATCCTGCCTTCGTGTGTTAAGGAGTCTTCTGTGGTGGGCACGCTGCGTAGCTCCATTTTGCTCTGCATCAGTAAGCAAAGCAAGGTTAGTAGGGATGTGCCTTTCTGCTTCAAGATGAATAGAGCCTCAGTGAGTAGAGGTACCACACTGCTGTTTCTTCCAAAGGGGCACATGGGTATTATTTCAAATAACATGGCAATACCTGGAGCACCTCCAGTTACAGAGTATCTACTTTGAAAGATTTCTACTTTAGCAGAACTTAAATTTATGTACTTCTGACATTTGCTCAGATCTTGTGTGAGCTAAAGAATGCCTTGCTTTCAGAGGGAAGACGGAGAGCATGTGTGTCTTTAAGAGTGTGGCACACACACTAGAAGTACCCATTGTCTTGCAAAATACATACACATGTGCCAAACACTTCCAGTGATGAAAGGGAACAGAAGGCATGTATGTCTTGGCTTTCTAACCATCTGTCTGAGGACATTCAACAGTGTACAAGCAGAGCAAGTAACTGATCATTTGCCACATCACCCTTCAAACTTCAGTATATGTTTTATTCCCCATTTGTACACTGTGGGCTTTCATAAAAGAAACTGAAACATGAACAGTAATTGGTTTTTTATATCCTCAGTCATTCTACATTCAAGGACCCCTATTTCTAACTAACTTTCCATATGCAGAATCTTCGACAAAAATAACAAAATGCATGACTTAGAACAGATGCAATTATCTTGGTTCTAGTTTGAACACAGAGGAGCCTTTGATCAATACCTCTTTTAATGTGCTGTGCATCCACAGGTTTTCAGAATTCAAACATGGTATGAAAAGCATTGCACCCTATTATGAGTAAATATTATATTATCACTTTTCAGGATGCAGTCTTTAAAAAGAAAAGATAAAAGCTTTGTAACAAAAGCTAGGTTTCTTATAATAGATGATGTTATTTTGACTGAAGTATCATCACTACTCCCAGCAAATTAATTTGCTATGCCATAAATTAAGCTCCACAGAGACAGTTAAGGTAACATGAAGTCTCCTTCCTCATTTACTTGCTTTACATACTGCTGAGATTAGTACACTGCATTCACTAATCTAAAGTGCACAGCAAGCAGCACTAGTGTTCTATAGTCAGCACCTTTTACACTGCATACCTTCTAATAATAAGTGACTACAAACACAAACACTAAGACCCAAATCAGAAGCTCCCAATTCTTCTTTAGCACCTAAAATCAGTGTTTGTTATTGACCAGACACCTCTGAAGACAGAGCAGCTGGTGAGAAACACTAGGCTTGAGAGCTTAGTTCATACTGTGGAAGGCTAGATGTCAGCCCATATTTCTGTATTTTATTTTTTCCCACAATTTAGAATTCTAAATGCATTTATAATGTTTATAGTTCATAAGAGATTACACAATAAACTGCAGGAGAAAAATGTTAAAGTGTGCAATAACAGTTTTAAGTGCAACCTGAGAACAGCACACTATCTGCCAGGAGATAGCCTCCAAAATCCTAACTTGCAAGAAGAGATGTCTCCATCTTTCCTATACAAGACACAAGTATACAGACCATTCTATGATCATTAAATTTTAAAATAACAAAAACAAAATTTCAATGAAAATATTTCTGCAAAGAACAAAGAGGGAACACTTGAGATATATCCCCCAAACTATGTTAAATACAGGAGAGGATGCTCAATCCGTTATAGCTTTCCTCAACATTGGTATTACAGACCTCTTAGATTGCAACCATTCTTGCAGCAACAGAACATAAAATAAACAACCAAGCTCCACTCCCTTGCATTATTTTCTCTTTTGATGTTTTAGAAGTTATGAAAGAAAACAAAGTAAAGATCAAAGAAAAGCAAAATACAGGTAAGATGAAAACAAACAAGCAACTTTTCCCCTAACAGCTGCCCATTATTACTATTTCTGCTTGAAAAAGACCACTATCTTAACAGTTAGAAGTGAACACTTAGTTTCTTTTCAACTTTGAGCCAAAACTTGGAATCAAAGCTTAGCTTTCTGCTCTAAAACTTCAAGCTAATTAGAACTGTCAACCGTCATGACTAGAGTCAATCATCATTGACAAAGTTGAAGCCCACAGACAAGAGACACATTAAGTGACAGTCATTGCCTGAAACTCTGCAATGCCAACAGTACCAAGACAGCTGTGGGCAATAGCCCATGGCTCAGTCATTGCTGGCACACTTGGAGCCATGTTGGAAGGGGCGCCAAGGACCTTTGTGGAGACTGATCTTCTCCTCCCAGTCAAATAAAAGAACCTGCTCCGGCTCACCACTCAAACTCACAAATGCTCCTGTCAGGGTAAGGAAGGGAATGGAAACTCATGTCCAGGAGGAGGGCAGGGATGGTTGAACCAGGGATTTTCAACAGCTGCCTCATTTCCCGCAGGTTAGTCTGTAGCCTGCACATCAACATCTTTAGGACCACTCTATTACTGCTTTTATTCAAAACAAATAGTAACAAAATTGACCTAAATCTCCTAATCAGATGATGAGTAAAGAGTCTCATTAACTTTGTGGAACAAGGCTACATTTATTCTAAAACGGCAGATAGGATTTAAACCGTGATTAGGAAGCAAAAATTACAACAATCCATTAAATCCTATTAAATGCTGGTCTCACAATTTTGATTACCAGTTTGATGATTATTTTTGTCTGTTTTCTTGAAGCAGGAAAATCACAGAATCACAGAATGGTTTGGGTTGGAAAGAACCTTTAAAGATTCATTTAGTCCACTCCCCCTGTCATGTGCAGGGTTATCTTCCACTAGACCAGGTTGCTCAAAGCCTCATCCAACCTGGCCTTGAACACGTCCAATGATGAGGCATCCACAACTTCTCTGGAAAACCTGTTTGATTGCCTCACCACCCTCACAGTAAAAAATTTCTTCCAATATCCAATCAAAATTTACTCTCTTTCATCTTAAAACCCCCTTGTCCTGTCACTACAGGCCTCAGTAAAAAGTCTCTCTCGGTCTTTCATATAAGACCCTTTTGTATACTTTTGTATACTGAAAGAGCCTTCTCCTCTCCAGGCTCTCTCAATAGTTTGAGCCAAGTGTGGACACAGTTTTATGTCATAAAGGCATCCTCAGCTACTCCTCTCATAAATCATGTTAATTAGATTATAACATTGCTTCAAAAAAAATATCAGTATAGCTAAACCACCATAACTTACATGTAGATAAGGCCTAAGTCTTATCCTGCATGTTACGCTACTCTGGTAGAACAAGCAAACCCTGGGAAGTTCCACACTTGGTGAGTCTTGATGGCTAATTATCACTTTTCATCAGAGCCAAAAAAGAAACTGATGGTCTGCATTACCTAAAACCAGTTTAAATTGTTCAGTGAATCAGTAGTTCTCTGGAGGCATGCAAGTAGTAAAGTCAACACAACTGGATATTTAGCCAAGATGCTTTACAACGTACAGAGGAAGACCAAAGCCATTTTAAATGCATCAAATTCAGCTGTAGGCAGAGGAGACACCAAAGCAAAATCAGTAATAGATTTTTTTTTTGGTAAATGTTCTGTATAAATTGTTTGACTTCACAGCACAATTTCCTCTGACAATTCAGTCTTAAAATCTTATCAGGCTGAAAGTACAGAAGATAGAAATAATAATGGCATGCAGAACTCCTTCAAAAATAAGATTCAAAAATTGGCATCAACTTTAAATCTCCTGCCATCTCAAATACGATTAACATAAAAAATATAATTACAGTAAAATTGACCAACTAGAATATTTGCAACACAAAAATGAACAAACAACGCCCAAGTCTACATATGCTCGCCTGTCTTAATATCCTGATTTGCTAAGATATTTATGCACATAAGTTTAAACCTTTAAGTAGTTCCACTGATTTAACAGGGATTACTCATCTGCTGAAAGTTAGTCAGTTGCTTAAATACTTCGTGAAATATGAATCTAAATTCAGATCTGATAAATTCAAAGTAGCAGCAGCCAAAGTAACACCTCATTAGAGTTTTAAGACCATGCTGTTTTCCTTTAGCAAGCAATTTTACTTGCAGACTGGTGCTGGAGGCAACAATAGACTATCTGCTGGAGTGACCATGTGATTACAAAGTAGTACTGCTACAGGGAAGCAAAAACTGGTTTTGCTATCAAATGTGAAACCAGAAAAAGATGATATATATATAATTAAGAACAAGTCTTCTTTTTAAATTCATATCAGTTCCATAGCTCTTGCATGTCTCTCTTCACTAAGTACTTCTCCCTCTGTTTAGTTTTCATATGGTGATTCATTCTGTCCAAGGTCTGTCTTGTAAGGCTGTTCTAAAAACAAGATCTGACAACTCGAAAGTGTACCTTAACAGCTACACTGATAATCACCACCCTGATATCCCTTCCCTGTACTACTGAAAACTGATCTACAGAACACAAAACCTCTTCAGAAACTTGTGACACATGAAAGCTGGACTCTACAGCAAAATGGAACCAAGAGTGGATGAAGAGGAGATGCTGGATTTCAGCAGGTTGTAGACATTCAGGTAAATTTCCACCAGTGCTGAGCATGGCTTTTCTACTCTCCTGAGCTGAGGCTGATGTTGAGAGAATGTCCTTAGCTTTCAGGTGTCCCTCCTGCTTCCCGTGTGATAGAAGTGCATAAGGGGGTACTGCGTACTATCCGGTTATTTCAAGGCATTTGCAGAATGTGGATCACGTTTTTCTATCCTTCTTCCCCAGAAATCTCTTTTAATGTTAAGGGAAAATGTCCTTTAAAACCCAATCGCCTCCCCTGATAATGTTTCTTTTGTGAAGAAGTAACAGTGATGCTACGAGTAAGTGATCCTACCTAAAGAAGTTGAGTTTGAGAGAAGAGATGTACCTCTCTTCCTGTTTAGTTGTGGTATCGTCATGCTTGATTGACTGAATGTGGCCTGGACTGGGAGTTGGAGTCAATGATCCTTATGGGCCCCTTTCAACTTGAGATATTCTATGATTTGGGGATTCTCTGGCACAGTAGGTTATATCCCACAGCACGTAAATCTAAATAATACCGGTGGATGCCATCCTAAAAAAAGGCTACAGGAAACAGAAAGGCATGGAGAGTAGGAGGAGAGAAATAAAAGAGATGCAGACCTGGAGTTTAATAAAAGGTATTCAGGGGACTTGAGGGGTTAAAAAAAAATATAAATAAAAAGAAGTCTTGTACTTGATGTCAGGACACATTCTTCAGCATTCATACTGAAGGGGTCAGAGGAGACTGTTTAGCTAGAGAAACTGCTGAAGAAGCTTAAGGTGATCTACAGTATCCTCTGTACCCACTGCATTGTTGATATCCAGAGAAGAGGGTAAAAGCACAGTGAAATAATGAAAGAGGTTTCAAGGCCTGAACCAATAGATGGTCAAGCAGTGAAATGTAATAAATAATCTCTGCTTTAAAATGTGAGCTATTTACCTGCATGAGGTAAGCATAATGGAAAAAAAAGAGCTTTAAACTAAGGGTAAAGGTTTAATTTTTATATCCTGCTTAATACATAGAAGTAAAAAATATCAGCTAAAGGGGGACACAGCAACCAAAACCAATAATAAGAAACAAAGCCACTGACATAATAAGGAGTCAGGCAGATGACAAGATTCAAGGCAAATGACCACCTTAGGTATGAAATCAAATGAGACTGATGTGAAACAGTTCAACTGACTGTAAATAAAGGAAGAAAAGAATCCAGACTCCTTTTATACGTTCTCAGAATTTTGTTGTCTTCAGAGATGAGAAAACATTTTCATCAGTACTTGTACAACTGAAATGAATCTGTCTTAAGTGCTGAAGTGTTTTCTTAAAAATAAGGTAGGATCCTAAAATCGGACACTATTTTACTAAATACATTTCTTAAATACAACCAAATGGCTTTATAGCTTCTTGGCTGTCTGGCGTATAAAGGAACATTTATCCCCAGTGGTCTTTACAGTAGTCTAAAACTAGCTTCTTTTTAATTAAACACTTGCAAATCAGAACTTGTTGTGCTTGTACACATCTGTGTACATTATGAACACATCTGCAACATGTATGACTAACAACCATTCAAAGTAATTTAACAAAGCTGCAAATAATAGGAAACCTTACACTTTCATGACCATGTAACACAATCATAAACCCACCATTTCATATCACTTTTGTGCTAGAAATAAAAAAAGGAGTGATTTTTTTTTCCCAAGTGCTCGAAATACAAGTCTCAAATCCCCAGCAGAAATGCCCACTTAAGATTTACATGAATACAATGTCTGTTTCATCTTCATGCTAAAATCATGGATTTTCATCTCCTCTGGACATCCACAGATCTCTATCCAATCAGTGTAAGATAATAAGATAAAAGTCTTCAATAGAAAATTCAGCTTTTGTAAAGAAACTTGTCTTCATTTTTCCCAAGTGCAGAAAACATTTCAAAACCCAGATTAAAACTACACATTTATATCTTCCAAATACCTTTAATTCTTCTGATTAATTCAGTTCTATGCATACAGTTATAACTTGCTTTCAAATTGTAATAAACCAAATCTCCAACCTACCACAACTAAAGAATCTTTGAAATATATACAATGAGAAATGACATAAAGATAACAGATATAGTATTGCAAATATGTATTTGCATATGAAATAGATCAGGATAACATTATATTAAATTACATAGCATTAATATGGCAAAAAAATCTATTTCTATTTTCCAGTTACCAGCCCAGGAAGTTTGACATGGGAAATGAGTATTAATCTCTATTTCTTCCTTCCTTGTTTTCACTCCTAGAACCTAGAATAAAGTCTCCTTGTCAAATCTCAGTAGCAGCTATAAAACTTGTTGCTCTCACTGGCTTTACAAGGTATTTATAACTGACTGCACTTCTGTAAGTAATTAGACATTGATGTGCGATTTTATTTATAGATGAAAAAGAAAAATTGGGAAGAACTTTTAGTATTTATTTAAAAAATCCAGCCTCTTTACTAAAACTAAATAACAAAACTGTAAAATCAGCTTTCACTAATTTAATCCAGTTTTGAAGAAAACCAAAGCATATCCACTACACAAAAACTGAGCCATCTTAATTTGTCTGTGTAAATGTAGAATCACTCAGGAATTTCAGGACTTTCATTTAGTTTTCTTCTACAATTACCTAGTGTTACACTAAAAATCAACAACACAACTCTAAGAAAATGCAATTTTAACCTGAATCTCATGGCACTGTATGCAAGTATAGTATTATTTTCATGATTTTGTTTTAGAAAAAATATTGTTAAGATAATGCAAGTGTTTTGCCATTCTAAAGGTCTTCTAACATGACTTGGCAGTGGAAAAGCCATCATAAAGATTTGGAACAACCTGCACAGATAAATATATATGTGCAAAATTCCCAATGTGAAGTGATAACTACCTAAAAACCATAAGACAACAATAGTCACACTAGGTCTTCAATCTGTTTGCGTTGCTTAGGTCAGAGTTTTTGTGGCACTCGACAGAAGTATAGGTGTACTGTACTGGGTGTGCAGTTTGAATGTTTACTATATGTGAGACCTATTTCTTAATGAAATGCCTGTTCCAAACCAATGCTGCATTTGAATTTTTCTTAAAAGGAAAACCTTTTAAATTTGCCATTACAAAAACAGGTGTAGCTTCTATGCAGAAATTGGTATCGAACTTTTAATTAGTTTAAAGGAATAATTTCAAGTATCCTAATCTTTGTTGCTAGATACTGAGATGCTATTAATGTCTACCTTGAGGGTCTCAAGTGTTTTGCAATGGCCCTTTGAGAGACTTAAAGTCTAGTCTGTACCAGCTGTAAGTTTTATGCAAAGACCCAAGCAGTTGTCAGACAATCTAACTGTTCTCAGCTGAAGAACCCTGTGCAACAAATCAACATCATAAAGAGTGATTTAGTATCTTTATTGTTCAAGGGTTGCAAACTACTTCTACTTGTTGAAATGAACAGTATTCATAGCACTTCAGTCTGTCTTTAAAATTGCATTTCTGGTTGTTTTTGCAATAAAGCTTTATGAGGCTAGAAAATTAAGTGCACATTCAGCTTTGGTACAATTCCGGCCCATTATGACTTAAATAATTTACATGTAACCTGGTCTGATGAGTGAGAACATTTTATAACAATATGAAAAATGTTTTTATGATATTGGTCCTGAATAACAAAACCCTGGATGTGCCAAAGTTGCCATTAGTTAGAGCCAGATTTTCAGACTGATTTTCTAGAGCTGCTGAGAGAATTACCAAATGGACTAACAGACTTTTCTCTGTGTACCCACTTCCTAGGAAAACATATTCTTTTTGTCCTTATTCCTTCCCAGGTAATGGTAAGGAAAATGTATCTCCTGGTGACAGCAAAACAAAAGTGGAAAACTGAATGTAAGAAAAGGAAGAAGAACCAAACATAAGGAAATAAAAATAAAATCTCAAAAAGCCAGCAAGAAATGACGATGAGCACCGTGCAGCATTAAGAGGTATACTTCCAATATGGGTCACAGCAACTTCACTAGAATATCCGTGTAAAAAATTACTGCAACTGAATAGCAATAAGAAGAGAATAAGCTGAGAAACACGAACATTCCTCCAAATGAATCAATTGGAGCCACTCTGGTGGCAGTTAATACTATTTGACACTGTCCACTTTACATTTAGCTTTGAATAGGCTGATGCCTGAAACAGCAGATCTACTTGTTTTAGAAATAAACCTGTATCTAAATTATCCAACATTAATCTCCACATCTGTAATTTCACACATACAGTATGGAAAAAGAAGCATTATTTTCCACAGAAATCACAGAATATTGAAAAAGTGAAAAATGTTAACATGTTCAAAAAGCAAAGGAATCTCTCTAAACACAGTCTATAAAGAGATTGAAATCTTTCATATTAAAAGAAAAATGATACACACCTACTTTAAGAATTTGAATCTGCCCCAAACACCTGCAGTGCTATTCATGCCTGCCTAGACAGACCTGTGCCACAAAACCAACTTCCAAAAATTTCTAGTTTCTAAACGATTTCGGTTTTTTTTTCTTTAAATAGGACATATATATAAAGAAAAGAAATACAAAACTAATCTTCTAGACAAAGAACAGGAAGAAAACTGTCACGTTCTCTGGTTTGCATTTATAACAAGACCCTATCTAGAGATTAGAATAGTTTCAAACCTATTGTAGTTGAGGATATGATGTCAGCATTTAAGGGACACAGATAATTTAGTCCACAATATCTATTCATACGAACAAAAGAAAGCAAAAGGGGGAATGAAGAATACTTTCATACCCCCCTCTCCTGGATCATTCCTATTTTGCATGGATTCATCATCCATGTAAGAGTATGCAAGTATTCTTTCTTTCCCGCCAATGCCATCCGCTAGTTAACTTTTGTAAAAGCACAAGTCATTTTAGTTCCATTATATGCACGCATCGGACTGACCGATTTTTTTTTCTCTCTCTCTGCAAGTTCTGAATTTTCTGTGAGACTTACTCTTAAAATACTGATAAGATACTTACCACACTCTGTTCACATGAACTACAGCACTTTTCAACACTGATTAATGAAAAACCTGGGAATTTGCTAAAGAAAAGCTGAAGAGACCATCAGGTTTGCCAAAAATAAAGCAATAATCAACACAGAAAATATTCAAAGTCAATTAATTAGTCTTCTTACCTTGTTCTTTTATCTGACGAATTTGCTTCACAGTTTCTTTCAAGATTGCACATTTGTCAGGTTTAAAGTTAAAGTTGTCAATATCATTAAAATTTGCAAAAATCAGCTCTGCAAGTTCTTCTATGTATTTATTCTCTTGCTCACGATTGCGTTTCTCAGTGCTTCTTTTAGGGCTGGAAAAGGATTTTATTTAATGTCACTTTGCCTGCCTTCTGCCCAGCTCAAAGATGATTTCAAATGGTTTGAGAGCAGTTTAACAAAACCAAAGACAACTGTCTCCTCTCACTTCAAAAGTCTAACTTACAAGTTTCTCAAGCAAAGAAGGAAAGGAGCATTAAAAAACACTACTTCCCCCCTGCTCCACTCCCAGCAGTTACATTTTTGTTTAAAAGAGGTTTGAGATTTGAAATTCAAAACCAAAGATTAACTGGGGGAATGGGATTTGAACATTTAACAAACATCCCTCCACATGGTGTTGAGAATCCAGGGAGTATTATATAGTGACAGTGTAAGAGAAAATAAAACAGCTTCAGAAGCTAAACCAAACAACTCATACTCTCTGTCTCCTTGTGAAATTATGACAGACAGTTGCAAGAAGAAATGGTAAATGAGTGGATATGCTTTAAAATCTATTTGCGTTGGTAATGTAACTGCCATAAAACTTAAAAATATTTTTCAAGTCCCTGATTATGATGAACAAGAACTGCCGGACTGAGTGACTGAATATGACTCCTTGCAATGATTACCCAAAAAACATTTTTACATAGCTCCTAAATTGTCACCTAAATTTTGTATTTTGGCACTACACTGGATTCAAACCAACCAACCAAATAATAGTAGAAGACATAAGCCCCCACCCCAAAGCCACAATACAAAATTACTGCATCAGAATAGTTTGGTATTGACTTTTCTTAGAAAGAATGTAATTTTCTAACTGAAAAATGTGTGCACGTGTAACAATTTAAGTGTTCCTTTTTCAGCATCCTCAGAAATAAATGGTCTAACCTGGGTCCAAGCTGATCGGGATCCTTGCGCTTTCTTGACTCTGCTCTGGTTGGGTCAGAGGTATTTTCTCCCATCCCACTCATCTTGAACACATATCAGCAACTAAAAAGAAGAAAGGGCAAGAAAAGGTTATGGTGGAAGAATCATGAGCTCTCTGTTCTCAAGTTTCTCATTCCATGCTCAACTCAGTTTTTACTTGGCAAATCTATCATTTAAAATAGAGGGTTTTTTTGAAAGTTACCAATAAAAACTCTGTGTTTATGACACCACAAAATGCTACACAAAACTCCTTCAGAAGGAAATTTGTGGTGGGCAAGCAAAGTGTTCTCATCTCTGCCTGCTACCAGATAAGTACGTTTTGTGCCTGGGTTGCTGAATTTTCATGTCAATTTTGCAAGGTTGAATAAGGAAAGACAAAAGAAAAGCCATAGGGCCACACAACAAGAAAAACACAACAGAATTGATATACATTAAATGAAATGTGTATCCCAGCTACATGAAAAGGTAGCACATGCAGCTTTAGTTAAAAATCAAAAGATAATACTTGCACAAGAACATGTGCAATACTGTAGAAACAGAACATCTGTCAACACTAGAGATCACTGAGGAACTGATAAATATTTTGTGCATATAATCTACCTCATAAGGAAAACAACTTGTCAAGCTATCATGTGTTAAAACAACACAAGCTTATTACAGTTTGTGCAATAAACAGCCCATGGAAATCCTGCCCTGCTCCTGGCTGTCTGCTGTCCTGTGCACCATAGGAATACACAAAACTCGCCTGCCCCAGGTTACATACTCCTTAATAAATGCCAATATTCTGGAGGCAGAAAGCACTACTACAAAGGACATAGTGAAGTGATTCATACCATGCTAAAGTAAGAGC
Organism: Pezoporus occidentalis; assembly: GCF_034315485.1. Lineage (NCBI taxonomy): Eukaryota > Metazoa > Chordata > Aves > Psittaciformes > Psittacidae > Pezoporus > Pezoporus occidentalis. Next base: position 3,316,387 of record NW_026915724.1, on the reverse strand, counting down.
TGGAGCCTGTAATTCTATGATCACTTCACATCAGCATAAAATGGAAATCAGGTATCAAAACAAGGGGGTTTACCAGCTTCTTCAAGCCCTTCACTTCTGTCCCACCAGTTCTCTTCCCTCTGCTGGCCCGGTCAGGATGCACTGAATTTAATGAGGGAACTGCTGCAGGTTAAAACTGCAGTGCTCTTCTGCTTTTTCCTTTTTGACACTTTATAAAATCTAGCAGCTGTGGATGTTCACAGGTAATAGGTGTGCTGGTAACAGGATGTTCTGGAAATCTAGGTTTTCCCAATGAACTGGCTGAATCAAGATATCAGCAAAAACAGCCTGAAGACTATGATCCAAGCAGTTCTGCAGGGATGCTGAGAAAGGCTACTTACTGAAACCTGAACAGGCAAACAAAGACTCCAAGCCATCTCAGATTCAGAAGTGAGCACCAGCTAATTTTTTCCTAAACTAAGCGGCGGTTTTGCTTTGTTATATTTGTTTTTGTTTTTTTAAATACTGCTCAGGTTTCATGGAAAAGATGGGATCATGCCTGAAACACAGCTCCCACCTGGTCATTGAATGGATGGTATCAGATTCTATTTGAAAATACCTTTTCTCTACTGAGTTTACCCACAGAATGGTTTGTGTTGGAAAGGACCTTAAAGATTGTAGTTCCAAATCCCCTGCCATGGGCAGGGAGACTTTCCACTAGACCAGGTTGCTTGAAGCCCATCCAATCTGGCCATGTATATCCATATGCATATACACACTGTCAACCTTTTGAGAACAACCCACTGCAAGAAGAAGAAGGGAGCACTGATTCCACAGTAAAGCAGAGCTGAGCTCTCAAAGGGAAGACACGCCATCACAAACTCCATCACTGTGTACTTGCTGGAGAACTCTGCAATTCTCCAGTGATGCAGTCAGGGCATTCATACTGCCACACCAACACTGACCTTACTGCAGAGCATGAAACTTCTACTGCAGTCTCCAGTGTGGCCTGTGAAACTGGTTGTTCCTTAAATCAGTATCTTCACTTATTTCCAGCCCCAGCAGTCATTCACGTCTACTCAAATAGACGTGAATTTTGTCCTACAAAAAAAGTAGAAATATACATCCATCTGATGTTTCACTTCCGTGAAAATATGCGGTATCACAAGTATGACAAGCAGAGCTCCAAGGAAGGAGCAAGATACTATTAAGAAAACTGTCAGTAATTAAGAGAAGTTATCAGGAGACAACAGTTCCACATATCTGTCAGTGGAAAGCTGGAAGTGTCCTTAGGGCTCTGTTCAAATGACTGAATTTTTTACTGACCAGGGTGAGAAAAATTCAGCATAAAGAAGCTGTACATGCCTGAGATCATCTGACCTCTGAGAAGGACTCAGATGGTGACCTAAAGTTCAGGTGGCCTAAAGGCTGGGGAATCCCTTAATTTCTTACGTTTCCCAAGTAATACCTGAGAAATGTAAACCAATTCACTATTATTCTTCAGAAAAGCAAGCACCACAATTCATGAAAATCAGTCGAACATTCAAATTCCATCTTCTTCCCCTGAGTAGTAAGAATTAAAGCCAGAGAAAAGCATTTAGGGGGAACAACCCCTCCACACCCCATTCCTCTACAAGAAAGCAATAGGAACAGTCATTGACAATTTTCCCAGCTACTCTGTCAGGATTACTGCAAAGGGAAGTGCCTTTTTGCAGTAACCAAAGTTTCATGGGTAGCTCCACCATAGAATCATAGAATGGTTTCAGTTGCAAGAGACTTTAAAGCTCATGTAGGTCCATCCAACCACCCTACCTCAGGCAGAGCACTTTCCACTAGATGAGGTTGATCAAAGCCCCATCCAGCCTGGCCTCTAACACTTCCAGGAATGGGTCATCCACAGCTTCTTGAGGCAACCTTTTCCAGTGTCTCACCACCATCACAGTGAAGAACATTTTCCTAATAGCTAATCTAAATCTACCCTCCTTCTGTTTAAAGCAATTCCCCCTTGTCCTATCATTACATGGCCTTGTAAGAAGTCCTTCTCCAGCATATGCCACCAATGCATGTATCAATTCTTTTCATTCACACTGATGCTATTCTGTAGGAATGCCACTAGATCTACAGTATCTGCCTTCAGAAGACATAATAAAACTATCCTCTCACCACAAACACCTTCAGCCTTTTGTATTTAAGGGAACAAAAGTGGTATCATGAAACTAGTACCTTCTCTATTAAACATAGTAAATGGTTCTAGACAAATAAATTATTTATTTTGTTTGCACTTACAGGCCATTACGTCTTTTCCTCCGCAGCCTTATCAGCTTGTTCTTAGAATGAGTTACCCGTTTCTTTCTACTCATCATAAATTTTTCTGGAAATCTACCACCTACTACCATGTTTGCTTTCTGCTCTCCCTTATGTCTTCATTAGAAATTACATTCTATACCTCAAAGATCTGTACAGGCTCTGCAGCTCCTATGCTGTCCATGACCTGGTGCTCCAGAGCAGATGTAAAATCCAGTGTCAGTAGCTAGACAGACAATACTAATACAATCTAAAAAAAAATCTCAGGGGCTGAAATGAAAGTCACTAAGCAGTATCTAGTACACAGTACTAAAATCAAGAGGATGTACCCACAAACTCTATCTCCCTAGGGATTATGTGGCTGACTAGGACAGGTTAAATTCTGCTGTTCTTTGGGGATTAAGAAACTAAAACATTCTCCTGAGTTAGAAGAAATGAGGAGAAATCAACTTTTATAAGATGGGCATAGATAATCTGCTGCCCTGGTCCTCCATAACGCTACGTACCAAATACAATAGCCAGAAACTGGGCAATTGATTCAGTTCCCTCTTTGCAGAAGGATTTCAAGCCTGTATTTTTCACCAGGCAGGACAGCCTCCTAGGTGGTAGGCTATCTGCTTGTGAAACCTGGATGTTCATGAAGTTAAGAGGGCACAGTTAACTCCTGCAGTGCAGTAGGAATCTTTAGGTTTGTAGACCATACTACTAAATTCACAGGTAAGTACTTCAAACACTGTTTTAAGAGAAGGGTAGCTTCTGCTGAGAAGGGTAGCAAACATGTACTTCCCATTTCTCAGCACTGACTCTTAACAAGTAAAGTCAAAGAGATAAGCACCCTCCAGCTTCTTCATGTCTCTTAAAAAGAAAGCAGCTTTTGTTTTGAAGCAATGTGGTGGTGTTTTTTTTTTTGTATAAGCTAATTCACATTCAAGATCTATGAATACCAGTAGATGAAGATATCTGGAGGATTTAGGTACCTCCACAAATTTAATGTGGCAGCAAGGAACTAAAACCACATTTTTCAGAAGAAAGTACCTCTGGGCACGTGTAGTACCTAAGAGCAGGCACCTAGGAAACTCTGAAGTGAGAAGGGGAAAATCTTATGAATTTAGATTGAATTGATAGATGAATTGTAGACATACAAACATCTGTGGGTCAGGAGCAGCCACACTGCATATTTTTAGGTTCTGCCCTAAGTCCCTCCATAGATATTAATTTATCAACCCCAAAATGTCTTGGTTATTCATTATTACTAATAGTTTCATAATATAAAAAATCCATAACATTAAATAGATTAATATTTTAACAGGACAATCTAGGGACTTCTAAAGTTGCTCCAGAACCACACAGATAGCTTCTCAGACCAGAAAATACATCTCCCAAACCTGAAGTGTGAAATTTTCCAGGAAACATGACAATTCAAAACTGATGCCACTAAGAGTAGGATGACAAGTCAGAGGCTCAAAGTTTTACTTCAATAAACCTCCCCTATAGGGAACTACCTTAGATTAGAAAGCAGCATTCATCCTGCTCCTCTGATCTTTTTATACATCTCTGCAGGAATTCCCAGAAAAAAAAACAAAGATAAAGAAATTGCACAGTTTGGTTCATTCAGTGTTTTAGAAGAAATGGAAATGTAGTATCAGCTCTACCATATGTCTTCTGAAACAAGCTGGCAAGGCTTATTAGTATAGTAAAGAATAGGAAAAGGATTAACCAAATTGGGAATTAGTAAAAAACAAAACGAGGAGTAATCACTGTATTGAGGAGAGACAAATAGAGACATATGTTTGTTAATGAAAAAAATAGCACCATGATATGTCAGATGCTGAACCAAACCAATTTTTATTTCAAAGAAAATGTCTTACAAAGCTGAATTTGAATGCATGTCTTGCAGAATGAAGTGTCATGCAAGTCCAGGCACTCCCTTTTTCATTGTGTAAGTTGTCTGGGAGCTGTACTGCGCTCCAAAATACAAATGTAATATCCCAACGTGGGATTAGTATTTTGCCTTCACTGCTGGTAGCAGATTTTTCTACTCAATATATATTTAGTTTTTGTTCCATTTGTCCTACAAAAAAAAAACCCTACAATAACTAAGAGCCAAATTTCTAATGCCGATTCAGATGACCCTCAAGCTTCAATTCCACTGGGCATCAATGAGGAGCAATAGAGCAACGGAAAGATAAATACACCCACCACAGGGTTTTCACATAAGGAAGGAGATAATTAGAGAAGTAGAATTACTATTACTAAAAATACCCAAAGAACTAATTTTAGGCTCCAACAGATGACCTGTACCAACAGGTAGTCTCAGGTAAGTAAATACTTTCTTTGTATTTAGATTTAACGCTGTAAGTGCATTATACCACTTTCTCCATTTTGCTACCAGAGGTCTAATCATCCAAAATACTTGTAGACAAAATCACTGTCTATTTTTTTCCAATAATTAAATGTAAATTGCAAACACTGAAATATTAAATCAATAAACTCTTCGACACTATATGATTGCAATTACAGTAATTGAGACCTAACCAGTTTCTACCAGATGCTGGGATACTGAAACAATTGAGCCTGAAAGAGGCTTACATTCATTTTTTCTTGTTATCAGTAATAAAACAATAGTTTCTGCTTTCGTTGTGACAGCACATCCTCCTTCACATCCTCTACCAGCAACCTCTCAGAGTTAGAGTACACAGACTTAACCTAATTATAAAGCAATAGTAAACATTCATCTTTCAAAGGGAAAAAAATAAAACAATGCAAACCCAAAAATAAAACACATGGGAGAAAAAAAAGAAAAACAGAGTCCCCATGAAGGAGGAGATAGAAAAAAATCTAGCACAAATCCATTGCATGAATTTGTAACATCTCCTCCATTCCTCAAATGCCACACAGGAACATGGGCATGCAGAGTAAATGTTCCAGCACTGATCCTCAGCATCAGTGAAAGCAGCTAATCATCCAGAGTCAATGCAGAAGAAGATAATGTGCATTTTATCTCTTATCAGGGCAGGCCATCTTCCAAACAAGGCCTGTTAAACTGTCAGATTTATTATAAGCCTAACAAATGCAGTTAAAGAATAAATGAGGATTACACCTTCAAAGCTGCTATTTCAACCTGAAAAGTAACAAACAAAAGGTAAAATACCATATAGCAGGCAATCAGGTAGCAATACTATACTATCAACCTTCCAGCACACCAATACCTCCTGCATTTGGTGTAGCCTCAGCTGATAAATATAGAAGTGATTTATTAAAGTCACTGTTTTATGGAGTAGCAAACAGTAAAAAAGCTGTTTACTGACCAAAAATATAGTAAATCAATGAAAAGTTTGGCAAAAATTTTCTCTAATAACCCAATTTAAAAATATAAACAGCTCATATTCCTTTGGTTAATTATACATTAAACATGCAGCCATTATAATTCAGTCTTTTCCTGTGAAGTTCTCATGACTAGAAGCTTTCAGACTCAGTTTCAAAATTACTGATGTACATCAATATAGCATTTATTCTGGTAGAAGCCAGAGGAAAGTTGGAAGTCACAAGCAACTTCTGATTCTTCACATTTTTTCCTGCTCATGAACTCTTTTTTTCACTGGCTCCACTTCTGAACTGGAAAATATTTAATATTGATATACACTGCAGTCTTTAATCCTTTTGAAGAAGGCAATATTTGCCAGCCACTTTCTCAGGCCTCAGAAGGAAATCGCTGTCAGAGGCAAGATAAGATGCTAGATCAGAGGCTGGAGCCACTGGAGCATAGGGCCAACCTTTCATTGTTCAGCCACAGCAGTTCAGGAGGAAGGGTTGCTTTGTCTCACAGCACTTTTCATTGTAGACCCGTCAGACTCCCAACCAGTTAATTGAGCCCACCCACCCAACACACCACATTGCTATCGAAAAAGCTCAGCCTCGTCATGTGCAAACTTTCTCTTGCGTGGGTATTTCAACAAATCCAGAGAAAATGGATAAAAGTCTGGAAAGGAGTAGTAAAATAGAGGTGAAGAGCAAAAGAAATGAAAGGAGCAGGAAAAAAAGACTTTGTGTCTGGTAAAATTAAATCAAAGCAAGAATCCACTGCTAAAAAGTCTGTCAGGAAAGAAAGTTAAAGATATAGTAAACCATCCTCCTGCACACTTTGCATACATAAGCTATACGTTCTACAACTGACTTACTACGCCCATTCTTCATCACTGAACACCTGGAATTTGGATATACCACAAACTACCAGTCTGCCAAAAAACCAAGACGCCCAATACCTTGGTTGGTGATGGTAACTTCAAATTACAAATATAAATTAACTTCTTCAAGGATATGCTTTTTCTCTGAAACAGCACAAGCACTTTCACTATAGATGAAACTGCCTCAAATCTTTGCCACCCTACAACAGTCATTTAGTGTAACGCAAACAGAAAACAGAGTTTCTAAGAGGAAGGTAGTAGCAGCAAGCTGAAGAACTAGTCACCTTTAAAGGATTTACACTAAAATCTGACATGCACCTGTAGCCTTTTCTATCTGAAAATAACACTTGTCACTTAGAAGATATGATTTCGTTTGAAAGATAGTCTATTATAGGTAATGTTAAAATGAGATTCATGGTAATATTTACTAAATTCTCTTTTATTCTTGAAATCCAGAAACTAGAACTAAGAAGATAATTTAGTAGCAGATGCCATTGAGCCCATGTATAAAAGAAAACTGGCTCCAACATCTACTACTCACATTTTTGCTCAGTCTACAAAGCTATAACAGACTATAAACAAATGTTTAAGCCAAAGCCTTCTTCCTCAACAATATCTTTTTCCATACTACTGTATAATGGCTTTAGAGTGGTGTATTAGATAGTAAGAAGATGACATATTCCATTTGCAGACTGAAAGCCAATAATGCTCATGAATTTTTTACCTGAAAAACACTTCAAGATGCCACAGGGAAGACCGTCTAATAAACACATTAGGCTGCAAAAGGGCGGCAGCAACTCTTTTAACACATGCTGTAACAATCAAATAAATGGCTAACATTAATGCTCAGTGTTACGGAGTGGTATTTAATAGGATTTTCTTTAATATCTACCTAAATCTTGAAGGAGAAAAAGGTTTTTCTCAACTGCTCAAAACCACAAGTCTGAGAAACCCTCGGTCCTGCTTGAGACTTTGCAAAACACCCTCCAGGCTGATCCAGCACTGTAAGATGGCTCCTACCTTCTGTATTCCCATAGGCAAAGGCTCTTAAGATAGCCATTCAGCTGCTTACAGATTAGGCTATGTCAGCCACCTCTAATATGCCCAGGAATAGTAAGATTAGGCTTTAAGAAGAAAACAGAGAAAAAATATCAGAGGAAGAAAGTAGCTTTTTGTTTTTTTTACATAACATACACCAGGTATGCTCAATTCCCACTTTTAAAGAGGAAAAAGTCAGTTTTCATCAAAACACTGTCAAAGAGGAGGTAGGCTGTACCCACCACAAAAAACTGTTCAAGACTGTATCATAATTTCAGGTTTGGGATTCTACCTCTCTCTTGTTATTGAGATTCTTAATACTCAAAGACAAGAGAATTGCAGCTTAATACCACTAAAGCTCCCCTTAAAACACCAGACTAAAACACCAAAATACAATGCCAAAACATTATCCGTAAATATGACAGTCATTATTGTGTCATTTTGTTTGTGGTACATAGATAAATTAGAAAACAATAAAAAACAGAGAAACAAAAGTAATTCTAAACCCATTTAACCTTCTAGGTTACAGTTGATAAGTATCAGATTATGGCTGCAAAACTATTAAGCCTGCAAACATTTTCACTGGAAAAGGAAGAGCTCAAATTCCACCCCCCCAATGTTTATTTAATCTAGAATTTTTCTTACAGTTCACAATTATTAACAACTTAGTGAGACTGATTTAGAAGCCTAGTATTTCAAATCTAGTGTGATTTAAAGTAAAACTTTGTGAAAAGCACAGCTGACGAAGCAAATCTAACAACACAGGAAAGGGTAATACTACAGGAAAATTTGTACTTAAATAGCTTTTATTTCCAGTTGATGATACTTCTGGAACAGTGAGTTAAGCATATTTTAACTTCTACTGAATCCTCTGTGCCAATATCAGTTTCAAAACTTATTTGTCCACTAAAATTCCCACACCAGTTTTCCCCTCTAGAGACCACCAAAAAGCATGGGGAAAACCAGATCAGAGAGAGGGGAAGACTGAAAACTGCTCTCACAAGAGTAAGGCACCATGGAGAAACTCAAATCCGGGAATACTTTCTAATCTCATAAACATAACTGATACAATTCCATAGATTACCAAGAATACCAGTAATCTTGTATAGTTCAGTGTGATTTTCAAGATGTCTATTTTGGCAGTGAGAAAAACATGAGCAATCACAATAGATAAAGGCATTTATACATCTCTGTTGCATGGGTATGCCTACGTTAGGATTTAATACCAATTAAATGCCTGTCAAATAACAGTCTGGTTACTTTAGATAAAATATATTCCATTAATAAAATTATCATGAAACTGCAATCCATGAGGCTAAAAAGTAAAAAGCAGACGGTGAGTCAGAAAGAATAGCATCATGTTTCTGTATCAGTTGTATTCTGTAACACAGTTATCAAACCTATGCATGCAGATATCAAACCTATCGTATTTAAATTGCCTTCCATCACTTAACAATTTTGATTTCAATGACTTCACACACCTTGAGAGGTGTCTGTCTTCCTGGTTACGAAGATCAACTTAGCATCTCTACATGCACAGGTGCAATATGATGTGCAATCAAGCCTCCACTGGAACCTCAGCAAGAGATGTTTATGTTGCATGCTACCTTTCATAGCTCTAACCTGGTCATCAAAATAACGTTCCTTCAGTTCTGGAGTAGATGCTGTTACTGAAAACATGATTTTACCGAAATTTTTGCTGCCGTTCAGAAAACCCAGCTTTGTGTATCTCCTCTGGTGCCTCATTAAAAACTGAACCCGTTTTTCTGACTTTCACATAGCTGCAGCCCTAACAGGGTTTATTTTTCTCTTCTACCCAACCACCTATTACTAGGAAGTATGTTGAAACTTCAGGCCATTCTTTTGAATGCCAAGCATTGAATTAAAACTCTGACTTGCAGGAAGCGTACCTAAATATTATCTAAAGCATTTCTACATATTTTGACATTGTTCTTGTGTCAAATGAATAGCCTACTCCACACATACCTGCAAGATACACTTATATACTCCACACTTCATTCTAAAATACTGAGATACTCTCATAAGCACGCATTTTGTTTAACAGTGTCTAACAATAAAGTTTCTGTTTAAGAATCCAGAATTCAAGCTTCTTTGTTCCAAAAGGTTGCAAGTTAACAATAGACCAAACATACCTATATACAAGTTAAATAAATGATAGCACTCAGTTTCACAAATGGCCATGTTCATAGTAAAGGAAAAATTCAGCTTCATGTTGACATCCTCTGTCAGTCAGGGATGTGGCTGGTGCCCACATGAGGTCAGAACCCTGCACCACTTCTTGAAATTGTACACCCAAATCCCCCTCTTCAGCACAGTGCCTGGCTTACCCATCCACTCTGCTTCTGAGATGCATTTAGAGCATTTCACACAGAAAATTCCATGTTCTCCTCAGCCTAAAATGGCTTGCCTCAGCCTTGCTCCTAGAGGGTGTCCTGGTGAGAAGGACATAGTCCCGTCTGTTGTGGGAGAGACTAGATGGGGTTTGGCTCCTATCCCTATTCTGTGTTTGCATGAGCAAGTAGTTTCCCCCAGCAGGTGCTTCCTGCTGATTCTGGTACCTCTGCCAGTATCATCCATTTATACTGGAACAGCAGCATAAGAGTTGGGAAGTGAAAAAAAAATTATATATTTTTTTTTATTAAAGTTTGAAGAACAATCAGTCTAACATGTGCTTTTTGAGGGAATACAGCTATATACATAAACTACTATACTTGTATCATCTCCCAACATGCAGAATTACAGTTTTGTACTTAATACAGGTGCATGTTAGATGCATGTTAAACTCTTGGCAAAGCGATTGAGAGTACTAAGTCTGTACATTGTTACTAAGCACAAAAATCAAAACTAATAGAGTAAATTATGTCAGAGACTACATAAGTGTCTTGCAAACACTCATGAAGTACCATTAACTTGATAAAAATTAAATGTCCACAGTAGCCTGTACACCCTAATCAAATACATTCTTAATACATCCATGAGATTAAAAACTGATCTGCGTACATAAACACCCATTACTAATTACTTCAGATTTCATGTCAGTCTTCATTCTATTTGCTGAAACCAGCAGCAAGAAAGTTGAAGTTTAATTATATTTTTAACACATCTTAAAGGAAAACAACTGCCAAGGAATAAAACCTTGTGGACACAAGCTTTGCATCCACAAGAGTGTGTGTATATAGACACATACATATATAAATATAGACTATTACCAAATAAAACATATATAGGAGTGGCTATATGAGTCAAATGAAAGAGGCAGTGACTAATCTGTCATTAAAGCTAATAGCAGATGCCTCAGGAAAAAGTACAAGGCAGATGCAGAATGATCCTTCTCTATGGTATCTCCTTTCTCTATCTCTGACAATCAGTGGTTCAAGCTTAACTGTGGTGTTGCTGTCCCTCCTCCTCCCTATGAACCTATCTTCAGTTGTGCCTAATTCCTTCTTAAATCCATATATACCTTTGGCCTCCACAGTGCTTACAGGCAACACCCTACAAGCTTTACCAGAGCTCCTTTAACAGCAAAAAGGACATTCTGGAAAAAAATTGAGGAGTTCTAAGGGGAAGTCAGGACTCAACTGAAATAAATCAGAATTTTGTCACTGACTTCACCAAAGCTTCTATTTTTTTTCTTCCTAGACTACAAGATGTCAAACTGTTACTTCTCTCTTTTCCAGGACATAAATCATTCCATGAGCCTGACACACCTATGCTTGTATCCTACAGCCCAATGAAAACAAAGTTACTCTACTATTAAAGCTGAATATTCTTTATAAGCCATTCTATTTTCTTTGGAAAAATAAACTGAAAATAATATGCTAATGATAAAAACATTTATGGTAAAGAAGACTCACAAATGCTAAGAAGGAATTAGCATACATTCCAAGTATTTTTAATTTTGAAATACAATTACTAAAGAGGGGATGAAATAGCCACTCCATTCATAGAATAAGTTGACCAGAAACCTGCAGTACACTGCCCCAGTGTCAAAAATAACACACATTTAAACTAGTTGGACTAAATACCTGGAAAAACATTCAGTTCTAACAGAAGCGTCTTCATGAGCATCTTGTGTTAGATGGTTGCTCAATCACAACAGTCTATGCTATTAGGAATGGAAAATCAGAGCATTACAGTATCATGACGAAGTTTCTTTGGGGACAGAATGCATGGGAGAAAAGGAAATGGGAACAAAGAAAAAGCAAAGAGGAGACTCGGGTACAACACACTGCAAATTAAGTGCATTTATCATAAACTTTTGGTTTAATTCTTCATTTAGGATTTTCAGCAAATTCCTCTCATCTTCCTTACGTTCTGTATCCTCATATCCCAACCAGCCCTTCCCAATCCATTACTGTTCAACTCCGGCTACCAGGGAAACTACCCACAGGGTCAGGCACAGACTCCTGCATACTGAGAGTTGCCTACTTCTGAAAGACACAGGTTTTCAAATCAAACCTTCAGAGACTAAAGTTTCACCTGCTCATTGTAAGTAAATGATTTTTAGTCCAATTCAGGCATCCTTCTAGGCCTACCACAGGTGAAGGTAAGGAAGTAAGGAAAGCTAAGGAGGAATGCAGGCAGTAAAACAACTCCACCAGGATTTCCTCTCACGTACAGTGATTATCAACAGTCTTTTCATTTAGTCATCTCAAATAGCTTGGCTTGTAGACCCACTCCTTAGCCCCTCTTATCACAATTATGAGGTAACTCTATAGTATTTATTTCATTTATTAATGAAGTAGATTCTGAGAATTAGGGTTGTTTCCACACCTTTCCTCAGTTTTTTCCCTGTTACTAGTCTAAGTAAATAAATAGAATGGCACTAAATGAAATGCAAAATCTAACCAGCCAGTTGACTTCCTAATGACATTTGTTATTAAATATCATGCTAAGAACTCTGGAGTGAAATGAAATATTTCAAAGTACTTCTCTAGCTCAGATTTTCCAAGACTGTTTTTTATTTCTTACACCATGGTATATTTTGCAATGCAGTCATGTCTTCCCTCCTTGCACGAGAAATTCATCTTACTGAAGCAATAACAAAAAATTTATATGAAAAAAAAGCACAACAACTTTTGAACATTACCAGTGTCATTTGTTGACTACAGTAGCATACAGGATTTAGAAGAGTGGTCAAAGATAGTGCTTGAAGTTTTATACTTGCTATATACTGTACTTTTGTAAGAAAATATTTATGAAAGAAAACACCTCAATTTGAGTTTTGTGAGCACACAGAGTCACCTGAAGAACACAGGCTGCACAAAATGAAGATTTTGTTCAAATCTCCCCCCTTAATGCATCCTAAAAGGCATCAGGCAAATCATAATGACTTTACAAGCAGCAAAAATCTGTTTTTTTACAAACATAGGTACCAGCATTGGAGCAAGCACTACTCTGCCTCCACTATCTTGTTAGATCTTCTGTAATAAAATAAAGGAAGAAAACACAAGAAGCAGAGAGGAAGTTTCATTGTTCTTGTGACTTCGACATTTGGTGCCGCAAATGAAGCTCTCAAGCTTCTACTCAATGGCACCGCCTGCCCCAGGCCTCTGTATCAAAATGTAGGTATTTTGCAATTAAAATAATCAAACCTAGACAAAAGGGAACAAGCAAATAAATAGCGCTAACTTGTTTACAGTTGTGGCTCTGCCCTCACAGTATGAAATAAAGTCTCTTCAAACACATACTACATTAATTTGAAAAACAATAATATTTTCCTTCCCCCCTCCTATCTCAAAGTAGCACAAGTTTTTCAAAGTCCTAAATAAAATAAGCTACGGCATTTCCTGTATGTATTTAGTTAATTATTAAATGGATTCTAAGCATGATAGTCACCACTTCTATTTCAATATGAATCTGGGAAAACATGCTTTAAGCAGACTGACAATGCACTGCAGTAATGATCCGGTTTATGCATCTTCTCAATCCTGCCCTTAAGTTTGAAGGCAAAATTCTAACAAAGTGACAATGAGCACTCCTATGCAAAACCAAACACTTCATTTTATCTTTTTATTTTGGTGGCCTGGGATTAGTATTATTGCTGTGAGGTGAAGAGCAATGCTGGGCTTAATGCTGTGTACAACAGGAAAACAAATCCAACAAGCCTGCAATAACTTCCCGAGCAGGGGAGACGGCATACTATCTTCACTGACTAAAAGTAACTATCTATACCCTTTTTTCAGGGGATATTATTATTTAATTAATCTGCAATATTAAATGTTGCCCTCCCAAGGTTAAAAGAAAGGTAAACATGCCAAGATACTTAATGACATCAGCATGCATAACCATGAGATAAATACAAGGTCTGAAGATTAACTGAATGTCATTCTGTTTACGGATCACATACCTGTAAAGGAAACTATTAAGACTGGGGATAGAGAAAGTTATATAATGACTACAAATGTTTCAGTGTGCTTTGTCTACTTAAGCTCTTGGTCAGAAAGAGAAATCTTTATTGCAAAAATGTCTCAGTTTGACTTACTCTGTACTTTTTCATATGCATAGAAATTACTGAATATTTAACAGTAATTGCTGCAATGAAAAAGGCACTCTCAGGCTCCACCTCCTCTTGACAATGGGAAAATATAGATGGGCTTGTGTGTTATTCTGGATGCCAGAAAACTTGCTCACAAAAATATTACCTGTGCACTGACTCAGATATATTTAGCCTCATAAACCCATAAAGCTGTCACAGGCAACCACAAGTACACCTGTAGCCATAAAAAAGGGGGAAACTACAGAAACCAGAGAATTCAATTTACATTATTTCTTTGTATTTATTGTTTAGAAAGATTATCTTTAAACTATCTTGCT